>NC_137901.1:42599880-43799880 GCF_963455335.1 Martes martes | reverse complement strand
GAGGCGAAACCTTTGCTTCTTTAACACACTATCCTACAGTCTCCATCACTCACAGGATATCTCATTTTCAATGATCTAGTTGGATCCCACATTCAAGAAAGGATGCTATTTGCGTGCTTAAGTGTTTTGAGCTTAAGGTCTTTTGCATTATGAGTAAGAAATAGTTCTCTCATTCTCTATCAATTCTAGTCTAGAAAACCAATATTTGCTCTTTTGAATTAGGTTGTTATCAATTAACATGTAAGTAATTGGTGCCAACTTTGAAAGGGAAGATGAATAGAATCTGAACCATCAAACAGAAAAAAGCACTGATTTTTTTTTAAACTCCTCTATAATGCCCTTCATATGAACAAGTGTTAAAAGTAAATACATTTTTCATCATTGCTTCAAGACTACGCCATACAAAAATAGATTAATTGTCAACAAAGAGAGCAAAATAGGTAATTCAGTTTCCCAAGAGAGTTTAAGTAAATGAATTGTCTGTCTGGCATTTTGCATTGATCACTTAACCACAATAATTAACAATCCTCTTATTTATACTGTATTGAAAATTGAAGCTCAGAATTACACTATAATTCATTTTTCCTAATATTAATCTTGTCATTGTAAAACACCTTCATGTTGTTTTCTAATGAAGTCAGTATTGCCGAATTCGCTGAGTTAATTGATTATGTTACCTTCAAGATGTGGTTTATTTAAAGGATCAAAGTATCCATGTGCTGCCTTTAGATATAAAGTCCAAATAAGGAAAATAACTAGTTAAATCTCTGCTTTATCTCTAGACTGATGAGCATACATTCGCCCTCCTGTGGTTATTACACTTGACCTTGCTCTCGAGAATGGACACCAAGAGGGGATATGAGATAAGGCTGGGGACAAAGCACCCAGTGCAATGTCCTTCCAAAGGATGCATTTTGGAGACACTGCTCCTGATGCTTCTAATATCCTGTGCCAAAGAGAATTTCCACCATTTCTATCTCACTCACCAACCTCAGAGAATATCCTGCTAGATGACAATGGGTAAAGTAAATGCATTTGATTTCAGATGGTACAGCATCCTGCATTAGCATGGTCTCCAGAGTGGCACAATAGGAAAGTCCCCTTTTAATAATTTACATGAAATTAATTCCATGGCAAAGAACTTTTTGCATGTCTTTTCCAATTAGAAATACATGGATCTCCTGCTAGAGATTTAAGTCTTTACATTTATCTTTTTATAACTCACAGAACTTAAAAATAGTAAAATTTGTGATTCTAAAACTCATTCCATGATAGATTGTCAAAACTACTGTGAAAAATCTGAAAGCAAATGTAGTTGCTCTAGGAGTTGATTCATTCACTTCTTGGATACATGTTGTGTGCTTAGTAGTGGGAAAAAAACACATAATCTCTATTTCATCCTCAAACAATTACATCTGGGTAGGGGGACACTAGCATGCGAATGATCATCACAATCCCTTAAATATATAGAAAGCCAGGACTAACTTTGCTTAAAGTATCAGGGAAAATTATACAAGAAATATTTGATTCTTAATAACGAGAAGGTATTCACCACATAGAGATAAACCACAAGATCTCCTGGTCCTGCAAATGATTACTGAACTCATAAAACTCTAGCATATTTCAAAGAATGTCCAGTTGGCTTTGAGGCTTCGAGCCATCTGAAAGGAAAAGGAAAGGAATAAATACTTATTTGTCAGATCTGATACCTAGATAAGAGTTATTTGCTAAGGGATCTACATGCATTAACATCTGTAATCTCGGTAAAAAAATTATATACATATATAATTTTTTAATAAATACATGACATACATTACCATCCTCTTTTCCCAAAACAGACATTGAAATTCAGAGAAATAGAGTATAATGTACTTAGTAATTGACAGACCCAGGATTTTGCCCAGCTTTGTGTAGTTCAGAAGTGTCATCAAAAGACCAAAGTTCTTTCTGTAACCATAAATCTGTTTCTGGGTTTCTGACAATCTGCTGTCCTGAGAGAAGAAAAGGAGTGAGGGATTGAAATTCCAAGAAGGGCAGTATAGCTTAGGATTTATATTAGAGTTTTAAAGTCAGACATTTCTGGGTTTAATAAGTTCCCAACTACACTACTTAATGAGCTTGGACAAGGTACTCTGCTTCTCTACAGTTCAGTTTCTCTGCAAAATGTGAGCACTAAAAGCATCCACTTTCCGGCAGTTGTGTGAGAATGACATTCAAAAATGCATGCAGAAACCTGTAGCTCTACACTTGACACATACATCTACTTAATAAATATCAGCCAAACTCTACTCAAGCAACAGAACATGCCCAGAACTATGAAAATGTGTCTTGCTTCCTAACCGAATTAAGATACCCAGGAGCATTTCCAAATCCTATGGAAGAACTCAAGTTCTCCTGAAGGACTGTTAGAATTCAGAGGTTCAGCTCGAATCTAGAATTTCAGCTTTGAGTCTGACTGACTTCCTGGACCGACCCAGCATTCCTAATGGTCAAGAGTAGTAAAGAGTGGTCTGGGAGGGGACTCTGAAGGCCCACCTAAGACACAGGTTGGGGGCACCCGGGTGGGTGGGAAAAACCTGACTGATAGATACCATCAGGCATCCGGTCACTGCCTTACGTAGACAAGCCAACCCACCGGAAGCTGGAACACCGTTTCCAAAACGCCTAACTGTCCCTCCATTCGATCCAAGATATCAGGGACAAGAGCCAAGAACTCTGATTGAACGGCATCTGTTGCATGATTGATAGAAATGTCTGAGCACCCCACAGATGGCCACAAAACACCCCAGGGCTTAGTGGCGTGTGCAAGTGGCTCTATACAAATGAAAAAATGTTAAATTATTTTTCTGACCCAATATCCTTAGCAAAAAACGAAGGATTTTTTTTTATTTACAACCGGAGCTCTCAGAACCCTTATCTGTAGAAAAGCATAGGATCATGAAAAATAGATATATGGGATCACTACATATATAGACACAATTTTAGATACAACACACTGCACAATAGAAACAATACATTATGTGTGTGTGTATACACACACAACTTTATACACCTGTATCATTTTGTGTTGTATTGATTCATCAGACATTTTTTACTCCAAATGAATCTTATATCTAAATATCAGTAAAATTAAGCTAGTGGTTTGCTTTATACAGGTGTCTGATTGCTTTAATAATGTCAGATGGATGTCAATGAGAATGAAAATATGGGAAAACCCATGAAACAGCACAGGTGCCTGGCTTGCTTAAGGATGGTGTCCTCTAGGTACATGCATATTATACTGTGCACTGCCTTTCAATCTGCTTCAATCATTTGAAGCATTTAGCAGGCATAGCTAGAAGGAAACTTAGATCATCCAATTCAATCTCTCATTTTAGAGTTGAGAAAAATGACACCCAGAGGGGTTGTTATTTGCTTTAGGTAACCAAATTAATTAACAACTTTCCTAGAAATAGAAGTTTCTTTTACAATATCCAGCTCCTCAGGACACATTCCTAACTCTGTAAACTTTTGAATAATTTGAATAAGTGGCTTCGTGACAAAGCAAACTTGAAAATCTCCAAATTTTTAAGTCATATACCTTAAATACCAGAAAGACCTTTATTCGCTTCAATGTTGTACCAGTTTTGGCGTTTGCTTTGAGTACTAATTGATCCCCACATTTTGTGTAACATACCATCAGAAATGCCTATGATGTGTCACGTTTACAACATATCTGCTGATGTAATTTAACAGCTGCTCTGAATTCTGCATATTGTTAAGTTTTCGTAGCAATTTTTTTTTTATCTTTTCTACCTTTCTCCTTTTACTTTATAAGTTTCTGGTTGACAGTCACCCATAAGCAATTTGCATACCATTTGATTTCTCTGTTATCCACTGGACTAGTAGGCTAAGCACATTCTTCATAATTGTAGCTCATTACTTAATAATTAAATAAAATATTTAATTTAATAAAATAAATTACTTAACAATTATTTATCTCACCCGTAACATGCAAGCCCATTCAGGGAAACCAAAGATTCCTTGCACAAAGCCCTGTATATAATTGGGTATCAAAAATGACTCGAATACAGACTGATTTTCATATTAGTCTCAGGAAAAGAATATAGGAATACAGAACCTATACTTTGTCACGGATCAAATGCCTAAAACGCTTTCCACCAGATGTGACATATTTTGAAGTAGCACATTTTTTTCTATTATGTGTTATCAAAACTATCCTGAAGACAAAGGGGTAGCTGAGATTTGATTAAACTTGTTTAATAGTATTTGTCTGAGTTTAAGTCCACCTCACTAAAGGTGATCCTTTTCTACCAGTTTCATAAGATCAAATTTAAGAATAAGATTGGAGAATAGCTTCAAGTATACTTGTGAGTAAATACACCCAGTTCTGTGAGTCCATTCCTCTGTTGCTCTAAAGTTTGTGTTCCAGAGGGCTGCCATGCAACTAACTGCATAGACACTGGAAGAAAAAGACTGAGTCAGGGGATTTTTCAGGGCTAGAAAAATGGCATTAAAAATAGCTGACTTTCTATCCCAAAGTTGATAAGATACAAATGATGCAAATCAACTTGAGAATGTAGTCACGCCATGTGGCTGGAACCCTGTCATCAATACTATCCATCTTCTCCTGGACTTTATTTAAGAAGGGAACTAGTTAATCTAGAAGGCCTGGAGTTGTAGCTAGAAAGCATCCCATGAAAAAAATGAGCATTCACCGCAAAACCTACAAGGCTAGAACAGCTTTCTTTTAGACCACACCGAGGCAAGAGGAAGAGGGAGGTAGTTCAGATTTGGATTTCTGTCCACCTACATCTATCTGATGCCCCACAATACCCACTCCCACTGGAAACACCCCCTCCCTTGCTGGAAGGTTAAATTTCTTTTCTTCATTGATGTTAGTCCCACCCATACAACCAGCTTAAAACAATGAAACCTCACGCTGAAGCTATGTTTGTCCCTTCTGAGCACAGCGCACTGTGTCTCTTCTTTCTTTCATGAGATCAGATGGAGGCTGTTCAATCAGTGGGGATTCTAGAGCAAAGAGGACAGGCTGCGAACCTCAACCAACCCATCAAAAACATGCAACTCGAGCAGGAAATGTAAACAGTTGATTTAAAGTGTTGCGATTTGAGTGTTATTTATTGTCACAACATATTTTTTAGCTGACAGAGATAAACAGAAAAGCCGATTTTTTATTACCTTCTGTATGTTTGAAAAAAATTTCTCTGAAAGGGAGTGGAACTGGTTACAGAAGAGACCAAGATATCTTGAAGACAAGATACAGAGATAAACTTGAGTGAAAAAATGCTAAGGGAAGTTAAAATAAAAATTAAAGTGATTCTAAAATAAAAATGACAGAGAAAGAGGTGAGGGGAGAGACGAGGGAGCAGGGGTGAAAATAAAAACAAAAAACCAGAAGGGACTGGAAATGTATCTACTCTATCATAAGACTGATAGAAATAACCACAAAACTTTGTCTTTGCTTTTGCTCTGAGAAAAACTACATGATCCAGAATGACACTGACTTTATCACGTATGTACCCTGCACAATGAGCACGTCAGCTTACCTAGTGCCCTGACCCTGGTTTTTAAATACCATTTTCTAATCAATGAAAGCAGGGTTCACTGCAGAAGTGGTTGATTACAAGGAAGATACAAGATGAGACTGAAGCATCGTGTCGTATCATAAATAAGGAAGTGATTAAACAAGAATGGGGGCTTGTAGGAAGAACAGGGCTGCCAGCCTGAAAAAGCTCCCAGTAGTCAAAGTGGAACAATTTGAGCACAAAATAAATAATAACAGCATTGTATTTTAACCCATGGAATAACATAAATTTTCATGAGTGTGTAAATAAAAAATAGGGTCAATAAATACGTAGGGGAGAAAAGACAGTCCTTCCGTACTATAGAATTTGAATTGGTAAGCGCATAAAACAAAAAAATCATTATCAGACAAATACCACAGTAATAATTGTTGCAGACTAGATCCACTGATGGATATGAAAATTAGTAGACAGATGTTTGAAGACTAACAGACTTGGTTAGTCTGAAAGTATTAACTCTACAGTGGAGAAATCTGGAAAGCACCGCCATAACCAAGTGATTCAAGTGAACGTCACCAGTAATAAGACACACCAACGTCATGAAAACGGCTTGACATGATGCACCGAGGAGTGGGTGTTATTTCTGTGGTATTCCTGACAAAAATCCATAACCTCATTCCAATCATGAGAAAAGATCAGACTCAGATTGAGGATAGTCATCAAAACAACCACTCAGTACTCTTCAAAAGAGACATTATGAAAGATAAGAAAGACTGAGAACTGTCACAGATGGTAGAGTAAGGAGAATAACAAGTACATGCAAGGTGGGATCCCAGATAGTGTCCTGCAACAGGAAAAACACATTTCAAGAAATGGTGAAGTTTGAATGGGGTCTGGGGTTTAGTCAATAGCAGTGTAACAATGTTAATTTCTTGATTTTTGAGAATTGCACTTTGGTTATGTAAAATGTTACCACGAGAGGAAGTTGAGTGAGGAGTATACTGGTATTCTCAGCCCACTTTTGCAAATCTCTGTTGGGCTAAATAATTAGGTCAAAATATAAAGTTAAATAAAATATATAATAAGAATCTGAATACTTCTCAACACCTTCATTTCTACCACCCTGGCTCTGAGCCAGCTCTCCTGAATTATTGAAAGAGCCTCCTAAATGGTCGCCCTGCTTCTGTTCTCTGCCTCCCTCCCTGCTGAGTCATCTTTGGGACACGTTAGTCAGACCATGTCACATCTCTGCTCACATCCTGTAATGACTCCTAACTTCCATTGGAGCAAATCAGTCCTTTCAAAGGCCCACAAAATCCATGCAATCTAGCTCCTCGTTCTCCCTCTAATCTTTTTATTTTTTCCCATTTCCATCATGCCTTTCATGCCAACTCAATTCCTTGCTTTCTTTGAACACTCCAGACCCATCATCCTGCCTTAGAGCCTTGCACAAGACTGTTCCCTCTGGGGCTCTCCCCATCCCCTGCCCCAAACACACACCCCACACCACACATATGGTGTCTCATTTTCTGGCTTGAATTTAAATCTCTCCTTCTTGATGAAGGTTTTGGTGACAACTCTATTTAATGGTGCAACAGCATCACAAAGGACATTCTTTTTCTACTATAGAGTCTTGTCTTCTAACATACCAGATCATTTACTTACCAGTTTTGTTTACCTTTTCTTATCTTTCTTCCTCTATCCACAGCTCCTCCCTTCCAACTGAAGCTCCTTAAAGAGAGAGAGAACACTTAGGTTTTTTTTCACCGATGCATCCCTAGAATCTGAAAAATAATGAGTATATAAGGAACACCCAGTTTGTATGATTGCAAGTAATCAATGATTCATTCATCCATTAATATTATAAGCAAAAACTGGAAGGTTATGCTTTGTGATTAACTCCACCCAATACTTTACAAAGTGGATATTTTGATCCTAAGAGTGGCACGATCTAATCTCATTTTTTAAAAAAGTGAACAAATATATTCAACCAGATACTTTATTCTTTGGTGCAACAGCTCTTGTGGGCTTCTGGGACATATTTTCATAGCCTCTTTAATGAGCTGGGTCCTGTGCCATATCACTAAGTTAAATCACTTACCACTAAAGCTAAATGGCCATGATCAATGTCAAGGTATAAATTTAACACTTCTTGCTTGATTTTTGCAAATGAGAGTATAGGTCATATTTAGGTATGTGTTACTAAATTTTATTGGACTAATATATTTTTATGTTGTATGGACATCTGCAGCAATTGTTTTGAAAGTCTTATTTTTCTAAAGAAACTACAAACTTTGTTATTTTTCCCAACAGATTCATAAAAGCCATTATTCCTTCCTTGATCCTGCGTGAATGTTTAATTGGTGCTATTACACTCCTTGAAGGGTTTAGAAACAATAGGCCTTATATGCCTTTAACTGGCAGTAGCCAAACACTTTTTGCAATCTCAGCCAGAGTGAAAAATATCCTAAATCAGTGGGCTAGTTTTTATGAGAGACTTTACCTTTTTTTTTTCCCCTTTTCCTTGCTTTCTTCCCCCCCCCCCCTTTTTTTTAATGTAAAGGAGGCAACAGGGTGTTGGTAATGTTGTGGGTTGACAACTCCTTTCCAGCATGCACTCAAGCTTCTAAGCAGCCTTGTGTTTTGTTTTCTATTCGTGGTTGGTTGCCCCCTTTAACCTTATCAAAGCAGTTAAATTTCTTCAAACTGTCAACCAGAGCCATGTCAGCATCTAAAGACAGCCACTGCTGACATGGCTCAGCAAAGCCGAATTGATCTTCCACCCCCCGGGGGCACAGCACACAGCCCGCCCCTGCACCCCCACCGGAGCTTGATTTAAAGTTCAGCCCTTTCTGCCTTGTTGTGGGGAAGCAAGCTGTGCTTTTCCCTAGCAGTATTTAAAAACACTTTTGCTTCCACGTGTAAACACTCCAGCTTTTCTCTGGGCCTTGGAGGTGCCGAGGGAAGGGAAGTTTGAGGAAAGAGATGGATAGAGCGGAAGTAAATACCTGCTGTGTGTCCCGTGGCTTCCATATAATGAGACTAAGCGCGCTGTTGCCAATCAAATGGCATGAAGGGGGCGTAAACTGAGCGTCGAGTGCTTTCTTACCAAACTCTCCCTACTTTTTTCCCACCCTTCTCCAAGTTTCCCTTCCTTGAATTATTCTGGTTCATACGCCATCATGCTTAAAGTCTTGGCAGGATCAGTTCCTAGAAAGGACTATTCAAGACCAATAATGTTGCCTCATGGTTTCTTTATTGTGATGACTTGAAAGTTGTGTTATGTCTAAGATGTCTGGGTTGGAGGAGAAGAATTTTCAGTTTCTTTTGTTTTGAGTTTCAATAAGCAGCCACACTTCCTTCTTTTTTAAGTAGACTTCACACCCAATGTGAGGTTCAAACTCATGACCCTGAGATCAAGAGTTGCATGCTCTACCCACTGAGCCGGCCAGGTGCCCCAGCAGCTCCACTTAAAGGCAGTCATCACAAGCCTTTTCCACCACGTAGTCTACCCCTAAGTTAATTGTGTGTCCTCCAGTCATGGAGTTCTTTTTTAGAAGAAATCTGATGCTAGAAAATTTTACTTAAGAAAATATGTGCTGTTGGTTTGCTAATAGGTCTGCGTAAAAAATTGGCCCTTGAACTTACTACACTAAGTAATTTCCAGAGTAACACTGCCTCTCGGGCTATCATAAGCTCTTTTGGTAAAATCTAAAATTCCTTGAGTTCAATAATCATATGTTGAGCATCTTTCGTAAAGCAAGCATTGGACTTACTATTGGAGTTACAAAGATAAATGAGTTCTTGCTTCTAAGAGCTCACAGTATAGTCAGAGAAGATAGGTAAAACAAACAAACAAACAAAAAAACAACTAAGAAAAATGCCATGTGCTCATTGCTCTATATATGTGATGGGGATGATACATTTTCCATGTATAGTGTACCCCATAAATCCCCACACTTTTGAAAAAGAAACAACCCCCAACTCTATTGCTATGAAGGAGCTATTATACAAGACTTCAAAAAAATTTTTTTTAAGAGAGGAATGTGGGGAGAGGCAGAGAGAGATGGAAGGAGGGAATCTTGAGTAGGCTCCACTCCCAGCATGGAGCCCAACTCGGAGCTTGATCTCATGACACTGAGATCGTAACCCGAGGAGAAATTAAGAGTTGAACATTTAACCAACTAACCCTTCTTTGTGGTCCAAGTCTACAAATTTGATGAAATGAATGAAAATTAGAGTAATTTATCTAAGACCCAAAGTGTCTTGGTTGACAAAGTTGTGTGTAGCCTTCCCACACAGGGAATATGATATCCAAGAGCCTAGAAGGAGACTAGAAAATCTCAGAAGTAATAAAGTGACTGTTATCCTGATTCAGACTAAACTCTACCCTAAATCTTGCTCTCCTGTCTGCATACTACACATTTCCACTGAACAAGCACCATGTCAGTGTCCTGACTTTTCCCTCCCTTCAGTCATATTCATAAAATTTTATTTTCTCTTCCCTCCCCTCTCTCCCTCTGTCTTCTTTTCTCTTTCTATGCGTGCGTGCACATGCACACACACACACAGTATATAATACTTACTATATATTAACATGCTTATGTGAGATTTACTCTTTAATTGTCTCAAAACTTTACATTTAGAACACCCCACAGTTACTGACAGTTTTTAACTTTCTTTCAATCTTATTTAATTTCGTAGACCCATCACAACTAATGACCTTCAAAATTGTGATGCTTAACCATTGGTTTCATGCTCAAAGGTCAAGAGCATACAGGCATATCATGCGAGATAGTAATTGAAATGACCTTCAATCACCTTATTTGTTCATAATATTACCAATGAAGACTGCTGGATTTTATAAATCATGGGAAAAAATCAGGACAATTCACTTTATAAAGGGCCCATACATTAAAAAAAAAAAATCAAATGTATTAGGCACTCTATCTAGGAGTCTATGAAATTGCCAACTGGTAGAATTTTAAGTACTGTCTTTACTGCCAGTGATATATCCCTTCAGGAGCCTTCATCTGATTTCATTTTCATTTCACAATCAAACTGTAATTACTGTGCTCTCTCGGCAACTCTTCAGAATACATACCCAGCTATCATTGTGGTATTAGGTGATGCTATTTACTCATTCTAGAATTTGCCAGAATGTTCTATGTGCTTTTTTTCCACAGTAGAACTTTAAAAACTATTTTAGCCAAATGTAAGCTTTGTTACATGAAGTTTACGTGAACTTTTCATGAACACCTGCTCAACTTTATTTAAAGCAAGAGCTGATCCTTGGTAAATCTTATTTACACATTTCACGGTACCCAAACATCGCTTCCCTGAAGGCTTTGCAATGATTTCAGAATAACCATTTACTTTCTTGATGTGTCCTCTTACAGGAATCAAAAGGGACCCTAAAGTCTTCACGTAAAATTTGAATTGAAGGAGTGATTTAGCCCAGGATATAGCAGGCTCCTCCCAAAGTGAAGTCCCTTTGGTTACAGGGTCTAAACAAAGGTAAATCAATAGGTTTTAAATGCTTGTGATTTGGGAGTTGAGTGAGGAAGAATATATATATTTTTTATACTTAACAACTTAAATGCCAATAGTCTGGCTGAGAAAATTGAAAGGACAGAGAGTGAAGGCAGACAGACCAGAGAGGAGCCTATGGCGGTTGTCAGCCTAGAAATGATGAGGGTCTTGGCAACACAAATGAAAAAAAAATGACTTTTGCCAGGTATTGAGAAGGACAACTATTCAGGGCTTGGCAAATGACTTTAAATAGCTATAGAGATAAATATATCAGAACAGACTCTTGAGATTCTGCTTCAAGGTCTTGAGCCCAGCTGAAATTGAACTCATCACCTCTTCACAAATGCAGGTCATCCTCTTGATTCCTGACATCCTCATTATCTCAGTTCCAGAGGATCTATTTCCTCTAAGGGGGCCTTTTTACAACCCCCTCCAACCTGGTTGCTCTGCCTTTAGTCTTCCCACATCTTTACATATTGGTATAATCCATAAATTGGAAATAGAGTGCCTTTCCGGCAGCTCTTTTCAGATCCCTAGCTGAGTTGGCAATCCACCATCATCTTCAGCCAATGAATTTGGAAAGTTTGGGGCTAGACAAAAACAACAAAAAATAAACTGGAAGACAGGCTTATGTTAAATTGGTAGATATCATCATCATATATCATATGGTTTTCAGAGTATTTTCATATGTGATTTTTACAATAACTCCCTAAAAGTAGGAATTCCTTTATAAGGATAGATATGAGACTCAGAGATTTAACTCTCTGGTCAAAAATCACAGAGCTATTAAATTTTGGTAACCTTTAGTGGATACAATGTAGAAACCTGCATTATTAAATAGTTCCTCCTTTTTATCCAGATCTAATTCCCCATATTAGATACAATAAGTTATGAGGTCTAAATATGCCAGGTTTTATGAGATAGTAACTAGAGATTATAAGGACTTCCTTCCAAAATTTTTCCAGTCACACCATGAACTTGACTCATAGTTTTCAACATTTGCCTTTTATTTTTATTTTTTTTTTAAGATTTTATTTATTTATTTGACAGACAGAACACAAGTAGGCAGAGAGGCAGGCAGAGAGAGAAGGGAGGAAGCAGGCTCCCTGCTGAGCAGAGAGCCCGATGCAGGGCTCGATCCCAGGACGCTGGGATCATGACCTGAGCCGAAGGCAGCGGCTTTAACCCACTGAGCCACCCAGGCGCCCCAAACTTTGCCTTTTATATGCTAAGAAAAGTTTCTAGAGCAGAATCTAAGAGTATTTTTAAAATACTTCGCTGTCATCAAGAAACAGAGAAATCACTGGGCTTTCTATTCTCTAAGTTTATGTGATGTTCAGAGTAGTTGGCATGATGTGATGAACAGCCCAGGGGCAGGGCAGGGGCAGAGGGAGAGAGAGAATCTCAAGTAGGCTCTGTGCTCAGTACAGAGCTCAACATGGGGCTCAATCTCACAACCCTGAGATGATTACCTGAGCCAAAGTTAAGAGTTGGACACTTGACTAATTGAGCCACCTTGGCACCGCATCAAATCAACTTCTTTTATGAACATATTATATATCAACATTACTCCATTATCCATTTATTTAATAAATATGTGCTGAACATCTACACTGTTATAGATGCTAGGAATTCAACAATAAGCTAAAAGATAGTGTTCCTGTTTTTTCACAGCTTACATTTATTGGAAGAGATAAATAATATACAAATATAAACACTACTGTTTAATATAATTTCAGATAATGGTAAGCTCTAAGAAGAACAATAATAAAAGCTGAATCTACAGAGTTTGATCTGAGTGGGGAAGGTTTTTATGTTTTTCATGTTTTTAGTTAAGACAGTCAGGGAATGTATCTCCAAGGAAACGACAATTGGATAAATTCCTGATGATTCACGGAAAAGTTCAGGGAAATGTTGGAAAAGATAAAACTAAGAGAAAGTCTCTGAGAAGGAAATATTGAGAATTCAAGTATTGTGAACCAGCAAGAATGGAGTAAGAGCAGGGTAGAGCAGTGGAACTAAGTTCAAAGTGGTAGAGAAGGACCAGAGTATGAAAGGTGTTTAGATTATGGAAGTGGTCAGAATAAGTCCCCGCCCCCACACACTGATATCCACATCCAAATCCCCAGAACTTGGAAAAATGTTATCTTATATAGAAAAAAACTATTTGTAGGTATGATTAAAGTAAGCATCTTTAATGATGAGATGAGGGGATTATCCTGGATTATCTGGCTAGACCCAATCTGATTACATGAGATCTTAAACTCAAACAACTTTTCTTGACTACCGTTAATGAAAGAGATGTGACCTTGGAAGCTGGGTCAGAATGACAATATGTGACTGGCCTTGAAGATGGAAGAAGGAAGTCACAAATCAGGGAAAGTGGATGGATTTTAGAAACTGTAAAAGACAAGGAAATGGATTCTTTCCTAGAGGTTCCAGAGAGTAATGCAGCCCTACTAGCACCTAGATGGTAGCCTACTGACAGACCTGTGTCAGATTTCTGACTTCACAGAAATGTAGGATAATAAATTTGTGTGGTTTTAAGTCTCTGAGTTTGTGGTAATTTATACAGTAGTAATGTAGAACCATTCCATGGGTTTTGAGAGGGGAGCGATATAATATCTATGACTCATGTTTTAAGTAGCAACCATGTAGAGAATATAGTGTTGGGGAGGGCAAAATGGCAGGGGGAAGACTAGTTTAAAATGCTATGCTAAAAATAGCTATGGTTGCTTGGGCTAAGGTAGCCAAGGTGATGGCAACAGTAAGTGATAACATCTGGGATAAAATTTGGGTGTAAAATCAGCATAAGGGTGGTTTCCAAAGCCATAGGGTTAGATGAGACCATCCTGCTGTACTGTCTAATACAGTAGCCAGTAATTACATGTGGCTCTGAATTAAAATGAACTAAAATTTAAAAATGAACATTGAATTTCTCAGGCACACTAGTCACATTTCAAGTTCTTAATAACCAAATGGGGGTAGTGGCTACCATATTGAACAGCACAAAGAATCTTTTCATCATTGCAGAATATTCTGTTGGTCAGGGCTGATGGTAGAGAAGAAAAACAAAAAAGAATCCAAGACAGATCCCTGGGTTATTTTTACTTGCAGAGTCAGGGACTGGACAAGGAGGCAGAAAAAGAGACCAAGGAGTGGTCAGTGCTTATCTTTTCCAAGGTTTAAAAAACATCAGAATACAAGGGTGCCTGGGTGGCCCAGTCAGCTGAGCATCTGACTCTTGAATTCAGCTCAGGTCACAATCTCAGGGTTGTGAGATCGAGGTCCACGTTGGCCTCCACGCTCAACAGGGAGTCTTCTTGAAGATTCTCCTTCCGCCCTTTCCCCTGGTTGCTCATTTTCATCTCATAAATAAATAAATCTTTAAAAAAATATCATAATACAAATTAGGATGCTATGTTTATAAGATAAAATGTAATTCCATATGCGATTAATATAAATGTGGTTTCTGCATAGATTTAGCTATTGGATTCGTTTAATAATCTGGTGGTATTAGCTTTCTTGGAGATTCCAGCTGTTACTAAGTCCCTTTGAAAATGGAACCTTAGCTGTGAAGAATAGTCAGGCAAGGAGAAAGGCAGTGAGGGAAGCAGTGGCATGGCACAGGAGTAAAGTATTGCCTCCTTCATAATTTTGTACTGGACCATCTTTGAAGGAAAAAGGAAGAGGAAATGAGAAGAGGAACTGATGACCAAGGAAAGCAAAGTTCACTCAAGCAATAGAACCAACACACTGTTTTCTCTGACCATTCCCAGACTCACATGAAGAGTTTTCTCTTTTTAAATTGTTCTAGTTATTTGATAATTAATCATTTATACTGCTAATAAATGATCACCAGCTGAGGATTTGTCGAATGTCTACTGTTCTTTAGCCTCAGTAAAACATTCAATATGTTAGAAGCAGTTGACCTCTGATATCATATTTTTTGATGGTCTTGATGTGTTCTTATAAAGATCAAGAAGAAACAAGGCTCTTAACAAGGAGTTGGACCTTAGGCGAGAGATAAATGACACTCTGAAACCAGAGAAGTGCTTCAAAGATTGGAGATGCTGAGGGGGGCACCTGCGTGGCTCAGTTGGTTGAACAGCCATCTCTTGATTTTGGCTCAAGTCATGTTCTCAGGGTCATGAGATCAAGCCCATGTTGGGCTCCTGTTGGGCGTGGAGCCTGTTTAGGATTCTCGCTCTCCCTCTCCCTTTTTCTTTGCCCCTCTCCTACTCACCCACACACACACATGCTCTAACTTTCTCTCTCAAAAAATGAAAAAAAACTATACACAAATTAGAGATTCTGAGAGGGGAAGCAAGTAGTACAGGTAAGGTAAAGGCCACCACCATTGTGACTGTCACAATGCAGTATATATAATAGCTGTCTAACAAGTATTTTCTGACTGTAATTCAGTTTTTTGAAAGTTTTTTTTTTCTGTTATAGGATAATGAGCCAAAATAGACTCAAGTTTAGCTTCCTTTCTACCTTTCTGACACCAAATAAAGTAAATTGAAAAAAAAAAAAAGAACTCAATGAAATTAACTAGAAAATACAAAATTTGCTGAAAGAAGAGAGAAAAGATATAATATATGAGTTTCACTCAACATATACTCATTAGTTATTCTTTGACAATCCCTGTCCTTTGTTGCAAGAAATACGATGAATGCAATACACAAGTTTTTTCCCAAGAAATTTGCATTCTACTCTACATAGAAGACTTAATGGTAGAAATTATGGGTTTTTATCTTATCCAGCATATTTTTCTTAGCTGTATTCTTAAAGATCCCAAGTTTTAAGACCAAAGAGTCAGTATTTGTCATGATCTCTAAATTAGTACATTTTTTACATGATTTTTGTTAACATATTCTTAGATTAAATGTCAAAGATACAGATAACTCCGTTTTTTGTTTTTTGTTTTTTAAGATTTTATTTATTTATTTGACACAGAGAGAGAGACAGCGAGAGAGAGAACACAAGCAGAGGGAGCTGAAGAGGTAGAAGCAGACCTCCCACCAAGCTGGGAGCCGGATGCAAGGCTTGATCCCAGGACCCTGGAATCATGACCTGAGTGGAAGGCAAACACTTAACGACTGAGCCTCCCAGGCACCCCAACTCCTGGTTTTTTCAACTAGATTTAGCCACTCAAATCTTGGAATACCAGAGACCACATTGCCATAGTTATGAATTTAAGGGTCAAACATTACATGTTGTAAACCAAGAAATAACACTGGTACATAGCCCAACTTTGTTCAGGTTATTAATAAGAATTTCTTTTTGTTCTTTCTCCACTTCTACTACAAGGAAACTAGAGACAGAGAGAATTTTCTCTCATTCCATTTTTAGAGCAATATTAGAAGTTTCCTTTGTGGTATTTAGCAAAAAGGTAAATACTGTGGCTGTTCATTGTGGAATATAAATTAACATAGTTACAGAATTGAAAGGAGATTGGAAGAGTGTTATATTTTGGGTGGGATAGGTGCCATAAGGTAGACATTATGATAGAAATAGATCATGCTGAAATTCTGTGGATCACACTGATATCCATAATTATCTTGGAACACTACATCAAAAACTAATGATGTACTGTATGGTGACTAACACAACATAATAAAACATAACTAAATAAAAATAAAAAGCACAATTATCCTGGAATATAGCAGGGAAGGGGGGGCTCTAGTGGCAGTAACTGTAACCAGCTTTTCAAATACTTCTATAGCAAACTATGTATTTTAGAGAAAAGACCACTGACCTGAGATCAAGACATTTATGTTCTAGTCCAGATTTGTCAAAATAGCTCCATAATATTTGGGGGTAACTTTCAACCTTCCAATTTGATCATTCCTTTCCCTATTTTGTATCCTTACTTTCTTACTATCACGGGAGGAGATAGCAATGGAAAAGCCTTATTAATTATTATCTGGTTCACTCTAGTTAATTACAACTTGTCAGTGTTCAGGATACAGCCTGTGCATTTTGAATTTGGTTTTTCACTATAGGTGAGGCTTGTGCAGGCTTGTTCTATTGTAGACAGGAAACTACAAAACATATATGAGACAACACTATTCATCAGAAGTTATCTGGGAGTTCTGGGCAGTTACCACTTCTCCAGGTGACTTTTCCCTCCTTAAGAGATTCGTCAGATCACCCTGTTGACTTTTTCCTCTTTGAAACAAGATATACTCTCTCTCTCTCTTTCTCTCTCCCATACACTAGTTTTTGTGGTGAGATAATGAGTATAGGACTTAACAGCATGGATTTTAGAGTCAGAAAAATCTGGGTCCAAATCATGATTGCTCATTCACTAACGGTATGACCTTGGACCATTGCTTAACCTTCTCGAGCATAAGAGTCTCAGTACGGAATGGAGTAACACCATCTATTTAACAGAGCTCTTCTGATTATTTTTTCCAGCTTTATTAAGCTGTAGTTGACATATAATACTGTGTAAGTTTTATTGTGGTGGTGGTGGTTTTGGTTTTTTGTTTTAAGATTTATTTATTTATTTGAGAGAGAAAGAAAGAGCATGAGCAGGGGAGGGGCAGAGGGAAAGGGAGAATCCCAAGCAGACTTCTGGCTGAGTGTGGAACCCTACTTGGGGCTTGATCCTAGGGCCCTGAAATCATGACCTGAACTGAAATCAAGAGTTGGATGCTTACCCAACTGAGTCACCCAGGCAGCCCAACACTGTGTACGTTTAAGGTGTACAACATGAGGAGTTAATATCTATTTATCTATCTGTATATTATGTGCATATAATAGTAGAACTATAAATAAGATATATAACATGTAATATATAAATAATTATATAATACATATAATATAATATACAATGGTAATCACTATGGATATATACATATGTAACCAAATGATTACCATAGTGATTACCGTAGTGTTAGTTAACACATCCATCACCTCACATCACCTCACATAATTATCATTTTTGGATTTGTGAGTAGGGAGAATTTTTAAGATCAACTCTCTTAGCAACTTTCAGGTACATAATACAATATGGTTAATCACAGTCACCGTGCTGTACCTTAGTCCCCAGAACATATTCATCTTATAACAGGAAGTTTGTGCCCTTTGACCACTTTCATCCACTTCCCCCAAACCCTTGCTATGGCAACCAACAATCTACTGTTTCCATGAAATCATTTTTTTGAGATTCCACAAATAAGTGAGATCATACAATTTTGGTTTTTCTTTGACTTATTTCACTCAGCATGATGCCCTCCAGTTTCAACTATGTGGTTGCAAATGGCAGGATATCCTTCTTTTTATGGCTGAATAATAGTTTGTTGTTCGCTTATAAAAGCACAACTGATTTTTATGTGTTGTTCTGTATCTTTCAACTTTACTGAATTCATTCATTTATATATATATATAAATATAAATGAATTATATATATATAATTATATATAATTTATTGTATATAATTTATTAGTTTAAATAACTTTTGTTGGAATCTTAAGGGTTTTCTATATATAAGATCATGTCATCGGCAAATAAAGACAATTTTACTTGTTCCATCCCAATTTGGATTTTTTAAGTTTATTTTTTGTGCCTGATTGCTCTAGCTAAATCTACCACCCACAGGCTGGTGTTGGAGCTTGGGTAGGCCACTGGCTGTGTTCTGATGTTGGGTGAGATCATAGGTTCAACTCTCTGTTTAGGCAGGGCCTCCCTGTAGTTGGGTGGGACTGAAGATCATGCTCTGCACTAGGGTGGTGTCACTCTCTATGCTCCCTAGTTGGGGGGGTGCAGGTGGTGTTCAGCAATTTAGCAGAACCATAAGGTGGGCTCTTCTGCTAGGCAGGGTTGTAGGTTAGGTCCTGTGGCTAGGCTTTGATGCTGCCCACAATCTCTGTCCAGGCTTCCTGGTTATTTAGGTCCCAATGCCATGCTCAACAGTTGGACAAGGCTGCTGACTTGGCTCTCTATCTGAGCAGCCCACAGGATAGGTTTCTTATCCAGATTCTCTGGCTAGGCTTCTCAGTGAAAGGGCACTGGAGGCTATCCTCAGCAGTTGAACAGGTCTGTGATCCTGCTTACCTGCCCAGGCAGACGATAGGATGTGTTCCCTTGGCAATGGGCATCTGTGGTCAAGCTTCCATTAGGACAAGGCTAGAGGTTTTGCTCAGCAATTGGGTGGGTCTTGAGCCTGCTTCCTTGCCCAGATGGCTGATATGGCTTGCTGTCCAGGGACCCAAACCAGGCAGAACTGCCAACTGAACTCCTTGGCTAGACAGGACTATTGGCTCAGTTTTACAGATGGGCAGAGCCAGTGGCTAGGATATCTGCTCAGGAGCAGCTCTAAGCAGAAGTGCAGTCTGCCAAGATCTGAGCCCTGGTTTCTATAAGCCCTATCCCCCTTCTTCATCTTTATCCAATCCTCTGTGTTTGAGCCCTATACATTCTCCCATTCATCCCCAAGAAGTGAGGCCTGAATGTGCCTCCTGGGAAGAACGTTGTATTTCTGGGAAAACTGAACGTTACTTTGGGCTCTCTTTTCCCACTGGAGGAAACCATAGGCCCAGGGGTGCCTCCTCCCTGCAGAGCTATACTGGCTTAGGGGTGGGGCAATGTGGTCAACATGAAACCACTCTTCTTACCTTTTAATGTGGTCCTTCTCAGTCTCTGTGGCCCAAAGGTATGTTTTCACCTCATCCCCAGGTCCTGGGAATTTCACAATAGTGTCTTGTATATGGAGAGTTGTTAATTAATCTTCTTATGAGGGGGACTGAAGTTGGGAACACCAATGTTGCCATTTTGATGACATTCTGTCTTGAGTATTAAAATTAATAGTTCAGTAACCTCTGAGTGGAAGAACAAGCATATAATATTTAGTATTATTCTTATATGTGAATTTTCTCCTTCAGGGCTCACTGTGGAACAAAAACTTTTGATTGAAGAAGTTAAAATATTATAAATATGGGTAGCTAAAAAGGTATAATTAGTATAAAGTATAAAGCTAAAGTGGTGATGAAAAATTATGCCAAGGGGCACCTGGATGGCTCAGTGGGTTAAAGCCTCTGCCTTCAGAGGCAGCTCAGGTCATGATCCCAGGGTCCTGGGATAGAGCCCCGCGTCAGGTTCTCTGCTCAGCGGGGAGCCTGCTTCCCACCCCCACCCCCCCCCCCCCCCGCCTACCTCTCTGCCTACTTGTGATCTCTGTCTGTCAAATAAATAAATAAAATCTTTTAAAAAATTATGCCAAAACGTCTATATTCTCCTCTGGCAAACACCTAGAACAGAGCAAGAAGAGTTTGGTCCTTCACTAACTCATCTTTTGGGAGTTCTAGAAGCTGGTCTTTCCTACCTTTTGTTTTTATCTCTATTTCACTGTAATTCTCTCCCTCCTGCTAGCCTCCCCACCTACCTGATAGCTACACAAACAAGTACTCACATAGTGACCTAATAATGCCCACATGCATCTAAAGTGGGGTATGGTTAAATAAAAGAGTTCATAACAATGGTGTGAAAGTTGGAACCTAAGCAAACCTATGTTCTTGAACCTGTGTTCAAGCTTGTCAAACGCAAATAATGGAGACTTTCATGAATTGCCTCCAATAAAATGTGCCAGGGGAAACCTTCTTTTACTTCCAGAAAGTAAGGGAGTTCTCAAAGCAAAACAAAACCCACAAATGTCAAGAGGACACAATAGTGAACTGAAAAGCTCCCACTGGCCAAAGATGAAAACAATATGGGTAATAAAATACATAGCTTAGTACTGGGTTATAACCTCAAGTACAAAACAAATATCCATGACAACTCTCCCATGCAGAAAGAATCCAAATAATAAATGGAGATACTCTGTCCTCAAGGAGAAGGAGCACAACTCCCCACACTTTAAATGTGGTTGCTCAAAATGTGGACTCCTTCTAGGGGTACAGCATGAACAGAGCAGAAGAGTAACTTTACCGTGGGGAAACCTGACAAACGTTGCCTTATCCAGGTGGCCAAGGTCAGTGTCATCAATGCTGAGTCATTTGATAGCATGCACCTTTGATTTGATATGATGACAATGGTACTTCATCTCTGTGATCTTCTCCTCAAAAGCACATGACCCTAGCGTAATCATGAAAATAACAGACAAATCCCAGCAAGGACACATTCTACAAAATACCTGAACAATACTCCTCAAAATTGTTAGAGTCATTCAAAATAAGGAAAATCTGAGAATCTGTCAGTCAAGAGGAGCCTACAGAGACAGGACAATCAAATACACTGTGGTGTTTTAGATGGGATCTGAGACAGCTTTTAACACTGGGTCAAAAACTAAGAAAATATGAATAAAGTACAGGCTGCAGTTAATAACACCAATATCGATACTGGTCCATTCACTATAATGAAAGCTCCACACTAATATAAGGTATTAAGAATGGGGAAAGTTGGGTGCATGATATATAGGGTCCCTCTGAACTACCTTTGTAAATTTTCTGTATATCTAAAAGTGTCCTAAAAAGTAAAGTTAATATTGTTAAAGAAGTGGAAGGAGTGAAGCCTGGCTGGTGACTGAAGGGAAATCTCTTAGAATGAGAGGGAGGACTCATGGCTATTTCAAAGGAACCAAGGCCGAGGACCAGAGAGCAATAAGGAACAAGGTTATCCTTTCCATCTTTCAGTGATGACAAGGTCTGTCATCTGTGCTTCCTGCGGCATACTGACTTCTCTCTCACAAACTGTTCCACCATACTATGGACTAACTAGACACATGCTCCAGCACAGATGACACCCCTAACATCGCAGTCACTGCCCCAGGTACCAAGTGCCTCTGCCTTATTTCCAGCTTTTCAGATGAGATATGGAATCCCATGAGCTGCCAGCCAGCCCATCGCTTGTCTGTCCTTGAAACAGGGACATAACCATAGTCCAAATAGTCATGCTGGCAGATGGAGATAAAGGGCCATGTGGTAACGTCTCAAAGAGAAAGTTCTTTAAATAGGGAGGATAGGGGCACCTGGGTGGCTCAGTCTGTTAAGTGCCTGCCTTGGGCTCAGGTCATGATCCCAGGGTCCAGGGATCAAGCCTTGCATCGGGCTCTCTGCTCAGCAAGGAGTCTGCTTCTCCCTCTTCTCTGCCTTCTGTTCCCCCTACTTGTGTGCTCTCTCTCTCTCTCTCTCTCTCTCTGTGTCAAATAAATTAAAAAATTTAAAAAAATAAAAAAATAAATGGGGGGATAAAATGGGAGGATAATAGAATAGGTTTAATACATGTGACAAAAGTATATATAAAGTATATATAAATCTATCTTTATACTCTAAATTATAAAACATAAATAAACGACAGAACTTGTTATCAGTATATGTTGTCACAATACAGCTGTATACCAAGCACAAGATCTTGGTATCATCAGGTAGTAGGCGTGGAGGCAACTCATGAGCCTGCTGTGGGCTGGGCTCCGCTGGACCCGTCACAGGTCCATAGTCATCTTTGGCTTACTGCAGGAATAATGATGTCCCGTGTTTGGCTGACTGTCAGCTGAGGCAATAGGAACACTTAAGCTGGGCTTGCCTAGACGTGTTCTAGTGGAAAGTCAGAGGGGCAAAGATAAGATGGAAATGGGAGGCATTTTTTTAAACCTTTATTTGCATCACAACCGTGAATATGCTCTGGTCAAGTCAAGTCACACGGTCAGCTCAGAGTCAGAGGGAAGGGAACTCTATTCCGTGAATGCCAAGGACTTCTGCGTCACGTTGCGGAAGATGTGGCTAGGTGGTGGGCTGGAGGTTGGCGGTGAAGAAGCAGGATCACTCATACAATCAAGGCACCACATAAATGAAGTATTTAAGTCATCAGATGGTGGGGTTAATTGGAGAAACCCACCCAAAGGAAGGCATTGTGAGTAAGTGTTTATACCAAATTATAGGAGAGCACGTATAGGCGTATTCATCATCTGGTCTGTTTCAAAAGTATTTCTCCTTTTGCTATTATGGATAAAGGGATCAAAAGAGGACAGGGTGCTGCAGCTTCTATGTCCTGGAGTGCAATTATGATTCAGTTATTAACTCTGCTGCTCACTAGCCCACAAGAAGTAATGCCACATCCTTCGATTTGGCCTTATCTATTGTGACAAGGCTCCGGCGAGCTGATGCGTACGAAATTCATTTCATGTCTCATTCACAGAGTGCCTGAGTTTTGAAAACACCTTTATGATGTTTCGGGTTTCAGTTACCCGGTGTGTGATCTCGCAAACTCACAGTCTTCAAAAGAAAGAACATTAACTGTTCCTCAGAAGCTTGAGGTTCTTTGTTATGGGAAACCCAGGAGGCATCATTCCAGGAGAAACACACAGGAGCACATAGGTCACTTTTGATAAAATGCCATGTATCCTAAGGGCAATAGAAATACGTATCTTATGCAAACTCAAAGTTGAATAGATGGTGCAGGTTTGGATAAAATACATTCAAATCATCCTTATGTATAATACATCAACAAATAGATCAGTCTTCCCCATATCAGGTTTCTCAAAACACTTCATATAAATAAGACAAGTGGCATTTTTTTTAACGGAGGCAGCAAATAGATAAATAAATGTGCAAATAAGAA
Source organism: Martes martes (assembly GCF_963455335.1). NCBI lineage: Eukaryota > Metazoa > Chordata > Mammalia > Carnivora > Mustelidae > Martes > Martes martes. The sequence continues at coordinate 43,776,241 of NC_137901.1, read as the reverse complement.
CAATAACATTTTTAGAATTTAATAGGAAAAATAAAACGACGTCTTCCTTCCGTTAAATGAGATGAGAATACACGAAAGATATGAACAACTGTGTAACTTCCTCCTGTTATTTCTATAGTATATTTTCAGTGTTATCATCTGTCAGGCTTACTTCTTTCCATGCTTGCCACAAATCACAATTAAACCTGAATTTTCCTTTTTCCTTTCTTCTCCTTCTCCTTCTTCTTCTTCTTTTTTCATTTCCAACAATCTGTTCAGAATAGGGCTAAGGTAGCAAATGCTTGGGATTGTTGTCACACCCATGGTAGACATCACAGTTTCATCTGGGGCCTCTATTTTCTTTTTTTTTAAGATTTTATTTATTTATTTGACAGACAGAGATCACAAGCAGGCAGAGAGGCAGGCAGATCTGAGAGAGGGGGAAGCAGGTTTCCCGCTGACAGAGAGCCTGATGGGGGGCTCGATCCCAGGACCCTGAGATCATGACCTGAGCCAAAGGCAGAGGCTTTAACCCACTGAACCACCCAGGCACCACTGGAGCCTCTTTTTAACAGAGCATGGACCAGGTCTCCAATCCACCTTTACTCATTCTTTTGGTTAACTCCACCATGGAGTTAGAAGTAGCAATGTAAGGAAACCATTTTGTTTCCCCTCCCCTACCCGACCCGTTTTTCTTTCCTCCCTCTGTGCACACGTTGGCTCATTAAGCCAGCTCCTGCACATCCATCAAATTTCAGCTCACTTTCCACCTTTCCCTGAAGCCTTCCCTGACGGAGCATTGTTATTTTGATAGCTCTCCTCCATATCCAGAAAACTCTGGGTATACCTCAATGAAAGAGCTATTTGCACGGTATCATCTTCTATATTTAGTTCTCTCTCCCACACACCAGTCTATGAAAGAGATATAAGTAAAAGAAGAAGAGAGAACAACTAAACTGATCTTCGGCTGTGGATGGCAACAAAATCTCACGGCACAGCGCGTGAAATGTGGTGCCTACAGTTTTGGTGAATGCCTGCCTGCCTGTAAGGCCAACAAGGGAAGGACCAAGTGAGTGACTTAGAAAGCGAATGAACTGGAAAAGGGAAGCCCCGTGTTTGCGTGCTTCTTTTTATTCATGCTCCTCACCCAGAAAATGACCAACTGTTGGTGACGTTTTTCAGAGCTTATTTGCAGCAACAGGTCTTACATAACATCTCAAATTCTTACCCTGGCGTGAGGGGTTGGAGAAGCAGGGAGGTGCTAACAGGAGAGGTTTGATTTGGGGCTCCACTGAGATCAGGGAAGATTGAAGTTGATTTAATCAGGCAGCCCAGGGGCATAACCAGAGCAGTGGGGCTTGGCATCACTGGGAGAGCCCAGTTCACCTGTATCAAGTTCCTTAAAATTTCTGAGGCTCAGTTCCTGCCATTGAAAACTAGGGATAACAAGAACCACCTTCCTCGAATACTGTTGTGACAAGCTAGCCAGATCCCCTCAGGACTCTTAACAGGGAGGGACACCCTGGTATTGGCAGAACCCGCGTAGATACCCAAGGCCACGGAATAAATTTGGTTTATCTGCCAGCATCATTTTATTCAAGGAGATGGGGGGCATATTACTTTTGTATTGAAATAAGCATGTATATATCACATATAGAATGCAAAAGGCTCATGAATATTTACAGGAAGCCACAGGACTTCAAAGAAATTTCATGCCTGGATCAGGGAGCAGTATTTTCTCCTCTGAGTTACTCAAAGACTCATATTTACTCTTCTCTGCTGCTAAGTTAGAAAAGTTGGAAAAACCCTGATTACGGTAAATGATTCCAAACACCTTCAAACATCATAAAACTGTGTAAGATGGTCACAGCTTTAAATTTTAAAATGATACATTTTCAATATTTCCTCGGAAATGAGTCCTGTGATTGGGTTCTGCTCATAGATCCAAATCCAGTCGTGGCTCTCTGTTGTCTTATTTTATAGCCCATGTATGGAATTCTTCAGGTATATTTACATAATTATTTCCCTAAGCATCTAATTAACTTATTTTTTTGCCATTCATGGGAATGCAAACCGCATCTATCCCTGGCAGATCTCTATATGTAAACAATAGGAATGAAGAGAAATGTTAGACTTTCTGCTGGGGCAGACTAATACATACAATCGTGGTGGAAACTCAGCTTGCAGAAACAATAAATTGCAACTCAGCTAGTGAGGGAGAATTTTCAGACACAGCATGCACAAGATGTTATTCTGTGTTTGCTTTTAGGACTTGAGAAGCAATGCCATGTTGGTGTTCTGGAAGAAAAAGAAATCACCACCACTGTTTAATTTCATATAGCCAGCACACTCCCATAATATGTGATTACATCAAGAGTGTCGCTTAAAAGACAACAATATGTTTTTACCTACCTGCACACATGCCTAGAAGCCCCTCCCCCCCACCACATACACACACATGGCTGAAGCCAAAGTAGAGAAGAGAAATTTAAGTATAGAAGTAATGTACTATATGTTGGCAAATTGAATTTAAATTAAAAAATTTGGGGGGTGCCTGGGTGGCTCAGTCGTTAAGCATCTGCCTTCAGCTCAGATCATGGTCCCAGCGTCCTGGGATCGAACCCCACTTCGGGCTGTTTGCTCCACGGGAAGCCTACTTCTCCCTCTCTCACTCCCCCTGCTTGTGTTCCCTCTCTCGCTGAGAGTGTCTCTCTGACAAATACATAAATAAAATCTTTTAAAAAATTATTTAAAAAAATAAATAATTAAAATTTAAAAATTTTAAAAAGATGTTCCATAAATACAGAAGGGAAGCAAAGTATGCAACATAAATTATGAAGAGAAAAAGCAAGGCTTTTTCAAGGCAGAATTAAATTTCCTATGAAAGGGGTGCCTGGGTGGCTCAGTTGGTTAAGCAGCTGCCTTTGACTCAGGTTATGATCCTAGAGTCCCAGGATCTAGTCCCACATGGGGCTCTCTGCTCAGGAGGGGGTCTGCTTTTCCCTCTGACCTCTCCCCTCTCATGCTCTCTCCTCTCATTCTATCTCTCAAATAAATAGATAAAATCTTTAAAAGAAAATTCCTATGAAAAATACCTGACAAGAGGTATGGGATAAGCGGATTAAAAGTATGTTTGCTTTTTCCCAGATTCCATCTTCACCTGCTTTGATTGTCAAATTTCTGTTTCATAGTCCTTGTGAGACAGGTTTTAGGCTCTCACAGCATTTGTGCTGTGCCTTGCGATTTAGGGCTGTTTCCTATTAAAACAAACATACAGATAGAATAGGAAGACCTCAGGGTATCAGCGAGCAGAAGAGCTTTCGATATCATCACTGTAGTTTGTCCTGAGTTCGAAAACTGAAAAATCGATCCTAGAACCAACACTTGCATTTTTACAAATATGTTTCAGAGACCTAACTCTCCTCTGTCATCTATAAAAGTCCTGTCTTCTGATTGACTGGGAAGCACTGATTAGGCTACATATTATTACGAGAAAGCCTTTTCTTCCTGTTCAAGACCCAAAGGACAAAGATTTTTTTTTTTTTAAGGGTTTATTTCACAGGCTCACTCTGATTCAGTGCTAAAGGAATGCTCATGCTTGATAAGTACTTTGGGCCTGATGACAAATACTGTGGTTGGATATTATTGCCATTCAAGTGCACAAAACCCTGGAGAATGTATTGATGTCGATGGACTGCATTATGTGAATGCGGCTTCTTGTGCAACGTGAGTGGTCCGCCTGATGAAATTACTTGCTCAAACTGTCAACGAGACACCTAGACTTCCAATGCCAATGTCCTTTTGGCCAAGAGATTCTTAACCCTCATTATGACTTCTACATGGCGAATCTAATGCCAGGTCCCAAAGATACTGAAATTACATCCTGTACTCTGGTCTTCTTTACCTCTCAGGACAGATCGCCACCCACATCCAGGAGCAAGAAAAGAAAATATTACGGAGGAACGAGGGCCCACTTTACTCGAATCACATGTTTTAAAAGTCTCTTCTGGACTCTTAAGAGTATGAGAAATGCACACACAGTAAAACTGCTTAAGGACTTAATATTGACCAGCGTACTCAACAGCGTCTAATTTAGGGGACAAACACTGCTAAAATAATCCGCATGGATTTTAAGTTGTCAATGCATTAACCATTTTCAAAGAGATGCACGCTGAAAATTGAGCCAAGCCTGTGTTCAGATGAATATTAGGATCCGGAAAGAAAAACATCACACTCATTAAGATCTAGAGTAGTCGGGATTTATCTTACATATACTCCTTAATAGAGGTGTGAAATTTTTTGTGTGTGTGTGGTTTTTTTTAAGGTTTCAGATTGATTTGCTTTACATGATACCGAAAAGTGGCTTTCAAAATAATCAAGAGCTTTAGGCGTAACTCAAATGTAAGTGTCACGGAAATGACAACAATAATGAACTCAGCGTGCTCTGTCTCTAGCAGAGCTGGGTTACTTTCCTTCCAGATATGGGCGCATCCAATTCAGGTTCTTTTAAGGAGACACCAAATCAGGTGCTGACTCTGGTAAACAAATGTTACCGCATGTTGCCATTTCCACAGAAGTGTTGCCATGGTTGGCAGGGGTTTAAAAGAATTCTCCCTTCAGCACCAAAACAATTTGGATGGTTGAAAGGGAGGGGGAGGGAATGAGCGGAAGATTTTTCCCTTCTGAAAAATAGTCTGAACAGGCCCCAATGTGTGAGAGGCGATGCTGAGGCGTGGGTCCTGCCCGCTCTGTCCCGGAGGGACCTCTCCAAATGCACCCCCTCAGCGCTTCTTTCCACTTGCCTCTTCCTGACATTCAAATACATCCACTCACTTCTTGTTTCCCAGCATACTCCCTCCTGCCACCCTTTCTCATTCTTCCCAGCCAGATTTCTTTTGTTTTGTTTGTTTGTTTGTTTTTCTCCACAGTTAAAGAAAAAACATTATTCATAACACTTGCTAAAGAAGATAGACTTTACTCAGGGGACCTCTGCAGGAGCAGGGAGGTTGCAGTAAGGGAGAGGGATGGGGTTCAACATGTGATACAACCAGGACAAGGGGAGATTTATAACCCAGGAGAAGAGGTGCAGTGGTGCTTTATTCAGAGGAAACATCCCCTAACCACTCTTGCTAGAGGGACGCATTAGGATTCTTGCTGAAGGCAGGCCAGAGAAGGTATCAAGGGTGGGTGATTGTCTTTAAAGTGACCCAGCAAGATTTTTGCTAAAACTGCACTAAAGGGGCCGCAGACACATAGGTGAGAAAAATGGCATTTCTGAGACAGAAGTTGAATCATATCATTAAGAGAAAAAAACCTTCACTGGACTTTTCATTGTCCTTATCATATAACCCAACTTCTTGCCTTGGTCTATAAATCCATGCATGACTTGACCCCTGTTTTTCTCTTTAACTCATCTTGTTCTAATCTTCTTCTAGTTTTTTTGCTCCAGCCCACCACATGTCTCCCTTCTTCCTTTGGGTCTCAGCGCAAATGTCCCCTCTAGAAGACATTCCTAGGGTAGCCTCTGCTCTTCTCCCTCTCAACTCCTTGCTTGTTCCTTTCACAACACTTGTTAAACTTGAATATTTTATGTCTGTCTTTAACTTGTTTTGTTGCCTGCCTCCTCCAGAAACAATTAGTTCCGTAAAGACTATCATCTATCTGCCTTATCCACCACTGTAAAAAATTGTCTGATACAAAGTAGATACTCAGTGGGGCGCCTGGGTGGCTCAGTGGGTTAAGGTCTCTGCCTTTGGCTCGGGTCATGATCCCAGGGTCCTGGGATTGAGCCCCACATCGGGCTCTCTGCTCAGCGGGAAGCCTGCTTCCTCCTCTCTCTCTGCCTGCCTCTCTGCCTACTTGTGATCTCTGCCTGTCAAATAAATAAATAAAATCTTTAAAAAACAAACAAACAAACAAACAACAACAACAAAAAACCAAAGTAGATACTCAGTAACTATTTCATGAAAGGATGAATGTCTCTAAGGTATTTCCCTAAAGTCCCTTAGAAGGAAAGTTCTAGTAAGAGTACAGTAGTCTTATTTAAAAACCTTATTGTCCTTGCTTTTAGAGAGGTTTAAAATTATTTTTAACAAATATCAGATTCTCCACTAAACGTCTCCAATCATATTCAAATTAAGTTCATTAATGTGTTAATGAGGTATGGATGGCATGAGTAAATGGAGGAGAGGTGAGTGTCCAAAGAAACCAATGTTTATAAAACTATTAAAGTCTGCTTTCCGTGTTGTGGCACAATTTTGCCAACAAATAAAAGCTCTATGTTTATTGTTCTAGTCAGAGTAACTAGGGTCACCTGAGTTCTAACAGTGACCCAACGGTGAGGTAGACTTGCTCCCACACAAGCTCAGGTGTCATCAGGAATGAGTCTGCCCTCAGGTCCTGTATGTTCCTGCACAGTCTCTGCCTGAGGTAATGACGAGTCATGAGCTATGGCCAGTGCAGGGCTCAAAATGCTCTGGAAGGCCAAGACAGCTGGCTGAGGCAATTTGGCCTCTGACAGAAGAATTGGCAGGTGCCCGAGACACACACAGTGGATTACTTTCCCTTTCCTAAAATAAATTCAAAGCCGATCAGCATTTCTCTTTGGATAATTGTGAAATTGAACCCATGATCATGTCATCAAATATCCATCTCCAGAGAACCCAAATTACGCAACCTGTACCACTCTGGAAGGTTCAGTCACGTACACATTCATGGCACACTTTTGGAATGAATTCCAGCAGCTGCTTATCCTAAAGAGTCGAGTATAAAATTCAGAGGCAGCGTCTTGTGTTCATCCTTTCAAAGGTCATGTATGAGTTTCTGTTATTAAGGAAGGGGTCTATGTAACATTTTTGGAAAGGGTGGCATTACAGACAAAGGTAAACCGTGCTCTCGCTGTAAGTTTTTATTACCATTTGCAACCAGTCACCTTTTTAAAATGAAAGCTTCATTTGAATTAATCATAACAAGTACCACCAAACAGTTTATGTTACAATTCATTAGTGAATGTGACTACTATTTTCAAACACTTGAAATAGGGGTAGTAAGTACATTAAAGTACTTTCTGTAGAAATATCTCTAATAGAAGATTACCCACTAAGTTTTCCCTCTTGCCCAGTTGTGTTGTTTTTCATCAGATTAATACATCCCAGTTACTATAATTGTCTCTTGATATTTGATTTTTAAGGACTTTCTTTTCCTCTAACGTCAGTTTAGCCAGTTTTTTTTTTAAAGTAAAATACCACAAGTTGAAAGTGACAATGCAGATTTAGTCATATCAATGTAATTGATAATAGGACTATAACCTAGTATAATAGAGGAAAATTATACAGTCAGAGCTACAGTCTCATGATGTGAAATCTAAAGTTCTTTGCCAGGACTCTGTGTTATTATTAATGGAGCAGAAGTTCCTTACATTCACCTGAACACTGTGGTAGCTTAGGGAAAATCTTGGGATCAAGTTTGAAAGTAGAAGCAAAGAGATCAAACTGTTCTGCCAAATACACAGATTGAAAAGAATTTGGTGGGGAGGAATCCCAGGAAACCGAAGATAAGATGAGAGGGAAAAGGAAGAAAAAAGAAACAGAAAATAAACCATGAGTGATTAAGGAAAAATCTCAAGTGGTACGGTAGGTAAAAGACCACCCCCCCCTTTTTTTTAAGATTTCATTTACTTATTTATTTGAGAGACAGAGAGAGAGAGAGAGCACGAGTAGGGTGAGAAGCAGTGGGACTTGATCCCAGGACTCTAGGATCATGGCCTGAGCCAAAAGCAAATGCTTAGCTGACTGAGCCACCCAGATGCCCCGATAAAAATCCTTTTAAGAAGGATATTTAATATACAACTTCAAGTTTTTTAAAATTTCTGCAATGTAGACTTCTTTCATCTTCTAAGTCTTTAGTAGGGTTTGTTGTATTCTCTCTTCTCTCCCTCTCTCCTTCTCTTCTTCTTCCCCTGCTTCCTCTCCTCCTCCTCTTCCTCCTTCTCTCTCTCTCTCTTTCTCAGTGTAAATCAGAGAAAATCTATCCACACTCACTCCACATATCATAACATGGAATAAGGGCAGCATGCTTGAGACAGCAAAATCATCCTCTACCTGGGTCAATTAAGTGGAAGTAAATCCCAGAGCCAGAGGTGACCACAAGAACATAATCCCTCTTTGATTTTGCAGTCCTTTCTAAATCATGCCCAACTTGGAGAAAATTCAAAGGCAAGGAAATACCTTCTATAACCTCAGTTAAGATGTGAAAGGGCTGCTGGCCAGCAGAGAGAAAGCCATCTCTAGAACTTTCTCCAGTAACTAAGGCTAGCAATGTTTGGAGGAAGTACAGCACAAAGTTGAAACTCCCCAGATACATAGTAAAAAAGAGATCATCGCAGGAAGGGAGATTAATGAATTTCTGCAAATGTCACTAAAAGTCCAGCAAGAGGTCCTTTTAATAGAAACTGGTGTGGGATATAGGTGGGCAGGATGTAGTAACAGGATAATGAAAGCAGAGAACTTGAACAGGAACAGGATGAAGGCAAAGGCCTTAGGAACATCTGCCTATAGCCTTTGAGATCTCCATGAGTCCCTCTGTGTCGAGTAATTAGGATTTAACTAGGCCAGCACAGGTATATTATTTGAGTGTTCTATTCAATAAGGTAAAACACGCAATAAATCCATAGTCGAGCTCTTTCATGTTGAACTAATTCTATCCTTCTTTTTTGAAGTCCTGACTCTCTGATGTTCTTCAAAATATGATGTAGAACCTATCTGGACTGAGAGGTTCCTATCAAACAATTGTTGGCCTGATTCTGAGAGCCAGAGAAGACAACCAGGTTAATTACATCCCTCACAAACTACTGAATTAGTAAAGCTCAGTCTCACATAGCTTTAACATGTGATATCAAGTGGGTAAAAAGAGTGGTAGAAAGAGAAGACCAGGAAGGTACATCCGCATAATATGTAGAAAACAGTTTCTCTGCTTCATAAACAATGAGAAAGGATTATACGGTGGCATTTGGCCATACAGAGAGAATCTTAGGTATTGATGCCTTATATAAAACCCTTTCCCACTCAAAGGTTCACTATTCAAATCTTCACAAAAGCAGAATTAGAATGTTTTTTGAAGCATTATCACACACACGCACACACACACACACACACACACACACAATTGGTTGGCCAACAAGATATAAAAGAGGATGAGATTTAATAATCACGCTACATTTTTAAAGTTTTTTTTTTTTCTTCTCCGATAATGAAACAATAACAACAACTCAGAGAACTCTTGACACAAAGGGACCATCTCAGTATTTCACAATAATTCAGATACAGGTGCTTGTTATGGTTCCAAGTGATGTTCGTCTCTTCTATCACCATGGAAATTGACATCAAATTATTTTCAATATATTTTTGAAAGGAGAATGAGCACTTCTAGCACATAATAGAGGTATTCATACCATGTAATGAAACTGACCACTGTGCTAATGGAAATCTACTTGATGATGAACGGTATTTTAAAAAATCTTTCTTTATTCTCTAAAAGCAAAATACATCGCCTTCCTGTGTAGGAAAACCTACCCAACAACTCTGCAAGAAGTGAGGAGTAGCAGAAAAGCTATTCAAGTTCTTGTTCTTACATCTGAGGAAGAAGTAGTGAGATGAAAGATTTCTTTTCAATTTTAGTTTCTTTTCATTTAAAAGCTAAGGGGGAAAGGATATACTAGCTTCAGATGTATCTGAATAGAGTAGATGAATTAATAAATGTTGTACACACTTGTAGTCAAAAGGGAGCTTGTGAAAAGGAAAAGCAAGATGCCACTGGTTGATGAATGCTTTTTGAATGAAGAAAACATTAACATTCAGATGCAATCCTAGCCAAGTGGTCACTTAAATGGTACAATTCGCTGGTGCTTTCTGGATGAGCCACTGAGAAGCAGAATAGTCAACTCTCTATCAACTATATTGTCCGGTTCCTTTCTTCCAATTAGAGTACACATGCCCTGAAATTGTATTTTTTTTTTCTGCTTTATATTATTATTCCATCATTTCCTGATGAGTGATGGAGAGGGACTTCCTCCATGGTTCTTTTATCACATGTGAGAGGTCATAGATGAATACTCCAAGAATCTATCCCCATTTGTATTTCTACTTCACTCGTAATATTTCACACGAAATATTCCATTTCTCCAGGCTGTGGGCATGGCCAGTCCTGCTGCAATGAAACTTCAAAGAGGGCTGATGATGCAGGAAAACAAATCCATTGCAGAAGTTCATCCCTATGGTGGGGCAGGAGATAATGCCCCCAGAACAAAGATGTTAAGTCCAGGTGAGGTAAGGGGATGTAGAGCCACTAGACCACCTCTTCCTTCACCTTAAAATTGTTTTAAAATGGGTCTAGATCTTTTGGTCAGGTAAAGTCCTCACGCCATGCAAGCTTCTGAGACCATGGAAATCTGAGCATCTTTCACTGAGATACAAGTGAGGCCTTGGGGAAAATTGCATGGGCATTATTTATCTGCACTGTGTCTTTGTTTCGTCAATAGCAGAACCAAGTAAAAAGTAATCCCAGCAAAGTCCAAGTGGTCATTTCAACCAAAATTTTTTTTTTTTAATTTTCTTTTGTCATTTTATTTACTACAATTTTGAATTCAAAATCTGGCATTCCTGGGGCGCCTGGGTGGCCCAATCACTTGAGTGTATGACTCTTTTTCTTTTAATTTTTAATTTTTTATTAACATATAATGTATTATTATCCCCAGGGGTACAGGTCTGTGAATCGCCAGGTTTACACACTTCATAGCACTCACCATAGCACATACCTTCCCCAATATCCATGACCCAACCACCCTCCATTTCAACCAAATTTAAAGCAGAGATAAGCCTGCAAGGAGTGGCTTGGCTCATCCACTTTTTGTCCCCTTTTCTTTTGTTATGACCTGCAGGAGAGATGACAGAAATTACTCTCCACCCCTCGGTCTGCACGAGAAAATGGTAGTCAGGACTTGGGACCTGACTCTGTACCCCTGACCATTTTAATGGTAGGAATTTATTTTTTTTTTAAGATTTTATTTATTTATTTCACAGACAGAGATCACAAGCAGGCAGAGAGACAGGCAGAGAGAGAGGGGGAAGCAGGCTCCCTGCCGAGCAGAGAGCCCGATGTGGGGTTCGATCCCAGGACCCTGGGATCATGACCTGAGCTGAAAGCAGAGGCTTTAACCCACTGAGCCACCCATGTGCCTGATGGTAGGAATTTAAAGTGGCCTACTGGTCCCCAAGAACCATGTGCTCCAGCTTTGTAGAGGGAAGAGGGGAATACTTGTTTTTTAGAAAAGGAATAGGCTAGCCCCCCACATCAGTCTAGCATATTTCAGTATATTTCAGTCAACATATCGGAGAGTATTTCAGTATTTATATTAAAGTATTATGCTAATGTTCTGAAAGACTCAATCAAATTCTCCTTATGGATCTGATATGACCCCCATCACTCACCTTTACAACTGATGTTTTTTTTTCCCCCACAAGAAATATATAGAATTAGCATGTGCTGTTATAATTGGGTATGTCAATTTGAGATCAGTGTGTAACCTTCCCCCAGAATAAATCCACAAATTGCTACCATTAGAACTACAATGTTTATTGAAGTTCCTATGAGGATCTTCTCCCTAAAAACAGAGATGAAACCCACCTCAAATTGATATTGGGTTTATGACAGACTCTCAATGCTGCTAACCCTTTCTGCTCCAAAATAGATTTTTTAAAAGCATCAAAACAACTTTCCAATTTTAAACAGACATTAATCATAAGCAAAAATGGTGGGCAGGGTAGAGAGGTAAGCTCTGCCAAGATATTTAGATAGAAAAAGAGAAGAAAAACAAAAGAGAAGAATCATATAAGTAGAGGGCTGAAGCCAACGTAGACAATATAATTATGGTTTGGGGTAGAAGATAAAGTCCAATAGAAAAGCCATTGGAACTGGTCTCTGAAATTTTTATATCTTAAAATGTGTTCCTTTTTTCTTGTATTTAAAACACTACAATTAATTCCAACCTGGAAAACCCAGTAATCCCTGAGTTTTACAATTGCACATTGACACAGACACGCACAGCATTCACGTATGAAGGGAAGAGGAAGTCTTGTAGTTGTCTCCATGGCTCCAAGCTTCCACTCTTCTCGTGGGTATCTACTCCTCTCCTTTCTACGTATGAGGCACATGAGGCTTAGGGGTGCAACCTGGAGTCCTGAGGTCAGAAAGCCTCTGAGCAGCAGAGCTCAGGTTCAGACAGGGGAGGGGCCCATTCTCTTTCCTCTACTTCACTCTGAATTGCCTACACACCTGTAAACTTTTGCACTATATGTCAATACCTGTAAGTCCCATTTCGTTCCATAAAACTACAAAGTAATAGTGTGATATTAAGAATTCTTTGAAAGTGTTAAACACAATTGCATCATTTTAATTGTCCTAAAGCTTGCTAATGGCTTAAACATACATCAGTGCTTTACTGTTTAAGACCTCCTTGTGATGTATCATCTTAAATGAAGAACAAAAAAATAAGATTCAGAGAATTCAGATCCATAGCTAGGATACAGAAGAAACTCAAATCTCATTTCTCAAAGTCTCGGGTGTGTGGGACTACATCGTGACTATCTCAGTGTCCCTAGGAATCCATCAGTTCATTTATTCCAGAAATATTTCAGAATACTTAATCCATATCGGCATTGTGCTAGTGCTGAGGCTGCAGTGAGAAATAACCAAACATGCTTCTTGCTGTCATGCAACTCAGCTAACAGTGAACAGATAAATTATGTGCTGCCATATGTGCTCTGAAGGAACTTACGTGGCACCAAGAGTGTATAGGGTCAGGCAGGGGAGCCTGATCTAGTCATGGGAGTCAGGGAAGGAAATCCAGGGAAAGTGATAGTGAAGATAAAATTAGAAGAATATATACAAATTAATCAAGAGAAGGGAGGTGAGAGCATTGTATGACAGCAGAAAAGATGTTGAGATTCAAGAGAATATGATGGGTTCAAGAAATCTTTGAACCTGGTGGCTAATTTGGTTAAGCATTTGACTTTTGATTTCAGCTTAGGTCATGATCTCAGGGTCCTGAGATAGAGCCCTGCATCTGGCTCCATGTCCAGCTTGAGATTCTCTCTCTCCCTCTCCTACTCTTTGCCCCCACCCTGCCCTCTCTGTCTCAAGGAAAGAAGGAAGAAAGGAAGGAAGGAAGGAAGAAAGGAAACTGATACTTCTCTCTGTCTCTCCTGGCTAGACTTTGGGAAGTAAGAAGGTGATTGGTGAGTGATGAAGCTAGAGACGTGGTCAACACCAGAGTACTCACAGATACAAAGGCCATGTGTCTTAGGTAGCTGCAGCGGCTATAACAAATTGCCATAGACTGAGAGGGCTTAAACAACAAACATTTCTTGTTGTTCTGGAGCCTGAGAAGTTCAAGATCAATGTGCTGGCAGATTGAGTTCTGGTGAGGACACTCTAACCAGTTGGTAGACCCTCTTCCCCGTGTTCTTGCTGTGTCCTCACCTGGCAGATAGCAGGGAGAGCAAGCTCTCCTGTCTCTTTTTATAAGGGCACTAATCTCATCATGAGAGCTCCACCCTCAGGTCCTAATTACCTCTCAAAGCTCCCACCTCCTAATGCCATCACACTGAGGGTTAGGGTATCAACAGATGGATTTTGGAGAGCCACAAACTTTCAGTCCGTGTTAAAGATACTGATTTTTATACTGAAAGCAAAGGAGAAGTTCTCTGCAAAGTAGATGTGATTTATATATCTATAATACATATATATACATAAGAAAATACCAATTTCTATTTTCAGTGTTTTTTTATCATGAATAAAAATTGAGTTTTATCATACATACAATTTTTTGTTATCTATGAACATAATCCCACACCTTTTCCTCTAAGAGTTATTAATATAATTAACTCCACCTGGTCATGATATGACATATATTATTTTTATAAGGATGTTGGATTCTCTGTTTTTCGTTGGTATTCTTAGATGAGATTGTGCTACAGTATTTTTCATATTCTTTGTTAGATTTTTTTTTAAGATTTTATTTATTTATTTGACAGAGAGTGTGTGAGTACAAGCAGGAGGAGTGGCGGCCAAAGGGAGAGGGAGAAGCAAACTCCTTACAGAGCAAGCACGGCTCGGTCCCAGAACCTTGGGATCATGACCTGAGCCGAAGGCAGACGCTTCACTGACTGAGCCACCCAAGCACCCCCTCTTTGTTAGTTTGGGTAACAATGTAAACTTGTTTCATAAAAAGGACTTGGAGATTCTTCTTACTTTTGCAGTGCTCTGGAATGGTGAAATATTGGTGAAGGATACCCAACCTGGCAAGGTTTGGAAGTGTCATGCCATGAGACCATATAGTCCTCAGGCTCATTTCTTGTGGAGGAACTGTTCTCTAACCTTCTCTAAATCTTATATGAAAGTTTATCAGGAGAGAATTTCTATCTCTAGGTTTGTATCTAGAATTTAGATCTATTGAAGTAAATTTTGATAAATTGTATTTTTCCAGAAAGTTAAACCTTTCATGTAGATTTTCAAGTTTATTTACATGGAATGATGAAAATAAGTCTTTTATTGTTCTTTTTAAATCCTCTTTTGATGGGTTTCCTTATCTTATGAAGTTTCCCTTTCTTCTTTGATAAAAGTTCAATTTGCTCAAGATGTATCTATTTTATAAAGAACAAGGCTTTAGATTTACTAAGTAATAATAGTTTTATTTCTCTGTTTTCTAACTCATTGATTCCTGTCCTTTTATTTTTTTTTCCCCCTTCTGTATTTGAGATGCCTGTGAACTTCCAAGTAAGTCAGGTCAGAAATTCCATTTCTATGTCTGGACCTCAAATAGAATTTTTAAATGGAGATCTAAATTTGATTATACTATATGTTCCAGTTACTATCACTACATAAGTTTCCCCAAACTTAAGGGAAATGAGTCATTTTAGTATGCTCTTAGAATCTAGAAGTAAGAACACAGAAGAGACATAGCAGAGATGGCTTGCCTCCGTTCCATGATGTTAAGCCCAGGCTCAGAGGACTTGAAGGCAGGAGGGCAACTAGACAAACGTGAACTAAAATCTGATCGCTCCTATGCTCAAGGTCTGGTGTCCAAGTAGGAAGAGCCTGAAGTCTCAGACTGCCGCTGGAACAAACAGCCTTTCTCTGGGCTGGCTCCCCTGCCTCCTGGCAACTTCAGGGAAGTCAGTCACCAAGTTTTACTTGGTGACTGGAGATTCCCCACCGTGGGAGTTCTAGTACACAAGACAAAAGGCCTTACTTTGTATGTCTAGTCCTTGGAAGTTACTCAGAATCCATCCCGTTGCATACTACTGGTTTATAAACAAGTCACAGTGCTACCCCCATTCCAGAGAAGGGTCATTGAATTCTACCTGTTAATGGGAGAGTAGCAAGATTCTAGAAGGGCTGATAAGAAAGGGACTATGTTTGCGGCCATCTTTAGAAAATACAATCTCCCATAGCATGTACATCACCGAAGCCCCTAATTGTGGATCAAAAAACCTCAGAGGAGAACACAGTAGAGGGTCTCCAACTTGGGTGTGCATTCAGAATCACCTGCAGCATTTGCTCAAACTTAGCTGGTTGCTGAGCCTCACCTCCACCAAGTTTCTGACTGGGTAAATAGGGCTTGAGATTCAAGGGCCTGAAATGTTAACAAGTATCAGGTGATGTAGACACTGCTCATTCAGAGCACTCCCTTGGAGAGCCACTAGAATATAACAAGAGGAAAAGGAGGCTGAGAAAAACTTGAAGAGATCCAAGTAAAATGGAATGAGCCAGTGAAGTCTACTGAGAATAAGCACATAGTGAGGGTGTGGTGTCACCAAAGCCAAAAGGAGAGAGTGTTCAGAAAGAGGTCAACGGGGTTGGGAGAGGAGTTCTTTCCAGGTTAATTCCGTTACCCAAACTTCGTTATCCTTCTTTCTTCCTATCTTTCTGAGAGTTTCTAATTCAATTCACCTCAGAAGATAGGATTTACTTTTACTTTATTTTTGACCTGAATTCTATATGTAGACCCTTCTTGTGGCAGGCACATTTCAAAGTCAAATTTATTTGAATCAGATCTATAAATCAAATAATATGTCATAGGTAAAGGGATTGAAAGCTTCTAATTTTCTAATTTTACAAAGGGTGGTAATAACCCATTATTACAGAGGATCAAAGATCAATTGTATTTTACATGACATGACAGTACCCTCGCACTTGAATCTGAGTACAACTAACTCTACTGCGAATCTACATATAAAATAAAATCGTGAACTCAAACTAACATTCTGACTGAAAACTAACCAAGGAATTTTCTGGTTTCCTTACACTATATCCACCCTTCTTTGCTCACCGCATCGTCACTCCATGTTCGGTATGAGACATAAATAGAGCCTAGTCTAAGCAAAGGAAATATTTCTAGACAAAACTGTTGGAATTACACCTTCTTGTGTAAGGGACTGGAGAGAAGGCTGTTACAATTTTGTGGGAAGTGTTTCATTTGGCATCGAAAGTCTCCTGTTGGTTTAAAAATGGAAGAGAAAATAAAGAGCTCATGATGACATCAATAAGAGACTTGAAATAAACAAATGTCCTTGTAAATGCCTCTACTTCAAGGTGAATAATTTACATCGTTCTACGGAAAAGGAAGTCCCACAATCAGTTAACATACAAGTTACATATTTTGCACTTGACACAGTTTCTAAATTTTCGTGTGGTGGTAACTATTCTTTTATTTGATGATAAAACTTCCACAGACATTTTAGTAAGAAAACTCACATGTATCCTGTCATATCTTCTTTTTGTTTCTACCTACAATTCCAGAGACAGGTCAAGATGGAATATGAGGGGCGCCTGGGTGGCTCAGTGGGTTAAAGCCTCTACCTTCCGTTCAGGTCATGATCTCAGGGTCCTGGGATCAAGCCCCGCATTGGGCTCTCTGCTCAGCAGGGAGCCTGCTTCCTCCTCTTTCTCTCTCTGCCTGCCGCTCTGCCTGCTTGTGATCTCTGCCTGTCAAACAAATAAATAAAATCTTAAAAAAAAAAAAAGACGGAATACAAGACGTATTACAGAGTCTAAAGTGAAGGCTTTATCCCCCACTACAGTTTTATAATAATATTTTTATTAATAATGTCCTTGCATAGGTCCCCTTTTAAATTAATTTATATTTCATTTTAGTAAGAAAACCTATCCCCACTCCTCACAAGTCAGAGCTTGTTGCTTGGGGACAACGACTGCATGCTAAGGCTAAAGACCACAGGAAGAATTTCTACAGATGGTACCATCCATTGGCAGTCAACCGGGCTGATTAAATCCATACTGCTTACCCCCGACAGAGTACAGATGAGAAATGGGGCCCCTAATCCTCATCCTGCTCACCCCCAGATCGGCTCAGGAGCTTGCAAAGGGCAGGGCATTCATACAGTAGATGCTGATCCTTGCCAGCCATGGACTGGGAGTGGGGAGAGAGGGGGAGAGGGAGACAGAAGGTGGAGACGGGCCATGGTGGGGAAGCAGGACCAGACAGGCCCTTAACGGTTCTGTAAGAGCAGTGAGATGTATATAGAATTGCTGAACTAGAAGGTAGAAAATGAGGGTTCTTTACATGTTAATAAACACCAAGATGAAAAGGAGAATTAGCTACCCATGTTGATGATAAAAAGAAAAAGAAAATTTTGCAAAACAAAACAACAACAACAACAACAAAAAAAAAAGGGGAGAGGGAATTCCTGAAGAACGTTGATAAGATTATTTCCAAGTTAAGCTGATCTGTACTATTTCCTTTCAGCCACTCGATGATTTTTATCTCTTTTTAAAAATAGTAGGGCTTTATAATTGTCATTTGTTCCCATCTGTCACACACAAGGCTGGAAAACTTGAATTTTCCTGTGTCCCTCCATGGCCAGGCATGCACTCTGAGCCCGCCCAAGACGCCCGCTATGTCATTTTCTCTTCTCACCATGTATTCGCACAATTACTCAATCCTTACAAGCAGGCAAGAAAACAGATAAACAAGTAGCGATAGACTCTCAAGAGGAAGAAAAAGATCAGGATCGTCTTATTGTTCCAAGTACAACATAAAAAAGAGTTTTCAGACCCCGAGACTGTTTCATCCACTTTGTAAAAGCAATAAGGTAGACAAAGATATGCTCATTTCTATTTCGATAATAATGTATGTCAGGATCGTTTTGCATGAAGGTTAGCAGAACCATCCATCATTTCAGCCGAACTGCATATTTTCTTGTTTAGCATTGATAGATTTTTATTTTAACCTTAGAAGTTCCTCTCAAGGGACTCTATTAGGGACACTGTCATTTTTTATTCTGCTCTGTTACTTCTCCTTTGTAAACTTTGATGTATGCAGACAACACATTCTGGCTAGGGAAATTTAATTAGGTAAGTCTACAAATTAATTGTTGCAATTAGACTGCTTCTAACTGCCTGGTGTTATGAATTTATTTATGTGGTAATTATTATCAGATGTCTGGGATAAAAGCCTGCAGAGCTAAAGGTGCTACCTTTCAGATGTATACACAGTACTCCACATTAATTAGCCACAAAAAAATAAAAATAAATGCAAGTATTTAAAAAAAATGAAGAAGAAAGAAAAAAAAAAAACCTTGCCTTCGTAGTACTATGCACGTACAGATTCTGACAAGCAACTTGTTAATAAAACCTAAAGAGGATTGTTTTCTTTGTATATTGGCAAACTTCAAAATGTTAGACATTATATAAATAACCGTGAAACAATTTGCTGGTGTATAAACTAGATGGAAATACAAACTTCAAGTCTATCCTATAAAAAGCTTCTGGTTTTTGTCTGTTTGTTTGTGGCAATAATTACAAGGGTGTACTTGAAGAAATTGTTGACTTTCAGTAAATTTTGTGTCATACATTTAAGATCACTGACCAGGACACATTTTGTGGAGAGCTCCCAAGGAAATAACAATAGCACTTCAAGTTGTCATCTCAAATTTTTGCTTCTGCAATGGGAGAAAAGGCAGCTCTAATACCATAATTTGAAAGAAAGCAAGTAGGGAGAGGCCACTACCAGTGGAGACAGAAGTTGATGCCCAGAAGTTTGAAAGCCCAGTATGAGACTGAGAATGAATCACTGGTACAAATGTAAACTCGTGTAATCTTCCCAAAGGGCAATTTTGAAATGGATTCCTGCTTGCTTGAGAAGAGTCATTATCTTTGACCCAGGAATTTAAAAAATGGAATCTGATCTTAAATAAACAACATCAACTTTTAAAATAACAAATACTCAGGGCACCTGGGTGGCTTAGTGGGTTAAGCTTCCACCTTCAGCTCAGGTCATGACCTCAGGGTCCTAGGATCGAGCCCCGCATCGGGCTCTCTGCTCAGCAGGGAGCCTGCTTCCCTTCCTCTCTCTCTGCCTGCCTCTCTGCCTGCGTGTGATCTCTGTCTGTCAAATAAATAAATAAAATCTTTAAAAATAAATAAATAAAATAAAATAAAATAACAAATTCTCATCTCAGTGTCAATACTAATAACCCTCCAAATCAAAGCAATTTATGTGATCATTGTTATCATTATTATTATCTATTCAAAAATTGGAATATGGAGCTCTTCATTTATAACCACATTCATTTAACAGTTTTTTCTTTTTTTTAAACAGATATTTTCTAATCCCCTACTGTGTACAAGACAGTTTTCTTTTTCCTTTTTTTCTTTAAGATTTTATTTATTTGACAGAGAGAAAGAGTACAAGCGGGGGGAGCAGCAGGCAGAGGGAGAGGGAGAAGCAGACTCCCTGTTGAGCAGAGAACCTGATGTGGGACTTGATCCAGGACTCTGGGATCATGACCTGAGCTGAAGACAGATGCTTAACTGACTGAGCCACTCAGGGGTTCCTACAAGACATTCTTCTATGCAATCGAGCCAGAAATAGAAAACTTCTTTCATTCAGAGAGCTTATACAGCTTTGAGGGAAGATACACACTTTGCAAGTAAAAAAAATAAATAAATATTATTTATATATTAACAATAATATTATTATTTCAGAACAATATCTAAGTGGTAGGAAAATGAAGCAGTGTAAGGTACTGAGAGGGTCTGGTGTGGGAGCATACTCTGCTCTAGACAGAAGAGATGAAAAGACCTTTCTTACTAACTTATTTATTTATTCACTCATTTGAGAGAGCGTGAACACACATGAGTGGGAGGGGCAGAGGGAGAAGGAGAAAGAGAATCTGAAGCTGACTCCTGGCTGAGTGCAGAGCCCCATGTGGGGCTCCATGTGGGGCTTGATCTCACCACCGCAAGATCATGACCTTGAGATCATGACCTGAGCTGAAACCAAGAGCAAGATGTTTAACAGACTAAGCTACCCAGGCACCCCAAGGAAAGGCCTTTCTGAGCTGGTGGCATTTGACAAGAGACACAAAGAAGTGATTAGTGAATAGAATACTGGACATGAAAGGACCCCTCTGCTCAGTATTTCATCTATTTTACTTAATATTAATCTGCTAGTATTTTGCAAAAAATAAAAATAAAAATATATTGAGATCTTACAAAATAAGATAAAAATCTAAGAAGCTAAATATTTAATAGTTTCAAAAATAAAAATGTATAAATATTTTATGACGTCAGCTGTTCCACACATTCATAAATTCAAAGGTCAAACAAGGATCATCCTTCCAACATAAATGATTAGCTGATAAAATTATTAGTGGGGGGGGCGCCTGGGTGGCTCAGTTAAAGCCTCTGGTTAAAGCCTCTGCCTTCGGCTCAGGTCATGATCCCAGGGTCCTGGGATCAAGTCCCGCATCGGGCTCTCTGCTCTGCAGGGAGCCTGCTTCCTCCTCTCTCTCTCTCTGCCTGCCTCTCTGCCTACTTGCGATCTCTGTCTGTCAAATAAATAAATAAAATCTTAAAAAAAAAATTATTAGTGGGAAGTTAGGGCTTGAAAACAAGCTAGTCATCTCACACAATGAAGAAACTTCAATCCTAAAAATGTCAAAGGTCACATTATATAGTGTAGTTACTGAAAATCAAAGTTCATTTATGCTGTCATTAGTTTGTACCAAAGATTACTGTATGCCAGGTTTTTCCACCAAGTTTGTTCTATCCATTAGTGAAAATGAGAGTGAGAAGGGATTTTTGTGCTAACTCCGAATATTTCTTTCCGACTCTTCTAGTAATCCTATTTCTTGTTGGGAATCTTTGAAGAGATCTTTTGGAAAACCTTTTTTTATAGGTTTAATTTGGTATTTTTGAAGGGACTACTGTGTTTTTGTTGAGAGGAAACTCTAGTTTTCAGTTTCCAAAAAGACCTGCAGTTTATCATTTTTTGTGTTTTTTTCATGGATAGATAAACTGCCTGAATCTATAGAAATACTCTGACATTTATATTCTACTCATTCAAAATATCTTTGAGCTGAAGTGAGAGTCTTAGACAATCTGCAGCATCATACTCTGTTGTCATCTGTAGGCTGGAACCATGCCAGATGTGTACATGGATTTTTTTTCTTTTCATATACCTTTTTTAAAAGATTTATTTATTTGTCAGAGAGAGAGAAAGTACGAGTGAGCACAAACACGGAGAGCAGCTCGGAGCCCGATGTGGGGCTCTGTCCCAGGAATCTGGGATCGTGACCTGAGCTGAAGACAGCTGCTTAACTGACTGAGCCACCCAGCCATCCCTTCTTTTCATGTACATTAATATATTAAACAACTGAATTTTTTATCTGGATTTCAAAACACCAATAATTCCAATTTCAGATTATTTTTATTGGAACAATGACAGTGTGGTGCTAACAAAAATACCAGAATTTCACTTCATGAGAATAGCAGATATGCTGTAATCCTGGGGCACAGAAAATCAAGTGTTAAAGCTCTGAAGTGGGAACGACCAAGGACACAAACGTCCCCAGAGTGTCATTAAAAGGAGAGGAAAAGGGTTGGATCTTTCACTGGAGCTGCAAACAAGGAGACAAGACAGAGGGCCACATGGGTGCCTGTCAATAGTTTGGATTTTATTCTAACTATTCCGTTTGCATAAATTTGTAATTTCATGAAACCTAATAATGATGTGGTGGAAAGTTGCCATAAGGACACAAAATTATTACACAACATGATTTTTTACTATGACATAGGAATTTTTAAAAAAATAGAATAAAAATTCAACCCAATGCAAACAAGTTTCCTATAGGTGGGGATCATGTATGTTCATAATTGTCTCCACTTTTCTCACACTGAAATCTTTTTCCAATCAGTATGTGTTGTCTTTTAATGAGAAAACAAACTTTTAAGAAAATCCATGGTACTCCAAATGACACAGGGAACTTTTAAACAAATGATCTAATACCTGGTGGAGTTCTTTCACTAACCATGAGAGAACTAAGTGGGAACTGAGGGGGAAAAAAAAAAAAAAAAGATGAGGCAACACACAGGCCCCAGATCCCCAGATGAGAAGCTGGTTGGATTGTGCCCTGCAGCTCATTCCCCGGGTCTGTCTTGCAGAACTGCAGCTCCCTGAAACAGTGTCCTTACTGTCTATTCTCTTTGGGAAACACTATAGAGCCCCATTTTGGAAATGCTAAGATATATTCACGGATTTAAGTGAATAATCCAGGAGTGAAGAACATAGAAGAGTTTTATTTAACTCTGTTTTTTTTTTAATTTTTAATTTTTTTAGAGTAATCTCTGCACCCAACGTGGGGCTTGAACTCATGACCCCGAGATCAAGAGTCACACACTCTCCTGAATGAGGTAGCCAGGCTCCGCTTAACTCAGGCTTTTGAGAAGTGTTTTTAGCCGGAGGAGACTTCCTTAACTGTGTTCCTTTCATAACACTTTGGGGACTGATTCTGAGGAACAGAAGTTTGAGGAGTACCACCCTGGAGAAAGGCCACACCCTCTTGAAGCCATCCTGCTTAGCCTGTGACTTGTAACTAAATGAAATAAAGAAGCTTCTCTCACTTATTAGCCTGATCAGTAACAAAGGCCAATCTGCACTAAACTGGGGCTTTATCCTTAGGCCTTTAATGGACTAAGAGTCATCTAAATTTAAGTTGATGAAAATATTTGAGTTTGATCTCCACTTTTCAATACCAAAAATCCAATGCACTATTAGAAATGAGATTGGGGAATGGATTTGGTCAAGAAAACAGAAATGGGAAATGGAAGAGAAACCAAATCAGTGTGTGCTTTAATCATCTTAACTCAGCAACTACTGTTCCTTTTCTCTCAATGTTCCTGAAGTCATAACCCTCCTCTCCCCATCCAACCAATTCTGGGTAAACTTCACGGGTTGCAGTGATGTTTATGCTGCCCCTCATAATGTCAATGAATTACTGTCAATCCTTCTTCGTCTCTGCCATCTGTTTTTTCTACCTCAAGCTCCGCCCCATCCCATGCACACTCCCACCCAGTGTCCGCATGGATCCATCCTTTCATTGTAATATCCACAGAGATACTCATCTTGGGTTACTCTGGGGACAGAGCTGGCACTATAACCTTTGTTCATCCTTTATCAGCGTGAGGTGTGTCAAAACTCCTGGCCAAAGATAAAATGCACGGTGGCAATTGAGGTCGTGGCAATTTAGGTCAGAGCAATATATAATCATTCATGGTACAGAACAGTCAGTTCTGAATAGCACTTTAGAATGGTTACTGGCCGAGAGAATTTGCACTAAAACTCGCTGGCCAAGAATGTGCAAAGCAGTCTGCTGGGCTCTCAGTTCTTTGGCTCAGAGCATGAGCTAGCACTCAAAGCAGCGGGGAGGAGGGATGTATGTATAGATGTACTATGAGAGTACTGAAAGGGACTGCTTTATCTGTATATACCAGAAAATCATTCAGAGAGGAAGAGATTTATTCTGAACGGGCACTATGCAAGGATGATGTAAAACGGGGTCAACCTATTCTCCAAAGTGGCTTTTACGGTGAAATGCTACCAAGGCTGATTTTGTTCTCCTTGTGCCCTCACAGAATAATACGTACCGAAATGCAGCTTTTGCTTGGAAGGACACAATTAGCAAGAAATGTAGTTTATTACATCACATTCTGTCAACCTAACTTAGACACTTAAATTCCAGGAACTGAAACATGCTATGAGTTGGGGAACCTGTGTGGCTCAGTCGGTCAAGTGTCTTCCTTCAGCTCAGGTCATGATCTCAGGGTCCCGGGATCCAGCCCATCATCGGACTCCCTGCTCAGCAGGGAGCCTGCTTTGCTTCTCCCTTTCTCTCTACCACTCCCCCTGCTTGTGCTCTCTCGCTCTTTGTCAAATAAATAATAAAATAAAAAAAAAATACTACCAGCCAAAACATAAATAGAACATCAACATTTCAAAGAATATTACATTGTCAGGTGGGCCACCCCTACCATGTACCTGCTCTTTGATCTTGGACCTGTCAATAATTGCTCAGGGATTTGGTTTTCTCATCTGCAAAATAAGGATAATTATACTAACTGCCTCACTTCACAGCCTGTGTCAGGATCAAATGTATTTGTCAGTTTCTTTTTAAGCTATCTAGCAATAACATGCACAAAATACTCGAAATAATAAAAATAAGTAACTAAAAGTTATTCAACATAATTTTCAATAATAATATAAAAGTCCATATCAAAACACTTCTATTTGGTCAGTTTGGCTCAGACTCATCAACAGTGTTTTTATTTCTATTTCTATTTTGGCAGACATCTTTGTGATGAATTTATGGACAGGGAAGGGCCGTGTCATGGACTTATGCACACAGTTAAGGCTTTTGGTGCATATCAACAAGCTGCTCACTAGTGTCTGAGAATACACAATTTTCACACTAACATTGAGAATCTTCTTTGGGCCTTTTTGTCAGTTTTTATGAAAAATTTGTATCTTTTTTGTTTTAAATTGAATTATTAGTAATATTTTAATTGGTTTCCATTGGTCATTTCACTTTCCTTTTATGAACATCCAATTTGAAAGATGTTTGTCTTATTTCCATTGGTTCACAAGAGGTATTTATAGTTGAAAATATTAACGTATTGTCTGTTGTTAATTTTCAATATTTCCCAGTTTTTCTTTGTTTTGTTTTGTTTTGTTTTTAATGGCTTTTTAATGCCCAGAAGCAGTGGTGTATGTGTATGCACGCCTGTGTTTACTTAAGGTACTTACATGTCCTATTCTTTGTCATTATGGCTTCTCCCTTTTGTGTGTGCTCAGAATGAACTTCCCACACAGAACCATGTAAATATTCTTTTAGGAATATTTTCTTTTAGGAAATGGTTTTGCAACTTCATTTCTTAATATTTAAATGGTAAATCCATGTGGCACTCATGTTGATTATGATGTGAGTCAAGAAGGGGACTTTACTCATTTCTGCATGGCCTTAGCTGTCATTTAATTCCCACATTTTACTGGAGGAGGCACGGAATCAGTATTTTCTTTCTCTTCTGATTTAATGGCGGAATGAAGGATGCTGAGAGAAATGTGCTTAGTCAAGGGGATAGCGGGCAACCTCTCCAGAGTGATTTCCACATGTTGCTTGTAGCCAGTAGACTTGTAGGGACTGAGGCTCTGAACAGAATACTTCAAAGAACAGCGGGCTTTTGTTAGGTCTGTTTTAATCGAAAAGGAAATTTTATTTTTCAGAGGCAGTTTATGACTGGGCTTAATAAAAACTGTCATCACCTTCAAATTCAGATGGAGAATAACGAACTGCTCTTCTCTGATAACATGTAAGGAAAGGCTTACAGTACTTTCTAATATGTCATAGCTATAATTCTGAAAACATATGTGCCTTTTATTCAAGCCTACTCTGAGGATATGCTATCAAGTATGCCAGGGCACTCTTCGTAGACGTGTTTGCAAGGTGACGAAGTAGCCAGACAATGATTTGTTTTTTCAATTTTTACTTTAATGTTTATTTCTATTCATCTAAACAGAATGATTAGATTGCTGGACTCTTTGATTTAAAAATCAAAATAAAGATAATTTATCAGGTCTTGATAGAGACCCACATCTGGTCAGATTATTTATTTATTTATTAAAGTTCCAGTATATTTAACATATAGTGTAATATTAGTTTCACGTGTACAATATAGTGATTCAACAATTCTATACACTACTCAGTGCTTGTCACGGTTAAGTGTTCTTTTAATCCCCTTCACCTCTTTCACCCATCCCCCACCCGCCTCCCCTCTGATAACCATCAGTCTGTTCTCTATCGTTAAGAGTCTAGGTTTTTTTTTTTTGTTAAGTCTTCTTTTTTTCATTGTTCATTTGCTTTGATTCTTAAATTCCACACATGAGTAAAATCACGTGCTATTTATCTCTCTCTGACTGACTTACTTCACTTAGCATTATACCCTCTAGATGCATCCATGTTGTCACAAATGGCGAGATTTTATTCTTTTTATAGCTTAATAATATTCCACCATGTGTGTGTGTAGCATATATTATATATCTATAACTACACACCACTTCTTTTTTATCCATTCATCTTCTGATGCACACTTAGGTTGCTTCCATATCTTGTTATTTTAAACAATGTTATAATAAACATAGGGGTGCATATATCTCTTTAAGTTAGTGTTTTTGTATTCTTTGGTTAAATATTCAGTAGTGGAATTATTGGATCATATGGTAATTCTATTTTTAACTCTTTTGAGAAAGCTCCGTACTGTTTTCCACAGCGGCTGCACCCGTTTGCATTCCCACCACAGTGCAAGAGAATTCCTTTTTCTCCACATCCTTACCAACATTTGTTGTTTCTTGTATTTTTGATTTTAGCCGTTCTGACAGCTGTGAGGGGACATTTCATTGTGGTTTTGATTTGCATTTCCCTGATGATGAATGACTCTGAATACCTTTCCATGTGTCTATTGGCCATCTGTAGGTCTTCTTTGGAGAAATGTCTGTTTGTGTCTTCTGCCCATTTCTAAATTGGAGTGTGTGTGTGTGTGTGTGTGTGTGTGTTGACTTGTCTAAGTTCTTTATATATTTTTAGATATTAACCTCTTATTGCATACGTGATTTGCAAATATCTTCTCCCATTCAGTAGGTGTGCAAAAGCCTTTTATTTTGTTATAGTCCTAGGAGTTTATTTTTGCTTTTGTTTCCCATGCCTTGGGAGACATATCTGTAAAGCCATTGCTATGGCCAATGAAAGAGAAATTACTATCTGTGTCCTCTTCTAGGACTTTTATGGTATCAGATCTCACATTTAGGTCTTTAATTAATTTTAAATTTATTTTTGTGTGGTGTGTAAAAAAATGGTGCAGTTTCATTCTTTTGGGTATAGCTCTCCAGTTTTCCCAACACCATTTGTTGAAGAGGCAGTCTTTTTCCCATTGCATATTCTTGCCTCTTGTGTTGTAGATTAACTGACTATATAATCAAGGGTTTATTTCTAGGCTCTCTATTCTATTCCACTATAGCTTTGTGATATATCTTGAAATCTGGGATTGTGATTCCTCTGGTTTTGTTCTTTGTCATAATTGCCATGGTCCCATCCAAATTGTAGGATTATTCGTTACGGTTCTGTGAAAAATGCTATTGGTATTGTGATAGAAATTTCATTAAATCTGTAGATGGCATTGAGTACAATGGACATTTTAACAATATATGTTCTCCAAATCCATGAGCATGAAATATCTGTCCCTTTTTTTTTTGGTGCCATCTTCAATTTACCAATGTTTTATAATTTTCAGAGTATAGGTCTTTCTCCTCCTTGTAAAAGTTTGTTTCTAGGTATCTTATTCTTTTTGGTGCAATTATAAATGGGGTTTTCTTAATCGCTATTGCTGCTACTTCATTATTACTATACAGAAACGCAACAGATTTCTATACATTAATTTTGCATCCTGTGACTTTACTGAATTCATTTATCAGTTCTAACAGGTTTTTTTTTTTTTTTTTTTTGGTGTAGCCTTTAGGGTTTTCTGTAGGGCATAGCATGTCCTCTACAAACAGGGAAAGTTTTACTTCTTCCTTACAAATTTGGATGATTTTTATTTCCTTCTGTTGCCTGATTGCTGTGGCTAAAACTTCCAGTACTGCGTTGAATACAAGTGGTGAGAGTGGTCATTCTTGTCTTGCTCCTGATCTTAGGGGACAAGCTCTCAGTTTTTCCCCATTGAGTATGATGTTAGCTGTGGGTTTTCACATATGGGCTTTTATTACATTGAGGTATATTTCCACTAAACTTATTTTGTTGAGGGTTTTTATCATGAATGGATGTTGTACTTTGTCAAATATTGCATCTATTGAAATGATCATGTGATGTTTACTCTTTCTCTTATTGATGTGATATATCACATTGATTGATTTGCAAATATCAGACCACCCTTACATCCCAGGAATAATCCCACTTGATCATGGTGAGTGATTTTTTTTTTTAAATATATTGTTGGATTCAGTTTGCTAATATTTTGTTGAGCAGTTTTGCATCCATGTTCATCAGAAACAGTAGCCTAGAGTGCTCTTTTTTAGTGGTATCCTTATCTGGTTTTGGTACCACAGAAATGCTGGCCTCATGGAATGAATTTGAAAGATTTTTTCACTTTTTTAAAAAATAGTTTAAGAAGAATAGGTATTAACTCTTCATCAAATGTTTGGTAGAATTCACAAGTGAGGTAGTCTGGTCCTAGACTTTTGTTTGTTGGGAGTTTTTTGATTACTGATTCAATTTTATTGCTGGCAATTGGTCTGTTTAGATTTTCTATTTCTTTCTCATTCAGTTTTTGAGAAGTTATATGTTTCTAGGAATTTATCTATTTCTTCTATTGTCCAATTTGTTGGCATATAATTTTTCATAAAATTCTGTTACAATCCTTTGTATTTCTATGGTGTTGGTTGTTATTTCTCCTCATTCAGTTCTGATTTTGCTGATTTGAGTCCTCTCTCTCTCTTTTTTTTTTAATGAGTTTGGCTAATGGTTTATCAGTTTTGTTGATCTTTTCAAATAACCAGCTTCTGTTCTCATCTATCTGTTCTACCGTGGTTTTTGGTTTATTTGTTTTTATTTAATTTGTTTCTGCTCTAATCTTTATTATTTCCTTCCTTCTACCGGTTTTGTGTTTTGTTTATTCTTTTTCTACCTCTATTAAGTGTAAGTTTAGGTTGTTT
The DNA here is from genome assembly GCF_963455335.1 of Martes martes. Classification (NCBI taxonomy): domain Eukaryota; kingdom Metazoa; phylum Chordata; class Mammalia; order Carnivora; family Mustelidae; genus Martes; species Martes martes. The sequence goes on along the minus strand of NC_137901.1, from coordinate 43,747,152 downwards.
GTTTGAGATTTTTCTTGCTTCTTGCGGTAGGCCTGTATTACTATAAACTTCCCTCTTAGAACAGCTTTTGCTATACCCAAAATATTTTGGACTTGTATTTTCATTTTAATTTGTCTCATGTATTTTTTTAATTTCTTTTTTGATTTCTTAGTTCACCCATTCATTGTTTGGTAGCATCTTAGTTAACTTCTATGTATTTTCTTCTTTCCAGATTTTTTCCTGTGGTTGTTTCTAGTTTCATAGCATTATGGTTGGAAAAGATCCCTAATGTGACTTCAATCTTTTTAGATTTGTTGACACTTGTTTTGTGGCCTAATACATGATTTATTCTGACAAATGTTCCATGTACACTTGAAAAGAATGTGTTTTCTGCTGTTTTAGGGTAGAATGTTCTGAATATATCTGTTAGACCCATCTGGTCCAGCGTGTCACTCAAAGCTACTGTTTCCTTGTTGATTTTCTGTTTGGATGACCTACCCATCAATGTAAGTAGGGTGTTAAAGTCCCTACTATTATTGTATTACTACAATCAATTTCTTCCTTTGTTTGTTAATAGCTACTTTATGTATTTGGGTGCTCCCATGTTGGTTGCATAATACTTACAATTTTTAGATCTTTTTGTTAGATTGTTCCCTTTATGATTATGTAGTGCCCTTCTTTGTCTCTTAATACAGTCTTTGTCTTAGAGCCTATTTTTCCAATATAAGTACTGCTACCCCAGCTTTCTTTGCATTTCCATCTGCATGATAAATGCTTTCCCACCTCTTTACTTCCAATCTGCATTTGTCTTTAGGTCCAGACAACAATTTTTAAAGTTTGGTTAAATATCCTGCCTGGAATTACACTGTGAAGGCATTAGGATATCTAACCAAACTTTAAAAATTGTTGCCTGGATATTTCTTCATCTTGTGATGACGTGAGACAGTAAAATGCCTGCATGAAGAGGTGATGTGAGGTGAATGGCGTACACATTGTGATATAGCATTAGGCTACTATTGGCCTGATGATCTCTCAGAAGAGAGGTCATCTGCGTCCAGACTGTGATTGGCCTCAGGTAACTGAAACCACAGAAAATAAAAACTGTGTGTAAAGCGAAGGGAGGGATACTGTGTCTGAGGACTGAAAGTGAATGACTTCCTCTAATAAGATAGAAGAGCCTAAAATAGTATGCTGAGGACCGAGCTTTGGAAACACCATATTTTCATGCAGAGAAAGATAACATCATGGTTGGGAGAAAGGTAGATTTTTTTGTTACCCTTTTTTAGCATCTATTCACTCTTCTGTTACTTTCATTTACTCCTTCCCACCACTCAGTGTACTTTCATTGAAGTTAATGCCACCTCCACCCTCAGCCTAGGGAGAAGGCAAATGATCCACATCTTGCCAATCAGACCTCTACATTCTTTTTTTTTTTTTTTTAAGATTTTATTTATTTATTTGACAGACAGAGATCCCAAGTAGGCAGAGAGGCAGGCAGAGAGAAGAAGGGAAGCAGGCTCCCTGCTGAGCAGAGAGCCTGATGTGGGGTGGACCTGAGCTGAAAGCAGAGGCTTTAACCCACTGAGCTACCCAGGCACCCCAGACCTCTACATTCTTGATGTTACCCAATTAGAGCCACCAAGTCACAGTGGTATTTTTAGTGGGCATTCTGGAAGAGATTTGACTTTTTTATCGCTGGATCTAAATATATAAGCATGTGGATTCAGAACTACCTTTTTAAACCATGAGCCAATGAGAAAAGCATCACCTATAAACAAAGAAGAAGCAGCTAGTCCGGATTAGAACCTGTGAGCTGTGAGCCTTGGACAGAGCTTCGTCCATAGCTCTGTTTATATCTAGAATTTTCAGTTCTATAAACTACTGAATCAATTGTTCTCACCCCAGCAAATAACTTTGGGATTGGGGCTCTCTGTTACTTGAGACCAACTATAATGATACAGAACATATGTGTAAAATTTCTTTTTATTTTGTGGAATTGGATGTGAAAAGTGATAAGCAGGACATTGTCTGCTTCCCTTAAATCACTTTCTGAAATTTTAATAGCTGCCTTGTGGTGGACATTGGTGGCAGTTACACATGATTCAGATGGTTAACTGTTTATCAACAGGATTAACTCCTCTCATGATATGTATTTCCATATTGTGTGTATGTATGATGCATGGTACATACAGATGTCTAGGTAAGCATGTATATATGTATTAACCTGTGCTTTTTCTGAAACAACAAACCCATATTAATAACATGAAAATTATTAACTTTTTAATTATAAAAATAATATATATTTTAGACTCAGTTTTAAAAAATATAAATTTCTAAGTATAATTCAGGACTTTTTTTGTTTATATAGGATTTGCTTAAACTTCTCTGGGTATTATCATCAAGAATGAGAAAATCAGTTCATGATGTTATTTCTCTTTTAATTAGAAGACATTCATTCCTCAACCCAGTGCTTCAAAACTTCAGAGGAATATGATATCAAAAGCCATTTGAAAACTTTCATTTGGGCTTTCATCATTTTATGAGTGACACAGATTATCAAATGTCTGATAACAATTTTCCAATTAAATACTCCAATTTTGCAATTGCACTTCACTTACTTTTTTCATTTGCTTCACTTTTCTTATTGGGGACAGGAATAAACAGACACTGGTAATCATGCACAAATTGACACTGTAGGATTTTCTTTTTGGGATACATACTTTTTAAAGTCTTAGGTTGGACAAGATGATGAAACAAAGTGCTCACCAAGTTGAGATTTACAAGGCCATAATTCTAGCTATTAGGATGGTAAGCATGAGGTTGATGTCTCTCAGAAATAGGGAAATAACATATGTAAGACCATTAGTGAAATGTTGACTCCAACGTGTTTTTATCTCCTGATATGCTTAATGGCTTTAAGTATATAAATACACAACTAGGCAAAGCCAAAAGTTCTCAGTATGGGTTCTGATAAGTTCACTGATTTTCCCATTGACAATAAAAATTTAAGATGTTTCTAAACATTAAGAGTAAATGTTTAAGTGACAATAAACATCCTGGATGTTTTCTATTTGGGAAAAGAAGGAAAGTTTTGCTATTAGGGAGAAATAGCGACAGAACCTATGGAAATGCAAATAAGAAATCTATCTCATATTTTGTTTTCATAGATGATTATAATGTATTTTATTAGGAACCACTATATATCCACTATATATCCACTACTAATATATTCTGTCCACAGACTAGGGTCTCCAACCATGGAGCAGAGGTCTTTAGAAAAGAGCCCTAGATGAAAAACCAAATGATCTTAGGGGCGCCTGGGTGGCTCATTTGGTTGGGCGGCTGCCTTCGGCTCGGGTCATGATCCCAGCGTCCTGGGATCGAGTCCCACGTCGGGCTCCTTGCTCAGCGGAGAGCCTGCTTCTCCCTCTGCCTCTGCCTGCCACTCTGTCTGCCTGTGCTCACTCTCTCACTCCTCGCTCTCTCTCTCTCTCTGACAAAATAAATAAATAAAATCTTTAAAAAAAAAAAATGATCTTAGAGGAGGAAGAAGCCTTAGAGATCATCTGACCCAGTCCTCTAATTTTACAGTTGAAGAAACTGGAGCCAAAAGAGGTTAAGTAACTTAGTCAAGGTCAAGCCACTAATTATTGTCAGAGTTAGGAGCCAGTAGGTCTCTATTTTATTTTTAATTCTGCTTCTGATGAGCTTCATGATGTAAACCAAATACAAAATTTCTTAGCATTTTAGCTGCTTCTGTTTAAAATAGAGTTAATACCCCTGGGTTTCTCCATATTTCAGAAGCATACTGTTAGAGTTTGTGTAAGTCACGAGAGAAGTATGTCAGTTTATGCGAAAAGCAAATTATTCATTACCAATCTATCATTTAGGATTCTTCGATGATAAGCAACAGAAAACACATACAGCTGATCCAAGCAAAAGTGATTTGACCAAAACAATATGAGGGGCTCAGAGACTGAAAGGGGGTGTTGAATAATTGATTTGGCACAGATGAGAATGTGTGAGCTAGAGCAGGCATTGGAAGGAATAGCTCTTACCTAACACCAATGCTGAAATGATTCTTTTCCAGCTCTCCCTTCCACCAGTGTGTGCCTCTCCTGGGATCTAAAACTCTGGAAGGGAGAACTGATTAGCTCAGATTAGATCACAAACGTGATCTAATGAAGATTCCCCCAACAGAGCAGTGAGAGAAATCTACCAGAAAGAGTCTCCAAAGTCCTGTTAGCTTCCTTAGCAAGAGGAAAGGGTGCCCCAGTTCCAAGCCTTCCAAGATGACACATAAGGAGGAAAAGGTAAATTACTCAGAGAAAATGAAGATGCTGTTAGGAAGAGAAAATTATGTACTGACTAACCAAAAACATAACGAATGTTTACTATGACCACCATATTTCAGTTGACTGATGAATTTTGTATTTGATGAGCTAGTGCTGGAAATCAAAACCATAAACTTAGGCCATGTGTACTTGATAAAAGAACAACTTGGTATTGTTCTGATGGCCAATTCAGAACATTCAGTAAGACAGTGAGTATGCCAACGTAAGAAAGCCAGAGTCACTGATTGGACTTTTAAATGGTCAGTTTGCTGATTATGTAGGTATGACCTGCTTTTATGATCCTCTTAATACAATTATCAATGAATGTTAGCTAAGATTTAAGGGATGAAGGAAATGTTTCCATTTGAATTAGGTCTAGACACTAAACACAGCACCTGTTGATCAAGAAGATAGTACAACCTGACCGTCTACCAATTTGAACTTAGTGTATAAACACCTCAATGCACCTCCTAGACCCGAAAGACACAGGATAGTCAATCAATTCTCCCACATCAGGTTCAAATAGCTCATTTCTCCTAGGCTGCAGCAGCAATCATTTTATTAGAAAGACTGAGGATCTTGGGGCACCTGGCTGGCTCAGTCAGTAGAGCATGTGAGTCTTGATCTCAGGGTTGTAGGTTCGAGCCTCACATTGGGTATAGAGGTTACTTAAAACCAAAATCTTTAAAAAAAAAAAAAAAAGACTGAGGATCTTAAGCAAAATCTTCTTTCCCATCTCTGGCTTAAATTTATTCCCTTCTAAGGAAAAGAAAAAAGGATATTTCTAAAAGTATTAATGACAGTGTGAATTTATTTTTCTTAAACATATGTATATACATATTTGAAGATCCTAAGCTAAATAATAGATAAAAGAGGAGTGAAAAGTAACTTTCTCGGGGCACCTGGGTGGCTCAGTGGGTTAAGGCCTCTGCCTTCGGCTCCGGTCGTGATCCCAGGGTCCTGGGATCGAGCCCCGCATCGGGTTCTCTGCTCAGCAGGGAGCCTGCTTCCCCCTTTCTCTCTGCCTGCTTCTCTGCCTACTTACGATCTCTGTCTGTCAAATAAATAAAATCTTTTTTTAAAAAAGTATATTTCTCTTTAAATGCCATGTTAAGATTTTTCCCACTGCTTGTCCCCAGCTCACCCCTGACCCACTATCCTTGGGTCACAGTTCACTTCAAGGACAGCGTGATCTTTGAAAACAAGCAAGATCACATTCCTCCTCCAAATGAAATTCTTCGCTGGCTCCTCATGACCTTCAGCTTGGCATGAAACTTCCTTCACACCAAGGCATCCAGAGCCCCACAGGGTCAGCGCTCGGCTGTCCTCTCATCCTCAGCTGTCCTTACTTGCCACGGCAGTTCGCTCTATAATCACACATGCACAGCTCTTTGACGTCTTCCGAACTTGTCTTGCTTCTGTTTCCTCCACTGGAACTCCTTTCCTCCTTACTTACTCATCCATCCCTCCCTCTGGTCTCCACTCCAGATACCATTCCCTGATCCAAATCCTTTCTTTGATTAACTTTGTTCGTTACAGAATTTTCAGCTCAGTTGTCTTCCCTTCCAGAAACTTTTCGTGACCTTCTCAGTTTTCAGTAGGAGACCTCATCTATGTCCTTCTAATAACGCTGTCTGCATAGCTACCATCATCAGAGCTCCCATAACCCTGTACCATCTTTGTATGAATGAATCTAGTTTTTCTATTAAAACTGTGAACTCCTTACACAACAGGAAGTGTTTCTTATCCCTCTCTAGACTTCCAATGTCTAACACAGTACCTGAAACAAACTGTGTGAGAAATGTATGTTTCCTGAAGACAACAGAAGCACTCTTTGATGGCGAAGGAGGCATCATTATCATGCCTATCTTCATCTTTCGCCATGACTGGAAGTAGGTTTTATCATCTGTCTATTATCCCCAGGCTGAGGAAAGGATAACTACATCTTCACTACTTAAAGGAAGATTGCAAGGCGATGCTCTCCCGTCACTGCATACAGAATTAGGCTTGAGAACAGTTATCCAGTCATCTGGCCTCCTACCCGGAATGGGTGATGACTCTAAGCTTTTCATTCAGCTTGAAAACCTTAGAAGACTTATCTCACAGGAACTCAAGGGATGACTTGAAAAGCACTGGCTTAAATTCTTACAGAGTCTCTGACAGAGAGACTAGAGGGTACAAAACCAGACAGCCTGGCCTGCTCTCGTGATGATTTGATTTGATGGTTTCCCAGTGGAAAGCAAAGGACAGGTACGAGGGCAGGCTGTGCCTGGTACTTTTTAGCAGCATGGAGGCTGTGGCCCCCGGTGCACAAGGGCTCAAAAACAAAAACAAAAACAAAAAAAACTAAACAAACCAATGATAAGGGAACACCTCTGTGTGCAAATGGTTGAGGAGAAGGCTTCTGGAAAGGAAAGAACTGTACTGTGATGTTAAAGGCTACTAATCTTTGGGTCTGTTTCCCCTTTCTCAGATTTACTGACTAGCGCTGGTGAGGCTGCAGAAAGATGAGGTTAGCTGAACAGTCAAGTTCCTGGGACTCCGGGAGGATGAGCACCAGCATTCCTGTGCTTTTGTTTGCATCTTCCACAAGAGCCTTTCTCCACGCTAGTTCACCAGCAGCGGGTCCAGAACGTCACACAATACAACATATTTTTAAAAGCTGGCATCATTTGGATTTCCTACTCAGAGCAAATTTGAAAAGTTGGCATTTACATTCCCTGAAGTATCTGTCTCTAATGAAAACAATGTCAGAGCCTTAAGCACTTTGGCATTTTCTGGACACGCTATAAATACACAGGATATATTTTATCATGTACTGTATGTTAGAGCACAGGGACAAAGAACAAGCACCAGGGAAAATGGTTTGCGGCAATCCTTTCAACATATTTTCCAAGGCCATTTCAAATGACTCCCTAGTCCTTGAACTCCCTGGTGATCATTTTAATAGCAACAAGATCCATTTGGTAACTGGCCTGGACAGCAGGTTGCATTTGGCTCTCACAGATATAAAGTCTACTGTCTTTTGTTACTAAGGAGACAGTATTTTAGCCTATTACACAGGTGTTTAAAGCTGTCCTTGCACCATATCCCTAAAACTTTAGAAAGCTGCTAAGTACGTCTGCGTAAGCTTCTTTTTCTTCTTCTTCTTCTTTTTTTAAAACTACCTATCATTGAACTTCTCATACTCTTTCCATTTAACTACCCTGGCCTGTTGACTTGATCACATTTATCCTGTGCTGAAACCTTGGTCAACGAAAAGCATCTGCCAAGAGGAGGAAAACACAAGAGGGTGCACCAGCCTAATGCGGCCTCATCTCCTCGCGGAGTAAGCTCCATCATACCGAAACTCAATTCATTACCTGGGTGGGTGATTTCTGGAACCCGGGAAGACAGGGCAGGACTCCTGGGGGCAGACACACTTAGGAAAATAATTTCAGCCTCCCTTCTGATCTTTTCCCCCTTTGGAAACTTCAAATAGAGCTGAGCAGACTGGTGACACTCCAGGCTGGACGGCCGCCACTCGTGAATGGCATTATAAGATCACTACCCCGAGTTCTTCTGATTTGCCAGAATCGATCAATTGGATATAATGAGCAGACAGGTGATGGAGTGGCCACGTGGAGGACGTCCCTTTCTATAACAGAGGAGGCTCTATTTGTCCAGGATGTACTCCCTGGCTGAGCGACAGCTGGGCGTGCGCAGGATCAAGGTGTGGCACTGCAGGCAGATGGTACAAGGAACCCAGTGGAAACAGTGTCACCGCTCGTGTCGCCGCGGAAGCGGCATCTTGACAGAGCAGTACCTATAAAAGTGAAATGTTTAACGATGAATAATTGTGTTTGAAGCCTTCTCACTCCACATTTCCATGGAAAATGAAACCACAGGAGGCATGAAACTCTCTAAAGGGCCTTTATACATAGATTAATGTGGTAATTCTCTCATTACTATGTTCTGAAGAAGAGCTCCTTACACCAGGCTCTGTGTTTTGCCTTCAGTTATAACATGGCTTTGCATTAAGTGTTTTAATAAAATGTGAAATTAAATGATCATCCCTGGTGATATCCGGCTTTGGGTGAGGTAAGGAAAAATGTAACTTCCACAGTACATGAAAGCCAAAGAGATTACTTCGCCCCCAATGAAGAGATCATTGGTCAAATGACATGGTTTCCCATGAGTCTGCACCTCTCCATTAATTGGGAATTTGTTATTACTCTCTCCAGCACCTTTGAGAATTATATGTAATATAACCAATTTATAGCTGTAGAATACATATGCTGTCAGAAGCTAACTAATGTATTTTTTTCTTTTTTGCAGGTATAACCAGGTGGTATTGGGGAAGGCAATTTTTAGTAGGGATACTTTATGCCCTTTAAAAAAAAAAAAAAAAAACTATCTGTGCTTCTTTCTGTTGTAACAGTTAACAGGAGACAAATAGTTTCCTGAGCAGCACTGATCTATTGACTGTGGACACATTAGTAATAAGAGACATAACCAATAAAGGGAGATGGGATGTGATTCTTCCATAGAGACAATGAGGAAACATCTTTTTATGTGACTCATCCCAAAATAACGAAAAAGTCCTTCGAAACTATTGAGATTTTTGTTTGTTTTCGAAGTAAGTGGTATTGACCAAAGAGCATAAAGCTTTCCCACTACGGATCTTGGGGAGGCAGGAAGAGTTATTACAGACCGATGGTTCTCGAATTTTTCCCTTTTCCCCAAGACAAAACAATGCAGAGGCTGACAAACCTGGAAGGCAATGGCTATATTCATCCCATTCATTCTCCACAAGGTCCCATCATTGTTTCTCCTGATGCCTGCACAGCAGACTCAGCTCTGGGACCCATTACCTGAAGAGATGGTTTAGAACATGTTCTCAGAACTGAGACTTCCTGGGTTTGAATCCTGGTTCTGACACTGATTACCACGGCAAGTCTCTTATTCCTCCAGCTTAGTTTCCTTGTCTATAAATTGGTCATACAAATTTCATATTCCCATGTGAAGATTAAGTGAGATACTATTGAGGAAGCACTTAGGACAGATCTTGGCATATGGTAGATGCTCGATAAATGCCAGTTGTTATCAGAGGTAGAATTCTCAACTCCCCTAAACTCGAATTCCTGTCACCCCTCATTTCATGATTGGTCATAACCATGATTTAACTGGATGGTGATGTCATTCCCTTAACGAACACATACATCTAATTAAGGAAGACCTGAAAGCTATCACATTGAGCTCACTGTTTTTTGAGAATGTCTGGGGTCCAATCTGTGGGACACAGCGAGCAAGTTAAATCTTAGCAGTGTCTCTCTGGGCCTCAAGGACATTCTCGGCTTTAGCAAAACTGAAAGCGCTTGCTCTCTGTGGAGCCCAAGCCAAGACCTAATGACTAGAGTGAAATTGCTCCCCGTGGTAGATTTCATGTACAGGTGCTTGATTTGCATTTCATAAGGGAGAATAAAGAAAATGATGACAAAAATGCAAATAATCCTGTGTGGTTATAACAAAATCACTTGTTATTGTTCCCTTTTCCTTCTTCTGGCTATAACATTATACAGTGACTTGCACAAACAACGTTCTCAAGAGCTATTTGTAAAGTAAATTAATAAATATACAGCATAGTCCCTCACAAGAAGCACACTTATGGCTATGTTGTTCTCAGTGTGAGTTTAAAACCAGGTTCAGTCCTTTAACATGCATACACACACACACACACACCCCCACACGCACACATGCACACATCTACATATACACACACATACACAGTCTTTGCATTATGTGCCAAATACATATACTAGCTGGCCACTGGGCAAACAAGATTAGAATCTATTGATTACAAAGCCGGATGAGAATGTAGAATTCACCTACACAACATGTACACTTTATGTATTTAAAAGTGAATATTTGACATCTAGGATTGTTACATTATTGACTCACGGTCACAAAATAAGTTAGAGACAGAGTCAGAACTAAAACTCAGTCTCTCTCCAGACCTCCAACCACCCCATCATCCTGCCTTTATTAGTAACATTCCTTGCTTTCAATTACTCAGGTAAAGGCTGACTAAAACCTTGGGAGCATCTGACAACACGCCCTATCTTTATTTCTTGCTCCCGCATGCCCTACTAAGGTCAGATTGTTAGTCTTGTTTTATTTCTTGATTCAAAAATTGACACGCAATTTAGTTATTTCCAGAAGGATTAATGGGTTTCCCTTGTGTTAAAAGATATTTACACCAGAATCTTAAAAATACTGAGTAGCATTACAGAAAATAAATCAACGAAAGTTCAAGTTACCTTTCAAATATCAATCATGTGTTGACACGTCTGTCCCTTTCAAATTACAAATTGCTAAGAACTGTCTAGCTGGTAGCAATTGCTAATGTTCAAATGGAAGCCTTCTGTGAAACTACTACTCCTAAAGGAATAGTTTGTTTCCTGCAAGAGATTTATTTCCACTTTTTAAGAAGTTTTATGTGTGCTATATTCAATTTTCCTACACTATAATCATACCATCCTAGTACCCTCTTGTATGGCAAATTTGTTTTCTAACCCTCTGATAATATTTGGACATATTTTTTTATTTGTTAAAATTGTGCTAAAAGGAAGCTCAGGTCTTCATTTTGATCAAAATCATTGTTCTTCAGTTCACTGGCCCGTTCCTAATCATGGTAACTTCGGCCCATTGGAAAAAGGAGCATTTTGGCTAAAAACCCACTGCTGCCACCTAGTGTTACTGGACAAGCACTGCCTCCGCTTGATCCCCTGCCTTGTGTGTCAGAGACACCATCCTCCGTATTGAGAAAGAGACAGAAAAGAGATCGGTTACTTTAGCAATGATCTTAGTAATTAATTATTTAGGAAACTTTTGTCTCCTTCTATTGACTCTTTTATATTTGAATAGTCTGGGTTCCAGACATGCTTCTTTAATATGTTTGGCATTTGAATTCTTTGAAGGCTTTACATTGATGAATACTGAAGACAATGTGGTAGCTTAAGGCAATCATTCATATTGATGAAGTGCACTATAAATAGATGTATGCTGCAATAAGCCACATGTAGTAGCAATGTGTCCTTTTTATTCTACCCCTATTGATTCCAAACCCCCAAGGATGCTGTTGTCAATTGCTGAGCCAACAGCCTCAGAAGAAACTCACAGACCACCAAGCCATTTTGGGTTACGGGCAAAGTTAAGCCTAAGAAAGAATCCCATTACTGTATGCCAACCGAATTGATCAGACAAAGGACAATAATTTTCCTGTGTGAGAAATTATTTCATTGAATAGGAACTACCTTTTAAAAGGTCTAAAATAATGAGATTTAAATGACTTTAAAGATTCATATCCATTTTATTGGGGTGATTATATGCCATTCAGTAGAAACTGTTCATGGTTATTAGAAATGCAAAGGGTTAGGATTCCATGGTGAAGAACAAGCTGGAGTGGCCAGTGTGTGATGACATGAGAAGCAGCTACCAAGAGAGGGAGTGTGCTGTGATTACCTCTTTCTTTGCAGAGATGGAGGGGATGTGTGTACAGAGATCCAGGAAGTGTCCGAGAGGGAGCCTGGTAGAGAGGAGAGCTCTATCTCAGAAATGGTTCGGAGCAACTATAAAGTAGTAACAAGGGCACAGGACTCACAGTCTTTAGATGTGAGTTTTTCCATGAATCTACTGTGTTCTTTGAGCCACAATAGAACTCTGTTGGGTCTTTCCTACTCTTGCTTATTCCCACAGACCACAGCTGCACAAAATAAATTTGGGGAAGTTTTCTTTATCAATGAGATGAAATCTCTGGAACATTCTCTTCTGAAAAGTCAAATAGCAGGAGCTACTTTTGGGCACCTTCAGCTTTAAGATACATGCGAAGAAACAGGTTGCCAGATCTCAGTGGCTAAAACCCCAGTAAGTTTCTTTCTCATTCATATGCCAGTTAAACACAAGTGTTCTGTAGGCAGTCTTCTGTGCAGAGACGGGGTACCGAGGACCTTTCCCTTTTGTGGGACTTCCATCCAGGAGGACCTGGGACCCTTTTACTCCAGCCGAGAGGTGGAGGACCAGCGAGTGCGGAGAACTGCAGGAGACCTGTGTATGATCAGACCCGGATTGCTTTACGTCACTTTCACCCTCATTCCACTGGACAGAACTCATTCACGTGGCCACACACATGCTTCATAGGCTAAGGAAATAGTGTTTGGCCAAGACTTGTGCTCAGGAAGTAGAGGAAATAGGTTTTGATGAGCGTACAGCAAGACGGTGAATGTATTACATACACACCTTTCAGATGCCATGTGTTTGTCAAATACAGAGGCCAGTGAGCTACAGCTTATGTCTCCAGCCTAGCCTATCCCTTGTTTTTGTATAACCCATGAGCTAAGAACGGCTATTACATTTTCAAATAGTTGGGAGAATATAAGAAAGAGGAGAGACAACAACCATCATTTATGGTCTACAAAGCTTAGATATTTATTATCTGGGGCCCCTCACAGAAAATAATTGCTGACTTTTGGTCATCCTATAGCATTTAGTGTCCTGGACAGAACCAGATGTCATCCTCAAAAGGCCATCTAATGGGGGCGCCTGCGTGGCTCAGTCGGGTAAGCATCTGCCTTCAGCTCAGGTCATGATCCCCGAGTCCTGGGGTGGAGCCCAGCGTTGAGCTCTCTTCTCACCGAGGAGCCTGCTTCTCCCTCTCCCTCTGCTCCACCCCCCGCTGGTGCTCTCTTGCTTTCTTTGTCAGATAAATAAATAAATAAAATCTTTTTAAAAAAGAGAGAGAGAGCATCTAATGAAGGAACTTGCATTCATTTGCTACTGCCGCAGAACAAATTACCATAAATTTGGTGGCTGAAAACAACACACATGTATTGTCTCATGGTTTCTGTGGATCAGGAGTCTGGGCACAGCTACGGTCCTCTGCTCAAGGCCTCACCAGTTCACAATCCAATTGTTCCTGGGAACTATGGTCTCATCACGGGCTTACACTGGGAAAGATTCCTTTTCAATTACCCTCCTATTATTGGCAGAATTCATCCCCTTATGGTTGTAGGACTGAGGTCCTCATTTTTCTGCTGACCAGAGGCTGTCATCTGATCCTAGAGGCCACCCATAGGTCTCTGCCGTGAACCCTCTCCATGGGCACTTCACCACAGACTGCTTTCTCAAGGCCGACAGGGCTTCACATAATACAACCTAAGTAAGGAGTGACATTCCAACACCTTCACGATGTGTTGGTTAGAAACACGTGAGATGGGGCACCTGGGTGGCTCAGTGGGTTAAAGCCTCTGCCTTCGGCCCAGGTCATGATCCCAGGGTGTTGGGATCAAGCCCTGCATCGGGCTCTCTGCTCCGCAGGGAGCCCGCTTCCTCCTCTCTCTCTCTCTGCCTGCCTCTCTGACTACTTGTGATCTCTGTCAAATATATAAATAAAAATCTTTAAAAAAAAAAAAAAAAGAAACACGTGAGATTCCACCTGTGCTCAAGGAGGAGGGATTCCGTATGGGCATGACCCATTTGTGTGTGTGTGGGGGGCATGTCACCTGAAGGGGTGTCTTCCACGGGACGATTTACAAAGGTTTGGCGGAGTTGAGGGAAACCCATAAGGGACAGGGAAACTTTAGATTGTGGGAAGCTTCTGCCACTGCCGGGCATGAAGGGAAAAGAGGGAGACAATGACCAGAACTGGGTGAGACTTCTATTTCCAGGAAGAGACCAGGCCTCAGGACCCACAGTCAAAGCAGGAGGATCAGGGGAACAAAAGGCAGATCTTGTCTTTCTTGAAGTTCTCCATCTGTTGTTCCTGCCGCCGATCCAACAGAAAGGTAGAGGAGCAATGGAGACTGATTGAGGCAACCCACAGAAATCAGCCTCAGCCTCATAGGACAGAGAACAGGGTGCAAACAGGTAGAGAATGGATCTGGAGGCATGAATAAAAGGAATCCCAAATATAGGGTTTTTGTCTTGCTCGGGTTTCAAGAAAACAGCATATTTCCACTAAGTCTAATACTTACCTAGAGCAAAACCAAGAATGACCGGAGTCTGCAACCATTCAGGGGACCCCCAACGCTACTCAAAATCAGCAGGAGAGAAAACACGACGTGGCTCACCTCAGAGGTGGGTCGACCTCAGACAACACTGATGCTTCCCCGGCTGCTGGAGAGAAAACGGCAGCAGCCTCTGTTATGCTCATCAAGGGATGCAAATGGAGAATGTTCCTTACGGAAAAATGAAGACAGTTCCACCCAACACCAGGAACGGGTGACACGGGCTAGTACTTCCCACTTGAACCTCCAGCTTAGTATCTGTTTCTTGATGAATGATGAGCCTTCTGCTACTGACTCAGGACTACTCTAGAAACAGAGACATGCTCCGTCTGGGGAAAGGTGGCATTGAAGAGGCTGGACTTGCAGTAAGCAAATTTCTAAATGGTGGAGCCTTTTGACTACAAGGTTGGCTTCCCCAGCCAGTGGCTCAGCTGCACCAACTGCAGCTAGGAGAGGGTCCCCTTAAAGTGCAAGAGCATGCTGGATCTGGAATTGCTACTGGGTAATTAGACAAAGGCCAAAGAATTAAGGCACGTGATTCTTGGCCTGTTTCTGGATGTTTCTCTTTTCTTTCCAGTGTATAAGATGGTGATTATTTAAAGTTGAGTTTGAAATTCATGCTATTCTTAAATAGTTCATTCATGGAATGGAAGTAGGTCTTGTAAATCATACCGAAAGTACTAGAGACGCAGAAAGTGAGAACAGGTTTTAGAGGCAAGGATCTGAGCAGGAATCTACTGCTAATCATATTTCAGTAAGTCCTTTTGTTAATACAGGAGGCTTTCCTTCATATCACTTTCTCCCACACCCTAGCACCCAATAAGATATTGCTGCCTAATTGAAAAGTTTTCTAATAAAAGTTAAGGTAAAACTAATTTAAAAGAACTCATTAGCTAAATATAATAACACGGCAGACTTTCTACAGCAACTTTACTGGTTCCCTATAAATAGAAAATTAATTAATGGTGAAGAAAATAAAGCAGTAACCACACCAGACTGTGAAAAGTGGTATTGTTTTAAACTTGCATTAACTATTAGTTCATTACAATAAATTACCATGGCCCTGGAAAGTTCGTCTGGATACCAAATTTACTTAAGATTGGTGCTGCTGGAATCAGATGCCATATAAGCTCATAATGATGAGATCTTTTAAAGGCTTACCATAAAACACACAGCACGGAAAACTTTTAGGAGCAAAGTTTTGCTAACTACCTGGGCTATACAAATACACAACGTACTTTAAAAGGGAGAATCTTTAAGAATTAGGTCTAAAAGAATATTTTTAACTACTTTTCTTTTTTGCATCTTTTATTTTATTTTATTTTATTTTTATTATTTTTTTAAAGATTTCATTTATTTATTTGACAGGCAGAGATTACAAGTAGGCAGAGAGGCAGGCAGACAGAGAGAGGAGGAAGCAGGCTCCCTGCTGAGCAGAGAGCCCGATGTGGGGCTTGATACCAGGACCCTGGGATCATGACCTAAGCAGAAGGCAGAGGCTTTAACCCACTGAGCCACCCAGGCGCCCTTTTTTGCATCTTTTATATTAAATATTACTTTCATGCTACAGAAGTAAAATTTATTTTTTTTAAATCAGACTGGTATAAAGTAGATAAAGTGTAGCCAGAAACTGGTTTTATACTATCAAAAATATAATGGAGAATTTTATGTTTTCTGAAGGGGAGTGAATGGTGATTATCTTTTTATCCAAGGGACACTTGGAAAATATCTTACTCTCAAATTCACTTTAATTTTGTAAAGGCAGAATATGGTGACATAATAGAATATTAAATGGAATTCAGTAGTTATCCATTTAATTTGGACATCAGTAAGATTTTGGAAAATATTTTCTGAGTGAAATGGGTATTTATGGGTATTGACCAATTTCCCTTGCAGTAGTCAGATTTTCACTTTATATTGAACAAGATAGAATCAGCACGAGCGTCATAGATTTAAAATAGGATCCCTCTACATCTTCCCGCCCCCCTCTCTCTGTGTAATACACACAACACCTAGTCCAGACTCCTCAGGCAAAGTGAGCCCCTCCATAACTCTGCCGTCCTTCATGTCCCAGACTCACACCACTTGCTGAGTACACCCCATGATCATCGAGGGAACTGG
This sequence comes from Martes martes, assembly GCF_963455335.1. Classification (NCBI taxonomy): domain Eukaryota; kingdom Metazoa; phylum Chordata; class Mammalia; order Carnivora; family Mustelidae; genus Martes; species Martes martes. The sequence goes on along the minus strand of NC_137901.1, from coordinate 43,730,675 downwards.
ATGCTCTTTGACTTCCATATTTCTCTATCTCCACATCATTACCCATGAGAATTTCTCAGCTGGAAAGCAAGTCCCCCCCTTTTTTTTCAGTCATGTAAACCCTTTCTCATCCTTCAGCGTGAGCCTACCGTCCTCTGTAAAACCTCCTCGTCACACTCATGCAAACATTATTCATTCTTTCTGAGATCCCCTAGCACTTTGTAAATATCATAGTATTATTTAAACAACTATTTGTTCACATGCCTGTCTACACCACTGAATTGGAGATAGCTTATTCTTACTGATACCGACCCACCACGAGCACAGTGGCACAAAATAGACTTTGATGAGTCTTTGTTTAATGAAGGAATAAGTAAATGAATGGCTGCATATTAAAAAAGTCACCCTACTGAGAATCAATAGTCTGTTTTATATAGCACACGAAAGAATAATGGATGCAAAAGTTTACATATCGGTCACCTGCAATTTAGGGCAATATTAAGAGCAAATAACAGGGACTGATGCATCCTCAACCCTAGCGTATATGCCAGTTTTTAATCTGGATTTATGTATATGCAAATACAGCTTTAGTTTTTCTAGATACCTGTGCTAAAGCCTGAACACATTAATAGGAAAGGCATGGCCACGTGAGATCAGCAAAGAAGGGAACTGAAGTTCCTAAGTTTATTCTGGGAGGAAATGTAATAGAAAGAACCCAGGCCCACTGAAAATCTCTAACACTGGGCAGAAGAATAGAAATTTCACAATCTAGGTTTTCAGAAACCAGGCAGAGCCAACACAAAGCATGGGCTGTATTGTTTCCTCTACGCCAGTAGAGGGCAGCACACACTTCATTAACTAGGCAAGCAGGTTGTGCTGAATTCCTACTTCAGCAGCCAGAAATTGGGTAAGTGTTCTAGTGACAAACATCTCAGGACTCTTCCACGTCAACAAAAGTCTCCTCAAGAAATTGTACTCTTTAAACATTTTCTGTGTTGACATCATTTCATCAAATTTTATCAGAGATTTCAAACTGTGCATTTATGCTTTGACGGAGAGTGCGGCAAAGTGTAAAGGATGTAGCCCATGGGCTGGACAGAGCAGGTTAATACATCTGGAATCCAACACTGACTAGCTGTGTGATATGGTCAAGTTACTTAATCTTTCCAGTCCTTGTTTTCATCTTTAAACACAGATTCTAAGATTCGCCACCTGGGGTTCATGTAAGATCAAATAAAATACAGGTATCCCTTGATGTTTTGTAGTTGTCTCCCCACTTCTGCTACCTTCCCATGTAGAAAAACAAATATCTACAAACGTGTAGCATACCCAAGTGTCTTGCAAGACATCATGGCAGAACCAAAAAGTATCTACCCAGAACCAGCCTTGAATAAATGGGCCAAGGGAGCCAAAGTCCTCTGTCAGTGGTTCAAGCAGAGAGTAAGAAAACACTAGAAATACTACTATAATAATGTAAAGTTTCTTGAAAATAGTAAACACATCGCACTGTGTGGCATTATGAAAATACAAAAGACAAAGTCGCTTAATACTGTATAATACAGCACTGCTACAGTTGCCAGGGTTTGGTAGGAATTCAACACGTTAGTCTTTGTTTACTATAGCCAAGACACACAAACAACCTAAGTGCTAATTGCCAGAGGACTAAATATAGAAAATGTGGCGTTATATATACAATGGAATCTCATTAAGTCATAAAACAGAAGGGAATCCTGCCCTTCACAACAATGTGGATGAAATTTGTATCATGCTAAATGAAACAACTCAGAGAAAGACAAATGCTGTAAGATCTCACATCCACACGGAATCTTAAAGAGCTGAACTCGTCCAAACAGGGAAACTGGTGGTTGCAGGTTGAAGGGGGAGACGGGAAGAATGGTTACAGTTGGTCAAAAGGTACCAACTTCCAGTTATTAGATGGGTAACTTCCGGGGATGTAATGTCTAGTATAGTTACTACAGATGACAACACTGTGTTGTATACTTGAAACTTGCTGAGAGAGTTGGTCTTAAAAGTTCTCACTACACACACACACACACACACACACAAATGGTAACTATGTGGTGGTGAATGTGTTAACTTACTGTAGCAACCATATGCAATATATGCATATATCACATCATCATGTGAAACACCTTACACTTATACAATATTATACACCATTTATATTTCAATAAAGCTAAGAATAAAAAAATGTTAGTTCTTAGCTTCCACACCTACATATACATGCTCCTCAAGATGCTGTTTAATATTATTTACCTTGGTCTGCTTTTTAAAAAAATATTTGATCCCCATTTTTAATACAGTAATATTTTATATACATGAAATTAAATAAAAGCATACTTTCATTTCTCAGTCTTGTCTAATTCTCATAGGTTTTATTACTCAGAATGTTTACCTTTGGTTTTTATATTGCTTATAGGTGTAAAGCTAAAGCCTAATTTCACCAAGGATGCCAAGTAAGTGGGAGCCAATAACAAAACCTGGGTACCAAACTGGGAATTAACAGCTGAGAGATTCAAGGTGAAGACAGCAGAGTCCAGACCAATTGTTGACTTACCATGCCCGCGCAGACTCGGCCAGCTGAGAAGAGCTCAGCACAAGGGACCTCTTTGTCTTCTCTAGTAAGGGTCGAAGGATGGGGTCCACAGCCATGCCCGGTGCATACCATATGTATCTCAACATCCATGAGGGCTATGGAAATAAGTGAAGCCCACTCACATGAGAACAAGAAGCGACTATTTATTCAAAACTTTCCCTAGGCAAGGGGGTCAGCCACGATCACTTGTGTTTGGCAGCAACTCACGGGCAGGCAGAAGAGTGGGAGAGCTTTCTGGTAGAGGAAGGGCTGGCTTCAGGTATGCCCTGATTAGAAGCTGTTGGTTTGGAGACCCAGCAGCTGGGCTACACAGGAGTAGAGCATCTTATGGGATTACTTAGGTGTGCCTACTTGACTTTCTCTGGTTGGTTCTACGTTGGAAGAAAGGGCAAAAAGTAGCTATTAATCGTGTCCTCATCATTTTGGATCACTTGTCGCGTGTCTCTGTTTGGCCCCATCTTGTAGATAGCAAGTTGGCCTCCTGGGCTGGTTGTAGCAGGCTGGGGGCTGGACTTGTAGTTTTATATTTGGTTTGGCCATGGCCCCTTTGTATATTTAGTCTCTCACCATGAGAGAAACAAACGGCAGGCTTGTGAAAGATCTCTTGCAATCCCTTAGATCTCCTAGTCTCCATCTTCTGGGCTCTCTACTTTCCTATCTGTGTAATCTTGGGTGCGCCATTTATCCTCTATTGGCCTCAGATTTCTTCCCCCCAAAATGACAGGTTTCATCTAGAAACTGTTCCCAGCCTGTTGTGAGTGTGCAAATGGACAGGGAAAATGGCTCTGGGGAGAGGGTATTCAGGTAGTGCCTGGCACTGGCATGGATCCCACAGGCTCTATCACCAGCCCAGCAAAGTCAACTGAGTGACGTGAAGATGTAGCTCAGATAAATGTTACCTGGCAGCTATCTTGCTATGGGGGAAAAATGGTTGAAAACCACTGATCCAGCTAATCTGTCAGGTTCATTCCACTCTAATTGCAATCAGAAACAATTCCCAGCTATAAGCTACCCACCTCTCCGTCTGTGTATGACTATGACTAGCTTCTAGAGAAGTGAGAGCAAAAGTAAATGCCGTCCTTGTGATTGCTGTGGGGTCAACTGGCAGGTACGTGCTGATCGGAGGCCGAGATCAAACAGTGATATTGATTTAATCATTAAGTTCCTCTTGGTTTTCTGGTCTCACGGATGTTAATCCTCTTCTTTTTTCAAGTGCTTAATTGTTCTTGTGGAGCCACAGTCTTTGCTAAAAATTAAATTACTATTAATGTTAATTTCTGAACAAAATGTTAGGTGAAATGCCATGTGCTGCCCTCCTCAGATTATTGAAATAACAGACCCCCCCTCTGTCATTTTGAGACGTTTTGCCAGAAATTGTAATGACTTGCCTGTTTTTCTTTAAATTTTTAATCTTGCTCACATAGTTCTATGTACACAATGTTAACCATTTGTCTATTTAGTTAATATTTATCATTCCTGGTAGGTATGAGGCATTTATCTAGGGCCAAAAAAAAACTATCAATAAAAATGGATAAGTCCTAGTCTTCACCAGTGCTATAAATTGTAATTAAATACTCAATATTTCTAAAGTGACAAGTTATTAGGAGGTAAGATAAGGAGATACAGAACAATCAAGGGTGTTACTTTCATGAACTCACGGTAGATGACTTCTGTGATAAATTGGTATTTGAACTGAGACCTGAAGGGAAAAGCTATTTAAATATCAGGAAAAAGCTTCTGGACAAAAAAAAAAAAAAATAGAGAAGCCCTTAGACCCCAGCATATTTGGCATGTTCCAGACACAGGATGGAGGCCAGTGTAGTCAGAGCTGAGGGAATGAGGGGAGGGAGGTAGCAGGTGATCACAGTGTGAGAGGTGTAGAGAAGCAAGGTCATCGAAGGTCTTGGCCCCATGGTAAGAATTTGGGAGCTTGCTCTGAGTGAGACGAGAAGGCATTCAGGGTTTCGAACAGAGGAATGATATGATCTCTTTATATGTTAAAAGATCACTCTGGCTGTTATGCTGAGAAAAGACCAAAGGAGGATGAAGATAGAAGAGGGGCAAGCTGGGAGGCCACGACAGTGCTGCAAATGTGGACGTCGCTTGGCTCGAACTAGGAAAGTAACAGAGAGGAAGGTGAGAAGTCGTCTCACTGGATGTAGGGTGTGAGCAAAAAGAAAGTCAAGAAAGCTTCCGTGGTGTTTGGCCTCAACAATGGACAATGGAGTCGACAATCACTGAGATGGGAAGACTCAAGGCTGAGCAGATTTGACGGTGATGAAGAGGCAGGCAGCAATCCTGAACACGTAAGAGGCCTGTTAGACATCCAAGTGGGATCTCAAGGGAACAAGTGCACACAGGAGTCTGAAGTTCAGACAGTAGGTCAGGGCCACAGGTATAGGTTTGGGAGTCAGCTCACATATCAGTTTACGACAACAAGAATGGAGGAGATCAACTGTAAAGTGAGTGGAGGCAGAGAAGGCTTGGAGGCTTCAGCCCTCGTGCACTCGAATATTTGGGATTCAGAAGATAAGGTGGAACCAGCAAAGAATCTTGGGAACAAAAGGAGGAGATTCAAGAGAGAACAGTGGCCCAGAGTCCACGTAAAGAAAGTATTTCAAAAACAGAGAGATTACCTCTGTTAAATGATGCTAATAGAGTAAGATGAAAACCAAAATGACTTTGGCAACATAGGAGTCATACCTGATGTTGACCAGAGAGGTTTTAGTAGGATTGCTGGAGATGAGAAATTGATTAGAGTGAAATCAAGAGAGAAGTCGAGGTGGGGCGCATGGGTGGCTCAGTTGATTTAGTGTCTGACTCTTGGGGTTTTGGCTCAGGTCATGATTTCATGGGTCATGAGATCAAACCCTGCATTGGGCTCTGTGCTCAGCGGGGAGTCTACTTGATGACTATCTCCCTCTGCCCCTCTCCCTACTCATGCTTTCATGCTTTCTCTCCAAAATAGATAAATAAATCTTTAAAAAGAAAAAAAGAGAGAGAGAGAGAGAGAAGAGGAGGACGCGGCGATCCTGAGTATAAGAGACTGTCTGAAAGAGTTCTGCTGAATTTAAAAATGGAGTATTCCCTCAGAGGGACATGGAAAAAGTAATTTTTATTTAGTGTTTTGTTTTTAGGCAGAAAAGGAACGACACAGTTGGCTTTGGTTTAGATAGACCAGTTAGGTGGCTGTGCGGAAGGTGATGGAAGACAGAAGAGATCGGTGAGGTGTTAGTTGTAATAGGGACGAGGCTGATGAAGACCCAGTGGCAGTGAAAGGCATGGACAGACTAAAGAGATATTTCTGAAAGGGCAATACATGGCGTACTGACCAATGACTATGCAGAGTAAAGGCGCATAAGGGAGGCAAAGATTTTCCTAAGTTTTCTGCCTTCCCAGATTGGGTGAAAAGTGATACAACTGAAACAGAAATGATAAGAAAGATGGCAAGTTTCTTTTCTTTCCTTCTTTCCCTCCTTCCTTCCTTCTTTTTTTGTGGGGTGGAGTGGGGGGGAGGATGTTGGGGAAGATAATATGGCTTGAATTTTAGCCTTATATTAGATTTGTAAGTGTCTGTCAGACAGTGAAATACACGGAAGTTCTCTTGACAAGTATTTGCAAGTTACGGGTGTTTAAATGCCAGTTAAAGCCTTGGGAGATGACAAGCTCACCCAGTGTTTCTGTCCGCAGTGAGAAGAGAAGACTGAGGACCGACCCTGAGAGAAATACTATGCGTTAAGAGACAAATCAGGATGAGCCTGTGAAAGAGAGTGTGACCAACTTATCAAGTGCTCAGAGGTCACCTGGAACCAGTCGCTGGGGCTAAGCCGGGAGGCAGCTGGCAAGTGACTTTGGCAAATATAGCTTCAGATGACACAACTGGGAGAGAACTGAGATCTCACAGCAGGGGTGGAGATCACACAGGTGTAAAAAAAAAAAGCAAGAGCACTCATATTGTGTGACGCCGGGCATGTGAGCGGTGATTAGGAAGTAGACGTAGAGAGGAGACGTAGAGTCTGATGTAGAGAACACAGTGTGGGGGACTGGAGTGTTTATGCGCTAATTCTGAACAGCTATCCAACTCGGGTCTCAGTTATACACTGTGGAGATGTTCTGCTTTTGGGGAAATGAGATGGGAGAGGAGGGAGCAGAATGAAGGCCAATGATAAATCACTCAGGAGGTCCTGGTCACTCGGTTAAGGAGAATATATTCTGATATAGAAAAAAACACCCCATACCCTCTACCTGAGTCACCTCCTGGAAACCTAACAAATAAAACCCAAATGTACCGTTTTCTCTGGGCCTTGAACTAGGCATGTCCAAGAAGGGACATCTCTATTCCTTAGTGGCTCTTTCTAAATTGCTCTGTGATAAGGCCATATGAACAACTTATAGGAAAAAGCCATTTGAGTTATAACTATTCACCTCAACTCATTACATTGCTTTGTTCACCAACCTGCACATTAAAAACAAACAAACAAACCAAAAAACCTCAAAAACAAAAGAACGGCATCTGTATGGCACATTTCCATAGGACTCATCTTTTTAAGGCAGTATCTCACTCAACTTCCCAATAATTCTAAGGACTTGATAATATTATTATCATCATGATTAAAATGTGGAAACCGGGCCTCAGGACAAGGTAATAAATTTAGCTTCAAGGTGCCTGAATAGGAAAAGGCAGAGCCAGGATTTAATTGAATCCAGGTAATCTGACCCCTGCACTCTTTCCTCTGTATTAACCAGCTTATTCAGCAGATGATGCCTGGACCCATAGAGATTGCTTTTAATTCCACAAAAAGCAAACTGCTGTTTTCACAGGGGCTAATTCCTCTATAATTTGACCAAAGTTGAGAAAGATGGTATTATTTTGTGTGGATAGTGTTCAAAATTTAAATTAAGCAAGAAGCCTTTACTATTTCACATTCCAAAGTCTAAAAAAAAAAAAAAAAAGGTTCACATAGTTATCATGTGCTAGTGTGACAGAAGAAAAACTATGTGAATGATCTTAAGTGTTTTTCTGACTATTTACAAAGATTTCTGACTATTTACAAAGACTATTTACAAAGATGTCACCCAGGCAACATGGGTGATGACGATGTCTTTAAATCCTGGAGAAAATTATTAAATAAGTAGTTGAGGGCTGTAGAGAAACAGTGAGTCATAGAAAGCTTAAAAAACACCTGCAGGTTATACATATAAAATGAAGTGTGTCACACTGTTCTTCATCAACTATTCAAAGGATTATTGAAGAATGTTTTGACAAGACTTGAGGTTTTTGGTTTTTTTTTTTTTAATTTTTAGGTCGACCCTGAACATAATGCTTGGAAAACGTTGTATACCATTAACATTTCAAACTGGAGTTTTTGAAATTGTGACCGAAGGTTGGGTAGACTTCTGGAAGATATGGTATGACTTAAGAAAGAAAGGTTAGGAGGACAAAATGTAAACCAGTGATGTACACATCCCATAAAACCAAGAAAAAGGATACGTGTCAAAGAGGGCATTGTGAGGGAAAGTTCCCTCCTGATGTCTTCCTCTAAGTGGCAGGAACTCAAGTCTGGTGACTTTATTTCCATTCACAGGAATCCTGTCCTGCTCCTAATGCATTTGCGGCATATTCATGCAGATCCCTGGGCTAGTCCCTGATTTCCATAAAGCTACCATCTTCTTTATATCAGGCATTACAACTTGAGCTGGGCTCTTTGGAAATATTTAGAAACATGTATATTTTTCCTGGGAAACTTTCACCATACATGGAAAGTGCTCTCTTCAGAGTCGAGCCCACTTTCCATGTATGGGAAAGTAATTAAGGTACAGGTTGTTGGTAATGTCTTCGGTTGTTGTTGTTTTGTCCTTACTGGATGACAATCAAACTGCTATTCCCTCAGGATAAAACAAGGTGACTCTGAACTTCACCCAGAATAAATCACCTCTGAAAGTACAAACTTCATTTTTTCATTGTAATCGTTGACTAAAATGGTGGCCAAGGGTAAACCAGAGACTGAGAATTTCTGTCACCCACAGAACCGAGACCATGTTACTTGAATAAATGACATGTTAAGCCATGCTTAGCCATTATATTTCCTGCTGAGAGTTTTGACAAATCATAGACTTCAAAATGCCATCATGGGGGAAAAATGAGTTCTTTAGGAAAGAACAGTATTTGTCTTCCTCAAGTATAACTCATCATTAAGAACAAGTGTCTGGAAAAGAAAACAGTTCTTCAATTGACATTGTAACTTTGCCCCTTTTATTAACATTACAACAGAATTTTTAAAAGAAATCTGCATGCCCTTATTAGTTCTCTTGATCACTTGCCAATCTGTAATTAGTGAAGCGGCAACTTGTATAAAAGATTTTTAAAATGCATAATGCAAACAGGAGGAAATCATGCCTCTTAAAAAGTAATCAATGTCTTTAAAAAAATCTAAATACATTTTTAAACTATGCTATCCAAGAATATGTGTGTGTGTGTGTTTGTGTGTAATATGTCCTTAGTAGACATGAGTTAAAGGAGAAGATGTAAATATCCAGTTTACTATTTAAAGTTTTGTATTCTATATAGATGTTGATTATCAAGAACATATTAAGTAATAATTAGACTTATCATTATCTAAGAGGGTGTGTTTTAGCTGACTGTGTGTTTTTTCACTGAAAAGAAAATAAAGTTAAGTAAAAAAAAGTATAGTATATATATTTCAAACTAGTAAATGAAATGCTTATCTGCTTTATGACACTGAATTTTATATTCTTTCTCTATTCTAGCCAAAAATCATCTTGCATCTCTCAAATAAAGGACTTGCTATTTAATGTTGACTTTTTTTTTTTAATGGTGCTAATCTGCTTCATTAACAATAAGATCAGGTAAAAACTGACGTACAGAGTACTTAGCCTTTAGATGAGTTTGTTGTTTTTTTTCTTCTCTCGGAACGATCCATTTCATTTTACATATATTACCTCACTGATCTCTAACATTGTTCTAGAATGGTGTATTACATTTTACAGAAAAGCTTCCTCTCATAAAGCAAACAAATAAAAAAAAGTACAACCTTGAGTCCATCTTAAGAGTCAACTATGAATGTGTATATCTACTATATGTTAATTACTCAAGCAAACTTGGAATTTTGCACCTCCTAAATTCCTAGAAGGATTATCCTGTGTGGCTGCAGATAGCATGGCCCATTCCACCAGGTTCCTCTTGTTGTTCTAATTAAGCTGCCTTCAAGGTGCCACATGTAAATGACTTCCATTATACCTTCCCTGGGATCAGGGATAACTTTGAACTTCTGGTGGGGTATCCAGAGCTTTATTGCTGGATAGAAAGTATGGTTGATTGATACAACAGACTGACTTTTCAATTTTTTGTAAAAGCTAGTCTTCAGAGAGATTTCTCAGTGAAGGTAACAGCCTGTCTTGACAACTTGGTGAGCATAGTACCATCATTTCACACAAAATATATGGCAGGCATTAATTTTCAGTGTCAGATCAATTCATTGACCACAACTATCAAGAGCACAAAGGGACTGGACAATTAATTCCTTTTTGACATGAAATTACTATATAATAGAACTGCAACCTTCACTCTTTCTCCAACCAATTGTCTGATACTATGCTTTCAGAGGTCATTGAAAGCATGGGGCATAAAACCTTTGACCAAAACTCTTATTGCGTTTCTATACTTGTTTGCTGATTGATTTATATCAAATCATTGTTTTCTCTTCTTTTTTTAAAAGATTTTATTTCTTTATTTGAGAGAGAGTGAGAGCCAGAGAGATCACATAGGGAGATGGAGAGGGAGAAGCAGACTCGCCACTTAGCAGGTAGCCCAATGCGGGGCTCAATCCCAGGACCTTGAGATAATGACCTGAACTGAAGATAGATGCCTAAGTGAATGAGTCTCCCAGGCACCCAATTGTTTTCTTTTCAAATGTCACCCCCCCCCATACACACCACATTCTTCCAAAAGTGCTATTGCTAATGTAGAAATATCAGAAAGGGATAAATTTCAGCATTTTTCAACCCTCCCCTATAATTTAGTTACCTTTTAAAAATGATTTTTTAAAATATTTTTTATTTATTCATTTGAGAGAAAGAGAGTCAGAACACAAGCAGGGTAAGAGGCAGACGGAGAGGGAGAAGCAGGCTCCCCGCTGAGCAAGGAACCCAATGCTGGGGTCAATCCCAGGAACCTGAGACCCTGACCTGAGCTGAAGGCAGACGCTCAATCATCTGAGCCACCCACGTGCCCTTCATTTTTCTCTTATATAAGTGTATATGTGTTATTGGCATATAGTATCTAAACTGATATGTGTATTTATTTTGCTGGTTCCTATCAGAAGTAGGCAGGTTCCTGAGGCCTGGAATTTGGTACTCTAAAGTTTATCCTAGGATGAATTTGACACTTGATAATTCAGAATATTTCAATGGAACTTATATTTTCAGAGATTTCACCACAGAGTCTGATGAGGCTATTGAATGGCCTTTACCACACCACATACCCCTCTATACCCAGCTTAATGCCGGCCAAGTAGTGGGCATTCAATGTGTACTTGTTAAGTTAATGAATGAGTTCCTTCTAAAGACATTGTGGTAATGTCTAATTTACATACATTGATTCCAGCAAGTTGAGAGCAGATCGTATTTGTCAATGTTAGTCATGTTCACTTCTGGTTAACAAAGGTGGTTTTTATATTTCCCTGGGACTGCCGATGATGCAAAGCCTCATGGCAACATTCTAATCTGTAGAAACTAGATAGCACTGAGAATGAAGACATAAGCAGAAGGGAACTTAGCATAGGGGTTAAAAATTTAGACTCCAGGTCTGAAAAGCCTGGATTTGAGTCCTGGTTTTGTTCTGGGACCTTGGGCAAATTATTTAAACTCTCTGTTTAATGTAAGTGTTCATAATAATACCACCTTCATAGGCTCAAAGTGAGAACATTCGATGAGTTAAAGCCACTAAAACAGTTCCTGACACAAAGTTTGTGAACCAGGAAAAGTAGAGTACCTCTACCATTGGTCTCCAATGTCAAAAATTCTTTTTTTGCTTGTTGTTGTTGTTTTTATAATTGCTTCCCTTCCCTCTTTGAGCTCATTGAGCATAAACATGTGGGGGCCAAGAGTGGGTCACCTTGGTGTGAAGATTATTTTGAGCTGAAGGCAATTGAGATCCTACAGGCTCAAGAGAAAATTTTTGCCCCTCCCTTAGCTACACAGAAGAATCTAACTTAGGGGTCTTTCCCAGAACAATAGTTATTAGCAGATATAAATTTTATCTGAGTGACCTTTTGGTAGGATAAACATCTAATTACCAAACATTTGCTCTTCTTCCTATTTCCTGTGAATTACATTCCTTTCCTTTGAAGTCCCAGACACTGACCCCTTTTTCCTTAGTTCAGAATGATATATACCTCATCACACCCGGCTGTCTTTGGAATTTCCATGTCTGCATAGGTTGACCACATATATGATATTCAATTTGATTTTCTCCTGTTAATCCGTCTCATGTCAATTTGATTCTTAGTCCAGCTAGAAGAAAATCTTGAAGGGGACAGGAATTCTCACTCCCTGACGAATGTAAATATTAAAATAAATCAATATTTTTAAGTATATTTGCCCTCTTATCTTATATTTAAAAGTAAATGGCAGATGGTTTCCCACTCTTACAGATCCTTCTCCTGGGAAACCCCTTAGGATACCATGCACAGAGCACTCAACACTGAGCTCTTCATGACCTTGCAGGATGCCCAGACACATGAGTGCTCAAATGCCTGGTGGAAATTCTGAAGTCTCTCCAATTATATTTGACCTGAGAATAATAAGGTTCCCTGAATTTGTATTACGTGACACTGAGCTAAGTGTTTTGTGTGCATGATGCCACCAACCACCCTATCCAAGATGGAACAGTGTTGCCTGACAGGACCTAGGACCCAGTAAAATCTCACAGAACTGGAACACCCAACCACTGTGTTGGTAGCAAAATGTCTGAAGCCATGAAGGGATTGGAGGAGAGGAAGGTAAACCAGCTTTAAACAGAGCACAATAGGCTGGTGATAATCCAGGCTATGTCCAGTTTCCCAAAGGTCTCATGTCTTTGGATGAGGGTTTATCAAGAGAGCCCTTTGGCCCTTAGTGCCTCAAAACTTCTGTCCTTCCAAATATCAAATTTCACAGACTCGGACCCAGCCTTCTCTTCTGAACTGACATTTAGCTCTAATTCTCTGACTGATATATCAACCACTCTTGGTCTGAGTACATCAGCCACTGAGCTTCTAGACTCCCAATCTAGAAACAGATGATATTGCTTATGGCCCACAATAAGAAAATTACTGATTCACATAGACGGCATTTAGATTAGAATTCGAATTTGGCATATCTAACCTGAACCAGCATGTTTTAAGTAGCAGTAGACAGGTCTCTTAAAAAATATCTTCCTAAAAAAAAAAAAAAATCTTCCTGGGGCGCCCAGGTGGCTTAGTGGGTTAAAGCCTCTACCTTCGGCTCAGGTCATGATCTCAGGGTCCTGGGATCGAGCCCCGCATTGGACTCCCTGCTCAGCAGGGAGCCTGCTTCCCCAGCCCCCGCATGCCTCTCTGTCAAATAAATAAATAAAATCTTTAAAAAAAAAAAATCTTCCTTATTATCCATCTGCTACAGTCCCCAAAGTCACCATTTAAGATTGAATCACTTAGTCTTGAAAATGATCTACGTATTCTATTTAAAGAACTCTTATTTAGAGTTTCTTGAAAATCCTTGATCCCTCAGACTCTTTGTACAGGCCTCAATATCATTTGTGTAAATCACCAACCATCTACATGTGAGGCTCAAGGACTTTATTATAGTTAATCTGATTATTTTATTATATTTAACCTTCAAGTTAAATCTGCAGGTCACACTCATTGTAATAGTCTCAAGGTGAAGAAACTGAGGTTCAGGGCAGACCACATAGCTCTTGGGGAGCCAAGAAGTAGATGTAACTGATCCAAAAGCTGTTCCTATTTTATTTCCATACTGACTGCTCAAATTTGGTTGGCTTAAATTCACCGATTTTAAATTAAAAGTTTGAAGTCACCCAAGTAACCTTTTATACTTACTTTTCCTTTCCCCACAGTTGTTTTGATTCTGTATAAACATCGACCCCGCTCACTAGTTAATTTCAAAGGCTTTTTAAATGTCAGGAGTTGAGCTGAGATTTCATGAATCTCCAGCCTCTGAACAGGTCATTAGTCCAAAGCACTTTTTAGGCCAACGCATCCACCCCTAGTGACTCCAAATGCCAGTTAAACAGATGCCCACCCTTGATAATATCTACTTAAAACCCAAAGAGTAAATCTTATAAGTAGCTCTGCAGATTTGACTATTGAAAGACTAATGGGTCCATATAAAATAATCTTCTTCCAACTTCTGGGTTTAGGAAAGCCCTAAAAACAAATTAACTTTAATGTTTTTCCAAGGTTTGTTAACCTTGCTCGCTCAACAGCTGCTCTGCTTTCATAATGAAAGAGAAACGAAGCCATAATGGCCCTAAGGTTGCCAAAATTTGGGGGTGAACAAGCTTCCTGTGCTCTTCAGAACATTCCCTCTCCATGAAGTATGATTCTCAGATTCCAACAGTCTCAGGACATTTACATCTCAGCGGTGATGAATGCCACAGAGAGACAGCAAATAGGACTGCAGTGAAATTTAATGCTCACTTTAGATGCTCCAGTTCTTATTAGAAAAGGTCACCCATTGTCCCACTCAGATGATTAATGCAGACTCTTACATCTTTATGGAATATTTCCGCAATATGTGCTGTCTAAGTGACTGTTTGTTCCTCATTTCAGACTCTACTAGTGCTTAATACTCAACATGAATTTAGATGGGTGGAAAAATGCCACTTTGCAGCTTCAGGGTTTTGTAGCTTGCCCTGTTAAAAGGAAGCTTAAATCATGGTGTCCAAAGAAAGCTTGAAGCCCATTTTCATCAAATTTCCCATAGCAGTTTTCTTTAAATGTATGCTGATAGCATAATTACTATAATAAACAAGCCCCTTTTCAGTGGTACTTGGAAAATTCAAACCAGAACGATTTTCTTTCAGATGCTGATTAGTTAAATCCTGCCAGACCAGTGGTAGTAGCAATAATCCCTTCTTATTTCCTATGTTAGAAAAAGCCAAATTTCTTAAAGTATAAATCGTCTACCTTACCTGCTAATGAGTTATAACATGGACACACAACACTGCTTGTGATATTTTTCAGGTTAGGAAACTTAATTTCTGGGGCCCAAGGAAATAACAGTTTTTAGCTTCTCTCCCTACACCTGTCCAAAGGATCCTTCGAGGACAGAACTTTTCAATCTTGAGCACAGAAATTTAGACTCTTTAATTCCGGTTTCTCTTGTTTTTGTTATCCTCACCTCTGTTTTTTATTTCTTATTTCCCCAAATGTGGGCATCCTGGACAGACTCAGTGCTTAAATCCATTGTGACATAATTCTCATTCCCATAATATTCACCTGGCTATGCAAATTCATTATCAAGTTTCTACAATTGCCCTGGAAAGTTTCATGGAATCCTGGATTTAGATGGAGGAAGAAAATTTTCCAGATGGAGTTGACCTGGAAGAATTTGCCCCATGACTCACATGAGTTTTTCTCTGTGTCAGGTTCCTTCCTCAGCCCACTAACGATTTTGTTGTTGAATTTTTATATGCCCTCTTAAAGTGAGTTACATTTCATAGCATCACCAAGTTCAATACATGCAGGCCAGATTGTTTTGGGTTCTGCCACTAATGTTGGACACAAAGAACCGATCAAATTGTCAACAGTCAATGTGAAAGAATCAATTATATAGATCTAGCCCAGAGCGGGAGAAATGTAGGTAGTAAAATAAGATTTTCTTTTTTCTTTCCAAGTCAGCCTTACTAGCCAAAGAGGTGAAATCACTTTACTTTATCATTGCCCGAATTTGGGCCTGGTCATGTGGATGAGCCAACATCATGTACTACTGAGTACTTAACTATAATTTGTTCTTTTGTTGCAAATACACAGGAAATATCAAAGCCTCTCTTCTCACAATTCTGTGTAAGATTTTAAGCATAACTTCAAAACAGAAATGAATACATGAACAATCATTCCATTTTTACCACAAAAATAACTCTGGCTTAAAAATGAAAATTTAGGCATCCAAATTGGAAAAGAAAAATCATCTCTTTGCAGATGACATCATCTTATATATAGAAAATCCTAAAAATTACACATACACACACACACACATCTATAAGAACTAATAAACGAATTCAACAAAGGTGCAGGAAAAATTAAAATTAAACACAAAAATTAGTTGCATTCATACAGAATAACAATTCAAAACAAAAACTAAGAAAGCAATAGCACCATTGTTCAGAGTGGTGCCTCTCATAATTCGGGTTGCTATAACAAAAATACCATAGAGTGGGTGGCTGAAACAAGCATTTAGTTCTCCTGGTTCTGGACACTGGGAAATCTGGGATCAGGGTGTTGCCATGATTGGGTTCTGCTGAGAGCCCTTTTCCTGGTTCACAGATAGCTTTCTTCTTGCTGTGTCTTCACAAACACAGCGGGCATCAGAGAAACAGGATGGAGGCTCTCTCTTGTTTCTTCTTATAAATGAACTACACGATGAAGCCTCCACCCTCATCACCTCCTAAAAGCCCCATAATCTCCAAATACCATTGCACTGGGGAGCAGAGTTTCAGTATATGAAATTTTGGGGGAACACAAACACTCAGTCCATAGTAAGACCAAAAATATTCCTAGGAACACACTTAACCAAGGAAGCAAAAACTTATACACTTAAAACGATAAAATGTTTGCTGAAAGATATTAAAGGAGACACAAACAAGTAGAAAGAAATCCCATGTTTGTGGACTGGAAGACTTACACTGTTAAGATACCAATACTACCTCGAGCAATCTACAGATTCAATGCAATCCCTACCAAAAGCCCAATGACTTTTTTTCAAAAATAGGAAAATCCATCAATAAAGTTAGAGAGTATTATGCTAAGTGAAATAAGTCAGTCAGAGAAAGGCAAATACGGTATGATTTTGCTCACATGTAGAATTTAAGAAACAAAAACGATCATGGGGGGAGAAAAAGGAGAGAGGAAAACCAGACTCTTAACTATAGAGAACAAACTGATGGTTAGCAGAGGGGTGGCAGGTGGGGGGACAGGTGAAATAGCTGATGGGGATTAAGGAGTGCATTTGGGATGAGCACTGGGTGTTGTAAGGAAGTGTTGAATCACAAAATTGTACATCTGAAACTAATACTACACAGTACGTTAACTAACTGGAATTTAAATAGAAACTTTAAAGGTTTTTATGTGGAATTTCACGGAACCTCAAATAGACAAAAGGATCTTGAAAAAGGAGAACACTGGAGGACTCATACTTGCTAATTTCGAAACTTACTACAAAGTTAAAATACTGGCATAAAGTGTGGTATTGGAACAAAGACAGACATATAGACCCATAGAATAGAGATCGCAAGAATGAATCCATGCATACATGGGCAAATGATTTTTGACAAGAGTGCCAAGATCATTCAATGGAGAAAAGATAATCTTTTAGCAAATAGTGTGGGGAAAACTGGATACCCACTTGCAAAAAAATGAAATTGGACTTTTACTTGGTTTATAAACAAAAATGAACTCAAAATGGATCAATGACATAATGTAAGAGGTAAAAGAAAACATAGAGGAAAGGCTTCATGATACTGAATTTGGCAATAACCTCTTGAATGTAACACTGAAGGCACAGGCCACAAAATGAAAAACAGATTAGTATCCAATGTAGAAAGAACTCCTACAACTCAATATCAACAAAAAACAACCTAATCTAAAGATGGAAAAAAGATTTGAAAAGGTATTTCTCCAAAGAGGATATATAGATGGCCAATAAATACATAAAAAGAGGTTCAACATCACTAATCCTCACGGAAATGCAAATCAAATGCACAAGGAGATAGTACTTCCCAACCATTAGGATGGTTATATAAAAAAACAAACAAACAGAAAATAACAGGTGTTGGTAAGAATGTGGTGAAACTGGGGGCGCCTGGGTGGCTCAGTGGGTTAAAGCGTCTGCCTTCAGCTCAGGTCATGATCTCAGGGTATTGGGATGGAATCCCGTATTGGGCTCTCTGCTCAGCGGGGAGCTTGCTTCCTCCTCTCTCTCTGCCTGCCTCTCTGCCTACTTGTGATCTCTCTCTGTCAAATAAATAAACAAAATGTAAAAAAAAAAGAATGTGGTGAAACTGGAATCCTTGTGTTGCTGGCCGGAATAAAAATTGGTGCAGCCACTTTGGAAAACAGTTTGCCACTTCCTCAGAAAATTAAACGTGCAGCTACCATATGATCCAGCAATGAAAACATATGTCAAACATATGTCCATACAAAAACTTTTACACAAATATTCATGGTAGCATTACTCAGAATATCCACACAATGGGGGGAAAACAAGTGTGCATCAGGTAATGAATAAACAAAATGGGTTGTATTTATACAATGAAGCATTATTTGGCTATAAAAGAATAAAGTGCTGACACATGCTACACCATGGATGAACTTTAAAAACGTTATGCTATGTGAAAGAAGCTAGACACAAAAGGCCACACATTGTAGGATTCTAGTTGGAGATCATGTCCAGAATAACCAAATCCGTAGAGACAGAAAAAGTAGATTACATTTGCCAGAAGCTGGAGTGCATGGGGAATGAGGTTTGACTACTAATAGGTAGTTTCTTTTCCTTTTTTTTTTCTTAAAGATTTTATTTTTTTATTTGAGGGAGAACATGAGAGAGAGAGAGAGAGAGAGAGAGAGAGAAGGCGTGAGTGTGAGCACGCACAAGTGGGGGCAAGGGGCAGAGGGAGACAGAGAAGCAGACTATCGCTGAGCAGGGAGCCCAATGCGGGGCTCCATCCCAGGACCCTGAGATCAAGACTGAGCCAAAGGCAAAGGCTTCACTGACCGAGCCACCCAGGTGCCCCTGCGCTACTAACAGGTAGTTTTGTTTGGGGCTGATGAAGATGTTCTGGAATTAGATAGTGGTGGTGCTTGTACGACTTGGTATATGTGAGAAAAATCACCTTAAAATTGTATATTTCATGAGTGCATTGTATGCTGTGTCAATGATACCTTCATTTAAAAAATGTATACTGCTTAATAAAACCCAAATTAGATAGACTTGGCTCAATTCAAGGGACATTTACATGCCAACTGTACTGGTGTTTGATCTTTCTTGACCACACTCCCAAAAAGGTAAGAGTCATAAATTTAAAGATTTTATTTCTGTATTTGAGAGAGAGACAGTGAGAGAGAGCATGAGAGAGGAGAAGTTCAGAGGGAGAAGCAGACTCCCCATGGAGCTGGGAACCCGATGCGGGACTCGATCCCGGGAGTCCGGGATCATGACCTGAGCCAAAGGCAGTTGATGAACCAACTGAGTCACCCAGGCATCCACACATTTAAAATAAATAAATAAAATAGAAAATAAAAATAAATGTAAAAAAATTAAAAATTAATTTTTAAAAATTAATTAAAAAAAGAAAAAAAGAAAAAGTAAGAGTCAAGACTGTTTCTGATAACCAGGCAGGCCACAAGCAGGAGAAAGCCTGGATACAAAATAGGAAAGTATCCTCACCCCATTGATGGTGGACAGCCTAGAATTTTCACTTGGGATTTGCATTTGTTTACAATATGAAGGTCCTAGACCACCAAACCCAGAACTTTGTATTCACCTTCCCATTTTTGTTGACTCTGCTGGCAACTTGGTGAGAAGACAGAGATAAAAGACCAAATCAAGAGACTAATAATATATTCATAAAGAGTATTCTAGAAAGTTGAAACTTCTGTTTTATGTATTCTTATATAGTTCTCATCCAAGTGGACCTCACTTCAGTCCCACTGAATGTATGAGAGTAGAGCTCAGGAATTTATATTTTTAATAAATATCTCTGGTGATTTTTATTCAAATGATGATTATTCAAACTGAGTCTTTTTTCTACCCACTTTGTATTTTGACCAATGCCAAGTGTATAGAAAGTTGAAAAATATATAGTGCGACAAATGTCCATATACAGTATATATTTTAAATTAGATTCAATAATTAACACTTTCCTAAATTTTTTCTGTCTATTCTCTCCCTTCATCAAATACTTTGAGAGTAAATTACAGTCATAATGACACTTCACATATTTCACCTTAAAACAAAGACATCTTCACTTATAACCATAATTTAATTGTCACACCTGGGCTATTTAAGACTGATACACATATACCATCAAATATACAATACTGGTCCTATTTCTTCAGTTGTCCCAATAATGTCCAAATGTCCATTATAGCTTTCTGGTTTTGGGGTTTTTTTGTTGTTGTTGTTGTTTGTTTGTTTGTTTTGCTTTTTGTATCCAGGGTCAAGTCAAGAATCACACATTGCAATTAGTTGCTACATCTCTTTGTTCCCCTTTGATCTGGAATACCTCTCTCATCTTTTTCGTCTTTCATGAAACTGACATCTTTGAAGAGTATAGAATAATCATTTTGAAGAATGTCCTTCAATGTGGATTTGCTTTATTGCTTCCTGATGACTAGACCTAGGTTAAAATGTTCTATTAATATAATGTGCATTCTTTTGTCCATTATTGGTATAGTTTGGTTTTATCATTTACTGTGCCGTTCACCAGATTTCTCCATTGTGAAGATGTTTTCCTTTGTAATTAATAAATAATCTGAGGGTGATACTTTCAAACTAACCACTTATTCTTATGCATAAGAGTTTTTAACCAGCTTGTATACCATAATTACCTCAACAATCATAGATCTCTGCTTAATTGCTGTAGTTGTAACAGAAATCATTAAACTCGGAGTTTAATTGTAATATTTCCCTCTTACTATTTCCTTTGTATCTTGAACTCAAATTCAAATATAGCCATCCTTCCTTAATATGATTGTTTCTACATAATCAGAATTTGAGATACAGATACAAACACTTTTATCTCCTAAACAATTTCAGGTTTCCAAAAATTAGTGTTTGGTAGAAAATGTTTTCTACCCCACGGTTCTCTAAATCACTTTAATTTATTAAGGGTGATAAATGATGGGCTGGGTATCATGTTTATCTTTGTATTCTTAGTCCGCTTATAACTAGAAAGGTGGTTTTGTTCTGCTTCGTAAGTCTTATAGATGTTGAAAAATTTTATAGGATGACTAACCTTTTTTTTTAGCAAATGAAAAGATAATGCATTAAGCTATCTTTTAAGCATTGCTGAAATTCAATTATTTCTGTGGCATGGACTCATACAGATTTTAAATACACTAAGGAACATAATGTGACCAAGGGAATATCTAGCATGAATGTACCTTGCCCCATCCCATTTTCATACACATAGATATTTGACTATTTAATTGTACATAATTCTATTTGGCTGTAATGGGTATGTTTTGTCATTTAAAAAAAAAACAAAACACCCTGTAAGTTTCTCACTTATTTTATTCAACCCTACCTCGCTCGTCAGTGCCAGGTGCCCTGAGAAATCTCAACTGAAATTCTATTATTTAAGGAGTTCAGGGATTTATTTTCCTCCAAGAAGTGTTAGCTTAAAAAGGACTTGATTCTCTCTGTAGGTCCTTCCCATTTGGTTGAGTTTCTCTCACTGCCATGTTGCTCTACTTAGCAAATGACTGGCTGGCAGTTGGAATAAGCATTAGCTCAGTCATTATCAGCCTTTGCCAAGCAGGAGGCCCGGGCCACTGCAGTTGGCTGTGTCAGAGCCCAGGGAGTGTGCCGTTTCAAGGAGCCATCACTTGGCGGTGATCAGCACCATCCATTGGTCCCACTTCCACCACGATATCAAAGTCCATTAGCATTTTGCTGCCCCTTTTAAGTGGTAGTTGCTGATGAAGTTCAATATGACAAATATTTATTAATCACTGCCTAAAGCAAAGCACAGTGTTAAGCACTGTTGGAGGTAATAAAATAAGTGCAATCCCTTTCTTCAAGTAAAATATAAACCAGTAAGGGAACAGGATGATTTTTTAAAATAGCACTGTTACATCTCAGATTCTAGGAAATGCCAGAAAGGGAGAAAAAGGGCGTCGGGGGGGAGGGGCGACACAAAAAGCTATGAAAATGTGAAGAAAGGAGGAGAAAATTATCCACTAAATTGAGAGGTAGGAACTAGCCCTCCAGGTGTTCTGAGAATATGGGATTTTCTGAGGACACAAAATGATAGGAAGATTTCTGCTCTATACTGCTAAGAGAATCATGACTTTTAAGTAACAGAAAATACATCACGGTGGGGAGTTAGCTTCTCCTCCTATTAGGCAGATTATTTTGTAACTTTCCAAATCCAAATCATAAGATTTGGGCACATTCATTTCACTATTCAGTACCTTTTTTCAATGACAGCTAGAAACCAGAGCATGCTCTAGGACCGAGTTGTTGTAACAGCTAATGAGACCCATCTAGTTGGGTGGTGTAGACAAAGCAACACAGTAATTTCGCTGAAGCTGTCTGTGTGTGCGGGAGAGATGTGAGCTCAGAGGAGGAACACCTCACCCACTCTGGAGGGTTCAGAGAGAGTCCCAGAAAGAGACATTTCCAGACTTGAAGCTAAAGCAGCAGTATTCCAGCCCAGTAAGCAATGGACGCCAAAGCCCTTTTTGTCCTAAACACTGTACTCCTATGTCCCAAGACCTTCTAATTGCAGGTACCTACCTGGAAAGAACACTGTGTACCCTCTAGTGGGTACAATAATATAAACAATCTTCACTTCGTATTATAATCTCATTGAGCCACAAGGACAAAATATGCCAACCGTTTAGAAGGTATTTATTTACCACAATCTAGAGATATCAAATACCCATGCAAATTAAATCAGCCCTTGATTAAATTCTGTGCACTAGTGATGGCCATGGTCACACTATTATGGATTTTATTTTAAATAAAGAGAGAACAAAATTATTTATGGTCGTCTGAATTTGTAGGGCATTTGTTTAAGAATGACTTATGGACTATTGGTAAGAGAAAAAGATCAGAGAGGTCTGAGCACTTAATAAATACAGCAGTGGTGATACGATTTTCAGTCTGATTTAGGAACTGTAAAGACAGTTTGGGCTGTGCTCGAGATGCAGCAGAAGCTCATTTTGGATGATCAGTGAAGTGAGGGAGGTTGAACATTCTCAGTGCAGCAGTTAAGCGATCTTGGCAGTGCCAGAGAGAACCAAAGAGATTTGTTCTAGTTAAAGAAATGAATATTTGGAACTACTTCCGTGGCACTCAGGGGAACATTTTTCTTATTTGCTAACGGGAACTAAAAAATAAATGCATCACATTTGCTGAGGTCTCTACAGAAGATATCATTGAAAGGGAGTAGGCAGATTTCATAGGGTCATGTGATGCTCGGTGTTGGAGAGCTCCTGTGTACCCAGATGAATTGCTCCCTTGCCCAGCCCCACGTGTGAACTGGGGAGCATGACAGAATCCTTTCCTGTTGCTCTAGGACCTTGCTCTATCATCACCTCTTCCTTCTCCCTCATGCATCTTCAGTGTCTTCCACTCCACTGAAACCTCCTCAACATTTAGACATTCTCACGTCTTCGAAATCTTTAAATGTAACAGGATATATTCTAGTCAGGCTTCTCCTGGCTTCTCTTTCGTTGTTCTTCTTCCATTCACAAACACGATTCCTGACAAATACTCTATATTCACCATCTCAACTGCCTTCCATTCCATTGGTTTCCAGACTGGCTTCTGGGTCCACATTCCACTCTATTTGCCCGGAGACAGTGGTCACCAGTGGCTAAAACCGATGGGCTCCTCTTGATGCTTTGCCACTGACCTCTTGCTGGCACCCGAATGGGGACCACTCTTTCCTTCATAAATATCCTTCTTTGGTTTCTGAAATATCTTCCTCATCTCAAGTTCTTTCTGAGATCACTGTTTCCCTCCTCTAATATCCCTTAAATATTGCTGCCATTAATCTTCTATCAGTTTTTGCACAGCCTCAGATTTCTTCTTTCCCCTAGGGAATCCCAAATCTATGTTATCAGGAGAGGATCATCTCCTGAGTCCTACGCTTGTAATGCCATCTACCTGTGCGCCAGCTCTACCTGAATGTCACATAAGCACTTCAAACCCTCTATGGATGAAACTGAAGCTATCATCTTTCATTCCTGATTCTCTCTTCTGCTTCAAATTGATCGGCGTGCCTTGAGGGAATATTTTTTGTCTGTCACTGACCTTTCTGCATGCATTTTTAAAGAAAACTCATCTATTCTACTTACTAAACTGTAAGTCCTCTAGGGAAAAGGGCTCTGCCTTCTTTGTTTTTGTATCCTCAGCAACTAGTAATGCCATAATTATTTGGGAACTACAGATGAAGAAGTGGAGTGAAGTGAGGTCCAGAGTGTACCTCTGGGTTTTTCTGCACGACAATGAAGCATATCAGATCAGAGTCCCAACACATGGTTGGAGGTGCTCCCTGGTATGACTGCTCAGTGAAGTCTCCCTTTTATTTCTCCTGGCAGCTCTCAAAACACTGCCATGTGCCACCGTGTTCTCTTTCCCAAGCAGGTACAGAATGCAATCCCAGGAGAACGTCTAAGGAAAGAAAATTGCCCATAAGAGTACAGCTATGAGGAATGAGTACATTTACAAAGGAAATGCAGAGCCATGCTCCAGGGAAAAGTACTAGGTCTTTCTTCTATTTTGATGTTTAACATTCAGCAGACTGAAAGCATTCAGTCTGTAGTAATGGAAAACAGCCTTGAAAAATGTGAGAAGATTTTATCATTAAACCTGACAAATCATAAAAATCTCAAAGGAAATAAATTTAGTTGGAGAGATAAAATTGCTATAGGGTAACATCAGGACTCTCAGCCTTCAAAAGTACATATATGTCGGTATCCAAGGACCCTTTGGAGTTTCTAGCCCACATTAAAATAAAGAATTATGCAGAAGATTCTATGAAAACATAGAGGAGGGGCATCTCACTTGGTCTAAAGGAGTCAAGAGAGTTCTGCCTGAAGAACTAAAACCTGATTTTGAAAGTTAACTTTTCAGCTGGATATTTAAGCAGAAGGAAGAGTTTGTACTAAGGCACAGGGGGGTAAATACAACATCTCATTTGGGGAACTACGCCAAGTTTGGCAAGACTTAAATGTGAGTGTATGGGGGGGTCAGAGATGGCTGTGGAAATGTAGCAAGGGAAAAAGCATGAATCTCCTTGTATACTGTGTTTGCAGTTTGACAACCATGGTAGATGGGGAGCCATGAAAGTATTTTGAGTAGGTAAGTGGCATGATCAGATTTGTATTTTAGAAAGATAATTCTGGAACCAACACATGTGATGAATTTGAGAGGAATATGTCTAGAGACAGCAAGACAAGACAAGCAAGAAGACCATTGCAATAACTTGGCAAGAAATCACATTAGGGGGGCACCTGGGTGGCTCAGTGGGTTAAAGCCTCTGTCTTCGGCTCAGGTCATGATCCCAGGGTCCTGGGATCAAGCCCCGCATTGGGCTCTCTGCTCGGTGGGGAGCCTGCTTCCCCCTCTCTCTCTGCCTTTCTCTCTGCCTACTTGTGATCTCTGTCTGTCAAATAAATAAATAAAATCTTAAAAAAAAAAAAAAGAAATCACATTAGGAAAAGAAGTTAAAGGAACTGATTCAATAGTAATTCAGGAAGTTGAATTCTAGAACCTACTGCATTGTGGAATAAAGGGATCTAGGATAATTCCTGGGGTTCTAGTTTCTTTCAGTTATTCAAGATCTATATCTAGTACTACGTCTCAGGCTCTGTCAATACAATAATAAACAAAACAAAGCCCTAAGCCTCAAGGACCTCACAGTTTTGGGGGGTTATGAGCAAGTAAAAAAAGGTCCAGTGCAGTATGCAGTAGGATCTTCTAGCACAAACTTGGGATTCAATAAATATTTCAGCTGAGATATTAATGACAAAAAGTGCTAGCTATGTAAAAGGGGCGAGGGAAATATTCTTTGAAGATGGACTAGCATTTGCAAAAGCACAAAGGTAAGAAAATATCTCTTAGTTTATTTAGGAAGCTGTAAGAAAGACTAGGTAACATCATGCATCAAGAGAGGGAATATAGGAAGATAAGAGGGTTTAGTGATGATAAGCCTAAATTCATGCATGTTGAGATGGAGATGTCTATGGAATGTCCAAATGGAAAGAATGGGTCCTGGAGTCATCATAATTGTCTTGGACTTGACAGAGAAACAAATCTGAAAGACAAAGCAGGAGATAAAGCTGTGAGGGCTGTTAAGATTTCCCAGGAAGAGGGCAGAGAATGAGAAGAAAGAATGCAAAGGACACAGTCCCAGGTAACACAACCATATTTAAGGGGGAAATGGAGGAAAAGTGTCACATGACACCGAATCAGGAGAAGAAAGAGAGATCAGGGGAAATCTAGACATCAAGAGGGTTTTGAGGAAAAGGGATTCAACATTACTAGATGAAGCTGATAGCTCTAGTAAAATAATGACAGAAAACTACCGATTGGACTTAGTGTTTATGAGATCATCAGTAACCTTGTCAAGAGCACTTTCAGTGGAGTGGGAGCCACAGAGCCAGGTTGGGAGTGGCTGATAGGTGAGCAATTGAAACGGTGAGTATAGATTACACTTTCAAGTAGCTTGATTGTGAAGGGCCAGAGAGATGGTAGCCACAAGATCGCTGTGCAGAGTTGGGGAAAAAAATTGGTCTACTTTTTGTACTAAGGGAGAGGCATAAACAACTTTATCAGCTGAGGGGAATAAACCAAGAGAGAAGGAAGGTGAAGAAATGCCATAATGACCTGGAGGAGATAAAGAGGGATGAGATACACATTATGTGGAGGATTAACCTTGAATTTCAAAACAGCTGGTCCTCCAGAGTTGGAAAGGAGAGGTGAAGGATGGATGAAAGGAGAAGATAACATGGTAGATGGAGTTCTAAAGAGTTGGGGGAATAGTGTGATGATAAGGTCATCTTCTCAGGGAAGGGATGTGATGTGAAGGCACAGGAGTGTCCTTATCCCAGAGTCTCCCTATTTCCCATTCCTCGCTCACCTTTGTATCTCTAGCCATCACCAGACTGAACACTTTTGTTTTGTCAGGATTCCAAATAGGTCACTTATTAATCTGGGAATGGTCAAATGTCAGCTCACCTGGAACACTACAAATAAACACAAAAGAATCCCTGAGGCTTCCGGAAGCTTAGTCTTCTGTTTTTGATATGCAGCATTTAATAGACTAAAGAAAGAATTATTTACACAGAAAAGACATAGGGATTTTTTTTCTTCAATGGATATATTTGTATTTTATGCATAATTATATTCCAAAACTATAGAAGGGATCATGATTATGTGAAAATGATGGCCTTTAGCCCAAAACTTCAAGGATTTAAGAATCTGATAATTGGTCTCCTCCAGAATGAAATAATGGGATAATTTTAATTTAAGTTATTGTGAGTTTAAATATATAATAGTTAATGGACAGTCTACCAAGCACTCAATAAAATGCCTTATAACTTGTATGAATCATAATACATGCTATCTAATTTTTTAAACCTACTTTAAGTAATGATCTGAGGACAAATTGTCCAAAGAACTGAGCTTTATTTTTTGTGTTTGTTTTCAAGGTGCCCGCATTTGTTGCCCCCAAATGAGCAATCTCTGGGTCAGTCTCCAACTGGCTGGAAATTCAAATGGCTCTTCTGAAGATTTGACACTGCCTCTAGTATCATTTAATATTTTTTATGAACATCTTAACTACAAAATTGAGAGAATTAAGCAATGAATGACACCAGGATGGCCAGACTGCTAACATCCCCAAAGAATGAACTAAAATTACAAGTGACAGAGGCCAATTACAGAAATGATCTACCCAAAACACAGAGAAGTTCAAGAGAAACTTAAAATTACACATTCTTACCTGCTTTATTACCTTCTCTTTGTGAAGGAGAATGATAATCATCATTTTTATGACTTATGCCTGTGGATTTATTTGCTGATGTCACTCACAGTCATAGTGGATAATAGTGTGCTTCCATATAAAGCACAGATCGAATATTCTGGTCAAAAATTTGAAGGGCACTCATTTATAGCAAAGCAAGTCAGTAGGAAGGTGGTTAAAGTAGGATTAAATTTGGGGCACCTTAGTGGCTCAGACTGCTGAGCTACTCTCGATTTCAGTTCAGGTCATAATCTCGGGGTCCTGGGGTCCAGGCTTGCAATGGTCTCCATGCTCAGCGAGGAGTCGGCTTGAGGATTCCATCTCTCTCTTCCCCTTCCGCGGCCTGCTCTCTCTCTCAAATAAATAAATCTTTTTAAAAACAGGATTGAATTCAGGAAGGAGTGATAGAAAAATACTGGTGGCTCAAACAAGATAGAGTATTCCTCCCTCAAAATCGAAAAGCGAGTTGCCCAGTACTAGAATGGCAACTCCGTGATGGTCAAAAACCCAGACTCCTCATGTCCTGTGGCTCCAGCACCTTCAACACATGGCTTCTCCTTAGAGTTCCAGGTGTCTCCTCAACTTCCACCACCGAGTCTACATTCCAGGCAAAGAAAGAGAAAGGAATGGAAACACACGCCTTCTCTTCTGTTTTGTTTTGTTTTTTAATGTGTTCGTGTGATAAAATATACATAACAAAATTTACCATTCTAAACATTTTATGTGTGCAGTTCACTGGCATTAAGTACCTTCACATTGTTCTGCAACCATCACCCGCCATCCATTACTGTAACTTTTTCATCATCCCAAACATTTCTGCCCATTCATTAATCCATAACTCCCCACATCCCCTCAGTCCTTGGTCACTTCTATTCTACTTTTGGTCTCTATGAATTGGACTACTTTAGGTAACTCATGAGAGTGGAGTCATATAATATCTCTTCTTCTGTGACTGGCTTATGTCACTTTGCACAATATCTTCAAGGTTCATCTGCATTGTAGAATGTGTTAGAATTTCCTTTCTCTTTATTTATTTATTTATATTTTTTTAAAAAAAGGTTTTATTTATTTATTTGACAGAGAGAGAGATCACAATTAGGCAGAGAGGCAGGCAGAGAGAGAAAGAGCGGGGGAAGCAGGCTCCCTGCCGAGCAGAGAGCCCAATGCAGGGCTTGATCCCAGGACCCTGAGATCATGACCTAAGCTGAAGGCAGAGGCTTAACCCACTGATCCACCCAGGCGCCCCTCCTTTCTCTTTAAAGCTGAATAATATTCCATTTTTATGTACATGCCACAATTTGTTTATCCATTCATTTATCGAAGAACAATTGGGTTGTTTCAGTCTTTTGGCTATTGTTATTTTGAGTCCCTGCATTCAATTTCTTGGGGAAATGTCTCAGTCAGGTTTATAACTTTGCAATTTCCATGTTTTCTTCTGAATTTTCTCTCTCTATTCAAAAGTAACAAAGCATATATGCTTTGTTTATACTACTATATATTGTTACATTATATATTTTGTTATACGTATTTTGTTTTATGTATTATAGAGACACAATACATATATTTGTTATATATAAATATATTTTACATTATTCTTTTTATATTTATTTTAAAACATATTTGTATAAATAGATAAATAAGGTCACATAATTTAGGTCTCTTCTGCATTAATAACATATTTATTATTACTCTCAGGCTAATATATAGCTGATTTTACTCTAGGCTAGAGTTGAATTTTCTTTCAATTCCATCTGCATCCTTAAATGTCCAGAGTTTTTAAAATATTGTATTGAGGAGACACCTCAGTCATTAAGCATCTGCCTTTGGCTCAGGTCATGGTCCCAGGGTCCTGGGATTGAGCCCCACATCGGACTCCCTGCTCTGTGGGAAGCCTGTTTCTCCCTCTCCAGCTCCCCCTGCTTGTGTTTCTGCCCTCACTATCTCCCTGCCAAATAAATAAATAAAATCTTTCTAAAAAAATTGTATTGTGGTGTAATTGACATACAACATTATATTAGTTTCAGGTATAGAACATGATTTGGTTATTTGTATACATGGCAAAATCATCACAATAAGTGTAGTTAATGTTTGTCACCATAAATAGTTACCAATTTTTTTCTTCTGATGAGGACTTTTAAGATTTACTCTTTTAACAAATTTCATATATGCAATACAGAACTTTTTTTTGATGGTGTCAGAGTTCCAAAGAATTTAGCCATGCAGTGTCCAAACTTTTTGCAAAAGTGTGTTTTGTCTCGTGAGCCTATTGCCTCCCTACCTTCCGATGACAAGGTATTCATGCAGCTAGGCCATTTGAGTTAACAAGAAACATGTTTAAAAATAATACACGGGGGACGCCTGGGTGGCTCAGTTGGTTAAGCAGCTGCCTTCGGCTCAGGTCGTGATCCCAGCGTCCTGGGATCAAGTCCCACGTCGGGCTCCTTGCTCGGCAGGGAGCCTGCTTCTCCCTCTGCCTGCCACTCTGTCTGCTTGTGCTCACTCTCGCTCCTCTCTCTCTCTCTCTCTCTGACAAATAAATAAATAAATAAATCTTTAAAAAATAATAATAATACACGGACATGCATATTTTTAAATATGATTATTATATCAGTATTCAGGAGAGTGAATAAAAAGGTGCTTAAATTAAGAAATTAGCAACATTAATTATTGTTTATAAAGATTTTTAAAGTTTTTCTCTATTTATTATATTTAACCCATCAGTGAGGGAGTAATGCTAAGGGATCAGGGATACCATGGACAAGAAACGTATGTTCCCTCTATTCTGCCATGATATGTTTGGAAGACCAGGTCTCTCCTGAGAAAGAACTCATCCTAAAGGAATGTTTGGTCCAGGGCAGCAAGGGCCAGTCTCCAAAGGAAAGAGTGATTCTTATTAGAGCTTTCCATTTTCTCATGGACTAATGTCTGAGCTCTGGAAAGATGAAGTACCACTAACAGTGATAAAAATGTAAAGAGCCATTCACTAAAATAAGGTGTTGGGTCAGAATGACTTTACTGCCCACCTATATCAGATTCTGGCCAGAATTTGGGGTGACTGTTGAACCCACTGAGACAAAGGAAGGACATAGGGTCAGAGAAGCAGGTAGTACCAGCCCACATGTATGACAGAGAAGGCACAAGAAACAAACAAACAAACAAACAAACACAGAAAGGGAGGAAATGTTAAGAGTCAAATACAAGCTGAGGGCTAACTCATCAGTGATCTTATGACACCGAAAATGCCCTAAAGGTGAAGGGGAACCTGACAGGGCTTGGATCCTAGAATTACACACATGGGGGCCAGAGATGTGCCCTTATATTAGCCTCACTGTGGTACAAGGGCATCTCAAGCTGTGTGGCCCAGGGAGTAGGATGTTCATAAGCATGTGATCTCTAAGAGAAGGAACTGGGGGAGAAGAGAGGAGAAATGAGTAACTTGCATTTAAGTAAAGATATATTAATGACTAAGATATTAATCCCATTTATTTTCAATATTCAAGTCATGTTTTGTCACGAAAATATGACTTTACTTGAGGATTTTACTTCTTTCACAAATCTGAGATATCTGGCTAGAAAGGAATGTGTGAGCCATTTTCCATCTCACTGATCACAGGTATAGGTCATTGATCAACAACAACAACAAAACATCTTGTAAAAAATGAAAGCAGCAAAAACATAGAAACTGTCTTAAAATAGAAAACCTGGTGGCAGAAGTACCCTCAATTTCTTTGGCACAATGAAGCTAGACGCGGCATCTGTACAGTCTGTTCATACACCCTTTTCATAGATGGCTTGTGAAACCAACACTCAGACTCACATGAGAGCCTCAGTGGAAGCCAGATTTCACACCTCCACCCTTCAAAGTTCTAACATAAGGAAGAAAATCTGATGTCATGTCATCTTTAAGAGACTTCGTGTAGAGAGAGGAGATGCTGGTCCTGGAATGTCCAATGCCTGCCAAGGGGCTCTGCCTGGTGATGTGTGTGTTCGTGAAGGAAAATGCCCAGTCGTGACGGTTTTCAGCCCTTTCAACAATGTATCTAAAGGCAACAATAGAGAGGAAACACAATCCCTCTGGCTGTGAAATGAAACAAAGAACCTGCATCCCCAGGGACGGCTCCTACTTCATAAACACTGTAAGGAGGCCATGTTGTCTCAAGGAAGAGGACAATGAGAGGAGAGTCCCTGACACCATTATGCCGCTATATGGCTGGCACAGGGGATCATAAAACTGAGTGAGGCAGCATGAACCAGTGAGCAGAGCCCTCCCTCGGATTTATGAGCAATCCACTCATCATTTTCACCCAGTGAGGGCACTCAAGTTCTTAATAAAATGCCTTGAAATCCTGACATAAGAAACACAAAATGTTATCATTGCTAAAATCCATGAAATTCTCCGTCCTCCATCAGAGAGTTCAGATAAACCACAGAAGAAAAAAAGCAATAGATTCCCCACCTTATTCAAAAAATAGGCACTTAAAAATATCTGGTCTCAGAAAAATGGCCTCTCTTGTAAACCGGTTTTCTGGTCATAACATAGACCTCACCTGCAGTTACCTAAATGCAACATGTTTCCCTCTGAGAGAGTGCGGGAGCCCAGACAAGGTCAAGCACCCTCCATCTCAGGAGGCATTAGCTCGTGACTCCTTTTTAACAGCAACACTTTGGAAGTGACTGATGCACACACCCAGAGGTTCTTAATGGACCAATCGCAATCACCACAATAGAAGCTGTTTAAGGAGCTGTCTTTCATATTTGCTGTGCAAATCATTTCTGTAAATGCGTGGGTTTATTGATCTGAATAAACCATCCCTTGGTGTAAAGAAGGGAAGATCTGTGTTAGTCACTGAATATTTCACTCCCAATAAAGCCACACTTTGGAAAATGTGTTCCCTTTCGGCACTATTACTTATTGTTTTGTTTGGCTGGTTTTGTTTTAGCTCTGAGTCCTTAAATCTCTAATATACAGTTAATACCAGTTAGGGAAAAGGTCTCAACATTTCTCTTCTCATCTTCATACCCTTTATTACAGTGCTTGGTATAGGGTCGCCTGTGAGGCTCAGTCGGTTAAGCATCTGACTCTTGATTTCAGTTCAAATCATGATCTCAGGGTCATGAAATAGAGCCTGGTATGGGTTCCGAGTTAAGTGTGGAGCCTGCTTAAGATTCTCTCTCCCTTTCCTCCGCCCTCTCTCTCAGTAACAAAAATGACAATGCTCAGTACAGAGCAGGTAGGTTAAATGAAGATGTACTGACCTGCTGCATCCAACAGTTCACTATATATTCACTAGCTAACCTACAAGAAGCAGAAATTAAGAACGAATAGAAAGGATCCGTATCAGTTTAAAAGTTCCTTTCAAGCCGGTTGAAGTTAAACCATGCAGTTTCGACTATGGCATAATAATTACAGGAAATTATTAAAGGGGGCACCGTATAGATCCTATTTCTGGATGGATTTTGTCACGCACACTCGGTCAAAATACAAATTCCAAATTCAAGTAAATTCTTTTCTGCTATGAAAAACTATGTGAAAAACTCAGGTACCTCTGCCTTAGCAAGGGAAAGCAGAGGAGTCCCGCACTAAAGACCTGTCCCTTCATTTTACCCTCTCCACTTCCCCCTCTAATTATTTTAGTTTCTCTTTTTTTATGGCTGCTCCGCCTCTCCTCCTTTTCTTTGATTGCTCATCAGCAAAACTACCCATTTAATTAGACACTTACACATAATTGAAAAAAATATTATGTATGCATTTTAGGTGGTACTTCATGGGGTGGTCCTAGGTAGCTGGGCAGGAAAAGATTAGTATTTAAAACTTAGGCATTAGTAGTAACGGGCAAGTAAGCAATTCTGCATAATTATCATAGTGTTTGTTACATATTTGTTATTTTTATTGTATAATTTCATACGAATAATCTGAGATGCACCAGAATAACCTCATTGTTAGGCGTATATTCCACACATATGAGTGTTGTCACTTTAAATCTAAGTTTTATTCACAAGCTTATATGAATTATGTGGTGAGTTTTTTGGCTACATAAAAAGCACATAATGAAACAGAAGTTTAAGATTCTCTGAATATAATATGAAAGGAGTTAACTTAGTGACAAATGGTTTCCTATAATTAAGAGGGGTTGAGAACATGATTACTTATGAATTTTAGCTGCTAGTTAACTGGCTAATTAATCAGAAAAGGGAAATATCCATATGAATACTTGGTCTCTATAAGTTTAATGAGAAGTTCCCAACAATGTAAATGTCACGAATAACATAATAAAATTGAATTGAGGGGCGCCTGGGTGGCTCAGTGGGTTAAAGCCTCTGCCTTCAGCTCAGGTTATGATCTCAGGGTCCTGGGATTGAGCCCCGCATCGGGCTCTCTGCTCAGTGGGAAGCCTGCTTCCCCCTCTCTCTCTGCCTGCCTCTCTGCCTACTTGTGATCTCTGTCTGTCAAATAAATAAATAAAATCTTTAAAAAAAAAACTGAATTGATTTATTTGCTTTCCAACATAATATTCCTTCACCTGATGTATCAAATTTCAAGTCTGTTTACATTTTTGGTCTAGGAATAGTCATACTTTATATTAAGTCTATAAACTTGAGTACCAAGTTAGCAACATTAAAAGTTTAACTTATTTAGGTAACAGACGAGGAAAAAAAAACAGTTTTTATTACTTTTTAAAATCACCTAACATCAAAAATTAAAATAATCATACAAGGATGTAAACTCCTAGCTTGTAAAAGCAATTCCTTGAATTGTTTTAAACTCGTGTGCAATTTCCAACTTCTTCATATATCAGAAAGAACATATGCAAATATATCCAGTTTGGCATTTGCGGGAGAAAATCCCTTAGATGCAGAATTTCATTGGCTGCTCAGATAGGAAACTCATTTTGGTTTTGCTTAAAAATTAACACATCCTCTCGCTGACATTTAAGACCAGTAATTGGCTGCAAAGTGCTCAGTGATGCTTTTAGATGAACTGTGGTATATATCTACACAAAATCTATCTATCTATAGATATCTGTATATATATCTATATATAGATTATATATATAGAAAGATAATATATATAATGTTTATATATCTGTATCTATCTATATGGGGAGAGAGAGAGATAGAGAGAGAGAACATAATTTTCTACTACATCATCCCGTTGCTGCATACCTTATGACATCTTGGTATTATAGTGTAGGGCATAACATACTATTGTAAATGACTCTCTTTTTCACTCTTAAAAACTCTTCTCAGATGGTGAAATGTGACCCAAACACCTTCTCCAAATCCTAATAAAACTAGTGCCTGGAGAGCAAAAGGAGAGAAGGCCCAAGGAAGTTTTCTCACACAGATTTCACAATCTTTTCATTATTGTAAATCATTTTATCATATTTTTATAGCAGCTATATGATAGATCCAGCTGATATTTAAGTTATAAATTATAAATATGAAAAGAATAAAAAGGAAAAAGAAAGGTTGAGGGGAAAACACAGAATCCTAAAAAATATATATATATACTGCTACTCTAGATGTTTTCTATTTTTATTAATAAATTAAATCCAGATGGTGCAAAAGCTAAGGGCAAACATCTAGCTAAAAGGAGAAGCAAGAAGCAGGCAATCATTGGAGAACGTAGCATATTGTCTTTTTTTTCTCTTATCGTCAAATTTTACCCCTATTCATCTCCCAAACATTTTAAAAGGATACAATGAGCAGCTGCAGTCCATCCATCAAACCTTTGCTCTTCTATCCCAGAAACTTGCTCCAACTAAGGAATATTCAGTTTTAGTTGCAATGTATTTGAAGAGCAAATATTGACTGAGCACCCACTACGGGTCAGTTTCTTGAATGTTCCACTTGCACATTATACTTCCCATATTCCTTCTTGGCCAAACACATGCAGCAGTGCTACCCAGAATCTCTAATCATGAGAAACAGGTAACAGCGGCAATTGTTGGAAATTATTCCATTAACTCTCTGAGAGAGCCAACTACTTGCCAGACTTGTAAGAAATTTCTACTGGATACAAAAAACAAACAAACAAACAAACAAACAAAAACCCCCAAAACCAAAAAGAATGACATAGAAATATTTGATTGCCATATTTGTAATTCTCTCTGAAACAGAAAAATTACACATACTGAAAACATCTTTCAATCTGGATTAATATTTGG
This sequence comes from Martes martes, assembly GCF_963455335.1. NCBI lineage: Eukaryota > Metazoa > Chordata > Mammalia > Carnivora > Mustelidae > Martes > Martes martes. The sequence continues at coordinate 43,694,935 of NC_137901.1, read as the reverse complement.
GTTCAAGGATCTAAGGAAAATCATATTTGCTTGCTTCTTTTTTATTTATAACAAAGGCTACTCTGAAACACTTTTGTCCAATACAATGCATTGTGTTGACTACACATTTAGAGATAAACACAAAACCGGATTATTTGTAATGACTATTTTTCAATAAATGTTTTAAAAACCTGTGGTTCCATGAGAGCTGAACTTAAGGACCCCATTTATTTTTAAACATATTTAGTGGAGTTGTTATAATCTTCTTCCTCCACACTTTTGCCTTATAAATAGCAATCCTGATTGTCACATAATGGTGGTTTCACTTTTCAATAAGGAAGGAACAAAGTTAATGAGAACCTCTCACTTCTTCTGACCAGAGTATAATAGAAGCACTCTGGAGAACATAAAAATTATTGGGTTTATTCAAATTATAGTATTAGCTCTTAAAATATTAAATATTAATATTTAAATTATAAAACTAAATATTTAATCTTTAGCATTTTATCTTGGACAAAGCTATGTAGATGTTTTCAAGGAATTTCTCTCAAAAAATGCTGCGATGCATAGTTCTGAAAGCACAGCACAAGAAAACGATATAGGCCGTTCACTCATTTAGCGTATGTTTCAAATATTAAAAATCTACCTGACAATGAAGAAATATACTATACTACTTTTAGCCAAAGAACGCAATCACCCATTCAGCAAATCGAACAAGAAATTGTACAACTGTTGCTTGTAATATGAATTTTTACGATTTGGGGAAGGTGTTATGACAGTATGTACCAACAGTCCTAAAATATGTATACCCATTTTTATCTTGTACTTCCATTCCTATAAAACAATTTGAAATTTTCTAGAATCTTAATACATTAATATGAGGATTTTAATAATATACTACTACTCATTAGAAACATGAAATTAAGGTCACGGTTGAGTAAACTATATTATGTGCATAGAGATAATATTACTAAGACATTTTTTAATTAACATATAATGTATTATTGCTTTAGGGGTACAGGTCTGTGAATCATCAGTCTTACACAATTCACAGCACTCACCATAGCACATACCCTCCCCAATGTCCATAACCCGCCACACTTTCCCTCCCCGCCCCAATCCCCAGCAACCCTCAGTCTGTTTCCTGAGACTAAGAGTCTCTTATGGTTTGTCTCCTTCCTGGGTTTGTTATTAAACACATTTTGGGTTTTATTTTTAATTTTATTTTTTTAAAAAACTATTTGAGAGAGAGTTTGGGAGGTAGGAGCAGAAGGAGAGGGAGAGACAGTTACAAGCTGACTCTGTCCTGAACACAGAACCCAACACGGAGCTCGATCTCATGACCTCGAGATCACGACCTGAACTGAAACCAAGAGCCTGATGCTGAACAGACTGTGCCACTCAGGTGCCCCATGTTTTATTCTTTTAAAGTATGTTGTCAGCTAAACCAGAGCGGCTTCTCATGATGGCACTGTACAGTCAAGTTGCCTGAACTCACTATCATTTCAATTTCCGTCCTGCTAGGCAACATCTACATGTGGGGTACATAAGAGAGAAAACCCTACCCTATTATTCTTTAAATGCTTGGGAGAATAAAGGGAGACCATTACCCACTGAACACACTGATGGTTGCACAGATGTAATAAATATTGCCTTGCATGAATATAGGAGGCAATCTTGAAATTGGAAGGCAAGTTAAATCCTCAAAGATTTCAAATTTACTAAGCCTTTTTATTTTAAGGAACATGACCTTTTCTAAAAGAAGCTTCTCAATTCTATCTCTCCCTAAAAGGCTAAAATAAATAGTTCTTTAACATAGCAAAATGGATCTTTGGCAGGGATAGATTAAAAGAGCAATTCAAGAGCTACAGAACATGGAACCTAACTCCGATGATAATGAAGCAATTAGAGCAACTGCTGTCAGTGCCCAGCCCATATCCCTCAGTCCTTATTCCTTCAGAAAGCATGACTTCCATACACCAGTATTGGGTTCTCCATGCCTGAAGGCTTTTCCAGAAGGCTGCTCTGTTCTGGGGCCCACAGATCAGCAGTGCCAAGGAACTAACATCTTGAAGAGCAGCCCTCAACCAGTGACTGGTGATGTGAGTATGTAAATACTTCAACTCCCTTGGCCCACGAGAGGGGTAAATCTGAAGCACACAACTCAACAATTCTCAGAGATTTCCTGTGGGATTAAGCTTCTCTCACACAGTGCTAACACAGATACCTCATGGACTGCCTTCTTCCCTGTTTCACCTTTCCGTTTCCTTGCTAGTGTTCCTTGTGTCTCCCAAATTAAAGATTTGGTCTTGAACCTTTGTCTCAATGTCTACTTCTTGGAAAATGCACACCAGTAATGTGTTAATCTGCTGGATAATATAGAAGACTAGGTAAGTATTATTATTATTTTTTTTAAAGATTTTATTTATTTATTTGACAGACAGAGACCACAAGTAGGCAGAGACGCAGGCAGAGAGAGAGAGGGAGGAAGCAGGCTCCCTGCTAAGCAGAGAGCCCGATGCGGGGCCCAATCCCAGGACCGTGAGATCATGACCTGAGCCGAAGGCAGAGGCTTTAACCCACTGAACCACCCAGGTGCCCCTAGGTAAGTATTATTTATAATACATTTATTAAAATGCATTTTTATAAGTCTTAGGGATTATATTCATTGCCATGATATTAATTATCAACCTAAACGAACCTTACTAATCAGCTCTTGCTTCTTGAAGATTTGAGCAGTCCTCAATTTTCCTATGAAGATTTAAACCATTATTGGTATTTGGGGAGATAGTCAAAATAATTTAACAATAGGTATTATATGATTGTTATTATAATGATTGTAATAAAAAACATTGCTATAGAGCTATACCAAATCTTGTTTGCCATATATTAACCATTTGGTTGAAGGTCTTGGGGAGAGTCTGGAACAATGGAGGAGTATTTGAGAGTCTCAGGCAAGCAGATATTTAACAACCAGTTCAGAAGAATTCCAATACTCTAATAATCAGTAAAGCCCTACTGATGCATACCGACCAAATACTGACTTAGTCAAAGATCTTGAACACTATGTATATGTCTTCCTTTTATAATACAAACAATGTAGTTTCCAATGGGATCAACACAGCATATAAAATAACTGCCAAGAGGCACTCTTTCCTTGAAAATCAAGTTTTTGAAGAAAACATGAATATGGATAATTTAAAAATATAACATAGAAATGCTTTCAATCCAGCAAAATGACTATCAACAAAAGAATAAGTCCCCAGGTGATGTGAGTGCCACTCCTCAACATAAATGAATATAACATGCCTATTGAAATACAAAAGCCTTCTGATTGAAATGCCTCCTTATTTATACTCTGCTATGAACACACAAGGAATTCACCCTGTGTTGAGTACTGAATAAAAAGGTGAACAAAAATACCCAGTTGCTAGAAAGGTTTGTAATCTCCAAGTACCATAAGGGAATTCAGAGGCCAGTAGCTGCTTAAAGCTGAAATATAGGGTGAGCGGCCACTGTTATCAAAATAATTTTCCACAGACTTGGGCAATTAACTAAAATGTGAAAGATGACACTGCATGAAAATGTTGTTCCTACCACAGTTGTACAGAAACGAAGTGGGGGGGGGGAGGAAAAAAGAAACTAGCAAACAAACTCTGGCTTGAAAGATTCAGAATTTACAGTTTTCAACAATATTTTATGAGCCTCGGGAACATCTTATCTAGAGAGAAAGAAAAATCAAATTGAAATGAACTCCTCCTGAACTCAAGCAAACATAATAAAGCAAATGATTTCTGTATTAGATCTCAACACAAGCTATTTAAAATACTTCCGCATCCAACAGAGGTAACATTTCTGAACAAGAGGTTTTTGTCCGAGTCTGATCATACACCCTAAAAATTTATGTTTCAGCTAAAAACATAGTACTATTTAATAATCACAACAGAGAACAAATAGCAAATTATCCTTTGGGCTTCAATAGTAATCTATTCATTTAAACAATATTTCCCCATTCAACCTCAGACATACAGTATTAGATGAATTATATCTCTGTACTGTGACATTAACATCATTGATCCACATATGTCTTGTTTTTATTGGTTATTCATATTTGTTGAATAATGTAACAAGCACCTATTAACTCATAAGCTCAAAACAAAAGTTACTATATTGAGCATAACATATACCTAATTGCATGGTTCCTGCATCAGCACATCCCTATTGGCTCTTCTCTGCAAGATGGTCATCATCCAAAATTCTGTGTTCATCATTTCCTGGTTTTCCTTTACAAATAATTAGTTGCATCTTCATTTGTTAGTTTATTTTAGTTCTTTTTGAGGTTATAAAAAGGATAGTGTGCTACATGTAATCTTTCAGGACTCATTTTTTTTCCTATATTATATTGCTAGGATTTTCTATGTTGTTGCTTGTTGCTATAATCCATTCACTTTGTCTGTGGATAATATTCTACCATGTGAATGTGCAATTTATTTATCCATTCTTTCATAAATGGACATCTGAGTCATTTTCAGTTTATACCACTAGAAATAGGATATTTCTGCATATGTTTCCTTTGTGAAATGCAAAATTCTCTCTTCAATGGTGATTTCCCCTAACTTAGAATTTGCTGAGTCATGGTAAAATGAATGCTTAGCTTCAGGAAATAATGCCCAAACTACACTCTCAACAACAATGTATAAGAAATACCATGAAACTCTATCCTCCTTAAAAAGTATTACTGTGTGGAAATACTGGGTAACCTTGGTTTCCTAGTGTGAAATACAAAATATGTGAGATTAAAAAGGTGGTACTAGTGAGAGAGAGAAATTTGCATTTGTGATAAGCCACATTAATTTACAGACCACAAAATTATGATGTAAATATAATTGTCTAATCTTTTAGATTGTTCTCTGTCCATTTCATTCCATTTAACCAAATGACTTATGAATATAAATTGCACAAACTGTAAATTATCATACAAATAATATAGCCAACATTAAAAAAAGGATTTGTAGAATTTCTCAATTTATCAAGAGAAAATAGAGGAAAATACTAAATATGTCAGAAGAAATTCATGGTTAATAGAACAAAAGAGTAGAGGTTTTGATAGAGGGCTGAATTCGGAGTCCAATTAGGAGGGTAAATAGTCCATAGCTCACAACCCACCATGTAGCCTTCCCTAACTTGTTAGTAACATTTTTGTGAAGAAAAAGTTAAAAAAAAATACACACAAACAAAAATTATTGCTAAAAGCCTATCACTGCCTGTCATCCTACAGATAAATTGAGGTTCCCTTCAAGCTGTACTGAGTGGCCCCTCATGTTATCTCTGCCTCAGGGTGTATAAGGAGGGCATCCAGCCCCCTCCCCACAGTCTGCTGCCTTTCAGAATACATGGAAGTCACCATTCCACTGCCCTCCCCCTTGCCATTACTAATGGAACATCTCTTACTGTGTCCCATTAGAAAGTACAACTTTGGAAAACTACCAAGGTAGGAAGTAGAAAGTTAATGCCAGCATTCAACATCCTGATCACAAAGAACTCTAGGTAATTTCTGTTGACACTGCTTAATGGTCACTGCAGTGTTTGGTTGTTTTTTTTTTTTTTACATTTAGTGATCCCAAATATCAGCAATGTACTGGTGAGGAAGAGGAAGATGCTGTTTTTGACTTAGCAGGGCCACAGAAGATAAACGCTCTCTAGACCACAGAAATGACATAGCCATTGATTACCTTCTCAGCTATAGGTCTGAGAAGGGAATTGGACAGGCATTCAAGTAGACAAGGAAAATACAGACATTCGGTCTGCCAACAAATGGTGATTCTGGAGAGATGGCTCCTTGTTAGAAAACCGAATGAAAAAAAAAAGAAAACAAAAAACATTAAAAAGATCTGAGGGAGAAATGTCACTGAACAAGGAAAGTAAATCACCTTGTCTCTGAAATACTCAAAAACACTATTAAAAGTGTTACAGATAACAAAATATTAAATATTTTTTGGCAGTCTCAGCTGAACTCATGAATCACAAAATCAAAAAGCAACTGATTAAAAGCAAAACAGGGCAAACAGAATGATATGCAAAGGGAGAGAGGTGAGATTGTGAAAGACTGTTGTTAATATTAAACATCAGACTAAAGATGCATTGGAGGATTTAAAATGTGTTGTGTTGTAGGACTGATGATGAGGCCTCCTAGAACACAAGGGACCTACTACAAGGAAAATGTCATAGAGAGTAGTAAATGAAAAATAAGTAAAGACATAGGGAAATTAAATAATAAATTTAAGTCTATCAATAAACTTGATAGTTTTAAAATTGAAAGTATTAAACTATTTCATAAAAATTAAGGAATTACACGTGGAAAAGGTGAAATAGGTCCTGTAAGGACCTATTTAGCCAGAGGCTTCCATCCAAGTTAAACAATAACCTTGTTGTTTAACCCTTAAACTGTCCCTGCTCCCCTTCCCCCAGAGGACTTACTTAAAAACAAGTCCCAGAAACCAGCCCCAGGTAACAAAGCCCAGATACAAGGATGGGTCAGGCCAAGTGGAGACATCTGATCAGTGGGGGGTTGCATACTGTCTCCCTAGTTACCAAGGAGTATGGGCCCAGCCCTTTGGGAGCCTTTTGGGCGCCAATTCTAACCAAGGTGTGATAGGCTAGGTCAAATGTCTACTATAGGGTAAAATGTAAATTCAATTGGTCACCTAGCATCACTGTGCAGCTTTCTCTGTGTGTTACAATTTCATTGGCCAACTCTGTGTGGCCAGGCCCAACCGCATGGCCTTTGCCCTTAAAAACTAGTCTGTGAAACAGAGAAAGGTCGCCTTCTCTTGTAAGAGGTGCGGCCCCGAACTTTCGGTTTGATTCTTGATGCTTGGCGTGAAATAAAGCTTTGCTTGACCTTCACTTTTTTATCAGTCTCGTTCCTTTAATCACGGACCCATTATTGGGGGACCTAACAATCCAAATGAGTGAGTTTTCAAATACAAGTAGAAAAATCTGTCATTGGCTGAAAGAAAAGAAAGGAAATCATTAATGAAAAAGGAAAGTAATAAAGAACTTCCTAATTTATGAGAGGAAAAATTAAATTAACTGAAATGTAATCAGTGACATAAAGAAAGTTAAAAAGTGGGAAAGTGTAAGGCAAATAGGAAAGTAAGATGGAAGGTATGACAACAAGAGTATCAGTCGTTACACTAAATGTGAACCGACTGAATTCACTTATGAAAAGAGAGATGGTTAGGTAGGTCACAATCAAAACACAGCTATAATGCTATATACGTGAAACTACTTGAAGTGATGTAATAAAGGAGGGTTGAGTATGAAGGGTGGATTAAGACATAACAAGCAAATATAAAACAAAAAGAAAACAGAGTGGGCATAGTTAATACCATACCAGGTGACGTTTTAGATTAAAGGTACATATAGGATAAAGAGAAACACTGTAATGATACAAAGTCACATATAAAGGAAATATCACAGACCTAAGGGCATATGTACTACATATCATCACAACTAAGTATATAAAGCAAGAACTATTAGAAATGCAAGGCAGACTTTATAGAATTGCAATATAGTATGATGCAAGGTTTCCACTACTCAAATGTTATAAACATTGTATATTGAATTAGACATATTATAAATAAAAAAACTAAGGACCTAGAAGAATTCACTAATACAATCAGTAAACTTGATTCATAGCTACACAGAGCTTCACATCTAACAGAAAATGTATAGTTTTTGTCTGTCCATGGAACTTTTACAAAACAGTCTATAATCTGATCACAGAGAAAACCCTGATAATTGCTCAAAAGTTGATACTTCCCAGGTCTCTATGTCTGATCATAGTCCAGTGAAATTAGAAAGTAGTAGTAAAAATTGATCTGGAAAAATCCAGAGTATGTCCTAGTATTCATATATCATATATTTGTTAAGTTTAATATAGGAAATAGGTGGTATTTCCATTACATACAAAAGGAATTATATAGTAAATGGCACAACTGGTCCTCTACCTAGAAGAAAGCAAAACTGGAAATAAATGTTTCAGTGAAAAATATAAAATAATAAAATTCATATAAAATGTATGAAGAGATTCTTATTCAGTTAGAAGATCCAGAAAAATATCAAAGACAACATAGATACACAGGGAAATTATCAAAAACAAAGTCAATAAATGATGTATTTTGAAAAAAGTTGGTAAAGCAAATAATCATAGGACTAATATTTAAGTTTATATAAACATTACTTCTCATGTTGACAAGAAAGTAAACCAATGGAATATTGAAAACAATTCAGAGACAAGCAGTATTGATGGCCAAAAATTTATGAAAAGAAGTTTAATTACTAAGAGGAAAACACAAACTAAAGGAATTAGATATCTTTTTATAGCCATCAGAGGGCAAAACTTTAACATGTATTGTAGGTGAGAATGTGAGAAAATAATAAAGTGGGAATATGAAGTGCTGGCACTTTCTGGAAATCCATCTAGCAGCATTTCATAAAATTAATAATTGGCATACCTTTTGAGCCAGCAGTCTCATTCCTGGCAATGAATCTCCTAGAAAGAAAACCCTAAAGAATATAAAACAACTCAAAGGAGATTATTTAAATAATGCTGGCTTATCTGTAGGGAATAATATGCAGGTATTAAAAAGAATGAAGGTGAGCTATAGTAATTTGTCTTTGAGGAATTTCCAGGAAGTATTTTCAAGCAGAAAAACAAAAACAGGGGTGTGTGGGCGGCTCAGTGGGTTAAGCCTCTGCCTTCAGCTCAGGTCATGGTCCTGGGGTCCTGGGATTGAGCCCCGCGTCAGGCTCTCTGCTCAGCGAGGAGCCTGCTTCCCCCTCTCTTTCTCTGCCTGCTTCTCTGCCTACCTGTGATCTGTGTCAAGTAAACAAATAAAAATCTTTAAAAACAAACAAACAACAACAACAAAAACAAGGTACAGAAAAACGTATAACACATGATTTTTAAGAAAATGAACAATAACAATGGAAACTCTGTACATGGAGGAAAATATGGAAGGATGCATTCCAGGTGTTGACATAAGTTATTGGGTAGAAACAGGGGCTGATGAATTAGATGCACCAAACCTTCTTTCATAGCCAGTGAACATAACAAAACGATGGGTCAGCGATGGGATTCAATCACATTTTTTTAAACTGTAAAAATGTAGGCAATACACCTGTATATGTTTAAAACAGGCTACCCAAAACCAGTCACATAGTGCATATATAAAACAGAGGATTTCATCTTCATGAGAAGACATTTCTTAAAAGACGTAAGGATTTACTTTCAAAAGTCCTAGCACACCCTCTATTGGTCTGGAAAATTAAGTGGGCAGGGAGTTCTTTTGTTCTTGAGACTAAAGAGTCCTGCAATCCTTCACTGTTTATTCTTTTTTTTTTCCCCCCTCTCTGACTCCTTGTCTTTTACTCTCCCTCAGGATGAAATTAATGGTCAGCCACACCTGTCCATCTCACCCACTTGGTTACTTTAGAATAAAAATTCACTGATTCAGCAACACTCTGACTCCCACAGTTCTAGAATGATAGCAATGATTCCAATTAAAAATCTACCTATTCCTGGATATATTATCTAACTCATAAACCCCTTTTAAAAGGATAATTAATGCTGCTTGTCTCTGGGTTTTCAGTTTCTCTGTGTTGATAATAGCTTTGTTTTTAATCATTTATTTCTATTAAAAAGCAGAAAAAGGCAGAAAGAAGAAAAAAAATAGTGTCATTTGTGTCTCTATAGAGAAATTGCTTGGAAAGCTGTCAAAGTTTCTTTAGACTACTTAGATTTGGAGGGTAGGTCTTCCAGGAAATGAATGTGATACAACAGATGAGACTGGGAAATTCACTGTGAATAATTTTTTTTCTTTTACATTAGGGTGCCCAGTGACTCGAGGATATGTATTTGTACACAGGTCTGCAAATCCTTACGCATTTGTAAGAATTTGAAAATGCACATGCTTCAAGTATAAAAATCTCTAGAATGAGATCAAACTGATATTTTTTAGTAGCTCACAGCAGTGCTAGGCTCCCTTGAGTGAACATACCACGAAACAAAGTATGTCTTGATTTACAAGTATAGTCAGACAGTAAATAATATCTCAAGCATTCGTACAAAGAAAACAGGCTCCTCATGCTTCAGATATATCTACACCTAAGAATTAGGTTGTTCTTACTGGGGAGAGATTCTTGGTTACCTTCTTGAAGTTAATTATTTTTATACAGACTGAAATTAACCAATCAACTAGTTAATTTCCTCCTTTCGTATTTTCTAATCTTTGCTTTTTTTTGTTTTAAAGATTTTATTTGAGATAGAGGGTGAGAATGAGAAAGAGAGTGAGGGGGAGAAAGAAAAAAAAAACTGAAAGAAAAAAAAAATCATAGTATGTGTGTCAGGGTATGGTTCTCTTTTTCCATCATTCTTCCCAGCTATAATATGAGCGTTTTTGAATGTGTATTTCAGGTCTCTCTTATTCAGAAATATTTTTCTTTCATTATATCTATTATCATTTCTTCTTTATTTCTCCTACTTTCTCAGTAATTTTTAAACATTCCTAAAGAACACAAACTAAACACAGACAAGTAGGGATACTCTGCTTAATCACTGAAGTTCATTTAGAATAATTTAATATACAAATCTTGTTGTCATTATTAACATACATTTCATCCCTAAAACTGGTAGGTAGCCTGTCTGCCACAGTATCAATATGTTGAATGTTTAGATTCTTTCTGGCTAGACTCCAGTTTTGATCCCAAGTTCCTCACTGACTGTTAACTAGCTCACATGTATGGTTTTCCCCTTGAAGCCCCGTGAATTCTTTCTGTATCCGGCGCCCTGACTTTAATCAGATCTATAAACAACTACTCTTTGTTTTGGACTTTAACCCAAGGTTAAGACTAGACCTTAACTCTAGCCCCAATATGTCTTCATTATTTTGTCTTATCCTTCAACTCTTTCTTGTTATAAAATTAGCATTCCCCAAATTCACTTTCATAGAAGAAAGGATCATACACAAAACTGTCTATGTAACTTAGAAGACTACTGATTAGTTATAAACTATGAAAGAAAAGATGAGTAGACACAAGAGATATATGGGTAAGACTGCCATAGGTCTTGTTTCATTACTCTGATTGAATACTGGGTTGTAAACTACAGGTATAATATTGATGTTTTTTATAGGTGATAGGTCAAAAAATATAAAATCTTTGCAACTTTGTCTACCTTTCTTATAATTACGAAGCTATGTTGACAATCATGTCTCCTTCTTCAGTCAACAAAAGAGTACTTGCAAACTTTGGAACTGGATGAAATATACTTTGCTCAATATCCTACCCTTAATTCACAGGCAGTTCTATCAAAGCTCCAGGAACTGTGGTGAGATACTAAGCAATACCATGCACTCACTGCTATGGATTCCCATTTCAACCATGCTGTACCTGAAAACAACAGTCAGCCTATTCTAGGGACTCTTTGTTTCCCCAAATACTGGCTTTCATCTCCAAGTTGCTAATTTTGTAAACTTCTTGAGGATGGATGGGCACTTTGTCTTCAGTATCTTCAATACAGCATTTGTTCCATAGAAAGCAAATGATGGGGGGAAAAAAGGAAATGGAAAAGAAAAGGAAGGGAAGGAAAGATAGGAGGGGAGGGAAGAAAGAAGGAGAGGAAGAAAAGAAGAAACATTTGTTGATCCAGATTCATACCCATCTTCACTATATAAAAAGTGAAATCCTTGGGTGAAGTGAATTAATGTTGAAACCATAGTGCTAAGTTCTTCTCACAAACATGTCTATAGCAAGTGCATACTCTCTCTTTGTAACTTTGCTTGGTTCCCTGGAGAGATAGCTCTTAAGAAACATACTTCTCTCAGGTGTATGAATAGACCTGGCGCCTTTTCCCTGAGCCAAGTAGAGGAGGCCCTCACTATTCTGGTTGCTGTCGTTGCCCTCAAGACAATTGCTGTTCTATTTTAACCTCGGTCCTTTCAAGCACTTTGGAATCTGAGATAACCAGGGTTCCCTGATGTATTGAAAACTGCCTAAATTCTTTCCCTTTTGTTCCTACTCCTTGGCTGACTGAGAACATTGTATCCAGCCCGTCTCCCTGTTTCCCCAGGAGATTTGAGATGGCTTGTCAAAGAAAAACAACAGTGAAGAGAATAATTAATGATCCTTTGATGCCTGCCAGCTCTGAAGAGGTACTTACCTGTGGGCTTTCAAGTGTTCCCTAATTATCTGACAGTACCAAATGCTTGTTCATCTTGCCAAGTTTCCACATTTCCTCCAGATTACTATAGATGGTGTAAATACCTGCTAGGTCCCCACTGCACTAGAGTTCAATCTATTCAGGTAATTCTTCTCCATTAAAATGATCACAGTATAGGCACAGTGTGCTTCAGAAATCTGTAGGTATGGTGGTATGCCAAATACTTTCTCTGAGAGGCTGGAGATAACCATGGACATCCTGAGAGATGTCTTTCTTTCTTCCACTTGAACACACGAAGGAATTCAGAAAACATCTCCTTTGAATAGACTTCAGCTTTTCTTTCAAATAAATTCAGAACTCTTTCATCTCATTTTGCTAAGGGTCTGGTCATTGAGGAAATAAGTTAGTCTGTGTTCTACTAAATTTGGCACTACTTTCTGAAAGAGGAATAATACAATGGGGCTCAATGGGGCTAAGTATGAATTGGTATAAAGTATGTATGTCAAGGTCTTCTTGATCTCTTAGGAGATCTCAATATGTCTTGTGCGTCATTCCAGCCCTGACTTATGAGCACAGGTTAACATCAGTAGAACCAGAGGTAAAGTGTAGGGATGGGGATGCAGACTGAAAGAATAGAATTCTTCATCTCAAGCAGTTATTATTAATTTGGGCAACCTAAAAGGCCATTCAAAGAAAATCACTATGAAATTTTGTTCCATTTCACTTGAAAAAATGATAAATTTCTTCCATAAACCTAATCATTTTCTCAGCTTTCATATCTAAAGACAGATGTTGCTAAGTATCTTTTTCCTCTTGCAATACTATTTCTGTGAGCATGGAAGTTTTTAGCAGAAGTTCTGTTTTGAGAAATTTCAGAAATTTCAAGAGTACACTTTCCAGTATGAGTGGACCAAACATCTCATCTTATAAAATCACAGAACAGGATGGGTGAGTAAGACATTACAGGGTTTGTCTTGAGATAAGTCACCCTAGGAGGATTTTTCTAATTTCCAAAACCCTCTGGGAAAATTACACCCCAAAGTACCACGATTTCCAAAACCCTCTGGGAAAATTACACCCCAAAGTACCACGATTTCTTTAGGGTTGTCATGTACTACAACTCTGTGCTACACAGCTCTAAGAAACATCCATCATTTAGTCTACAAGGCGATGTCAACACTGTGGCCCCAAATCCATCTTTATCATTTTGTAAACCTGAAAGAAATAGTTTTCATTCTAGGAGGATTAAATTAAAAAAACAAACAAACAAACAAACAAACAAAACTTATTCAGAATGCCAATACATCACATAAATAAAAGTATAAATGCTCTGTTGGAAGGGTAGGTGGGGAATCCCTTAGGCCTACCCCGTCTTAGCTTTCTAGAAGGGTTTTTAGGTCTCTGTGAGAAATAGTTCAAAAGTGATGCTTTAAGGCAAAAGGTTTGTATAAGAAAAACACATATTTTCCAAGATTAGTTGAAGGCAGGGAAGGTGGTACTGTAGAAAAAGCACAGCATCCACTTCAATTAACCACTTCAGATTTGGCTGTGGGTGACAGACAAGGTCTTGCGTAAGTCTCAAGTGTTCTAAGAAGTTGGACTAATAAAGAGAGGTATATGAGCCTCATTGGAGCCATAGGCTTTCTGGGAGTCTGAAAAAAAGTTATGGGTCATTTCCCTCTACCCTGTCAAAGCCACACAGACCCATAATTAAACTTTCAATGTTCAAGGAACTCTGGCCCCTTGGATCTCTGAGTGTTCCATGAGCATAGCACCTACCTGGATAAGCATAAGGTCACTCCAGATCTCCATGTTATTTTACGTTTTTTAACATCTTAAGTCATTTTAAAGTCTAACAAGGAAGTTACCTCACATTATGTTTGCTTTCTGAATGGGTCAGTTGCTTCCCTCTGCTTTTAGATGCAGAATAAGCAGAATATTCTGCTTATAGATGCAGAATAAGATTACATCCCCAGCCCTAAGTAGCATTGTTGCAAAGTTTGCTACATTAAAAAAAAAAAAAAAAAAAGACTGGTTGTAATGTGTGTAGTTCAATGCAGCACTTCCCCTCTCCGGGCAATGTGCTTTACAAAGCAAGTCCTTGGGAAGTGACACTAGATTACAATATACATGAAGACAGCACTGCCCATCAGAAGACACTATCAGCAGGTCTATAGCCGAGTCCAGTAAGCTGGAGAGAGAGAATGATGATGGCTACCAGCTCTTACAAATCAGAAAATCTTAGCACCTGCTTATGTTAGGCATTTACTCCTTGTTAAAAAATTTAAGAAGCATCTGCCTGCCATCCCCTCTCACTTCCAAAATATAGTATTGTTTATAACTAGATTACTGAAGTGATGGAAATCAGTTACCTCTGACCCCAGCAGCGTCCAAGTTTCTAAATGTCTAAAACTGTTGTTTTTCTTTTTCCAAATCCTCCTGCTCATCAACACTTTATTTTCCCCTTCTAAGATGCTGATGAAATTCTAACTTGCATACAAATTCTGTATATACACTTGGAAAATGAGCATGTCTTGAGAGCAGAAACTAGATTCCAGATGACAAATAGTTTCTTCTCTTATGTCAACTTCCATTGATTGGATTGAGTGAGGCTGCCTAGCGCACAGAGTTAGGAGGATTAAAACAGTTCCAAGGATGGAATTTTGTAATCAAGTAATACCTGTCCGAGTGCAAGTCTTTTATGGACCCTAAAATGCATCTTCACCAGCCTTTTTCTCAGAACCCCTGGCAGAGCCCCTGCTCGCTCATAGCACAGGACAGTTATAGAAAGCAACAGTAATTGAGCAAAAGGATGGGTAATGCAAGGAAGGTAAAACGACATACCTAAAATCTCTACAAAATCTCTATTTCTTTGTCCATTTACATCTAAGAAAATGCAAAATATTTTGTTTATGACTTTTAAATATATTATCTATGCATTCCAATATGCCTAAAAAATGTCTAGAATACACACAAAACATTTAGGGATTGTTTTTTGGGTGTGAGGACCCAACTAGTTGGGGGAAGTCCTATGCTAGGAGCATAATTTCTGTAGGAGGGTTCTCAGCACCTACGTACTGCTTTTGTAAAATATGAATTCTGAGAGAGTTAATGCTGATCTCAAATGTAATCTCTAGACTTTGACTTCCTTAGCAGGAGGGGTCTTTTTTCATTTTAGGGCCCTGGCTATTTTCCAAACTAAAATAAGTACTCAATGTAAGTTTGTTGAATGAATGAATGAATCATCCAATAATTAACTGATCAAAGAAAATACCTTAGACATGGTTCCTACATCATAATTATGGGATAATGCTGCCCAAATTTCTTTCTTCCTTCACAGTAACCAGGTAGATGAGAGTTCATGTTTTGTCTCTATTACATACAAGCCGTAGGCAAATTCCTAAATTTTTTGAGTTTCGGTTTCCCCATAGTGAAATAGGGATGAGTTCTCCTTTGCACAATTGTGTTGACATTACATAGATCAATATCCACAGAGAACCTACCTAGCTCAGGAGCAGGTGAATGGCAGGTACCACAACTGTTAATTTCTTAAAGGTGACATTTAATTCTTTCAAGGCTTTTTTTCCCCCGCTCTCTTTATTTAAATGATGTGATGGGAACTTAACAACAAAATTCTGCAAAATGTTATTCAGCTCCTGCTGGGTGATAAACTGTCCCAGACTTGGATTGTACTCCCTTTGAGCACTTACAGAAGTGGATGACAATAATTTAAAAGACAACACAGCTGAGCTGATTAATCATTTAGTGCCCTACACTGAATCACATGTTTCCTTGGCTTCCCCTAAGGTGATTATATATTTCCTAATGCCCTTTGTGTGACACTTAATAATACAACACCATGTTTGTCCTTCAATAGGAAATCTCATTCAATTATTGCATTTTGAGAAGGACAAAAATAATAAAGTGAAGTTTGGGTAATGAATGATTGAGATATATTTTTTTTTTCCTTATAATTCCTTATTCTTTTGAACACAACATAAACCCTAAGTGAATTTTAGTCAGTTCCCATAAAAGCATTTCTTTTTTACTTTAAAAAATCACCCACATCATATTTTCTAGAATGACAGCCACTTTCTTTACACATTACCTGTTTTTTTCTAAGTTTCTCAAAATTTTCAGAGAAATACTGAAAAATTGCAACCTTTGGTCTAATCATAACCTTGTTGGTCCAAATATTGAATACCTTCTGAAGTTGTTTTTAAAACCTAATAGTCTGAAGTCTAGACAGACATTTCAGTGATTAAGTAAACCATTCAGTCAATTCCATTTAAATAAATTAGATATGACTAACCCATTCTGATACCCCCTAATTCAGCTTACTGCTTTGTGCAAACATGGTAGGCACTAATAAATATTTATTGATTTGAGCTGTTGTTCTTTGAAGTGAAATGTACTTAGGCTGAAACTAGAGCAAGTGATTTTGATAATGCATGTGAATCGCCTAATAGCTCCCATTAAGTCCTTTTCCAATTCATGTGTACCTTTCCCTGATTAGTGAGTTTCATTAGTTCCTGTTATATCATTGAGCTTGGATTTAGATGCAGATTGGCAAATTGCTTTCCCAATATCTATTATCTATTTTGTGTTAATAACTACTCATTGGGTTTTAAGTCATTTCCTCTTCATCTTCATTCTAAGCACCCCTCTGTTGTGAACCACTGTTACATATTATTTATAAATGACTTTAGGAGAACACACACACACACGCACACACACGCTCACACACAAAGAAGAAATGCCATGGATGTCAATGAGCAAATGTTTCATACCAGCAGGTGTGATTCATTAATAAGTGAGTTCACTTTGAAAGGGAAATCATTAATGTTTTCACTCCTATGAGACAATAACTCTGTAAGAATTAGATTTGATCAAATAATGATTAGGTGAACTGTAGGAGGATTCAGATTAACTGTGAAATTATTACTTCTGGGAATCTGATTTAGCACTTTTAATTTTTAAATGTGAGAGCATGATATCTAGGAGATCAATAAGTCTAAGGAAAGAATAAGATTAAGATATCACCCAGTGTGTTTTTCTGTTAGTAAGGAAGAAGGTTTTTTTATACACAACCACAATCATACAATTACAAAGTTTATCAGAATAGCCACGTGTTGGATTCTCTCTCTTGTCCCTTCATATTTGGAATTCTAGTAAGCTACCACCAAACCACCAAGAGGCATATATTTCCATTACATAATCAACATTGAGTCATTGTAATCAAAACAAAATGCATAATTTTTTTTCCATGTGGCATAAGCATGAATTGCCATTCAAAAACTGAAGTTAGAGTTGCCTTTACAAAATTCAGTTCCAAAGGTGGGAAAATGTATAGTTGATGGACGTGAAACTCAAGAGTAATTTTCTTACCCTTTCTTTTTGAAGAATTACAAAGAACACATGAATCCTTGTAGGATTCTCTGATAACTTTATGATCACATATAAACAATCAATGTATATAGGACTCTGAGACACAGAGTCCTATAATGCTCCCATAGTATACTATACATAGGTCCTGGCAACTGAGGCACCGCTCAGGGTCCCACATTTAATGACCCCTCAGTACCTGGGGACATCTAAGACCTGCAATGGTGTTCCAAGCCCAGACAAGGACTACATGATCCTCAGACCTGATTTCTAGGATGCTCTCTGGGTACTCTCCAACCCACTACCTCCACACATGGGTTGACCAGATGACCTGAGGAACTGTGAGATTCTGGTCTATGGGGTCATCCTTGTGGCAGGCCCAGATTCCAGGGAGCACCATAGCAAGCAGATTACTCCGGTTCTCTAGCATCATATTTCTTTCGAAGGATCACATGAGATCGGCCCTCAGAATGGTGATATACTGCTTTGCAGGAATTTAAACCATTTCAGACTTAAGGTAAGACTTGAGCCATGGATGTAGGCTCATGTGTGACTCTGGCCATCCATATCGGGACCTCAACAATGTCTCTGGTCTTCCATACCTGGGGCTACCATGTCATGCCAGGCAGCTCCAAGTGCTCCTGGCACTCAGTGCAGCTCCACTCCATTTACAGCCTCCACACCAAACATCAGGCTCTCTTATGGGTGGGTGTATCTATTTCCTCCCAGGGCTTTGGAGGTTATTGTTCCTCAGTGCCAACAGGCCTCTGATCCTTGTGGTTGCTGTACTTCTCTACAGACTGTCCTAAGTGGTGCTAGAGAAGGGATGCACATTGCTTGTATAAATATGTAAGTATTTCTATTCATTATTTTATATCTTCATCAATAAATCTCTATACCTCATGAATGTCTATCTACACTTAATGATGCGTTTTTTAAATGGAACAGTCTCAATAGGCAGAGACCAAAAAAAAAAAAAAAAAAAATTACCCAAGGCCTCAGATGCCCTAGCAGTGGCCCTGAAGTCCTAAATTTGGAAAAGATTTTGATCTATATCCTTATGCAATGCAAAAACTGTTAGCTAGTCTTTGTCAAGTCTTATCAGTGTCAAGTACACTGAGAGGAAACTTATCATAATCTCATAAATCAAATAGTTATATTTTGGGTCAGTGTCTTAGTCAGCTTGGGCTGCTTTGACAAAATACCATAGACTGGGTGGCTTAAACAACAGACATTCACTTCTCACAGTTCTAGGGGCTGGGAAGTCTGAGATCATGGTGCCAGCATGGTGGGGCTCTGGTGAGAACTCTCTTCCTGTCTTGCAGATGGCTCTCTTCTTTCTGTATCCTCACATGGTTAGGGGGAGGTGGTTGAGAAAGAGACAGCATGTGTGACAGCAATCTCTCTGGTCTCTTCTTATAAGAACCCTAATCCTGTGATGAGGGTTTCACGCTTATGACCTCATCTAAACTCAGTTATTTCCCAGAGGCTCTATCTCTCATTACCACCATGTCAGGATTTAGGGCTTCAGCATATAAATGTGGGGACAGAATTCAGTCCACAGCAGTCAGTTCTCAGTTATGAGAGCTTTGATTCAAACATTAAATCAAAACCTATCTTTGCCTCACATCCTTATGTTGGCGAAGAACAACCTTCCTCTATCCTCTTAAGGTAACCTTCTGGGGGCCTGCAAATTAAACAAACAGATTAGGCACACAATTCTTATTTATACTTTTATGCATAGGAGTTCACAGAAAGGAAATAAACTTGAAGAGGCAGTTAGACTCCAGAGTATATGTATCTTCTCAACAAAGGAAGGGGGGTTGGACTTTAATGGGTAATAAACTGTGGGGAAATGACTAGGAATTAATGGGGAACTAGTGGAAGATCAGGACTGGTTGAGTAAGGTCCTTTAATGCAAACTCAGCTGGGTATCAGCTTCCATGCTAAGAGTCCCTCTTCTCCCTCTGGTGGGGGGACGGTGGGTGAGTATCTTCCTCGGGGAATTTTATGTTCTTCTTTTGAGCAGATATGTGTGGAGAACTCTTCCTGCACCAGTTGATTCTCATTTGCCTTCAGCTCAAACTAACCCTCATGCCAAAGGGTCATATTTGGGGGTGGCATGTTCTGATCCCCTTTTCCTACAGTGGTGGCCCTCAGCTCTCACTGCAGGCACCACAGCCTGAGGTTTTTTAAAAGAGATGACTAGGTTCATGCCTCAATGGTTTGGCTTCAACTGGCCTGAGAGGAACCCAGACGTGGGTCTATGTAGAAAGTTCTACTGGTGATCCTAATACACTGCAGGGTTCCAGCAGATCTGCATAAGATCACAGTAGACAAACAGTAGATCCTCTGAGGAACTTTAAAACAAAACAAAACAAAAACGTATCAGGGCTGAGGACCTCGCGAAAACTAATTAAATCAGAATTTCAAGAGAGGAGGCCCCCAAATCAGTCATTTCCGATTTTATAAAATCTCAGACCTCTCTCATCTATAGTAAGTGTTGAGAACTACCACTCTAGAGCAAATTTCAGCTGGGGCTTTTATCTCTATGTCGTCAAAATGCACAATCTCTTTCGTCCAAGTTGACGGATTCTCTTAAAATGGTACAGACACAAACCTAGTAAATTTCATTAAATGCCAACATTTGTTAACTTTGACCTATGAAATGCCATAGTTCTCATGATGTTCAGCCACCAGGTTCACTGGATTTGAATTGTGCTGGTTCACTATTTGAGGGGACCTGTCCACAGTCCCTTGAAAAGCAGTCTTTAATTTCATGTATTCTCATGTATCCCTAAATGGACCCTACGCGAGTCTGGGGATGTCTTCAGAACTGTACCACGGGGAGACTCAGGATTACGTCAGGCAAGTTTCTGCAACCCTTTCCCTGCCTGCCTTTACAAAGCAGGAGCAGAACTGCAAAATCCCCCTCCAGCCGCTGGGAGGTAAACCCGGCTGGCTGATAAGTGGGAAAAGAGGGCTGGCAGACTTAGAAGGAACACAACCAAATCTCAGGCTTGTGTTTATCCAATCGATAAATGCCATGGCTCTTGAATAACTGTTGTTTAAATTCATTTCTCAGTGGCAGAACAAAAGGAGCGTAATGAAAGCGATGCCGTTAGAGAATCATTAGAGTCAGTAAGGAGAAAGAGGCCTTTAAGATCATCACTCTCAGGGAGACAACATCCAGACCATCTTTGGGTTCACCATAATATAAGTAGGCAGTGCAGTGGTTAGGCAGGGCCATTTGTTTGTCTGTAGAAAGATTACAGGGAGGAGGACAATCAATAGCTTCATGGCAGAAAATCTCCCTGGTTTGTGCAACTCTTTGGCTGATTCTTTTGTTGCTGATTCGGGTTTTGGTAATAGGAATCTTATCCAGCGCCTTTCAGCGTTAGCATTTTCGGAGCAGTTAAGCCAAGCAGAAAGGCCACAGATCAAGCCTATTGTCTGCTGGCCAAGGCTGCATTGAACCCTAATGAGCAGAGGAATCTAGCAAACAAAGAGTCCTTAGTGCTTTGCTCAAATGAATCCTCTACCAGAGGCCAAGGGAATCGTTTTGATGATCTGAAAAGGCAGTGATTAGAAGGTGCATCTATTATGAACCAGAAAGAAAAAGGAAGAAGAAACAGAAGAAGGGAATAAGAATGAAAAAAAAAAGTAGAAAAAAGGATGAAACTTCTCCACCTGCGCTGTTTACTCAAGGGTCTATTGGCAAAAATTTGAAAGAAAAATGAGACACCCTCTGTGGAGTGGCCCTCGGTGTCCTCGGTCTGCATGAATGCAGATTTGCTATTCCTCCTAAGGAAGAGGAGCATTCTTTTTTCCAACTGGTCTTCGCAGCATTCTTGACAAGTGAGAGGAAGAAGGGAACGTTCCACTTTGTTGTACAAATGGTTATCTTTTGATGCATGTAACTTTTAGAATCAAATTTTTTCCTAAAAAATTTTCCTAAAAAATTCCTGAACCACCCCCCCTCCTCTTTTACTTATTTATTTATTTTTGTTTGAATTTGCAATCTCTATTTTGGCTTCACCTTTTGTTCTTCCTCTAACCCCAGGGACCACGATGGGGACCCTTTGATGATATGTGTACTTTCATTTTGGGGGCCAGGCTGCAGATAAAAACTGGGTGCTGTGATATTCGAAAATGATGAAGTAGAGGGCACCGAACCACTGAAATTCAGAGAAGCTAATGTAAGTAAGCCTGTGTCACCTGAACCTAGAGAAATGGAAGTTGACCATCGCGGGCAGGTATTTGTTTAGCCAGCCACAAGAACAAACAAACAAACAAACAACAAAAAAGGGAGCGCGCGAACTAAATCACCACAGATATCATCATCTACACCCTTCACTGAATGCTCACCACATGCCAGGGAAGAGCTAAGTTCATTTCATACCCACAGATATCATGAAGGATAAAACTATTTTTATTATTATTTTTTAAAGGTTTTATTTATTTATTTGACAGACAGAGATCACAAGTAGGCAGAGAGGCAGGCAGAGAGAGAGGAGGAAGCAGGCTCCCCGCCGAGCAGAGAGCCCGATGCGGGGCTCGATCCCAGGACCCTGGGATCATGACCTGAGCGGAAGGCAGAAGCTTAACCCACTGAGCCACCCAGGCGCCCCAGCTATTTTTATTATTTTACAAATGACAAAATTGAGGCTGAGAGAGCGGAGGGGCTTGCTCAAAGTCACGCAGCCACCAAGCCGAAGCGCGACTAGGACTGGGGCCGGCGGGCTGGCAGCTCCGTCCCCCACAAAGCCTCCCCTCCCTCCTTCCAGGTTTTTGCTGGATTTGCCTTTCCTCTTCTCCTTCCTACAGAGATGGCCTCCCACACCTGTCCCTCCTGAAACTCTGATAAAAGGTCTGCCTTATTGCTCCCGGACTATGATAAATTGGGGACTTCATCTAGGGAGAAAAAAAAGTACTTTATTCAGCAGGAAAATCTTCTCAACTGATCCATTTAAAAGAACATCCTATAAAGACCTATGGAAAGAAAAGGGCAGCGAGGTAGAATGGCACAGGTATCTTCGAGCTAGCTCCAGCGTCCTCCTCGAGGATTTCACAAGAGCAAGCCACGACACGGCTGCTTCTCCTTGAAGATGTGACCACACTGGTACAGCCTGGAAGAGGGATCGCACTCAGAAATGTGAGTCTCACGTAGCTTTCTTCGGGGAAATCATACATCAAACAAACTGAAGTGTCTGATCAGAGGTAAGCAAGGAGTTTCGCAATGCTGCACCTGTAGCACGGGTCATCTTTGGTTCCCCTTTGATTTTACTCACTCCTAGGGTTGCCAGATTTAGCAAACAGAAATACAGCACACACAGTTGAATTCTGGATAAACAATGAATGATTTTCTAGTATAGGTACACAAATTTCAGATAAATATATAGCTTTTAGTATGGATGTTTTTTAATTTTTGTTAAAGATTTTACTTATTTATTTGACAGAGACACAGTGAAAGAGGGAACACTAGTGGGGGTGTGGGAGAGGGAGAAGCAGGCTTCCCGCCAAGCAGGGAGCCCAATGTAGACCTTGATCCCAGGACTCTGGGATTGTGACCTGAGCCGAAGGCAGGCGCTTAACGACTGAACCACCCAGGCCCCCCAGTGTGAATGCTTTTAATATAAGTATAGCCTGTGCAGTATCTGGGACATTCTTACGCTAAAAAATTACTTAAGAAATTACATATTGTTTCCCTCAAATTTAACTAGATGTCCTCTACTTTCCCTGGAAACTATGGGACTCACTAGGAGGAGTCTCCATATGATCATGGAGCAGTTAGGCAGGTAGGAAGTAAGGGACGTAACACCTCAGACATGGTACAGGTGCATCCGCCCTGTGGTTACACCAGAGCTGCAACAATGACTATTATGGAATAGAAAATGACCTGGCTCAGTCCCAGAAAGCACATTTGCACTGTGGCTTTCACCTCCTCTGTGGAGGACGGCTGCCATGACAGTTCTACTAAGGACCATACAGGGCCCCAAACTCCCTTTTCTGTTCTGTAGGAGAAAACCCTTAGGTGATTGGTGAAAACCTCAGTCAGAAACTGCCCAAGCTATGTCCCCAAACCCATACATACATGAAAGACATGTTTGACTACTGTGACCCTGCCTACCCTCCTGCCCCCTACCCCTGGCACATTTGCCTTCCCTGGCCTGCCCACTCTCCCAACTTGAGAGCATACTTCTGCTTTCATAAAAATAGGCTGTGTGACTCACTACACTTCTGTTCTTGAATTCTCGTGATGAGCATAAAAACCTTCCAATGACAGAACCTAGAACGGGCAACTTATTTAAATAGATCTTATTTGCTTTTAAATTAAAAAAAAAAATAAGGCACATACAATCTATTCTGAATGTCATGTGAGAAAACTAGAAGACCTATCAATTGGTTTCACATTTTCTTTGTAATTATATTGTGACTTCATTGTCATTTTATAGTATCAATTTTCATGGAATATTCTTTAGATACATAGTCATTCATTCACTCTCTCAGCACACATTTATTGAGTACTAATGACAGGCAAGGTGTTTAAGTGGCATGGTAGGGACTGAAGGATGAATATGAATGAAGGATTATCTTCAAGAAATCTGCTGTTCAGCAGGAAAAATAAAATACAAACCAAAATTTATGATTTTGGTATAGACAGCATTAAAAAAAAATACTTCTACTAAAATAGTGTAAGTGTCTGAGAATTCAGGGAGGAATGCATCTGTTTTGTCTGAAGTTAGAGGCAGAGGGTGATGGACACAAAGGGACCTCCTACCCAGCCATGTTAAAGAAAGAGAAATGTTGCAACCAGAAACCAGTCCTCGCAATCCGGTCACATCAGCACCTACGCACTTTTGCTGCCTAATATTTCACACGCATGGCAAATTGGCACATTAACGTTCCTAACATAAAATTATTTTTAATTTATTTATTTTAAAAAATACAGAAAAAAATACAGAATGGCCAGTGACTGGTGCTCCTTCTTTGTTTTGCCTGGGTGGTTTTATTTTTAATGTCACGAGTAGTTAGCCTTAAGTACATTCTAGTAAGCTTCATCACGTTTCTTCATTTTGCCGCAGCCAACGGATACTGTTTTCCTATCTGGGTGTTAACTCTCTACCACGGTCCGTGTGCCTCACCTAGGAAAGCTTACTTATTTTCTCAGGACTTGCTTTTTGTTTTGTTGGGTTTTTTTCTTCATCAGTAGATTGTAAAATATATACATGACGACTCCTACCTTCCTACCAGGAATAATAATGAATGCAGTGTCTGATGCCCTCAGGGACCCCGGGGATTCTCAGATACCAAGAGCTGTTACAGATGATAGCACAGCCCAGCTGCCCGGCATTCCTCGGAAGGTTGGGAGTTATGAGGGGCTGTGGGTCAGACACTTTGACTCAAATGAAAACGCCTTTCCCAACGCACAAAACTGCTGCTGTTTGCACTTTAGCTGTGGGTCTTGAAGCTTTGGCTCCTCCTGCTTATTGGGCTTACAGTGTGTGAACCGGGTCTGTGGAGAGAAATTGCTGCTGCTCTCATTACCGTGTGTGTGGACTGGCGCTCCAGCTGAAGCCTTTGGTTGGTTGACTTCCATACCAGAATCCTTTTCCTTCTGCTCTCTTTGCTTATTGCCACTTCTTTGTGTTTATACAACTACAAGAGACTCCAAAATAGATGTCATTAATTCTCTCAGCATCCTTCCCTGATCAAAAAAGATTCTTCCACGAGTATCAGGACTAGACAGGCAATGTTCAATAATCTTTGTATGTATCCTTCATGGTAGCCAATCCCATCAACGTTTTAATACAAAACAAATCCCTAGACACTAAGAGGAGAGCTCACAGGCTGACTTTCACAGAAGAGAATTCAGAGAGGTCAACAGCTATTTACTTCAAAATATCATTTCCCCACCAAGGCTGAGCCATCTTAGGGGTCGATGCACTTTTACCTGGAAGCCTCTGGGGGACAGTTTCAGTTATTCTGTTTTCCTCCATGTGACATTTCTCCTTATTGTCCATCAGGAAGGAGTCACAGTCACATTTCACTACGAATTCAATTTCAACAACAACAAAAAAATTCTTTTTTTTTTTTTTTTTGGTGCTTGGGTGTTATTACAGTCAAATTTTACATATTGTGCATGAAGCAACTGTCAGTATTTGCCTTCCAATTAACTGATAAAGCCCCTTGGAATTTCACTGTAACACATGAGAGACATTGGAGGGAAAACCTTGTTTGGAAGGCAAGTTTCACACGGTTGCTCAGTGACAGTTGGGATTACCTTGTGTTCCAACACAATTTCAACCGAGAAATCTTTGTCATGTTTAATTGACAGTTTAGTGTTATAATTATGTATTAGGTATATTTACTCCAGCCGAGCATTAAGGTAAGCAAATACTTAGCTTTTACCCTCATAAGACTTAGGAAAAAACATGCTAGATATTCTCTTATCTACATACAGATAGATTGTCTGCCTGTCTTTCGGGAATGGCGTTGGACAATGAGATCAGTGACAGAGCGCTGTGATTGCCACTTGGGATCCACCCAAGCAGGGGACTCCAGCCCCTTTCTCTGCTTCAGAAACAGAGCCTGATCTTGATCCTAAGGACATGGGTTTAGGATTACCTAATTTGTTTGAATGCTCCTGTCTCAGCCTTCCATCTTCTGCATAATCCTATCCACCTCTTATCGCCCAAGGGTGCCACTCTTGCTTACAGTGAGATAGAGTGTCTGCCTGACAGGGGATGCATGCTTGTGAATTATAAATTCCTCCTTGCAAAATTTTGATTTTTTTCTGCCCCCCCCTTATACTGTTAGAAATAGGGAAAGGGATGATATATGATTTCTCTCCCATTGTCTTTCTATCATCTTGCTATTTTTAAAATTGCACCTTTTTCTCCTGGGAAAAGGGAAGGTGCCTTCTTTGCATGGCTGAGTGTGGCTAAGTGGAGGTCAGCCTTGAGCAGGAAGTTACAGCTTTTACAAAGTAGGTGAAAGTCCCTGCAAATGGGCCAGTTTTTAATGTTGCTTTTTTTCTCTATCAAGATTTAAAAAAATGTTTCTTTATATTTGTGAGTGAATGGGACTGCATTCTTATTCATGGACTCCCACCTCAAAAACCTGTCAACTCTCAGCCCTGGGGTAGAGTCTCATCTTTCCCTGTTGCTATATAGACGTGGTAAATAAAATGAGATAATGATGTTTAAGAACTGTGTAAAGTTAAAAACCATTACAGTATAATTATTGTTAGTGTTATCATCACCAAAGGCAAGGGGAATCCCACCACATTAAGATGATGACATTTTTAGTGCCGGAAAACACTACCAATGGGAAAGTCCAAACTTTTAAAAGGAGAACAATGTAGAGATCGAGAGATTTGCAAGACTTTCTAAATGCCTGTCTCCTTCCCTGTCTGCTTCTCCACACACAAACACATTCACACCAGTCACTAATGCTTCCCATAATCCCAGGATTTGCTCCGTTGAAGCCATCAAAACGCAAATACTATTGAGAGGGTTAACACGTTGCATAAACCACCATGTATCAATTCAAATTAGTTTACAATATCTGGCTGGAAGAACTGTGAGTAAATGCAACAGAGGGACTTGACCTAACTGACTAACTCCTAACTCTGGAGGAAGGACGATGGGGAATCTGCACCCTGAGACACTGGGCAGTGATTCAGACACCCCTGGGGGGCCTCTGGAGCCAAAGGTAAATGCTAAGCCCAGAGTGAGTGGTGAAGGGGAACTGAGGCAGGGTCTGGAGGAGAGCACCATGGGAGGGCAGGGGAGAGTGAGTGAGTTATAAGAGACTCTGACAGAAGCTTTTGTCAATTCATAGGACGCTCTGGTGGTGCCTGATTATCTCAGGGTAAGAATGGACAGACCAGTGGCAAAAAATGTGGGGTCATTTCCCTCACATTTATGAGACCACCTCAATGAATCAGCTAAGACATAAATCTTCATTTCTGCAAAAATGCACTGTTAAGAAAATATTACTATTTATCTGGTGATCTGTTCGATCTGGGAATTAATTGGTGGGACACAATCACCTCTGAATGTCTCTGCTGCTGACTAAATAAATGTAAGATAAAATTAGTACAAATGGGTAACAAGAAATGATTTCCATATTTTACTGACAAGTAATGTTAGAAATCATTATCCTAATGGCTTATGAACTTCCTGTATTATCAAATGACATTCTGGAGTAATATTATGATCAGGAAAAGAATTTTTCATCCCTGCATGACATAAGCAAAGAGGTTCTGTAGTGTTTAAAGCATACACACACACACACACACACACACACACACACACACAGAACTTGGAACAATTTCACCCCCTTAGAAAATCAGTTTCCTTTGTCAGAACAAAGAGAAATTTAAGCTTACCAATGAACTCTACATATTCAGAAGACCCTGAAAAGCCATAGTCATCACTACAATCTTTTCCTAGTGTGTCTCATTAAGGTGAGAAATTTGCTTTATGACTTAAAGAACTGTAAGTGATACTCTGAATTACGGTAGGATTGGAGCCTGGAGAGAGGAAGAGTGAAATGATCCATTCTGCACCCAGGATGACCTTCCCGGTAACAATGGGGCACGAGTTCAGTGTTGTGGATGTTAAGGTTATCAACTGGTTTAGAGTCTGTCCAGCCAATTGTCCAAAAAAAGGGTGTGGCAACAAGGCAGAAAATGGAGCTGCGGAAGGGGAGATTAAATGTGGCCCTCTGCCTTCTACCATCAGGACGACTTCTGAAAAGGTGTCTGAGAAGGACCTGGACGCTTGTGAGTGGGCTCTCCTGCTCCTCCAAAGTCTAAGTGGAAAGAACTGGGCCAGAACACTCAGAGCTGGGGCCAGAGGTAAGCTCTAGATGGTGGTGGATCAAGAGAGTGTGCTGGGGATAGCTTGGCTGGACGAGATGGGTGGTCTCTGATGAGACAGACGGGTAGTCTCTGATGATGGATGAGATGGGTGGTCTCCCTAGCCTCCAGGAGGTGTACAAGACTTCCCACCCACCAGGGCGCCTGGGTGGTTCAGTCAGTTAAGTGTCCAACTCTTGATTTCAGCTCAAGTCACGATCTCAACATCATGAGATCAAGCCCCATGTGGGGCTCTGTGCTCAGCATGGAGTCTGCTTGAGATTCTCTCTCTCCCCTCCCTCTGCTCCTCTTCTCTTTGCTCTCTCTAGAACAAAATCTTAAAAAGTGTGTGCCCTCCCCCCAAACCCTGGGACTGGGAAGGGGTGGCCTTGGCAGCAGAGGCAACTTTGAGGGGGGCGTGGGCAGCCATGCAGCTTCCTCCAGCGTCTACAAACTGATGATGACGTGGAGGCCTATGCTCCCACAGTCTAGCGTGTAGCCACAATCTGAGGACTTGCAGCTTCTGGACCCAAGATTCCAATGAAATAAAATTGCTAGAGGAAATAAATATGCAAGCATGTGAGCCGCAAGCTAATAAGAGAACCTAAAGAGTTTTAGTGAAAGCACATATGCATCGCTGAATCTTTCCAAATATGAAGTTAAAAGTCCAGTAAAGAAACAGAAAACAAAGTCATTGACATAAAGCAATAGAATTATTCAGCTGATAAGCTCAATTTAATACATATAATACCCAACAAATAGAAACTCTTTTATACACCAAAGAAATATTTATGAAAAAAGGATCATATCCAGGTCTACAAAGGAAACCTTAGCCAGTGTTTCCTAACTGAGATATTTTTTTCCTGTAACATTATCTGATCAAAAAAAATTCTGGAAATTGGTAATAGTTAGATGACTCAGCACATAGTAGCTCCTGAAAATTAGAAGCCTTGCAATTTACGCTTAGAATAAAGAAGACTCTGTAAATGAGAAAAGGGCTTTACAGCAGCAATGTTTACATGGAGCCCTTCCTCTTGACCCTGCCTGTGAGCAGATCAGTGGGTAGCACCTTGTGAAGTCCTGACAGGCTCAAAAGGTGGACATGTCTTCCCAAGGGAAGCAACCTTTGGGCCAATTACCCCAGGAAGCAAAAACAGAGGTGCACAAGGCATTCAAGTTTATAGAACTCTTAGTTTTGATGGCATCAGAAACACAGATGTTTGTTTCCTTTCTTATTTTTTTATGTGTTCTTCCTTTGAATCAGTATCAGCCTTCATACACACACACACACACACACACACACACACACTCTCTCTCTCTCTCTCTCTCTCTCTCTCACACACACACACATATAACTATATGGAACTCTGCCATGCCTTGACAGTACTTTGGGGAGGCGAGGTATTTGAAGCCAGACTACAGACTACAGACTACAGACAAAGCACTGAAAGGTCCTAACTCTTCGAGATCTCCTTGGCTGTGAAGATGAGACAAAGGCTCTTTCTGAAGAGTCAAGGGGCATGAAGCCATTGCCACACCTCACCCCTGGACATTCACTCCCTGGGCCCTAAATCTTGGAGGTTTCATAACATGCCTAGAAGTCTGTGCATGTCTAAAGCTGGACAAGAACCTTCAAGAAAAGTCCTTCTCCTCAGTTCTTCGTGTCTTCCCTCACTTTGAGCTTCTAAGATAGCCACTGGCTCTTATGATTTCACTAGTTCCAGCCATCATTTCAGACATTGTTTCTCTGGCCCCTTGCTTGTTTTCCAAAAGGTACCAAAGCATTTGGCCACTGTAGAGATTACTCTCCATTGTCTCTGACCAGTGTTCAGTCACTTGCCTCCTATCACAGATTTCCTAGGGAAGGACTGTCCTCCCTATACATTTCACCTGAGTGGCCAACATTGCAAGCTGGCAGGAGCCAGAGCAGCTGAACACCTGAAGGAAAGTCCCTCTACAATATGTTAAGAACAAGTGTGGTTAGTAGACAAATGATTTCAAAAGCAAAATGTATTTTTCCCTTATTCTTCTGGAGCTCCATATTAAAGTACATTTCCCCTGAGAAATGCAGGATAATGAAAAAACTTACTGGCATTATCTAGATGGTTACCAAACATTCACGTCACTGTAACCTAGAGAATTATAGCCTTAGGTGCACTGCCATTAAGATCAAGTCAGTTTGCTTATATCAGAAAGAAAAAAATATTTCATTTTAGTGGCTTATTTGGTCAAATCTTATTTTGTACGATTCTGATGAAGCTGTATGTTATCTTAGATAGTGCCTATGGTTAGATCAGATAGAGCCAAAAGTGCAAGGAAAAGGAGTGACTTCCCACATGAAAATTTTTGAGGATTGTTTGCATTAGCTAAGGCTATCTTCGTTAAACTGCTCTAACAAACTCCAAAATACATAAAGGTTCAAACCCAAGAAAAACTTATTTCTGGAATGTTTACGCGAAGTCCAAATTAGGTGTTCCTAATCAGTGGACACTTCTCTTCCAAGAGACGAATCCCAGGGACTGGGGTTGTCTTCTAAACTGTGGCTTCCAAGGCTTGAGGAAGAATGAGAAAATGACCCCTTTCCAGCCAATTAGAAGGAGGCAAAAGGGGCGCCTGGATGGCTCAGTGGGTTAAAGCCTCTGCCTTTGGCTCAGGTCATGATCCCAGGATCCTGGGATCAAGCCCCGCATTGGGCTCTCTGCTCAGCAGGGAATCTGCTTCCTCCCCTTTCTCTCTCTGCCTGCCTCTCTGCCTACTTGAGATCTCTGTCTGTCAAATAAATAAATAAAATCTTTAAAAAAAAAAAAAAGAAGAAGGAGGCAAAAGCATTGAGCCTCTCTTGAGGCAGCTAGCTGCAGGCTTGGCTGGGAGGTGGCACCTGTTACTCATGTTACTACTGTTACAGCTAGGTGGAGGCTTGGCTGGGAGGGGCACTATGTTACTCATAGAGTACATTACTCAAATGCACTCTATTTCATTTACTAGAAGTCACGTGGCTACATGTGGGAGGTGGAGAAATGCAACTAAGGTAGGAGCTCAAGAAAAAAAGAAAAAAAAAAAGAAATGATTTCGGTAAATATCCGGCAAGCTTTCCTACTCTGGTCTTCCAAATTCATTCTGGCTACCACTTTCCTTAGAACTAAAACTATTTGTAAAAATCAGTGCAATCCATCACTAACTTGAAATTTACTCTGTAGGCAATACCATCACACTTAAATTACCACCAAGGTTGTACTCTATATTAAATGATTGGTTCTGAATCTTTTTCATGTATCTTTCTTAATCAGGTATCCTTCTCATATGGCTTTCCTTCCGCCCAAAGATGCGATTTTATGCTGGGCTGCACCGTATCTCTCCCAAAGTGCACTCACTATAAGGTTTATCCAGCTGAGCTGCCTGGGACAAAGGATAAGCTCACCACAATTTCTCTCTTATCTAGGGTCTTCTCTCCCCAAATGCTCCATATCCTCTACTTCCCAAACCAAAATTGCTGCTGCCCTTTCAGGAACCCACGAGAAGGTGACAGATCAGATAGCTTCCCTTTTATCCTCGCACGATCCAGATGCTGACACCAAAACCCTATCTGAACGGAAGCACAAACAGGCGAGGACGCAGTAAGTGTCAGTCTGACTGCCACTAGGCACCACTTGATGTTCCTGGGGACTGACAGGGAAAGACGCTCCTGAGAAATCTCCCTATGGCAGTGTAGCAGAAATCCCACATCCACCCTCAAATCACCTGCTGAGCTATTTGCACGCTGCCACAGAAGTTTCCATCAGCAGAGAAGACGGCTGGAATGTATGAAAATGCCACTTTAGGCTGTGTTTGCTAAAATCCACAAAAAAGGGGAGGCTCGCAAGTCTTCCTAGCAGGTCCTGTAAGGATCTTAAAGTGGCCTGTTGTTTGCAAAGAGGAAAGTAAATCCCAAAAGCGAAGCTTGGGTGCCCAAATGATAGACATGTATTAGAAATATTTAGATTATTCGGGTGCAGAATGAGGTTTCCAAGGCACAGTCTGAGGTGCACCTGACATTACAGGGGTATGTCAGTATGTATGGCCTTGGCAGTCTCTGTCACTGTCTGCCAGGTGAAGCCCCCACTCCACCCCTGCCCTGCCCCAGTCCCCTTAGCTGGGCAGCCCCCAGGAAGTCAGCCACCGAATTTCTGCTCTGCAAGAAGGATGCAAAACTTTTTAAGCAAGTTCACTCTATTGGCTCCTTCCATTGGTTACTTGTGATCATTCTGCATTCTAAGCCTCTCTTAGGACTCCACCTGGCCTTGACCTGTTGAGACAACCCACCCTTCATTTCCTCACATATCCCAGCCCATCATCATATGTTCCAGTCCAATCTTCTGTTCCTCTTTCTTACATAAAACTCAAACGGCTATCCTTCAGCCTGAGTAAAACTACAATGACCAAATTCTGTTGCTCTGTATTTCATAATTTAAATATTCCCTTGTGTTTTTTCTTTCTTATTTCACCTCAAGGTATATCAGTCTTCTGTCTTTACTTTTCCTTAAGACTTAACCTGTCCTCTCACTTAGGAGGAAGCTAAATAACCTGACAAAGGAAATTGCAAAATGTGTTCACTTGGGTTGTATGTAAATGTGCCCTATTCTCCTAAGGACTGAGTCTCACTCCCCTGAGGAGTGACTCTGCATAAACATAGAGATGTTTTGAATACAGTGTTTTAACAAAGCAAGTAGGTCTAGGGGTGGGAACCCCTGGCATCTGGTAGATTTGTAGGGGAGAGGTTTAGGGAAAGATAACGTTTTTATTGTCCTTTAACACAATAAAGTGACTGCTTACATCTAGAACCATCATTGTCTCATAGTGTATATATTTATAGTTTGTTTCAAGTAACCTGAAAATATCTCTTTTCTACTCAATGTATGGTATACAAAAGTCTAGAGAGACAACATTTAATTTACCCTCTGCATGATGAAGAAATGCATGTGCACTCCTATGTCTCATGTTCTCAATTCATTTGGCTTACTCCATGGATGTCACTAGATTAAAACAGTAGAGAAATTAATATTAACTAAGTAATGAAGAAGAAAATCAGTGTAGAGATGAAATTAGCAAAAATTGTATCTGCATAATTAAGCAATTAAAAAGTAAGAGGTGAACCCCCTCTAGAACTTGATAGAGTCAGAAAAATTCAAGGCAAGAGCAGGCAGTACAGAATAGTCCTTTGTTGTTGTTGTTGTTGTTTGTTTGTGTTTTTTTGGTTTGTTTGTTTGTTTTTTCCCAGCATAGTCCTAAGTATACAAAGGCTAGACAAAATGCTAGCTAACAGTGACACCGATTTATTAGGGATATAGGCCAATTTGCAGTACACTCCAATAATCAAAAATGCCTTCACACTAGCATACAATAGAAAATTGATATGCATAATAATGACTGTAAGTCACTGTAAGATCCCAGATGCCCCGAATCACTAACAATTTGATTGTGTTCAGTATAGTTTTAGGGATAAGTGCATTTAGTTCTAAATAAAGAGACTTTAAAAAATAATCTCCTTTCACAAGGAGCTATTTCACTGAGAATCATAAAATTTTAGAGCTAGAAATTGTCCTGTTGCAGTACCAAAGTTAAGTTGTGAATTCGTTAGAAATCACCAAACCAAAGAGCAGAGGATTGTCAGGAAGTCTGGGAAATTTGAGGCCGACCTCACAAAGGTAAGGACAAAGGTGACTGGAGCCTGGGGAGGCGAGCCCTGGGGGAGGCTCGCCCAGCCTGAGACCCAGAATAACAGGATTTGCCAAATTCCAAATAGGGCAAAACCATACAGCGAAACCCATGCGGTATGTGCATTGACAAATTAACCACCACAGCGTGGAGACTAGAAATAAAAAGCTGTTGAGCAGTCTGATGTAATATGCTGATACATTGCTTAGAATCTACCGAGGGTCTCCGTGGTCTGGTTGTCAAAACCCACAACGTCATCTCTGCTCTGTCCCTCACGCCATTTGACCAATGCGGAAAACTAAAGCCTTCCTAGAAGTGAAATAAATCGTCCAAGACCCATAGCAGTTGGAGCAGCAGAGCTAGGACTTAGATCCGCGTGTTGGGTGTGCTGCGCCATGTTCTCTTATCTGAAAAGCCACCTCTCGAAGCAGATGTGGCTGATGGCTGCATGATTCAGTGATTCACTTAGCTCTTTTCTTCCCTGGACATGCAAGTAATTGGACAGTCAAGGGAGGAAACTCGAGTGAATCTCAAACTTCTTCTTCTTCTTCTTCTTCTTCTTTTTTTTTTTTTTGGTAATTTACTCTATAACACAAGATGGCTCAGACTGGATGGATTATTATTATTATTACTTTTTTTTTTTTTTTTTTTTGACAGAGAGAGAGATCACAAGTAGGCAGAGAAGCAGGCGGCGGTTGGGGTGGGGCGGGAAGCAGGCTCCCTGCTGAGCAAAGAGCCCGATGCGGGGCTTGATCCCAGGACCTCAAGACCATGACCTGAGCCGAAGGCAGAGGCTTAACCCACTGAGCCACCCAGGCGCCCCAACTAGACGGATTATTATCCTTGGACTAATCCCCATTCTGAAAGGTAAAGGGGGAAAGTGCTCCTTATGGGACTGTAAATAGCATCAACCCACTGACGACAGCATTCCCATGGCTCACTCAAGAGGAGCTAGTCTGTTAGCCCTAAATTAATTAAAAAAAAAAAAAAAACAGGTATAGTTGAGTTTGTCATCCTAAATTCATCCTTAAAACTGCTGTTTGGGCCTATTATGTGCCTGATAATGGAATACAAGATAAATAAGACATCATCTTGACCTCAAGGAGTTTAAAGTTTACAGATTTCTCCTTCAGACGAATCCAAGCAGTGAAATTGTTCTAAATCACGTTTGTAAATAATCAACCTCGAAATCAACCCTGTAACGATAGAAAAGTGATTTGCTGTACTGCACAGCACGAGGTGAGATGATACAGTCTTTCTGGCTTTGCATGTTTTTTCCATTTTCAGGTAAGTCTTGATTTTTTTTTTTTTCCAATTCAAAGTAGTTGATTTCCTTGATATATTTGTACTAACTCAAAGTTTTACTAAATACATCATGCATATATTTAACCATACCTTATGTCCTATATTATATAACATAGATGTTGTATTAAAAGCAACATGTTTTTGAACTCTTAGCTTTTTGTTAATTATGAGAAAACAATCCTGTGGTTTGAAATGGTTAGTGCATATAATTGAGCTGGACTCTCTCTCCTTGTAAGTGTCCCTGCTCACTTGGTCTCAAGGTCACGATCTTCTCCCAGGCAACAGAATCTGGCTGCTCAGCTATCTTTCCCCTTCTTAGCTAACCACCACCACCTGGGGTTTCTCCTTGTGTTCTCTATATTTTTTTAATTCTCTAGTTCATAATTATAAATATGGAGATTGAAAACAACTGGCTCTTCATTTGCATTTTTTCCTAAGTGACAAACAAGAATTCACCGTGTCCTTCTTTTTCTCTGTTCAGCCATTACTGTTTATTAGAAATCACCCTGTTCCACAGCTTGTTTTTGTTGGGATTTTTTTTTTTTTTGGCTATATACACACACATACACACACACACACGTATTTATATATTATTCATATATTATTCATAAATTATATTTAAAATATATATTATATATTATTTATTATTATTTAGATATTATTTTGTTTATTATTTATGTTTTAATATATATATTTAAGTACATATTGATAGGTTGTTTCTCAAATATGTTTTTCTCAAATACAAGTGTTTTGTGCTGGGGAATTGAAATAACTAAACATTCCATGCCTGCTCACAACTAAATGGAGACAAAATAAGCTCCAGTTCTGCAGCTCTTTAAAGCACAGTTTATTTGTTCTTCAACACACTATTGGATGTTCAAGTGTCAGGGAACTTACAAATAGACATACTTGATCAGTGCACTGATGTTTTTGTAGCTGATTTAGGTAAGTAAAATATCAATGACTCATTCTTTACAAATCTACCAATGATGGTGAGATCCAACTCTATTACTAAAACAACTAGACTCATTGGACAGTCCTGCCACTCGACTGTTGCTACTGAGGCGTGGACAAAACCAGTAATAATATTTGCCCTAAACTCATAGGCACCTGAAGAGTTGACACTTGTTGATAGCTGTAGAGTGTACCAGACATTGCATTGCATTGACCTCTTTAGAAGGATCTCATTTAAAACCCCCAAATATATAAAATTAACATTCTGCTCCTACAGCCAAGAAAAGTGAGGCAAAAAAGCATAACGAATCACAGTCCACAAAATTAAGTGATACAACTAGTATTTGCAAACGGAGCCGTACTGCCTAGTGTCTATGTTATACGGTCATGGTCTCCTTCACTATACTAACCAACTTCTTCCACTAACTCTCAGCTAGGAGTCTCACCTAGCACAGTTTCTGAGCCAAGTGGGCCAAAGCTCACAGTCTGCTCCACTGTTTACTGGTTATGTCATCCTGGATAAGGCTGTGGAACTCACTGAGCCACTGGGATAATGAAATGTAAGAACTGTTGAGTCGGACATTGTATCCATTTTCTGTGGTGTTCCCTTGGGATTATACAGTGTACTGCTGTAAGGATCAAATGAGAGAATCCACATAAAATTAGGTAAGTCCTTGGCACAAATAAATGCCAAATAACAGAGAATTTAACAAAGAAGTGACATCAGATTTGACTTCCTGAATAAGCTAGGGCAAGACCAGAATTTGAGGATATATATAAGATTGACTGTTCCTGAAGGGCGCCTGGGTGGCTCAGTAGGTTAAGCCTCTGCCTTCGGCTCAGGTCATGATCTCAGGGTCCTGGGATGGAGCCCCACATCAGGGTCCCTGCTCAGCAGGAACCCTGCTTCTCCCTATCCCACTCCCCCTGCTTGTATTCCCTCTCTCACTGCATCTCTCTCTGTCAAATAAATAAATAAAATCTTAAAAAAAAAAAAAAAAAAAAGATTGAATGTTCCTGAAATCCTCAGTGTGATGGCCTTAACTTTTGAGACATCAGAGACACTAAAACACCAGAAGCTAGTATGGTCTCCTAAAAGCTAATTTTGCTTGCAAGACATCACATGTCAATGCCTATCTATTGACTCATGGTACATATGATATGCTCTGGAAAAACAAAAAACAAAAAACAAAAACAAATAAAATGACAAAGCAGCTAAAACATCTCTACCCCAAATTTGACCAAACCCATTTTATTGCTGGGTATGTAGTAGAAGCTGGAGTTTGTTCAGATAGCAAATGTTCAATCTCATTCCTTATCTCTTTCCTGGGAGAAGTAATAGTACCTAGAGAGAAAGTCCTTTGAACACAGGGTTTGATGTTCTCAAAAAGATTTGCGTCAACTTTGACAATTTCGAGATAAAATTTACATACCACACAATTCACCCATTTAAAGTGTGCAATTTGATGATTTTTAGTGTATTCATGGAGTAGTACAACCATCACCAGATCTACTTTAAAATATTTTCATCACCCCAAAAAGAAACTCTAACAATTAACGGTCACTCCCCCATCTCCTGTTATTTCCCCAGGCTCTGGAAATCATTCATTTCTTTTCTGTCCCTATAGATTCGCCTACTTTGACATTTCCTATAAGTGGAATCACCTATAGTCCTTTTGGACTATTTTCTTTTAGCATAACATTCTCAAGATTCATTCATGTTGTAGCATGGATCAATACCTCATTTTTTATTACCAAATAATACTCTATTGTATCCCTGTGTCACTTTTAGTTTTTCCATTCACAGGTAAGGGACATTTAGACTGCTTCCCTTTTTTTGGCCTTATGAATAATGCTATGAACATTCATGTACACATTTTTTATATGGATAGGTGTTTTTTTTTTTTTTTCGGTATATATCTAGGCGTGGAGTTGCTGGGTCCTACAGTAACTATGATTAACCTTTTGAAAACCTTCCAGACTGTGTCCCAAAGTAACTGCATCATCTTATACACCTATAACTTGAGCCCCTTTGAAAGTCTAGTATCTCATGTTTGCTTTAAAAAAAAATTGTGGTTTTGCTTCAATCTGTCCTTTTATGTCTGTTAGAGGAAATGGCCAAGAAGTCAGCTTAAGCAAGAAGTCTACTAAAAGAAAACCTACATTATCACACACTAAATCACCGAAACACTTATCTTCTGTCGTTTTTTCTGTTGACAATCCAGTCACACTTGTTGTCTAATCCCTCAGTAATAATCCATTCTTTCCTCTCTGAACCTTCTCCAACAGTTTTCTTGGCGTGAAGAAACAATTCATGGAACCAGTGCATTAGTTACCCCAGTGCTAGCGGCTTTAGACTTTGTATCAGCCTAACTGCTTTCCTGCTGCTTTTACCAATGTAACCTCTGGATTCACAGTTACAGTTTGACAAGAAGATGAATTGATGGTGCCAGACAACAAAATGGAACAAAAAGTAAAATTTTTCTGAAATCATGTCTGACTATGCTATTTATCATCCAAGAAAATAAAAAGTAAATGAAAGCAAAACTT
The DNA here is from genome assembly GCF_963455335.1 of Martes martes. Lineage (NCBI taxonomy): Eukaryota > Metazoa > Chordata > Mammalia > Carnivora > Mustelidae > Martes > Martes martes. The sequence continues at coordinate 43,655,981 of NC_137901.1, read as the reverse complement.
AATCATAAGTACAGCTGTACATGTGCTCTATGCTTGTAATTTGGAAAACCCATAAAATTGTATCTCCTAATGGTTAGGAAGATAGGCTTTCTATCAATATGGCAATAAAGTAAGACTACTTATTTTTAACATGGATTACAATTTAAATATATAATTATCTCCTTCCTACAATTCATATTACAAAGCTATATACTTTTTTACTGTTTCTGGAATTACTCCTTTGGTGTTGTCATCAGAACTCACACAGTTCATTTAAAGCAAATCTGCGAATATTTATTGGGTGCCAACCATCTGCAAGGCACTATGCACAGCATTCTTTTGGAAGGATTTTTAGAAGCTATCATTCTTTTGAATGTGCTCACTGGAGGCAAATATTTCTCCATGGATGGTGGATTTTATTTGGGGAAATGGTCAAAAGTTATTCAAAGTCAATTCTGATGGATGAGATGGGTAAGATCCATCAAGCACAATGACATTCTTAATGGTCAAAATTATGTGGGACTATAAATTTACGAGGCTGATTCTTTGGTGTGGTTCATTAACCAGATCTGAAGAAAATTGCAAAAGAGGAGTTCTAGTAATGCTCAGGGTAGTGGGGACAATGGTGAGGTGTGTGGAGCCAACGTAACTGTTTTTGATGGATAGCACTCAGGATGTATTAGTTCTGGCATGTTTTTAAAACACACTCGTTGCTTATGGTCACACACTATATAGTGCCAAATATTGCTGGGTCCAGTAAAAAAATTGAGCCATATCCATAATCCAGGATAATATCATTTTCTAGTGCCTGGGCTTTCATCCCTGACCAAGCCCGAAGACCACTGATGACACATGTGACATTTTTTGCCCCAGCCAGAAAGAAGCTAAGGCTGTAGCATTACCTATTCTAACCAAGGAACTGACCCAGAGAATATTCCAACAGACAGGGGACTTTCCAGTGCTCTGCTTATAAACCGCCTCCAGGTGGCACGACCTGTAGGGGTGGTTACAGAAAGAGATCTTGGCTCTTATTTGTTATAAAACAGAATGACCTTAATAGAGCTTTGAAGGAATACATCACAGTTGAGTGCTACGTACTGACTGTGTCCAGCATTCCCTCTCTTACCCCAATGCCTTTGGACTATACTCAGTCTGAAAGCTTCTCTTTATAACCTATCCCAGGAATTGTAGAAGAGATGAATTAGGGAAGTTCCTTCTGGCTTCAGTTACAAATTACCAGACACTGAGTGGCTAAAAACAGGAACTTCTGGTCTTAAAGTTCTGGAGGTCTGAAATCAAGGTGTCAGGAGAGTTTGTTCCTGCCAGAGGCCAAGAACGAGTCTGTCTTATGCCTCTTTCCCACTTTCTTGTGTTGCTGGAAATCCTTGGTGCTCTCTGGTTTATAAATGCCTCATTGCAATCCTTGCATCCACCTGCACATGACTTTCTTTCCCCTGCACCTGTGTTGAAATTTCCCTCTTATAAAAACACCTGTCATTGGTTTAAGGCCTGCATAGGCTCAGCTAAACTAAAAACTGACTGATCCTTACCAACTACACCATTAAGGTAGGGACTCTATTAATTTGTCTATTTCAACTTCTAGCAGAGGGACTTATACAGAATAGACACTTAATAATTATTAATGGAGGACAACTAGCAGTGAGCTCTAAAAATGTTTTATGTCCCATCATGGGAAAAACGTGTTATTACAAGTTATCTTTTCATCTCTGAGTATTGAGAATAGAGGTGATAAAGAAGGGGTCACAATTGCTCACAGAATTGACATCAACTCCAGAGAATGAGGAACTACACCTGGGATGCCTCACTTATTTCCCAGACTCGGATGCTATTAAAGGTCTTTAGATGCTTTGTTTCATCCTTCCGTGATAGCTGTGCTGGGGTGATGACATTTCATCTTGAATGTCTAGAGGCTTGTTAGCAGAGACCCTGTCACCGCCAGGGATCACAGCATTTTTGTGCTCAGTCCTTAGGGCACTGATCTTGGCTGTACAGCTGGACCCAGCAGTCGATGCCACATGGTCTAACATGACAAGCAGCTGGATCTCCAGCCAACAGGCAGAGAGTTATTTCCTGAAATGAATGGCAGTTTGCAAAGCAGAGCAGAGAGTGGCTTTTCCCCCCCTATTTCACTAAAATCAGCTCAACTTCAGCAATCACAGAGTTCCAAAGAGAACAAAAGAGGAAAAGGGAGCTTATTTTTGCAGCGTAGAGCTACGGTGTCTGTTTAGAGCAAGTGAAGATGAGCAGCCCACTCTGCCTCATCTATTTCTGCAAAATTGACTGAAGGTGGGACAGAGTATAAAGTGGAGAGATAGACAGGAATGGTAAAACACCCATGTATACAACTTTTTGCACAGTATTTTTGTACATGCTCTCTAGAAGCAAAATTATCAATACAGCATAACTTTAAGCATCCTTGTTATGGGATAATCCCTCTGTTTCCGAAAGCTGTAAATCCGGAAGCGAGCAACAGAAGGACTGCAGGCTTCTGATCAATGTTTGCTCTGAGACTTGAAACCATCAAGGAAATGGCAACTTCATTTCTAGGTGAAGTAAAAGTGTACGTACATCTCAGTTTGAGTAGGGCTACTGCCACTTATAGGGACATCACCTTTATTTCCAAAAAGTAAAATATCTGCTAATTTGAATGGATTTTTTTTCCATTTGTTAGTCAGTCAGTGGCTTATGGCACTTGAAGCCACCAGTGGTGGGGAGTGCGTGCAGGGGTGGAGGGGGGTGGCGAGTGGGGGTGGGTGGGAGTGTGTGGCTGATGTACAGCATGCTTTAACTGTATGTCTGAGTGAATCTTTTGAAACATTGTTTTTCTAAAAGTATTTCAACTTTCATTTTCCTAATAGTGAGGGCTGAATGAGCAAACATGTTGAGAGGATTATTGAAGCAAAATAATTTATTTTGCAGTGTTCATTCATACAAAGCCATTCAAATTTCATGAACTGGGTCAAGACAATAAGCAAATAGCACTTGAAATGTTTGCTTTATTGTTACAGATACACAGAAATTACCTGTAGTCCTAAATCTTTTGAGGTCTCTTGATATTCTTTTAAAGATCTTTAGAGAGAGAGAGAGAATGGGCAGGGAGGAGAGGGCAGAGGGAGAAGCAGACGCCTGCTGAGCAGGGAACCCGACAGGGGGCTTGATCCCTGGGATCACAGCCTGAGCTGAAGGAGGACATGTAACCGACCGAACCACCCTGCTGCCCCAAGGTCTTTGATATTTAAAAGGTCAAACAATACATGGAAGCAAAGTAATTCTAACAAAGATGGGACACCCTCAGTGGACAATAGAATATTGGATTTGGGTAATTCTGTTTAATTATTAAAGGATGGAGAGAAGCAGCAAATAGCAGACATCTACCAGTAATAATTGTGACCTGGTATTACTGGTATTACTGGTATTACTGGACTAGGTCCAGCCAGGGACCTCATGCTGGCATGAGATGAAGAGGGCCTCAAGTCATAGTTACATCAGAGCTTTTATAAACTTTTAAAGAGTCTAAGGTAAATCTAGAAAATAGATCTTTCACTGGTAACCAGTTACTGTATCAAGTGGATGTGTACAGACAAGGATCACACATCATTTTAGAAAGTACAAAGAATATCTGTGAGTGTTGTGTAATAAAAAACAAAACAAAACAAAACAAAACAAAACAAAACAAAACACCTCAGGGGCACCTGGCTCAGTGGGTTAAGCCTTTGCCTTGGGCTTGGGTCATGATTTCAGGGTCCTGGGATCGAGCCCCACATCGGGCTCTCTGCTCAGCAGGGAGCCTGTCTCCCCCTCTCTGCCTGCCTCTCTGCCTACTTGTGATCTCTCTCTCTGTCATATAAATAAATAAAATCTTATAAAAAATAAAATAAAATAAAAAATACTTCAGACTAGATCATTAAGACAAAATTCCAGATCAGTGAAAAGACAACAAAACTGTTTAAAAGAAGATAAACTTTGGTAAATCTGATCAAAAAAAGAAAATATATCAATATCATGGTAAGTAATATAGATAGAAATCTAACTGCATATATAAAAAAAGAAACTATTAATTTGAAATACGCATGTCAATTTGAAATCCTAGAAAAAACATCATGGCCTCCCAATGTATACTACCATAAATGACCCAAAAAAAGTTCATAAGTCTAAAAATCTTTTAAAAATAATAGTCAGTGGTGCCTGGGTGGCTCAGTTGGTTAAGTGGCTGCCTTCAGCTCAGGTCACCATCCCTGGGATCGAACCCTGCATGGGGCTCCCCGCTCAGTGGACAGCCTGCTTCTCCCTCTCCCCCTGCCTGCCGCTCTGCCTACTTGCGCTCTCTCTATCTCTCTGTCAAATAAATAAATAAAACCTTAAAATAAATAAAATAAAATAATAGTCAAAGGCACATAAGATGTACATTAAAAAAATTATTCTATTAGATATTCTTAAATTGTTGTAAAGGATTTTAAAGTAATCTCTACACCCAACATGAAGTTCCAACTTAAAACCCCATGATCAAGTTCCATGCTTCACTGACCAAGCTTGCCAAGCACCCCAGACAAAATGCACTCCCCTAAGAAAGAATGAGTCCAGATCATTTTGTGGGTAAGCTCTTCAAGATCAATGAAAAAGATAGTTCTGATATGGAGAACAGAAAAAGAGGAGAAACTTCTCAACTCATTTTAAAACCTAGGATTATCTTCATCCTAAAACAAGTCAGAATTACCAGAAGGGTAGATAAGCACAGATACAAAACACACACACAGGTGAATAACTTCCAAATAAAATACAGAAATATATATAAAGAATAACATAAATGAAAATACTTTCGACATTAAGGCATGGAAATAAATAAGACAAATTACATATAAAAATTATGTATAATAAAATATGTTAATCACCCAAAGACATACAAAAAAGAATTCGATCAAGTTTATTAGTCAGTCTTAATAAAAGTATCTTAGAAAACTAGGAAGAAAACTTCCTTAACCTGAAAGAGTACTTACCAAAAACAAAATGCATAATTTTCAATATAATATTAGAAATCTTATCATTAAATTGTCAGGCACAAGATATTTCAGTTGTGCTCACTAATATTTGTACATGTTAGTTGAGATCCTTGCCAAAGCAATGATGGAAATAAGGATGGGAAATGAAAACATAGAACAGATACTAATTGAGGTTCTAAGAGTTTTCACCTAAACACATAATTGAAAATCACACATGACCAACAGAAAATAAAGCTCACCTATAGTGTAGTAATAACCAATTAGAAAATGCAATCAGAAGGGGGGAGAAAAAGCTCAGAGTGCAATGAAACCATAAAACATTGAGAATTTGGCTTAAGAATAAATGGCAACTTAATTTGGTGACTATTTAAAAAGTTTATTACAAAACAACATGACAAACAGAGCATGTGTGATCATTGTTACCATTTTTCCAAAGAGGTGGTACAAATTGATACTCCCCTCCCTCCTCTAGTAGTGCATGAGAAGGCTGATTTCTCCCTAGCACTCGGTATTACCCTGATTTTTTTTTTTTTTTAAGAATTTATTTGTGTATTTGAGGGAGAGACAGAGTGAGAGACAGCATGAGAGGGGAGAAGGTCAGAGGGAGAAGCAGACTCCCCATGGAGCTGGGATCCCCAAAAGGGACTCCATCCTGAGACTCCGGGATCATGACCTGAGCCAAAGGCAGTCTCCCAACCAACTGAGCCACCCAGGCACCCTACCCTGCTGGGGTTTTTTTTTTTTTTTTTTGGCATTTCCTTGATGACTAATGATGTTGAAACTTTAATTTTAACTTAACTTTAACTTCTATACCTCATCTGGAACCAACTTTTCTAAAAGTATAAGCTAGAATTCAATATTTTCTACCAAACATATACCATATCAGTCCAGAAACATTAAAAAAAAAAACAACTCTACTCTATTATATTGTAGTGTCACCCTGCCCGAAAAATCACACATATACTTGTGAGTCTATTTCTAGACTTTATGTGACTTTATGTTCTATTGGTCTTCTTGTATACCCTTGAACCAATTTTATACTCTTGTGTGGCAACCCTATACTAAGGCTTGAGATTTAATAGTGTAAGTCTTCCAGCTGTATTCCAGACTGTCCTTACTTTTTTACATTTAATTTATAAAGACACATTGTGAGAAATTGTTACCCTTAATATATTGAGTCTTTCAATATACTTATTAAGGTCTTAATTTCTCTAAAGCTTTATAGATTTTGGGGGGGCACCTTTGTGGTTCAGTCTGTTAAGCCTCTGCCTTTGGCTCAGGTCATGATCCCAGGGTCCTTGGATCCAGCCCCACATCCAGCCCCACATCTGGCTCCCTGCTCCACAAGGAGCCTGCTTCTCCCTCTGCCTGCAGCTCCCTTCTGCTGTGTGCTCCTGCACTGACACATCATTAAGAAAAAAAAAATTTGAAGTATTATAGATTTTGTAAAATTCTGTAGTTTGGCCGATTTATTCCTAGTACTTAACATTCATAATAGCATCAAAAATATTTTTCTATTTTTAATTTTTTGTTGCTTTGTATGGAGATATTCGCCTTGTGTTTAAAGGTTTTGCTAAATTCACTTATTAATTCTAATAGTCTGTACAATATTTTGAATTTTCTACATCAACAGTTATGGGTTTTAGGTTTTTTTCTTTTCAGTTATCTTTTATTTTATTGCCCAAATGCACTGGCAAAGAATTCCCTTACAATGCTGAATTGAAGTGACTGGCAACCTTTGTTTTGTTCAACTCAAAAGGCAGAATTTCAATATTTCATCATTTAAGTTTGAGGGCATCTATAGGTTTTTTATCAAATTGGAGAAGTTCTCTTCCATTCCTTTACTGCTGATTTTCTAAGTTTCAGCCATAAATACTAGGTTTTACTAAACACCTGTTCTTTATGTAATGGCCCATATGATTTTTCTTTATTCAGTAGTGGTGAATTAGAGTGATTGATTTTTCAAAATTAAGCCCAACTTGTGTTCCTGGAATTAATCCAAATTAGTGATTATTTTTATATATCATTAGATTTAGCTGTTTTCTTAATATTTTAAGGTTTTTATATCTATGTTCATAAGAAAAACCACCATGTAATTTTTATGGGTATCAGGTATGCTAACCTCACAAAGTTGGGAGTATATCCTCTTTATATTCTTTGGATGATTTACATAAATTTATTTTTATTTAATTATTTAGAAAGAATAACTGCTTATATCCTTGGACCTGGAGATTTTCACTATGGGAAAGTTTTAAGTCATAGATCCTTTTTTTTTTTTTTTTTTAAATATATAGGACTACTAAGATTTTCTATTTCTTCTTGTTTTGGTTTTGTGGAGTTGTGATTTTCAACAAATTTTTCTAATTCACCTAAATTTTCAAATTCATGGGTCAAATGTTAGCATTCTAGCTAAGTCATGATTAATTTTTACCTGATAAAAATATGACTGCAGGGGCTAAGATCTTATATTTGGTGACCTAGTACAGACTAATGACCTAAATCCCACAAATATTTCTGCCTTAAATAAGTACACCTGCTGCCTTCTATATCACCAACAAAATAATGAATTAATGTGATACCATCATCAGAACAAACAAGAGTGAATAAGTCAAAATCAGATATAAATATTCATAGGCATATATGGGCAGAGCTTATTCACCTAATATGTCAAAATTTATCCTTTTAGACATTTTGGTGCAATGGGATTCTATTTAAGTTTTACACTCTCCCCAGCTTAACAACAGCTCTGAATTTCAATGCTACAGTGAATTCAGAACCTAGTGTCTGCTGTTGAATTAGTGAAAGATTTTTATTCAGTATCAACAGAGCTGAATTTAAGGAGACAAAATCAATTCAAAAGCAATTGAGTTTTGATAAGTATCCAAGTGTTCACCTCTTGGGGAAAGACAATAGAACTCATATGCATACCTGAAATCTTTAGCCATAATGAGAATAGTTACATTCAATACCTCATTTTTCTGCAGTAACTATAAATATAAAAGGTGATCTACACAGTTTGGCTTGCAGTTTACATTGGTCTTAAATTCTTGCTCGGCATATTTTCTCTTCATTTTAACACTATCTTCATCAATGCAAAAGTTAGTTTTAAGTTGATTGTTTGGGATTAAAAAGTAGAGATCTTTTAAAGAGATATATCTTACTTGAAAATGAAGGGGAAAATATAAAAGTATCCCCTAAGCCAGTTTTTATAGAGGCATATATGGAAATGGCTCTTTTTAAAACTAAAGTCATGTATGGTAGCCTTACCATACATCAAACTGATACATTTGATGTGAGTTATCTCTCAATGAAGCTTTAGAAAACAAATATTTTGGTATTTCAATGAGTAATACATCCTAGAAGGAAAAAATTTCATGACTAAAAAAATGGGAAAATTTCTAATTCAAATATACTGCCAGTGTTTTTATCTTTCACTTAAAAGCAGGATTCTAGCCATTCTTTACACTTTTTTTCTAGTTTCTGGAGCCATTATAAATATGTAATTACCCCCCAATTTTCTAGAATAACCGTAATCACCAAGAAACCATGACATTAAAGAGCTGGCTTCACATTCTCTTATAGATAAGCCATAGTGCATAAAATGGTCTTAGAAACTCTTTAGCCTCTGCATTATTTTTTCAAAATCATTTCACTTCTGCCTTCCTTGCAGGGGAGGGGTCTTCTTCTCTGAGACACATGTTTCATGTCTATGTCACCCTCTGCCTCTTGTCATTGTCATCAGAGGCCCTCCTGATAATAAGTCTATAGTCTCACCACCCTTTTCTTAAATTCATCAAGGAATTGGGAACCCATCTCATTGCCCCTTTCCCCTATCTCGGGGTTATTTTCTATTGTATTTTCCCTGTAAATGCAAATAATTTGACATTACTACAAGAATTTAAGAAGCTTATATTTGCATCATCTTTGAAAGGTGTTAAACTTTATTCACATCTATGCAATCTGACTTTCATAGAAACCTCTTTCCTCCCACCACCACCTTTTTTTGGGGGGGGGGAGAAATCAGCTCAGAAAACTTTTCCATAGTTCCACAGCTTGGACTCTGGCCTAGCTGCGTGTGGACCCCAGTCTGGCTGAGTTCAAGAGGTTTATCTGTTTCATTTACTATGAATTGCTAGCATTCAAAATTCTTCCGAGAATGATGCCACAGAACTGAATAACAATTTACTTTTCTTTCTCCTTGGTCCTGACATTTCACTTGGTTTCTCCTATTATGGTTTCCTCACTCTATTTGATTTTGCAAAATGAGAGAGGGTCATCTATGTATGTTTAAAATGGTGTAACTTTGGGGCACCTGGATGGCTCAATGGGTTAAAGCTTCTGCTTTCTGCTCAGGTCATGATCCCAGGGTCCTGGGATCGAGCCCCACATCGGGCTCTCTGCTTAGCAGGGAGCCTGCTTCCTCCTCTCTCTCTCTCTCTCTCTCTCTCTCTCTGCCTACCTCTCTGCCTACTTGTGATCTCTGTCTGTCAAATAAATGAATAAAATCTTTTAAAAAAATGGTGTAACTTTGCGTGTTTTCAGATAGTGTGCATCACAGTTTCAGAGATAAAGGACAGAAATTTAATACAGAGAAGCCTTGGACTACCCATACGTTATGTCATTATTAAGCATTTACAATATATGTCTATAGAACTTTGAGGCTGTAACAGGACTAAAAATCTGCCTTAGAGACATTTATTTTGAAGTTTACACACTGCATTGTCTTTAAGCTACAAAAGTATCAGAAAGATCAAGTTATTTAATTACATGCCTATACTACCTTTTTCAGCACCCAGCCCACAGTAGACATATTATTATACTGATGAATGAATTAATGCAGTAGTTTCAAAGTTTGGCCCAGGTTCCCATTTGGGGTTCCTGAATCCCTTCCTGGGGATATATAAGGTAAAACTTAATACGAGAACAATTTTTTTTTTTTTGCCTGTGTTATTCATATTCTCATACAGGTGTTCAGCAGAATATTCCAGAAATTACATGATCTACTATGTCCTTGCTGATGACTAATGAAATGTGTATTTACGCATGCTAGCACTTTAAAAATGGCTCTTGCTATTTTAACACTGTAAGTGTTGATACCTATAACCCATATAAATAAAATATAAATAAAAATCTATTTTAAGGATCCTGAAAATATTTGAAAATGCACAGGCACCTGAGACCAAAAATGTATAGGGATTGCTGAATTAATAAAGATCTTTCAAATCCAAGAAATATGTTTGCCATACTAGGATGGGAAAGAGGGGATAGAGAAATCAAGTGTTCACCTTTCTAATATTTTTTTTCAAAATATGCTCTATTAGTTCCAGGTATATAAGATGATTCATGTGTCTACTGCAAAATGATCAAAGTCTAGTTAACATCCATCACAACCCATAGCTACATAACTTTTCCTTGTGATGAGAACTTTTAAGATCTACTCTCAGCAACTGTCACATTGACAGAAAGTTTACTGTCTAACAATAATCACTTAAAGGTTTTACATTGTGGTCTCAAATGTTTAACAACTGCTCATTTCCTTCTTCCCAACTCTTTCACTGGGATAAAACATGGTGTATAGATGGTTCTGCATCTGATAGGATCAATATGGTATTAGGACTATGTGATACATTGTGATACCAATAAATATGGATTACTCTTGCACTTTTGTCCTCCACCCTTGTGTTTGAGGTTAATAAAATTATTTCTAAACAGAGAGGCATAATAATGCTTGGGTTCTACATAGCTCTCACCTAATAACATTCTGATAAGCTAAAATTAAATAAACCTCAGCCAACATTCTCAAGGCCTATATGAAGCCCTTCAAACAGTATGGTTTTTCTCAGCTTATTTCCAATCAAAGAAACCCATCAAACGGAATACACTTAAACACCAAGAGATGTTTGTCAAATGCATATGTCAAATGCATATGTGCAGTACCTTGATAAAACAACTGTCACTTTTTTCCATCTACAGAGTTTTTCTTGGTTATTTCCAGGTGAAAAAAAAAAACATTAAATTCCTCTATAGGTGATTCTTTGCTGTTCAGTGGCAACAGACTGTAGTGATTTCCTCCTCCAGCAGGGATTCTGCTTTCTTTTATTTAAATGTTTTTCCCAAATATTACCATATTTTCTTTATTTTTTTAAGATTTTATTTATTTATTGGACAGACAGAGATCACAAGTAGGCAGAGAGGCCGGCAGAGAGAGAGGAGGAAGCAGGCACCCCGCTGAGCAGAGAGCCCGATGCGGGACTCGATCCCAGGACCCTGAGATCATGACCTGAGCCGAAGGCAGAGGCTTTAACCCACCGAGCCACCCAGGCACCCCATTACCATATTTTCTTAAAGATAAAGACATCCCTAGAGATCGGGTTTTCATTTGGTTTGTGTATCTCCAAACCAATGAATGAGTTTTGTCTCATTCAAGAAGTTTTCAAAATTCGAAAGAAGCATTATATATCTTTTGGTCAATTCTTAAATTTTGATCCTATTCTATGAAATAGAGTTTTCAGATTTTCAAATATCTGAAACTTTACACATTACTTGAGAAAGGAAGGGTTTTTAATGTGATTGAATTTATGAAAATTAAGCAAATAAACTGGAGATTTCTGATGCCATTCAGCAAATGAGTTGTCAGGTTCATCAAGTTTATGGTGAAGAGACAGATAAGATATTTTCTGAAATTCTTTAAGAATAAAAAGGAGGATGTATTAGTAAGACCTTAGGAGGATATACACAAATAGGTGACACATCTTTAAAATATTCTTGCACTCAAAACTGAATTAGCACTTGCTCAGGAGGTGAAGCTCAAGCAAGTAAGAAAAAACATCCAAACAAAAGTTGAATATTACATATTCTGGAAGCCGGTTTTACTCCCAAGAGTTACCTATAAATTCAGGCCTTATAAAGGACAGGTCTCACATCAGAGAGATCCCTTGGGTCCCACTCTGGGGTGAACTTGAATTTGCCAAGGATCACTACCAAGAATGTTCATAAAATGGTGTTCATCGGGGGGCACCTGTGTGGCTCAGTGGGTTAGAGCCTCTGCCTTCAGCTCGGGTCATGGTCCCAGGGTCCTGGGATCGAGCCCCGCATCGGGCTCTCTGCTCAGCAGGGAGCCTGCTTCCTCTTCTCTCTCTGCCTGCCTCTCTGCCTACTTGTGATCTCTGTCTGTCAAATAAATAAATAAAATTAAAAAAAAATTGTTCATCAGAAAACTGAACCCTTGAGAATCTCCATTAAAAAAAAAAAAAAAAAGTGTTTCACATCCAGATGAGTTTGGGAACTACTAGATGTTGGGAATTAGTATGGATACCACATATTAGTCTATCAAGAACTCTGAAAACCCTTCCAGTGAAGAATTCTGATTTTATGGAACACAGCATGTTCCTAAATTTATACTACCCCATAACTCCCTTTCTTGTAATTTCTATGAAAGATCCCTGCAATTCATTTTCTGTGGAACACATTTTTAGAAAATACCGACCCACGATAAGAAATCTGCCTCTTGGACCCGCTCCCAGCTGGAAGGATGTAGGTGACTTCCCCCAGGTAATACTCTAAACTAAGCAGCTCTGGGAGTGCCCTTCATCTCATTCTACTTCTCCTTCCTCTGCCTGCCTTGCTGAGGCCCTCAGCAAATGCCCTTGTAATTCCCTTGATCGCAACAATGTCACTATGTTCATTTCTTCCTTGATTTTTTTTGTACAATTGTAACATTTTATATGAAAGTAATATGGTAATTCACTACTTAGATGAAACAGGTAAGAAATCATATAATTTTAAATCTGGAAGGAACCTAACTCATAAACTAAGGAAAGTTAGACCCAGAGCCTTTGTCACTTGCCCAAAGTCGTACAACCAATTACACATTTTATGGAGAAGTAGAATTTAATAGAAAGCCTCTAGCCAGCAATGGGCTGTATTTAGATCAGATTATGCTGCCCTTAAAGTGGAAAGCCAATTCCATCCCCGAGTGGTTTCAGCCCCAAAAATAGGCAAGAAAAAGGGTCAAATATAGTAGAAAACAAAGATGATGTGCAACAGACAAAAAAAAAAAAAAAAAAAAGCCCATAACCAAAGCTTCCCAGCTGTGTATCATCTTGTGGATGTAGTAGCAGAGAACATCGCTGAAGTCTTCAGGCCAACATTACATCTGAGGGTTAACACTGGCATTAGTCAGATGCCAAGTGAATGGCTTGCTATGGGCATTCCGGTACTGCCTCAAGTTTTCTTACGTGACTGACAGAGAAGGAACTGCCTGTGAAATCATTAATTCATTTCCTTGCGACCTCAGGGTGAAGAGTTTTTGCATCTGCTGGTTGTTATACTAGAGGCTCGGTTTTAATGGGTATTCCCCACTTGGAATTTTATCAGTTGCTTTCTATCAAAAATGTCATCATGTCCCTCTTTCAGTAAGTACTAATTTTGTTAAGAACTAATTTTAAAACACCCCATTTATTTCAGTGTCCTAAAAAAAAAAAAATCAAAGTTAACTAAACTGAAATGGAGATAGGCCCGCTCTCCAACATTTCTCCCCTTTTGATGTTCCAGTGTTTTTACATTTGTACCATTATGACTAACAATAAAATTCCAAAAACATTTCTCTCTCATTCTACTCCCTTTGGCTACTTACCATTTGTTCATTCCAGATGATGATCATTATTGCGATCATTATTATCATCTTCAACAAATAAGCACTGAGAGCCCACAGGGTGCACGCCACTAGAGGAAGACTGTTTCATTACAACATAGAAATCACGTGGTATAACAGATGAAGCCCAGAGTGGGATTTTGAAAGGCACTAGCTTTGTTTTGGTCCTGCCCATGATGTGTTGCCTGGAATTGCTCCAAACACGTAATTTCTTGAGGCTCTCGTTTCTACTTCTCTGAAATGTAAATAATGCTCATGCCTGCCTCTTGTCTATCCCTGTGATTTTATGGGAAATCATACAATCAAATACAAAGCTTTACAGAACCCATCACTATATCAGGAGGAGATATTGTAGGATTATCTTTTTTGCTATAATCCTCAACTACTATTCACATTTTAACAGCCTTTCTTTCATTTCCATTCTAGTCCACAAGATCTAGGTCTTTCAATGCCAATGTTACCAAAAAAAGTGTAAAGTCCAGCCAAACAGCTGGGGCTTGGGGCACGCATGTTGAAACATTACTCTTCTGAAGGCTTCGTTTTCCTTCTGAAACGACTGGCTGGTTGACTAAACAAACTAAATTAACTGCTTCTTTTGGCAATATAAAGCCTTAAAAATGGCTGAGAACAATAAAACCATATAGATGGGCTCATTTTTCTTTTTCAAAAAACAAACAGACAAAAAACCTGTGGTTGTTTAATAACGTCTATGAGATGCCTGAGTAAACTGGTCCATCCAATTTTTTTTTTTTTAAACGTGGAGTCAAACAAATAAACATCCAGTCAGTTAAGGTGTTGAAGTGTTGATTAAATTATTTACATTATAACTTGTTTTAATCCTTTTCCAGCCATCCCTGTCTGTCCCTTCCAGATTTAGGATTATATCTCTTTCTTTCCCCTCCTTTAGGCAACTTTCCTAAAATCATGCCTTTACTCCCTCCCCAGGCACTTCTCTGCTCCTGGCCTGTACTGTGAGCTACATTAGGATTAGCAGTGACAAAGGCAGAGCTGAGAGAAGGAGGGGGCAGGCCCTGCAACCACTCCCCCTCACCTTTCTGAAACTTCCAAGGGTAACTTTGGTCCCTGTAATTCGCACATTCTGGACACACTGCTTTATCCTCTACCATGAACCCATTTTACTCTGCATCTCTGAGTGTGTTTGGCCTGGATTCTCACAAAATGTTAATGTCACACACACACAAACACACACACACACACACACACACAAGGAGTGCTGTCACATATTCCTTTATTTCAGCCCACTGCACACAGAGCCCTACTATGAACACAACTGCCAAGGCTCCATGTTGCCTTTTGAGTCTAGCTGTCAAACGAAGCACTTTTAACCTTGTCTCACTTAAATTCACTTAAATTCCTGAGTGTCTGATGCTCCACCCGGTTTCCTTGAAACTCTCTCCCAGTTGGCACCTTGCACAACTTTCGCTCTCTCTGGTCAATCCTTTCCCACATCCTGTTCTTCTCTTGCTCCCCTCTCCCCTTCTCCGTTGGTGTTTCCCAAATATTAGTCATTTAAGAACTTCTAACCCTGTCATCCCACCCCGGGAGCACTTATTCAAGATCTGTGTTCTGTTCACTTCTTCCTCCCAAGCCCGAGACTTTTGCAAGTAGATGCCTTGTCAGATCAACTGTTCATATGCCTAGGAGCAGAAGTCACTGAAGAGACATTTCCCTACTGCAGGAAGGATGACGAGACTGCGTCACTTAGTTATATGAATGAAGGACAAGCAGCACTGATTGCCCCGGAGAGGTAACAGGCACCTTCTGGGAGAGTTTTAGCTCAATTTGTGCAGTTTAACAATCTCCTGCCCACTTTAATGTGCATGCTCAAAGACGGGTTGGTCTGCTGGCAAAAGTAGCATAGGGGTGTTCTAGCAGGAAGAAAACTAAGGCCTCTGACACACCCCTGCACTGCGGCAAATGGGAAAGTGTGCTGGGGTAGCTTGGGTCAAGGATCTGTGTGAAGAGAAACAATTCTCCTGGAATAACAATTCTCCTGGAATAACATCTCATTGGAATAACACTAAACTAAGTGTCTTAGTTTAGGCTTCTCTAACAAATATCTAACAAATATTACAGATTGAATGGCTTGAGAACATATGCTTAATTTCTCACAGTTCTAGAGGCTGGAAATCCAAGATCAGGGTGCTATCAGACCCAGTAGTTGTTGGATAAACTTCTTCGTTTGCAGATGGCCACCACCTCCTTTTATCCTCACATGACAGAGAGCAGAAAAGGGTCCCATGTCTCCTCTTTTTATAAGGGCATTAATCTTAACATGAAGGCACTACTCGCATGATCTACTCAAATCCAAATTACCTCCCAAAGGCCCCATCTCCAAATACCATCAGAGTGAGGGTGAGGATTTCACTGTATGAATTTGGGGTGGGGGAGGAGACACTACCAGTCCACAACAGGGTAAAAGAACAAATAAGAAATGAACTGGCTTCTGCCCTGAGTTATCAGGGAACATAATGTAGATGATGTTCTGGTTCCCAGAACTTGTACCAACCAACCCAGAATTCCTAGGCAGGAGAAAGGGGGGGGTGTCAGAACACACCCTCAGGAGGGGACTACAGGAGTAGTTGGAACATGCCATCACCTTAACAGCTCTAGCCTGTCATGAACTACTGTTGACTGAGCATGTACTGGAAGAAGTGGTCACCCTTCAAGGAACCTATAGCAAGGGGGCAGGGAGTTGCTCTAACACCTGTGGGTCATCGAAAGTAGGGGACCTGGAAGTAGGTTACTTCATCACAGCACTTCAGACCTAAAACTCAACCCATGGATACACTTTCCCACTCTAGGCCACACATCCTCACCATCCCAGAACATCTTCACTGGAGAAGGACCTACTTCAACACAGACAATGCCCCACTCATCAGAGAGTGCTCTCTGCAAGAATTAAGAGGCTATACTTAAAAGCCTTAAATTACTATGGAAGAGGGACCCAGTTTCTGTCAGGGGTTTTCCTGACTAAGCACAGAACTAAAAAGTAGTCCTCACGTGAGGCAGTAACACATGCAAAGCCCCCCCCCCCCATTTTTAGACCAACCTCTTGTTACATGTATCACTAGCTCCCTGCTGGGAGTAGGCAGGCCCATCCTAAGCAGTGCCTCTCAAGGGCAATCCTATTGGCTGTTGGTTTCCTTAAGCTTAAGGCATCCACCTCAGTTATGGTTCTTATCTGACTGAGCCAAGTGTAGTTAAGAAGGGATTTACCTTCCATCTGCCCATAGTAATTAAGACCACAGGGAATACCAGACATTGAGGGAAAGAAAGGAGAAGCTTTAAGGTAAATTTCACTTCCTAACTGAGCATGTTAGTTCTAGCATTACTACTTGGAAGCTGTAATTACAACCTGCACACTACAATCCGATTGTTCAGATACATGTAGGTCTTTGATATCTACATGCTGAGGTCACCTAGATGATGGACAGGTAGCACTTGTATCTGAAACTCAAAACATCCCTAATGGAATTCATCTTTCCTCCCAAATATCTTCTCCCCCTCAATATATCAGACACCACCCACCCTGGATACTCAAGTCCAACGTGGAACTATTAATACCTCCTCCTTTTATCCTTTATATTTCAGTTCTGCCATCAACCCCTTTCTCTCTTTAAATGGAGGGAAGCCTACACCTTCTAGGTCATTGTTATGTGTCAACCCTGGATGGTTCCCTGCTGTCCTCACAGTTAAGCTCAGATAATTGAGCATGATAATGTCCCTTCCATCCTTGTTCTTTCCTAACTCTCCTGGTCTCCTTTCTCCTCACTCTCCTCCTCTTGTAAACATGGAGAAATTTGTTTTCAGACACAGGGTTTTATACCTCTGAGTCATTGTTCACATGGCTCCCCAAGGTCTGGAATGCTCTTAGTTCACGTCTCCAAAGACTAATCCTTCTTCATTCTTGGAAGCTCAGTTTACTCCCTTCTCTGGCAGTAAGCCTTTCCTACCACTCCTTCCCCTTTTAGGACAGGTGAAGTTGACCCTCAGACCTTCTCCCATCACACCCAAGATACTCAACTCACAGTAGAGTAACAGTTTGTCTCTCACTTGACCTCAGTTCCTTAAGGACAAGACCAAATTTTATTCATCTCTGCATTTCTAGCACTAAATAAGTGTCCTATATTGGGCACTTAATTGCTGTTTGCTGAATGAATGAATGAATGAATGAATGGGAAAGAAGAAGGCTGAGGAAGTCCATGCACTGCCAGTCTGGTCCTTATTTATTACTAATAAACCTCAAAAGTCCTGTGCAATGGAGGCATGAGAAGAGCTCTGAGTCTGCATAGTTCTGCTTAGAGCAGGAGATGAAAGACTTAGTTAGAAATAATTAATGAAACCCACAACTTTGTTGTTCAACCCAAGTATAATACCCAGGCTACATTAATGTGATTTACCTAGGAGAGCCAGAAGAAATCAGAGAAGGAGGGGAAACAATATAGGTGCTTTTTGGTTTCTTTTGTTTTGTTTTATTGTTTGTTTTCTTAGTTGCTAAGTACTAATTCCCATCCATTAGCTAAAAATTGCAAAATTCATTAAGGTAACTTGATGGAAGACAGAGTCAAAAAGCAAAAGACACTGATAGATTGAAGAGGAAACATTTTGTATTATATCCATGTTCTCTATGGCTCAGCTCCATTGAAAGTCTTCTACTTATTAGGTCAGGTAGAATAAATAAAAATTCACTAATGATAATCCTATATGAGAATTTAGTAGCCACACATTTTCATTTACACATTAATAGTAATAGCAAGTATTTCACTATACATCTTTTCTATTGCTTTGGCAATATTTATGTTCCTATGTTATTTTCCACTTATCCTCACAGTTTTAGCCAAATATTTAGCATATGAATTA
The DNA here is from genome assembly GCF_963455335.1 of Martes martes. Classification (NCBI taxonomy): domain Eukaryota; kingdom Metazoa; phylum Chordata; class Mammalia; order Carnivora; family Mustelidae; genus Martes; species Martes martes. Next base: position 43,637,447 of record NC_137901.1, on the reverse strand, counting down.
TGAAAAAAGGGCCTACTAGATTTTAATATATTGTAAAAACAATATTAATTATCATTCAAGGTCACTTCTTGGGTGTCAACTTGTTTTCATTCCTCCTTCCATCTCCTCAGTCCTTCTAAATTGTGTAAATACATACGTTTTGTCATTTATTTTTTGTTCAATATTCTATTGATTTTTATCAACACTGAAGCTCAATGCCAAGTAAAGGGAAATTGCCAAGGTTGGAAACATTTTTCTTAGAGAAGTCCAGAAGATCTTGAAACTCAAGGTCACTTTTGTGAGATAATCTAAATATTTGTAGGATTTTAAGCTACCAAAAAAAATAACCCAGACAACTCATCTGTAAATTAGGATAGAATGGCTCATCCTAAGTCCACCTACAATTCATTCTGGGCTATGGGCAGGTCTCCTTGGGCCCTAACTTATAGAATTTTTATCGAGAGATCAGTGGATGTCTTCCCACTCACATACCACAGGGACATCTAAAGCTTCAAGAATTGACCCACATGATGGGACTGGAATAAAGGTCTTAACTTTGCAGACAGTTGTAATATGTGGGAAGCATTTAGTCCTGTTGACATTTTAAGTAAGAGACTAGGTCTCAGAAGCCAAGCTGTTATAAATCCCCAAAGGGAGTCCCTCTACAGATTTAATCATCGGCATAGTAAAAGAAAGTAATCGGCCCTTCAGGTGTCACATAGCTATATCTTAAGAAAATGAAAGGGGACTTTAGTACCAATAGAGCTGATAGGACACCAAAAGCATCCATCCACGCATTCATTCTGTGAACATTTAATGAACGCTTCTATAGGTCAGGCTGTTTATTGAGGCCTTGAAAATGAAAAATTACCAAGATGTGTTTTCTGAATCAAAGAATACAAAATTTCATAATGGAGAATGAATGAAGTTCAGTGAGCATAAGAATAAGATAAAAAATTCAGGCCAAAAAACAAAACTGAAAAATCACTGCATTAGGCATATCAAAGGTTTCCAAAAGACAACTCTGTACCAGGTTCCATTCTAAGTAGTTTGCAGGCATTGACCCATTTAGTCCTCATCGTTCTCCATGAGGGAGGTAACTGTTATCATCTCATTTTATGGGGAAACTGAACCCCAGAGGGGTGAAGGAACTTGAGCAAGGTCACAAAGCTAGTGAACTAGCAGCCAACATTTGAACCAAGGCAGTCTGACTTAACATTGTACTAGTAACGGCAAGGCAACACTGCTTCTCAATGTTTATAACTAACAAAGGATTCAGACCTAGAATATGTTAGGAAAGGGTGCCTGGGTGGCTCAGTGGGTTAAACCTCTGCCTTTGGCTCAGGTCATGGTCTCAGAGTCCTGGGATTGAGCCCCGCATCGCATCGGGCTCTCTACTCAGCGGGGAGCCTGCTTCCCCCCCACCCCCTGCTCTGTCTCTCTGCCTACTTGTGATCTTTCTATCTCTGTCAAGTAAATAAATAAAATCTTTGGGGAAAAAAAAAAAAAAAGAATACGTTAGGAATTCCTATAATCCAGCAAGAGGCAGACATCCCAAATGGAAAAACAGATGGACCGTAGGACCAAACATTTCTCATCAGTTTAACCTGAGATCGCAGAAGAACAAAGATGTTCAACCTGGCAGCATTGAACAAAATTGAGACCACATATAACCAACTAGATCACTTATTTCTATGAAAATAGCCACATACAGTTAATAGACATCCATATACAAATAAAAGTGTGGAGAAGAGTTGAAAGAACATGTTAAATGCACAGAACACTCAGATAGTTATGACAATCTTAGGTGATAAGTTCTCATTCTTAAATATGATATTATGACAGCTTGCACTAATTAGTACTTATTACTTCCTGGATATTATTTCCAAGGACTTCATTAACTCACAGAAATGAGTTAGGCATTATTGTTACCCTAATTTTACAAATGAGAAAAATGGAGTCATAGAGGACAAATATGTTTCTCCCAATCATAGAAATTTTAAATGCTGAATATGGGATTTGAATCCACCACTAACTATATAGTTAAACCTCTTAATATATTCTTAGTGATATTATATCCCAAAACTAGTGATATGTTATAAAAAAAATACTCAAGAGTGAAAATAAGACATATCAGAACCTATATGATGGTTTGGAGTGGAGAGGACATGCCTGAGGCTCAAGCAGACCTTGTACATGCACAGCCATTTGAAAAATCATCATGACAAAGACGGTGAACAGCTCATCTGTTTCTACTGACCTTTTCTATAGGATAAATGGAATTCAACTGTGAAACAAGGGATGTGAATAAGACCTAATGGGATGGTAAAGACAGGTCATGTGTCTGAGTTTCTACCATATGCCACTAACTGCTAAGTACTTCTATATATATTATCACATTTCATGTTAAACTTTGAGGTAGGTATTATGAGCCCCACTTTGGACATGAAAACTAAGACACAGGGAAGCTAAGTACCCTCCCACTGTCACACATTGTGGAGCTGTGACAGAAACACATCTAATTTCAAGGCCAATGGTTTTCTCATTGTATCATTTCTAAAATGGGTCCGATGGTCCTCCATCTTATGAACTATTTAGATCAGTGTTTCTAGCTCTAGCTAGTGATGTACCAATCAATCTCTTCAGTCTAACTTATAAAATATGAGTAACACCCATTGATGACCACACATACAAGGAACTGCATTCTAAACCTTATAATTTTTACTTTTCATTTTCCAACACAAAGTATCATGATCCACACTTTTTGGTGTCTATTTGAAGATGGCAGAGTTTCCAATTTACACATGGAATCTTTTATTCCTTAAGATATTATTTTATAGGGGGCACCTGGGTGGCTCAGTGCGTTAAGGCCTCTGCCTTCAGCTCGGGTCGTGATCTCAGGGTCCTGGGATGGAGCCCCGCATCGGTCTCTCTGCTTGGTGGGGAGCCTGCTTCCTCCTCTCTCTTTCTGCCTACTTGTGATCTCTATCTGTCAAATAAATAAATAAAAATCTTTAAAGATAAAAAAAAGATATTATTTTATAATAATAGACTTTTCATTTATACTTGTTTCCACTTTCCAACTGGTCCAAAAATAAGTGTGTTTTTTTTGTTTTGTTTTGTTTTGTTTTAAAGATTTTATTTATTTATTTGACAGAGATCACAAGTAGGTAGAGAGGCAGGCAGAGAGAAAGGAAGGGAAGCAGGCTCCCTGCTGAGCAGAGAGCCCGATGCGGGGCTTGATCCCTGGGCCCTAGGATCATGACCTGAGCCAAAAGCAGAGGCTTTAACCCACTGAGCCACCCAGGCGCCCCTAAGTGGGTTTTTTAATACAGTGGCACATACTCCAACACTTCACCCTTCATTTCTGGGGTCCTTCCTTTCTACTGGAAGCTGTCTTCTGAGTCTGAACAAATAAAAACTTTCTCTATTTCTCCGACGTTACTCTCTCTTGATATACAGAGGGAGTATTTTTTATTATACCTGAAGGGAAAAGGGAAAATAGATGGTTGAAACTATTGCTTCATGTTTTTCAAAACCCATCAGAGTTTTTGCCAGCTGTGTGAATGCAACACAGCATAATTAAAAAGGGATTTTGAAATTAGACAATCCTGATTGTGAATCTCAAACCTGCCATTTATAATCTGTGTGAGTGACAATGGGCAGATAATTCTTCAAGCCTGGTTTTTACAACTTTAAAAATAATGTAATCATCTTTACTGTTTTGGGTGATTTTAAAGATTCTAAAAAATGTATGTAGCTTGGAGGGCAGTCCAAGATGTGGCAGAGGAGATCCTGAAATCACTTCCTTCCATAGACACACTGACCCTACAGTTACAGATGGAAAGATTTCCTCTGAAAAAGACCTGAAAACTAGCTGAACAGCTCCTTCAAAAGAATAAAGGGGCAACACAGATAGATGGGTAGGAGAGGCAGAGCTATGGTGTTACCAAATACCTCACCCCAAGCACAGCGAGCCACAATCAAGAAGGATCTCACATAGCAAAAATCCCTCAGAGGTGAGGCACTGGTGTTCTTCAGCCGGCACTATAAACCATGGGATCTGCGCTAGAGACACAAGACCCCTAAAATATCTAGCTTTGAAGAACAAGGCTTATGTCCAAGAGATCCAAAGGGCTGTAGGCAATGGAGATCCCACTCTTAAGGCATTTGCAAGCTGACTCAGTTCAACGTCCTGCACAAAAACAAGGGCATGAAGATCCCTTCATTCATCTTAGAGGCACTGGTGCCGTTTCTGTATTTTCACTCTGCCTTGCTAACACTGGCGGAACACACAGTCCCTGCACTCCAGCTTCCCTGCTAAAGCCAGCAGGTTCCCAGTTACACAATAACACCTTAAATCTGTTAGAATGGCTATTATCAAAAAGCCAAGAAATATCAAGGATTCGTGAAGATGTGGCAGGAAAGGGAACCCCCATGCATTGTTAGTGAGAATATAAATTGATACAGCTACTATGGAAAACAGCATGGAGGTTCCTCAAGAAATTAAAACAGAACTACCATACAATCCAGTTATCCCAATTCTAGATACTTACCTGAAGAAAATGAATATGCTGATTCAAAAAGACATGTATCCCTATGTTCATCAAAATGTTACTTAAAATAGCCAAGATACGGAAGCAATCTAAATGTCCACTGATCAATGAATGGATAAAGATGTGGTGTGTGTGTGTGTGTGAATACAAACACGCTCATGCATATGTACACATAATGGAATGTTAGCCATTAGAAGAATGAAATCTTGTCATTTGCAAAAACATGGATGGACCTAGAGAGTATTAGACTAAGTCAAAAAGACAACAGAGAACTTCACTTATATGCAAAAAACTGAGAAAAAAAAAATGAACGAACACAACAGACTCATAGAGAGCCGATGGTCACCAGAGAGAAGGTAGGGGGATGGATGAAATAGGTGAAGGGGGTTAAGAGATATAATCTTCCAGTTATAAGACATGAGAAAATAACATACAGCATAAGGAATATATTAATTATATATTAATTATAATATATATTATAAAATATATAAATATATTTATGTATATTTATATATATTTAATATATTAATTAATTAATTGTTAATTATTTAACAACTCTGGTGACAGATGGTAACGAGACTGTGACCCTTTCATAATATATTGAATCACTATATAGTACACCTGAAAAACAATGTTAAAAGTCAATAATTCCTCAAAAAGTTTTAAATGGATCAAAAAAGTTTCAAGGATGTTTACTACTGTGAAAATTGATGTCTAACATCTGTCTCCCCTTCTTAAAAAAGTAAATTGGTTAATGTGGCCCAGGTAGAAAACTAAATGTTCCAACTTCACATCTCAGTGCATCTAGTATGTTCCAGACATTAGGCTGTAAGCTGATGTTATGTCCTTCTGATGCTTGGTATCCAGATGTAATGCCTGGAGGTTCAGCCACCATCTTGAAACATGAAGTAGCCCTGAAGATGGAATCCAGGTGACACAGCATAGAGATGGAAAAACACCAGGTCTTTAATGATTTTTTAGAGGCACATACTAGTTAGTCCTGGAGTGCCTATTTATAAATGCTCCCACACAGAAGAAACATTTCTATCTTATTTAAGTCACCTTTTTTGAAAAGGGTAGTCACTCTAGGACACTCTGTTGCAAGTAACTGAATGCAATTTCTAACTAATACAGCTGCTATTAAAAGAGTAATTAAAAAAAAATCCTTATCACTTAAAAATAAGTAGAATTAGTACTAACACTCTTATGTGAAAATCTCTTGAAAGCTCTTATGATCTCATGACTTGAGTAGTAGACTAAATAATGGCCCCCCTAAAAGACATTCACATCCTAATCCATGGAACCTGTGAAAATTATCTCATATGGAGGGAAAAAAAAAAGTCTGTGCTTAGCATATGTGATTAGTTGGAGAATTTCTTAAGACGTGTAAAGATCTTGAGATGGGGATATTTATTCTTATCTGGGTGAGCCCCAAATGTAATCACAAATGTCTTTAGAAAAAGAGAGACAGGGTGAGATTTGACACACAAAGAGGAAATGGCCATGTGATCACATAGGCAGATTAGAGTGATGTGGCCCCAAGCCAAGGAACACTGGCAGCCACGGAAGCTAGAAGAGGCAAGAAGCCACGCTCTCCTGTAGCCTTGTAGGGAACATGGCCCTGGCAACAGCTTGATTTCAGCTCAGTGATACGGATTTCAGGCTTGGCTTCTAGAACTGGGAAAAAAATTTTGTCATTTTAAGCCACCAGAAACAAAAACAAAACACACATAGGTGATAAGCTCCTTGACATTGGTCTCAGTAAGAGTTTTTTGGATCTGACTCTAAAAGCAAAGGCAGCAAAAGCAAAAAGTAAAAGGGAACTAAGTCAAACTGAAGAACTTCTGCAGAGCAAAAGGACTCAGTAACAAAATGAAAAGGCAAACTACTGAACAGAAGCGATGCACAAATCATGTACCTAATAAGGGCTTACTATCCTAAAGAAACACTTCATACAACCGAAGGGAAAAAATCAATTAAAAAATGGGCAGAGGTTCTGAAAGATATTTTTCCAAAGATAACCTACAGATGGCCAACAGACACATGAAAAGATGCTCTGTATCACTCATCACCAGGAAAATGCAAATCAAAACAATAAGATTCCATCTTTACACCCGTTAGAATGTCTAGAATCAAGAAGGAAAAAAAAACAGTTTTGGCAAGGATGTGGGGAAAAGGGAAACCTCGTACGCTACTGGTAGGAATGTAAATTGGTGCAGCCACTGAGGAAAACAGTATGGAGGTTCCTCAAAAAATGAAAACAAAGCTACCTTATGATCCAGTAATTCCACTTCTGGGTATATACCCAAAGAAAATGAATACACTCATTTGAAAAGATATCTATACCCTCTTATTTACTGCAGCATTTATAACTGCCACGATGTGGAAACAACTCATGTTCATTGATGGATAAGTGAATAAAGATGTGGTGTGTATGTAAAGGAATATTACTCAGCCATAAAAATTGCCATTTACAACAACATGGATATATGTGTATATGTATACATATATCCTAACACAGTCGGCTAGCATGTAAGTCCTCAATGAAGGGCCATCATAACCATGGCTACGTGACCTTGGGCAAGTTACTTCACCCTCCTCTTATAAAATGTCCAGCCAGCTAGCAACTGAGCCAAACCTGGAATATTTTTTTAGTAAACAAGCATTTGTATTTATGTACTTGTTTTCGAGAGAGGAAAAGAACAAGTGCAAGCGGGGCATGGTGGGTGGGACAGAATCTCAAGCAGGCTGCATGCCCAGGGCGGTGCCCCACATGGGGTTTGATCTCATGACCCCGAGATCATGACCTGAGCCAAACAAAAAACAAACAAACAAAAAAACAAACAAACAACAGTCTGATGCTTAACTGATTGAGCTACCCAGGCACCCCTGAAATATATCTTTTAAATCTGCTCCATTCCCTCTGGGGTCTTCCATTCTTTCTTACTGCTTCTAGCATTTCAAGTCTGTCTTTTTCTGGTTCCTAGCTCTTTACTCACACAGTATTTTTATTGTCAATGATGAATTTTTTGAGTGGTGTCCACAACATCTATAGACCCATTTGGAATTGAAAACACATCCTGATGGGATGCCTGAATGGCTCAGTGGGCTAAGTCACTGCCGTTGGTTCAGGTCATGATTTTAGAGTGGTGGGATCGAGTCCTGCATCGGGCTCCTTGCTCAGCAGGGAGCCTGCTTCTCTTTCTGCCTCTGCCTGCCACTCTGCCTGCTTGTGCGTGCTCTCTTTCTCTAACAAATAAATAAATAAAATCTTTTTTAAAAAAAGAAAATGTATCCTGATAACCTCAGAGCTTGCACACTTGCATCGTTATATATGAACCTGCACATGGTACTTGAAGGTTAAAAAAATTTCTTAAGCGTTTATTTTTAGCTCATTTCTTCACAACCTTGGGTTCTTCATGCTTTAGGTAATTAGTTTATCGTAAGAATGGTAACGTTGAAAGAAATTTCTTTTGAGCAAAGCAGCAGCTGAAAAATTGTGGTAAGAAGTCACGGCAGTCATAAGACTATTGCTGAGCATGGGTTTATTAGAAAGTAAAATAAACAGTATGCTGCATGCGGAGTTCATCTTCATTAAACATTCATACTGGAAATGCTTACCTTGTCTGCAGCCAAGATGTTATCCTTTGCAGAAGTGGCGGGGAGGTGGGGGTGGGGGGATCTCTAAGCCAATGTACTGCAAGTGTTCCAGGACTTTGGGAAAGCAGTGTTATGTAAAATCTTCAAATGTGTTAGCATAAGCAGTTTGGCCTTCCAATGATTTCTACCACCTTGGGGCAGGACATGAGGGTGAGGAAGGCATCTCAGAAGAGAATGAACTGACTGGCATTCTACCATGCAGAGTAATGTAAATAAAATTCAAGAGGACTTTGCACCACTGCCATCGTGGTATGTGAGTCACTTGGCTAATATGTTAAGAGGATTAGCGCTAAAGCTGCGTGAACTTTGAAATAGCCCAATGAAGCTTATGTGCTTTCCAGTTTAAATTGGTCCTCAGCAAGACCTCTCTGATCATCAGGAATTTGGCAGCCTGGGTATTCTGTCACATTCTCCAAAGCAAGGTCGAGCCCCCTGGGTGTCAACCCTGTAGCCTCCCTTTTTATTGAGGTGGAAATGGAGAGAGGACTAGAAGGGGAAGGGGCGGAGATCACCAAGGAGGTCACGGTGAAAGCCAAGATCCAAATAACTGCTTCACGCTTTCCCAAAGATCACACAGTTTAACAAAATTAAATTAAAAAACCACCACCCAGCTGTTGCATCTTGCTTATGGCTTAAAGGGTCAAAAGGAAAGCCCTTTCCCTACCCCCTTTAAGCTAGAGGGGGCTTCAGTGAGCAATGCATGAATCCTCCTTACAGAAATAAAGGCATCACACCGTGTGGTTCATGTGAAAGACACATTTGGGGTGGGGGAAGGGAAACTCACAAAAAAATGGCTCTTTCCTTAATAAAAGCCCTAAAATGTCTACCTTTATACTTCAACTTAGCTAACGTGGAGTTAGCTAAGGCATCCTGAAGAAACTTCACATCACAAATAGATTACTATGTGTGACCCAAAATGGCAAATGCCCACATGTCAAGGCACATACATGTGTCCGGGCATGTGGCATGCCTATGTGTATTTGCATGGCTGTAGAAGCAACCTAAAAGACACACTTCCAGCAAACACAGGCTAAGAAGAAACAAACCAAGGGGAAAAAAAAAACAAAAACAAACCTCCTTTAAGGCATGCCACCTCCAGATAGATTTCATGGGGCCTTTTGCTGGGGATGCCAATGGTTTTGGAATGAGTTTAAATGAAATGCATCATTCAGGAAGCAGCTGGGGAACCTGTTCCCTTGACTCTCCAGGGTGTCCTTTGAAGCTCCTGCTTCTGCTTCAAGGCTATCCAATGACAGGAACACTTCTTTGTCTCCAGAAGTAGTAAAACAAAACAAAACAAAACAAAAAAACCTGCTTAAACACTTGAGCCAGTGCTATGTCACCATCGCAAACGACAGCTGAGAATAGCAGTCAATCCAGCAAAGGGATTTCTAAAGAACTCAGTACCATTTGCCAGTTGAGAAGGCATCTAGATTCAGAGGTGGTTGCTTTCCACAAAGTGACTATGATCTACATCATTTTAGGCTGCAAAGTAAGAAGAATAAAAAGGCAAATGCTACTTGATAGTTTTGCAGCTTTAATCTGGAGATAGCAAGGCTCCGTGTTTGTATTTCCTTCTGATCTTTTGCCACAGCACTGGGTTTGTGTAATAACTCTGTCATGTTCTTTCTCCCGTCCTGTGTCCACTGGTACTAAGTGAATTCATGAAGACACCCAGAACTGCTGACAAAATAGAAAATTAGTTATAGAAGCAATGAGTTTTTTAGCAGAAAACATTGCATTTTTAACAAGCCATGACTTAGCTGAAAATGACATAATGCAGGATCAATTGTGTGGGCTCAAATGTTTACACTTGTCAGAGATGTATTTTGATTTAGAATTATGTCATCGAAGAGCATTGCTGAGGCCCCATTCCACACACACTGGAACACTCACCACGCCATGCAACATAAGTGTAGTGTTAAATCCTCTGGGGACTTTCCTACAAAGTTTTTTCTTTTTTTTTTTTTTTTTTGAAACCAAAACTGACAAAGAGAGCAAATGTGTGCAGCATTGCTCAAGGGTTAATGGAAATTTCTGCAAACTCCTTAAAATGGAATTTAAAAAAAAACAAAAACAAAACTGTCAATGTATGTAGCTATTAAAATTTGCTTTCCACATTTTGCTAGGTTTTAATTAGAACTTTAGATCTTAAGAAAGTAGGTTGACTGACCAGGCAATTCTGAGTTTTTGGCAGAGGGTGTAATACCAAATCTTTCTTTTGATATCAACTCTCACTCTCTGTTGCTTATGACCTGACTTGAAATGCTTAAGAGATCCAAGATGGTTGTCTTCTTTTTTACTTAAGCTTGTAGCCTTGGCTTAGAGCCAACATTCTTGCCCAAGGTTAGCAGGAAAGAGGTTCCATAAGACCATTACCTCTGAAAGAGTAAATATATAAGTGGATGATGGCCAGACCATATATATAAAAACAGAACTTCCCTTAAATAGCCAAAGCTGTTAAGTTTTTATGTTTTTTTTTTAAGATTTTATTTATTTATTTGACAGACAGAGATCACAAGTAGGCAGAGAGGCAGGCAGAGAGAGGGGGGAAGCAGGGTCCCTGCTGAGCAGAGAGACCAATGCGGGGCTCGATCTCAGGACCCTGAGATCATGACCTGAGCTGAAGGCAGAGGTTTAACCCACTGAGCCACCCAGGTGCCCCTGTTTTTTTTTTTTTTTTTTTTTTTAAGATTTCATTCAAGAGAAAGAGAAAGCTGGGGGGGGTGGGTATAGGCATATATATATATATATATATATATATATATATATATAAAGAGAGAGAGAGAGAGAGAGAGAGCCTGGAAATAAATCCACATAGATTTACATAGTCAATCTATGACAAAAGGAGGCAAAACTATAAAATGGGGGAAAAGACAGTCTCTTCAATAAATGGTGCTGGGAAAATTGGACAGCTGCCTGCAAGAGAATGGAACTGGATCACTTTCTTACATCCTACACAAAAACTCCAAATGGATTGCAGACTTAACTAAGACCCGAAACCATAAAACTACTAAAAAAATATATAGGCAATAATCTCTCAGACATAGGCCTTAGCAACATTTTTCTGGATATAGCTCCTTAAAGCAAGGGAAACAAGCAAAAATAAACTATAGGGACTGTATCAAACAAAAACTTTTGCCTAGTGAGGAAAAACAACAAAACTAAAAGGCAACCTATGGAATGGAAAAAGACATTTGTAAATGATATATCCAATAAGAGGTTAATATTCAAAATATATACAGAACTCCTACAACAGAAAAAAAAATCCAATTAAAAAAATGGGCAGATGACCCAAATAGACTTTTCAAAGATCTATAGATGGCCAATAGACACATGAAAAGATGTCCAATATCACTAATCATCAGGGAAATACAAATCAAAACCACCAGGAGATATCATTCTCATATCTATAGGGATGGCTGGTATCTAAAAGACAGAAAATTAAGTGTTGGAAAGGATATAGAGAAAAGGGAATCCTCTTAACACTGTTGGTGCAGCCACTGTGACAAACAATATGGGATTTCCTCAAGTCATTAAAGATGGAAATACCATACAATCCAGTATTTCGTTCTGTATTCTCCCAAAGAAAATGAAAACATGGATTCAAAGAGATATATGCACCATATGTTTATTGTGGCATTATTTATAATAGCGAAGATATGAAAGCAACCTAAGTGCCCATTGATTGATGAATGGATAAAGAAGATGTGTGTGAGGTGTGTGTGTGTGTGTGTGTGTGTGTGTGTGTGTATAACAATATTAGCTAAAAAGCCTGAGTGGCTCAGTGGGTTAAAGCCTCTGCTTTCGGCTTGGGTCATGATCCCAGGGTCCTGGGATCAAGCCCCGCATCAGGCTCTCTGCTCAGCAAGGAGCTTGCTTCCCCCCCTCTCTGCCTGCCTGCCTCTCTGCCTACTTGTGATCTCTGTCTGTCAAATAAATAAATAAAATATTAAAAGAAAAAAAAAAAAAGAACAGAATCTTGCCATTCTTGACAACATGGTTGGACCTAGAGGGTATCATACTAAATTCAGAGAAAGAAATACCATGATTTCACTTTTATGTGAAATTGAAATAAAACAAACAAAAAAAAAACCCAAACAGAATCTAATACAGAGAACTGGTGATTACCAGAAAGATTGAGGGGGGGTGCAATACATTTCCAGTTATAAAATGTCAGGGGTACAAAAAGTACTGCACAGGGAACAGAGTTAATATTGTAATAATGTAGAAGGACAGTAAGTGCATTTATCATGAGCACTGCATAATACCATTGTCGATTCACTATGTCATACACCTGAAACTAATATAACATCATATGTCAACCATACCTCAATTAAAAAAATATAAAAAAGTACATGGACTCTGACCCATGACCAGCAATCTACCCAGGAAATACCCTTGTCATCAGCCCAGGAAACCTGTCTTTGATAGGTCAGACTTGTAGGAAGTCAGACTATTATTTCTAGTAATAATCCAGGAAGATGATAATCAGCCCCAAATCTACCAGGTCTTGATGAATACCTGAACACCCCTAACCAATCACAGGGTATACCCACTTCTGGTTAGTTAGCCTGTCAACACAAAGTCTCTCTTTGTGATTCCTTGATATTAGAGAATAGCTATATTGTGGTTTATACATTTGGAAAAGAGATGAAAACCTACGTTTAGGATCCAAACAGTGAATCTACATCTAGTCAGGAAACAAGAAACCACTCCATGCATTTATAATAGGAACCTTAAGGAAAGACCTTGGTTATGGAGGAGTTGGAATTGAGATTGAAGGGAGGGGTGGTAGAAGAGCCAAAGAGAGACCGTTTGTTAATCTAGGATCAGGAAGACACCACCTTCCTGGACCGGATCTTTTGAATCCACAGACTGATACTCTGATGGAACCACGTCACTCCTAAGCAGGAAGTGTGCCCCTATTTGCTACTAAATTGCCAGCAACAACGCTAGAGCCCGTGTCCATGGCTAACCACCTCAGCCACAGCTGTCCCCCCGCAGAGGCATACCAATATGAGTTTTCCTCTTCCCGCTTGACGATCTCCCACCAGGCCTTTTGCTAGAAGGGCACACCAGGAGGACAGCTGGCAAAGGTGGCCTAGGAGACTGAATTGCAGTCTTCCAACCCCTAGAGTGAAGAGAGAACCAGTGTGGAGCTGGTGGAACAGAACCACCAATACTGTCCAGCACAGGTAAACAGGTTTAGACCTAGCCTGGATCATAAATCCAAGCCAAAAGAATATTCTAACTCATTAAACTTGCTCTTTAAAAAATTAAAGTTAGGGCACCTGGGTGGCTCAGTGGGTTAAAGCCTCTGCCTTCATCTCAGGTCATGATCCCAGGGTCCTGGGATTGAGCCCTGCATCGGGCTCTCCACTTAGCGGGGAGTCTGCTTCCTCCTCTCTCTCTGCCTGCCTACTTGTGATCTCTGTCAAATAAATAAATAAAATCTTAAAAAAAAAAAAAAAGAATGCATTGCTAAAATAGAATTGTCACTAAAATAATTGAAACCGCATGTATGACCACCAAACTAGCAAAAGAGGAGAAATAAAATAAGAAAATGGGATCAATTCCAAAAAGGAAAAAAGAAAATATATGATGAAATTGTTAAAATCCTAAAATAAGATGACAGAAATGAATTCAAATATCAATGATCACATTAAACATAAATAGACTAAATTCATCAATTAAGAGCAACTCTGAGATCACATTTAAATAAATAAATAAATAAATAAATAAATAATTAAAGTTAAACCCATAATTTAGATTGTCATAACCCTGAATGTTCCTAGCTAGGTCCCATCCTCCCCACTTCTAATGTCACCAGCTTGGGGATGGGCCCAGGGTGGAGTGCGGAAGGGAGGGTAAGAGAGACCACACTAAAGGAGAAGGTTTGAAAAATTCTGAGACCTGATTATAGCTGACCGTTATGAGTGGAAGCTGGATTCCTCTCATGCATACGAAGTTCTGACACCCCAACCTGTTTTTGACTCACCCTGGATCTGGAATGAGTCTCTATAGTTCTTAACAATAGCTATCCATAACACATCCATTGGAAGATGCATTCTTCCAAAGAATCAGGGCCAGAATTTATAGAATGATATTCTGGGGTCATTCATGGAAGATGGTGAGGGTGAACAAACAGACCTCTTTTTGGGTTTCATTGGTTTCATTCAGCCATTATTTCCTGGGTGCTGCCCATGTATGCAGGCACCACTTCAAGCACACAGAATATGGGAGAGAACAAATCCCTGCCCTCGTATAGTACACATAGTGTGGGGAGAAAGGTAGACAGCTGTATAATTAAAACATGGCATTGGGAAAGAACAGGAAGGGGGAGAGGCAGACTTTGCCATTTTATTAAGCTAGATGGGAAGAGCTTCCTTGAAGAGCTAATAGTTAAGCAAATGTGTCAAGAAAGTGAGCTAGGAAGTCACGTGAACACCAACAGATCTCCCTGGCAGAGGAAATGGCAGATTCAAAAGCCCTGAGGCAAAATATGCTTGGTCCATTTAGCAAACAGTTTCATGTGGCTAGAAGAGAGAAGCGGCACAGAGGTCAGAAAGAATGAAGGTCACATCACGGGCAGCCCTGAATGCTATTTTAGAAAATAGTTCTTTCTTCTGAACTGGGAGGGCACTGGAAGATTTAGCACAGAAGAATGACAGGATCACCATGGGAGCTATATGTAAGTGGGTAGAGGGGGATACGTGCTGATGTAGTTGGTGAGGGTAGAGGCAGGAAGGCCAGTTCAGGCCCCAGTGCAATATTCCAGATGAGAGATGCCCTGAAGTGGTGGTAGAAGAGGTGTTGGTAAGTAGCTTGTTCACATAAATAGAAATAGGAAATTACTCAAGCTAGCCAGAATTATATCTGCAACACTCCACTGAAAAATCTATTATAAATATATCCTCTTGTGATGCTAGGTTAGCAGTATCATCTTTAGACCTACATATTATACCAAAATTCACTTTTTATTTGCAGTCTCTATGCCCCAACTGCTTCATTTTGGCTGAAAACATGTTACTCTTAGATAATAATAAGACAAATAACTAAATGCATTTCACAGACAGCACCTATCCTTTCACTTGCTTATGGTGCGTTTTCCAAATGAGGACCCTTTTAACAGAAAACAACTTTGTGAACGCTTACATTCGGCTGTATTTTTAGCACCCACCGACAAAAATACATAATGACAAAAAGCTACTATAAAATCAGTAATGCTTGAAAATGCCATATTTTATAAGTACAACAGCAACAGCATCGCCACTCATCTGAAAAGTAATTGCAGGTGTATGCACAAAATCAAATACTTATAATTCACTGACCACATGTAGGGTACATAGGGTTTCAGAGACCCTTTGTCACTGGCATGGAAATAGCCTCTGTAGGAAGTGAAATCCCAGACAGCTTTGTGATTCTCCAAATTCAATCAGAAGCCATTTGAACACGAAGATCAATGGTTATAGGAGACAGATAGGAAAAGCAAGTATTTTTTTTTTCATTTTATTTTCTTTTATTTCTTTTCAGTGTTCTGGAATTCATTGTTTCTGCACCACACCTAGTGGTCCATGAAATATGTTCTCTCCATAATACCCACCACCGGGCTCACCCAACCCTCCACTCCCCTCCCCTCCAAAACCCTCAGTTTGTTTCTTAGAGTCCACAGTCTCTCATGGTTCGTCTCCCCCTCCGAGTTCCCCCAACTCACTTCTCCTCTCCATCTCTCAATATCCTCCATGTTATTTCTTATGCTCCACAAGTAAGTGAAACCGTATGATAATTAACTCTCTCTGCTTGGCTTATTTCACTTAGTGTAATCTCTTCCAGTCCCGTCCATGTTGCTATAAAAGTTGGGTATTCATCCTTTCTGATGGAGGCATAATACGCCATTGTCTATATGGACCATATCTTCTTTATCCATTTGTCCCTTGGAGGGCATCTTGGCTCTTCCCACAGTTTGGCAACTGTGGCCATTGCGAAAAAGCAAGTATTTAGAAGTCACAAATTGACTAACAAAAGCTAGCCACTGGTTTACATGGGTGGAGGGCATGAAATTTTTCTTGAAAAAAAATCAAGGAATGAGCAATTCTCATACCTAAGGAGGTGGGCTAAGGTGATCAGTCCCTTCAGTAAGCTGTGGGTTCCATGGCTTAATGATTATGAAAGGACCATGTCACCAGCCCCAGGTTACAAGTGGAACCAAAACCTTTGGTCAATTAGCAACCTTCAGCAGCTGAAGAGTGAATTGAAAACTTGGCAGGCAAAACCACAGTGGTTTCCTCAGAGGGTAAATTCTACACAAAGAAATTAAGTCAATCGTAGCTCCTGGCACTCATTTTTTCATGTTAGGTTCAGAAATAACCTATATATAGGAGGTATTTGGGGTATTGATAATATGTAAGAGGATCTGACAGAGTAGGGTGTTCTAATGCAGAAGTCTTAGGATTTTGATGGAAAATCTAATTAAGGGATTTATGTAGACTTGTAATTTAACCTGAAATCTTACAAAATTGCATATAATACTGGAACATTTAAAGAAGTGCTTCTCAAACGAGCTTGCTGAAACACAGCATCAGCTTCCAAGCCCTAGTTTCTTTTCCTCAGTCGATCTACGGTGGAGCCTGAGAATTTATATTTCTAAATCACATTCTCAGGGGATGCTGATATTGGCCCAGGGACCACACCTCGCGGAACACTGCTTTACAGGCTCTTAAGATTCATTTATTTACAAAGTAAATTAGACATAAAAATGCCTTACGAACTTTGGAACCTAAGAACATCATTAAATCAGATTACTTTAAAAAGGAAATGTTCAATTTATAAATGCAGCTTACATTATTTAAAAGTTAATGATCTGTGTTTGTAAGGGGTACCAAATATTCATAGTCTGAAAAATTCACCAGTGCTCTATACAGAAATTTAAGGAATAACTTGGGTTTTGAATGACCAACTTTATGAAACTGAATATTACATGCGAAACCCAAGTCACCTCTGAAGAATCTTTGTACACAAAACTCACTAGACCTAAAAAACAAGTTAGCACTGACAGTTGTACTCATTTTCCCGGGGCCTCCAAGCCCATGAACTGGGAAAGTTTGGCATGAAGGACTAGCTAAATGTGCACCCTTTCTCTAAACCATTTGATGCCTCTTCAAATGGTCTTACTCCTCTGCTCAGAGAGTCGGGGCTTGCTTGAAAGACAGTGGACTGAACAAAGAGTCCACATCTTGATCGACTTTGTCTGCCACAGGAATGAATCTCCTGCAAACGCCCTGGGAGCTTTTCTCTCCAGCTCCCCTGCTAACTGTCATTGTCTTCATGCACTGTCAGAGGACACCACTGAAAGAAGAATGGCATGTCAAGATCAATCTTCCTCCAGAGACACTCCTTGAAATAATGTTGAATAGCTGTGCTTTTGGAAATCTTTACTTCTGAGACCAATTATCTCTCTGCTACAATGTATTCAGCCTTCACCAGCTTGGCTTCTGGACCCAGCTGTTTTCTGGAAGGCTAGATGCACTTTGAATCACAGATGTGATCATTTAAATTAACTAAATTTTCTATGTTTTTAAAAAGGGACACTTATTAGCCTTCAGGGAATACAGTCCTTTGGTTCATTTTGCAGGTTAGGAGGATCCTAAAGCTACTCTCTAGTTCAAGAGAAATTCAAGTTAGTGAAGGTGCTAGATGTCCACAGGATTCCAGACTCGGTTTGGAAGCCAACTCTATTAAAGCAAAATGTCAACTGCTTGAGGCCAGATCCACCCTTATGGTATCCTTAGAATTTAGACATATTTGGGTTACCGAAGCAATCTCTTATTTTCTGGGACCTCGATTTTTGGATCTAATCTTAAGTGAAATTTTACAGAAAGCTGTCACAGAAAAAAGTCTATAGTCAATTTCCTTTGGGCCTCAAAACACAATAGTACGTGCAACTAGACTTAGACAAATGCTCCATTTTACAAGTTGTGCCGTCACGGTAGACATGGGCTAGAACAACAGATTTATGAAGAGATGCTCTGAATTCTGACTTTCCCTGCCTAAGCCTATTATTTTTAAAAAACGAAAATACCTACTTAGTGTCTGGGACATAGAAGATACCTGATAAATGTTGGCTATGATTTTTTTTTAACCTAACTGCCTATCAGAAAATGGTTAATCCTTATGATGCAATTATATATGGTCATTAGGAACTGTTACATAAATCTAGGTAGTGTTATATTTAAAACTGCACAGCCATTAGATTTTAAATATACACTATTTTAAAAACTAGGGACAAGACAAAAAGCCACCAAATTATTAATCCATTGTTGTGAACAACAGCTTTTATTTAAAAGTTATCCTTCCTACTTTTCTATATTTGGGAGATATCTTAATACAAGGCAAATGAACAAATTCAACCCCAAAATTTAAAAGTTGTGAATGAAATTGCGCAGGCATATCCAACTCCATTAGAAACTACCAATCACTCCTGCTACGGTGCACAGTCGTATCTTACACACCCCTACACAGCATAACTCCAAGAAGAACTGCATTTAAGATTTTATTTATTTATTTGAGAGAGAGGCAATGAGAGAGAGCATGAGCGAGGAGAAGGTCAGAGGGAGAAGCAGACTCCCCATGGAGCTGGGAGCCTGATGCGGGACTCGATCCCAGGACTCCAGGATCATGACCTGAGCCGAAGGCCGTCGTCCAACCAACTGAGCCACCCAGGCGTCCCGAAGAACTGCATTTAAATCACCCCTTACGCTTAAGATATTTTCAATAAGCCTCGGTAGATCAAGTGGTTATGTTTCTTTCCATTTTACAGGTAAGATTAGGAACTCACTCCCAATTTATTTCTGGAGCTAATGTAACTGCCTGTAATTTAGTGGGGATTATGGTTACTGGTTACGTTGCTTATCCTGCTCAATGCCATGTAAACCTTCACTGACCCAGCTGAGGACGGGCTGGGGGGGTTCAGTTACACAGCCTCTGGGGTGTCTCCCATCTACAAAATGATAATAAACACTTCTGCCCACCCCTCCTCAGAAGCTTATAAGACAAACAACTCAGTGCAGGTGAAAACTTTTCACATATGTAAATTTAAGGCATTTTCTTTTATTCTTTCGAAACAGGATTAAAACCAAACACTAACTGTAGATAACTATGTGCTTTATATTTTTGGAAGGCAACTGCCCCTTGGTAGGTGCCACAAAGCAGGAGTTCCCTTTTTAAGTTCCTCTTGAAAGCATTAATGAGTTGTGGATCTATAAAATGAGGTCTGGGGAAACTCAGAGGTCATTTATTCGACCTCTCCAGAACCTCTGAGGTTATTCACCCTCAGCTTGACACTTCAACTGAAAGAGAAGCTCCTCACCCCAGGGGGGACACCTTTCTTTTGGCCTGTGAAAAGCGTCATTCCGTTTACAAGTCTAATGATATCAATAAGCTCTAACAGAAAAGAAAAAGGAGCAACTCTGTCTTTGTCTTAAGAGGATTATAATCTAATACTGTTTAGAACATTTTTTTTTTCCTTTTCAACTTCCTTCTGCTGTGCTCGGATTGCTCATCCGAATGTCTGATTAGGAAGCCTCATCCTTCCTGGGTGTTCATGGAGCACTGTGACTCCACAGGCAAGAATTTTCATTTTTAAATTTTCATGTCATCAACATAATCCTGTATCATAAAATAGAGTGCAGGGAAAAAGAAAAAAAAAAAACCTTAAGCTACTTGGGGGTTATTTGTGCATGATGGGTAGTAATTTGCAAATACCTTGCCTTGAACCTCAGAACTGGATCTACAATGAACAAACCCCTGCAACGTAATGTTGGCAGCAAGTCCCTTCTGGAACACTCCGTCCAGATACCATGGGGTAAGAGAAAGTGTAAGCCTTATAAGAATCAGCACCTCATTCAGTGGGAAAACTCTTGCTGACATCAGTTTAGATCTAGAAATATAGTGAAATCTAAATATGGAAAATGCAGATTATGCTGAGTGGAATAAGTCAAGCAGAGAGAGTCAATTATCACACGGTTTCACTTACTTGTGGAGCATAAGGAATAATACAGAGGACATTGGGAGATGGAGAGGAGAGGTGAGTTGGGGGAAATCGGAGGGGGAGACAAACCATGAGAGACTGTGGACTCTGAGAAATAAACCGAGGGTTTTGGAGGGGAGGGAGGTGGGAGGTTGGGTGAGCCTGATGGTGGGTATTAAGGAGGGCAGGCATTGCATGGAGCACTGGGTGTGGTGCATAAACAATGAATTCTGGAACACTGAACAAAAATGAAATTAAATAAAATTGAAGAAAATAAAAATAAAAATAAATAAATAAATATGGAAAAATGTGCAATTTCACCCATCTTTATTCAGCTTCGTCATTCCAAGAACTGTGCCTGCGTTTCAGTCTGAAGTGAACAAGAGCAGAGCAAAGATGACAAGTTATGTGGTTCTAACGGCCAATGGCTCCTAGTGTTCCTCCTTGGATTATGAGAGTTGGGAGGCGGTTCTGAATATTTGTCTTTCCCCCTCCCTACCACCGTGGCATAAGCCTGTAAATATTAGGAGTGTCCACAGACATGTCAAGGTTTCATTCAAAAGAAAGCATCCTTGTGAAGAAACACTGCATAATTTAGAAAACAGTTTAATTAGGCTCCAAATGTTCTTTTGCAGCGGTAATGGTTTTAGAATCCATCAGCTCCTCTCATTTACTCAAGCCTCAGGTTACTCCTGGTAGGAGGCATCCAGCCTAGTGAGCCTTCCATCTCTCTCCACTGACCCAAAAGGTGGGCTCTGCTTAGAAAAGCAGCAGTCTCTCCCAGAATGAGAGCTTCTGTGAGTATTTCCCAAGGAGATCCTCTAATAGACACAACCATATCACAGGGAAGCTCATTTTAATCAGATCATCTGAGTATCCTCACCCAACCATCCCCAAATTCCCCCAAGCTCTGCCTCCCGCAAATTCCTAAGACTTTCAGGAGGCATTTACCCACCTAGGTGAATGGAGCTTCCTGCAGACTTAGGAACCGAGTTCTGTGAAGAGTAAAAATCCTGGGTTCTACAGCGATTTCCCTGTTCACAGCAGCCCACTGAAACCTGTTCACTGTGCAAAAATAAATATTGATACTGTGCTCTGAATAAATAGGAGAAGCCTGAATGCAGTTGGTGGAGCTTGAATGTTCTGGTTATCTCCAGCTTGTTCTGCTCTTCCAGAAAAGAGCCTGGAGGGAGCAGGAGGGGGTGTGTGTGAGTGTGGCCAATGCAAGACATTAACACTTTATTAATCCCATAATTTTACTGAGATATTATATAAATACTACTTTACTAAACTAATGTCATAAAACTTCCTTTTTCCTTCTCTTTAAGCCCATTTCATAGCATACTGCAACAAACATAAAATTTTAATATGATGAAAACTGTGGATTCACAGTCTACACTATCTCTACTAAGAAACTAGCTTCCAGATATCCAGCAGCCAGAAGTGCAGAGGTGACCATGTATGATAAAAGGATGCTTTAATCTTAAAATTTCTTCATTCTATAGACCTGAAGGGTCTGGACCTCAAGCTTCAGTAAGTGCAACTTTCTAATAGGATCTATCTTTTCAAAATCTAATTTATAGAGACGAAACCAATAACCCAAAAATATGAGTTTGGGAGGCAGCTGTGATAATTCTTTTATGGAAAGACAGGAGCCCAAAGAGGCAGTGAAAACTGTAACTAGCAAGAAGGGCAGACTAAGGTGGTAATTATGCCTCATGTGGAAACCAAAATGGGGGAAGGTGCAGACCCCATGGCCCTGGCTGATAAATGTATCAGCCACAGAGGCTGTGGATGGGGGGAGCAAGAACATATCTTGGGGTGTATGCAAGAGGCTGGGCATCTTTGACTCAAAGTCAGGACAGCTGTCCTGGGAGCAGCAGGAAGGTCCAGGAAAGGTGAAGGAGCTTACTGGGTTCAGCAAAGTCCTGTGCCAATTCTGTGCTCAGTGTCTTCATTCTGCTGGGCAGGTGAACATAATGGACATGGACAGTGTGATGCCATGACTCTACCAAAGCCAAGGTGGTAGATAAATAGGCCAGGGTGGGGGCAGCAAAGGGAGAAGAGCCATGGGGAAAGGGTGGGGTGATACAAAGCAGGAAGACTCTTCTCCATAGAGAAGAGTGCCACTAAAGGTCTAGGTCAGAACACTCCTGCTTGATGGAATTCTAGTCTTTCCTTGTAGTCAGTGCAGGTGGAGTTCCTCTTACCACCTCCCTGAGTCTCACTGCCCTTCTCCCACTGGGTTCCTTTTGTTAAGAGGAAGGGTGCAGAATCAGTGAGGGGTTCATGGTCTCAGTGAATTAACTTCAAGGTCTTGACAAGGGGTCCTAATTAACTAGCCACACCACTTATAGATCAAAATATCATGAGTCCTGCAAGTCACTCCTCACCACCTTGTTTTGCTATCACCCAGGCATCTGGACTTGGACTACATTTCCCAGGGTCTCAATTCCCTCAGGCATCAGGTGATAGAAATAAGCTTAGGTGGTCTACTGCTTACATCCTCCCCCACTCTTTTTTGGGAACTAGTCACAGAAACAATCCATGTCTTTGTTTGCTGCTGGATTGTGGTTTTTATTGTTGCTTGTTTTGTTTTCACAAGTGATTGATTTAATAAAGACTACAGAATACTTTATGAAAACTTCCATTTAATAATATACTAGAATCTAGCTTTGCTGTACACAAACTTTAGTGTAACGAAGGTCATATCATAAAAGGTTTTTAAACAAGCAGTTTTAAAACTCTTGATCTGTATGTGCCTAACAATCACAAAATAAGTGAAGCAGAAATCAACAGAAACATTAGGAAATATTAAAGATTTTAACACACCTCTCTCAAATAGAGTACAAAAATTGTTTTGTAAAAAAGTTAAAATATGAACATAAAATTCCAAATGGATCAGATATCCAAATGTAAATATAAAACTCCACAAGTACTAACACAAAAAACTGATGAATTCTTTACATTAAAAACTAAGAGTAAGGAGAGCTTCCTGGACTATGACTCAAAAGACAATTATCTTGCTAGGACTAAAAATTAGAAATCTGATTACATAAAAGTTATGAATTAAAACTTTACATGGCCCAGAGAAACCAACATAAGCACACTAAAATGAAATATTGACAAAATGTTTTGCAACCTATATATAGGATTATAAAGAGGTTCTAAACATTATGAAAAACACTAGCAAGCTAATAAGGAAAAAAATGCACAAAGGTTATAAATAAAATGTGAATGACCCTTAGTCAAAGGGAAATATGCCCTAATTGATTATAAGAATTATAAATTAAAATTAGACTGAGGTACCATTTCTCACATACACTGTCAAATATTCAAAAAAAACAGGAACTTTTTCTGTGTTGCCAAAGTGTCACGAAACAGGTACTTTCATGCCCTGCTGATGGGAATTCAAAATGGCACAACTCTTACAAATG
This sequence comes from Martes martes, assembly GCF_963455335.1. Lineage (NCBI taxonomy): Eukaryota > Metazoa > Chordata > Mammalia > Carnivora > Mustelidae > Martes > Martes martes. The sequence continues at coordinate 43,613,787 of NC_137901.1, read as the reverse complement.
TCTGGTAATGCTACATACACACATCCCTTCTGATCCAGCAGTCAGTTCCACTTGTGGAATTCTTTCCCAAAGATACACTGACAAAAATAAATGGTATTTAAAAGCTAGTAGTTGTGCAACCATTTAAAACTCTAAAAGGCAAAATGCAACTTCATGTCCAGCAATGAAGACCTGGTTGCATAAACCATGTTTCACCCATACCATGGAACACATGTATCTGTAAAGGGAGCTGAAGAAAATCTAACACAGATACAAAATTACCTTCAGGATATATCTGTAAGAGACATAATCAAACAGAAAACATCGAGTTGTAAGGGCCTGCTTAGACAGAGCAAGCCATTTTGTTGTTTATACAGTAAACTTAGATTGACCCTGCCCCCCCAGAGGAACTTACTTAGAAACAAGTCTGGGAAACCAGTAAAATATGACTGACCAGCCCCTGATAACAGAGCCCATATACCAGAACGTGTCAGGTCAGAGAGCCCAGAATACAAGGATGAGTCAAGCCAGGTGGAGACAACCAATCAGGAAAGCACCTCCCTAACCACCCAAGAATGTGGGCCCTGCCTTTTGGGCACCAATTCCGACCAGAGTGATAGGCTAGTTCAAATAGCTATTATAGGGTGAATTGTAATTCAATTGGCCACCTGTGTGTGGCCAGGCTCAACCACATGGCCTTTACTCTATAAGTTAGTCTGTGAGGCTGGGAGGGGTCGCCTCTTTGCAAGAGACGGCCCAGGCCGATCAGTTTGATTCTCGATGCTTGGTGTGAAATAAAGCTTTGCTTAACCTTTGCTTTATATCAGTCTCGCTCCTTTGACCATGGACCCAACAGAGTGAAACATTTATGAAAAAGTGGATATAAACAAACACATTCTCTCAAAGAGAAACAGAAGGATAAATCAGAAACCTCATAAAAATGGCCACCTAGATGAACTACAAGAACAAGAAAAGATGGTTTGGAAATGAAAATTTGTCTCTAGCAGCATATGTAAGGTAGCCAATCGTCCAGGTTCTACCCAGGACTGAGGGCTTTCCTGGGACACAAGATTTTCACTGCGAAAACTGAGAAAGTCTTAGGCAATACAGGACATCTTGGTCACCTAGATATTAAGGTAAGTAGTAAGTGTAAATGCAGTAATTTGATTATTTTGACACCATTATAAGCCTATGGCAAGGCAGAATAATTGCAATAATGCTTTCAGCCAAAAATTTCAGCATCATGAAAGGAAAGTACCAGTAAACTATAAGATTGAAGGGAAAACAAAGAAAAAATATATGTGGATTGAACATAATTTCTGGAAACACAGGGGCAGTAGTGACAGTGTTTTTTAATCTTTTAGAATGCTCTCAGAAAAATGGACAGAGCAACTAAAAATGCAAAACCAAAACTGCACAGGCAACATTTACAGCAAAATTAAATGGCAAAGTATCCCCACGATCCTGAAAATAGAAGGGCAAGTAGACAAAACATGATATCAGCATCTGTGCGGGAGACAGATGAGGAAAGCAACACGATTATCTACTGGACCTGAAAATGGAAGAAGCCCTAAACGATCAATAGACGTTAATAGAAACTGTGACAAGTCAAAATAAAACTGGGAAGGCTTTGAACACTCACAGGTAATTATAAGGTAGGCATCTGAAGGAGCTGGAGCTCTGGCAATAGCAGGTCACAGAACTGAACAAATGAAGCCCGCTTTCAACAAAATCCTCATCCTGGTAATGAGGGGGGTGGGAGAGAGGAGAGAGGCCCCAAATTTTTAAAGTCATAATTCACAGAAGTAAAGGATAAAGGAAAATACAAATAGAAGAAAGAGAGTATCTCAGAAAGTGGAGGGTCAAATTTTTGAATTTTTAATTTGTCAACATCTGACAAAGATTTAAAAAAAAATAAAAGGTTTAAGAAATGTGAAGCTAAAAAAAACTAACCTGACCCACCCTGACCTCCTAAGAGCTCAGTAAATCTAAGAGCACACAAGTATGAACAATTAAGAGAATTGTAACAAATTCCACAGGATGAAACAAAACACAGACCAAGAAGTAGAACCCTTTCCCTACAGATATTGAAAGTATCCCAATAAAAACAGCCATTAAACAGATGAAAATTGTAGTCAACTATTTCTAACAAGCTGGACGAAATTCTTAAATCTAATTTAAAAATTAAAGAACACCACAAATTAGGATTTAGGAACCCAGATACGGGGTGAGAAGAGTTAGGAAAAAACGATTTCAGAAATAAAACCTGAACTAGAATGCACACGAGAGCCAACAGATGATTTAAGTAAAAGGCAAAAACGAAGATAACGTACAATCCAAAGAAAAAGGGATAAAAAGTATTTGAAAAGGTGGCAAATACATTATGTCAAGGGGTTACTAGAGAAGAAATCCAAACAGTGAAACAGAACACTAAAATTAAGAAAATTTTACCTCTCCTCCTGCCAAAAAAAAAAAAAAAAAAAGAGACTTACAACTACCTATTAAAAGGGCATTAAAAGGTCCCATATCTTGGAAAAATATCCCAGAATGACACACTCTGAAATATTATCTAACAATTAGTGGACTCTAAAGACAAAAAAAAAAAAACCTTGGAGCCTACAGACAACAAAACCAAGTTGCTTATTAGGGGAAAAGATAAGCAGAAAGTACTGTTGCTATTAATTTTTTAGTAACATTTTATGCCAGAATATAATGGAGTAATAAATTTAAGATATTGAAGGAAAAATGATTTCAGGAATTTATATGCACCCAACTTGGATTTCAAATGGCAAAAAACACACTTGTCAACCTATAAGAACTCTGGGAATATTGTTCTCATAAGCCCTTTCTGAGGAATCTCCTAGACCCTGAACTTCAGATGACCAAAGCAAACTCTGACATAAGGACTAGGGCTGCAGTTGACCTTCTCGTGCTCCTTTACAGGTGTCAGCAGTCTCTCTTGCTCGGGGCTCTAAGCTTCAAATCCTTTTCTAAAATCCTGAATTCTTTAGCCTCTATCTCATCCCTTTCATTTCCTGGATCTCTTTCATTCTTGCATTACCTGGATTATTCTCTAGGTAACTCAATACTTTGCTTTAGACAATACATGTACAACCAATTCACAGCCTAAAACAAGTTTTGAAAATTAGAAGTATTAGTATAAATACATTTTTAAAGGAAAACATAAGGTATTTCCTTGTTTTTTTCCACTGGAAAAGCCAAAAAGCAATGATATACCAGTAGCAATAAATGCGGACATCACCCAGGCCTCTGAAGGACCAATGCCCCTTGGAAAAATTCCTTATTCTAGGTCTTAGAAAGGAAATATACAAAATAAGCCTGAGATAACTTAATAGGCCAGAAAGTAAGGAAACTATCAAAGACTAAAGGGGATCACATGAATCCGTATGGAAGAGCCTTCTTTGGCCAAAAGCTGGGACAGTTTGAGCAAAGGAAAAAATGAATGTGTTAAAACACATCAAATACATTCCTAAAATTCATGTATTTAGAACAGTATTAAAAATACATGAAGTTACAATGATACTGAAAAAAAAATTTTTTTAAAGATTTTATTTATTTATTTGACTGAAAGAGATCACAAGTAGGCAGAGGCAGGCAGAGAGAGAGAGGAGGAAGCAGGCTCCCCGCTGAGCAGAAAGCCCGATGCGATGCGGGGCTCGATCCCAGGACCCTGGGATCATGACCTGAGCCAAAGGCAGAGGCTTTAACCCACTGAGCCACCCAGGCGCCCCTGATACTGAAAATTTAAAAACACACTGGGCATCCTAGGAAATTGCTAGAGCACCCACTTACTCTGAAAACTGAAAGAAAATCAAATACTTGTCTTTCTGTACCAACGATATTTAAAGCCGTTGGTGAGGAAAGTCTCTTTAAAACACACAAAGAATTACAGACTTAGAATGTCACTGTTTTGAAACCTATAACAGAGTAACAGACAACTATCATAAACATTAAAACTATCAGGTGAACAGGTGATTGACGATTTGAGGAGTCTGTCGTACTCCATCACTTTAAAATCCACTTTACTTGTTCTGCTTGGGCTAACATTCAATGAGAAACTAGGTACAGAAGTCTCAAATACAATAATTACCCCACTGTCTCTAAGTTCTGACTTCATCTCGCTTCTGCTGCTCCAACCACTTTAACCCTTTTCCTCACATCTATGTGATCAAAGAGAAATAGGAAATGAATCCAGTATGAGCAGAATCCATCACAATCAGTCATTCCCAGCATCAGAAATCTGAATAAATTGTCCAGCTCACGTCCTCCCCTCCCCCAACAGAACGTCTGACAAGGATCCTACAGCTTCTGTCAGGCCCTTTTACAGAACCCTAGCACGGAAGAAAATACGCACTCCCTCAAAGCAAACAAAAAAACAAAGGTAGCTGAATAAATGGGGAATGTGAGAAAGCCGCAAAGAAAAAGAGCAGGAAGCGGGCTTATTTCTACATCCACCACTGCTTTTCTACTGCTAGACACTGAAGCCATTAGGAGCTCTGGAAACACAGACAGGGAGAAGCCAGCACTTCCAGTCATCTCGGTCAAACAGTCAAGAAGCACCAAAAATGAGCGAGAAGTTCTTAGAAAGGCTGAGAGAAAATACGTTAGGGATATTGCCACTTACGACAGGCTGAGGTTGCAGAAAAGGAGGTTGAACTTTTTTGTGAATGCAGAGTGTGAGGGCCTAGGCCATCGTAGAACCTTCGAGAGATGTCTGACTAAGATGTTTGGGACACCAGTAATGTCTCTAATAGTGTACAAATGGGAAAGAGGTTCAACTCCTCCCAGCAGACACCAAGGCGGCTATGCCCATGTAAGGGCTCTATTATATCAGTGCAGGTCCCCAGTGGAAGTCCCAACTATCCCAGGGAATGGGAAGTCAGATGGAAATATCCAAAGCTCAGCAGATGAGACTGCTTTCCAAAGACTCTTCTACAGTATTTGACAAAACAACATGAGTTTAGCAATATCTGGCCAGGCAGCTGAAGCAAGGAGACAAGGAGCATGGCTGATCCCAGGTCCCCCGGCCACACTTATTTACGACCATATATGGGAAACTTCTGGAAACTCCTAGAACACTCATGGTAGGGGAATTTGCATAGAGCTAGTGTGCTACTGGGTAGCAGCAAGTCTCGATTAAACGTGAGTTGTACATAACTTCATCATAATGGTACCCACCTAACGGGTATTTTATGATTTCATGTGAAGTCACTTTGTGAGCTCCACAGACCCTGCTGAATGTGAGACGTTGCTAGTAACAATGGGTTGCAGTCAGTGTTACCATCCCAGGTATCTCAGACTTTGAGGAAAACGTACTAAGGCTTTCTTTCTGAAACATGGTCTTTGCAATAAGAGGCTAATAAATGCATTCAAGTTCCAAGATGCTTTGAAAAATGCAAGTTTTGTTCCAACTTTATTTATAAGGATGGTATTGTTACATCTTTGTTGTAAAGAGTCTCTGACCCTTTCTTGAAAGTCAATATTGATGGCTGGCCCAGGGAAAAGCAACATATTAAAATAAACTCATTAGCTTACCCCCTCCTTCCAACAACTAAGAGGACTGTCATCTTTGGCTCCTCTCCTCTCCTCTTGACATCCAATTAACCACTTAGACTTCCCATTCTTAGCTCTTCGGTGTTTCTCTACTCCATACACGCTCTCCATCCCCAATACCATCACCCTAATTTAGGTCACTGTGCTTTCTTCCTTAGAATACTCCAACAGGTCTTCAACTCTAAATGTCATCACACAGCATGTGTGGCCTTTCCTAAGCTCCTGCTTATGTCCTTCTCTCTACTTCATATCCTCGTGTTATAGTCTTCAGATCCCTGGAACCCTCCTGCAGAACTATGAAAGTGCAATGCTTTCTCACCTTCAAGTCACTGATTGTACAGGTTTTTGACTCTCACTTACCTTTCTCCTTTTTCCTAACACATTTTAGCTTCTATTTGTCTTCCGGAGTTTGGTTTCGATGTCACTACCTCAGAGCAGCTTTTCCCCATGCCACTAACACCTGATTTTACTAACCCTACCCCAGCTTATTACCTAAACTCTGGATTGCCCTTGCCTGTTTACTGACCAAACTAGACCAGTAGTTCTTAAAGTGTGATCCACGTACCTGCGGATACTTTCACAGTGTCCACACAAAACTGTTTCCCCAGAAATATTCAGATTTTGTTGCCTTTCTCACTATGTTGACATTTGCACTGATGGGCGAAAAGTGCTGATACCTTAGCTCAAACCAAACTTTACCAGTAGCCAATACTCTTCACTGCCACATACAGTAAAAGCAACGATAGGTTCATTTAAGAATTCCCTGATCAAGCAGTAAATTATTTCAATTAAATCTCAGCCCTGGAGTATATATCTTTTTCATAGTTTCTGATGAAGTGAGATGCACAAGGCAAATATCAAAAGATGTGCCAAATATGATCGCTATCTCAAGCACAAATACTTATACAATAGTTTATCAGTGGAACTAGGTTTTTCATTTGAAAAACAAAAACAAAAACAAAACACCTGAAGCTTGAAAGCTTTCCAGTAAAGATATTTTTTGGGTACACCTGGTGGCTCAGTCGGTTAAGCATCTGCCTTCAATCAAGTCATGATCCCAGAGTCCTGGGACCCACCCCCTCCCTAGTCCTCAGCAGGGAGCCTGCTACTCCCTTTCTCAGCTGCTCCCCCAGCTTGTGCTCTTCCCCCCACCAAGTAAATAACATCTTAAAGATTTTCCAAAATGATTAGTGCTGATATTAACAAATATGAGTTTTTGATAAGGTGTAATGGAATGTATTAAATTTGGAAAATCTATATAACTAAATAAGCCAATATTTTCCAATTAGCCAATGCATAGGTAAAATATTCTTTGAAAGTATCAAATAAACTAATGGAGTTTAGTAGAGTACAAAATGTTCATTTATAGGGTTTCAAAATCCACACTGTAGCTAACATTTAGAGAACTAACATTTGTTGCATTTTGGTATAACATTAAAGAAGATCTACAACTATCTGAAAAGCAATTAAAATACTCATCTTTTTTCCAGTTACTTATCTTCTTATATTTGAACCAGAATAAGATTACAACAGATTGAATGCAAAAACAGATAAAAGAATTAAACTATCTTCTATTATAAAGACAGGCATTAAAAATATATGCAAATATGCAAAGACATTAAACAATGTCATTCTTTTCACTAAGTTCATTTTATATAAAAAATCATTTTCATTAAGATGTTATTTATGTAAAGATGTAATGATTTATTAGTGTTTTAAATGAATACTTCAAAATTTGTTTTACTTTCTAATAAAAATATTGATAGAAGTAACAAAAAGAAGAGTTGGGGGGGTTTAATTTTTGAGGCTGGAAAGGGTCAAATCCTGAGCAGATCTAAGATCTACTTCTGTAGACTCTAATCTCTTTGTCACCAGCCTCATTGACTACCATATCCCTGTCTCCCAGCCCCAATATCAAGCTCACGAAAAGTATTAAATATATTTCAAAGAAATTAAATATAGATGTGGCACTGCTCAAGGGAGAAGAGATGTGTGAAATTCAGAGCAAGGCTTGCCTCTTCCCCTCATGGGCAACTCTGCAAGAAAACAGGTACACCTGAATCCACAGTGTTCTGTTCTCCTTGACCCTGAAGTCAGACCTGCCCAGAGATGCATCCCTAGTTCTGAAATACTCAGGAGTATCGGGAGATCCTGAAGACGTTTTGTATGAGCCACAAAGATGACTCAGTGTTAGATTATTTTGTTTATTGGATATAAAGAGGAAACCTAATAACACCAGTCAGGGAAGGAGTTCTACAAAGTAGTTGGCCAACTACTCTTTGTATTCATGAAGGCAGGAGCAATAGAAAGCAACTTAAGCTGAAGCCTGGGGGATTTAGAGGTAAAGAGAACTTGGTCTTGAGGGTTATTAAGCATTATAATGGGCTTGTTAGGAATGCCAGGGAGGTTTGGATTGACTGAAGAGCTCTTCTGCTGAAGAAATGGAAGCAAAATAATGTTCTGAATGTCTCATTTGGTTGTATTAATTCCAAGAAACAGATAGCACCCTACTATTCAGGAAAAAAATATGTTATTTCAATTTAAGAAGTGAAGAAATATAGAAGCCATCATAAAAGTATTTCCATTATTCCTCTGTAAAATATTATGGCTTACCATGAATAAAGTATAAATGGCCAACTACAAGGCTATATTTAATTCAATCCACATTACTAATCAAGTTCCTGCCTGTTACGGGTAGAATTGTGTCCCCCTACCCAAATTCCTCCATTGAAGCCCTACTCCCAGTACTTCAGAATGTGACCTTATTTGGAAATAGGGTCACTGCAAATATTACTAAAGTTAGGATGAGATCAGACTGGAGGAGTGTGGGCCCATAATTCAACATGGCCTGTGCCCTTTAAAAGGGGGGGATATGGCAACAACATCTTAATCTCCAGCATCTAGCATCCCAAACAGGCACTGAAATGGAATTTCTAGGTTCAAACCACTCAGTTTGGGGTATGTTGTGAACCAATACACTGTCTTTGACTACAGTGAGATTTTAGTGTGATGGGTGAGAGGGGTAAATGGATTAGGGGTTCTAAATGAGGCAGTGGAGTGAGATGCCTAGAATTATTCCCCAGTGGGCACCAATCTGTAGCTTGCTTGGCAAGAAGCTCTAGTAGCATAGATAAACAGAAGCATCAATAGAGAAATGCAAAGGTGTGACCTCCTCTAGACTCAGTCTATGCAACTTAATGGTTATAAATGGTGCTAATTGAGAGGAATATTGAGAATTACAGGAGTCAAATTGTAAGTGATGTAGCTGTGGCTATTTTCCACTCATTGTCAAGCTCCCTAAAGCTCAGTTCAGCCAAAGCTGTTAGTACTTGAAAGCGTCAAATATGATGTCCAAGTACATAGAAGAACATTGGTCTTGACTGTTAGGCTGGCTGAGTGAAAAGCTAACTCCGCGATGTAACCTTCCATCGATTTCAAGAACATGTACCGAATATTTCCTTGAACTTCCACACCTCCCTTGGTGGCACATATTCATGTCTCTGGCACTCAATGGAACCCCTTCCACCACTGACCTCTTACTTTCACTCTGTAAAAATCAAAGCAAGTATCTATGTTCAGTGTGAGAAAGCTGCCTACATGCTAATTAGTTGCAACCACCCCCGTTTAACTTGATTCTTTTCCGTCCTTCTACATTTGAATTTTGCTTCTATTTTCAAATTCTACATCCCTGAATTGTTGCTGTCAAACCTTGCCGAAGCCGAAAGCAGATTCTTGGGAGATCAGAGAAATGAGCAGGGAATTGAAGAAGATGTTGGCTTTGGTTATGTAAAGACTGGGCTGATTATCTCATTACCCTAGTTTCCAGCCCACTGGCCTGTGCAAGGAGAATGCTCTTGGGTCACTCTCAGTTCTAGGGCACTGGCTCGGCTCCAAGCTCCACCCCTTCAGCTGCCACCCTCATTCTCACTCCTGAGACATTCTTTCATCTACTGAGATACTGCCCAGCTAGGGAGTATTTTCAGTAACAGTCTACCCTCTTTATTTGTCCTATAACTACTAATGCCTCAGTAAAGTCAAAAGGAAGAGTTCTTTGATCTCAAAGGATAAAACTTCCTTTCACCAATCAATCTTCATCTACTCCACTGTAATTACAGATTATTTATTCAGATCTCATCTCCTGGCAGCTTGCAGCTGAGATGTCCACTGCTAACAAATGAGGTTCCAAACAGGTGAATGTGTCATTACTGCAGGTCGGTAGTTCTGTGTGTCTTGAAACCCATCTTTTCCACAATAGCTATCCTTGCTATAAATGCTGGGTCTTGCAAGACCTGGGAATTCAGTCTTCATTACAAGGGAAATCATCCGTGTTTACTTATGGTTTCCCCAACTACACATATGCAAGACAAATCTCAACAGGACAAATGATAATGAAAAATACTACAGCCCAAAAAAAAAAAAAAAAAAAAAAAAAAGTGCTGTTTGGTTAAGAAAAAGGTCTTAAAGGGAGTGTTTTCAATGGAAGGAATTACAATGACACAAAAGCTAAAATGTAGTCCTGTACTGTCTTTTCCCAGATACAACTTCATTTGTTCCTCTGAACGTCTACCATCAATCTGTCTGAATGAGGAGGCAAACAAATGACCACATGGGAGACAGCTCTGCCTAAATCATGAAGACCCCTGCAAGGAAAGTCTGTATTCTTCCTTCCCCTGGTTTCCTGCTAAGAAAAAATAGCAGTGCTGCCCTCTAATGGTTGTCACCTCACAGGCTTACAGTTGCCAGAAGGAAGCTGTTGAACCACCACTGTAAGGGTGGTCTTCAGATGTACAATGAGGGAAGGCAGGTTGTAAACCAAACTCACATCATCTTCAAAAAAAGAAAAAAAAAATCACATCGTTTACATCAACACTAGAATCATCACTTTTCTACGTTTATGTTTGACCTGAAAAATGGAGCTCTCAAGCCAATACCACGTGCTCCTTCATGGAAGGAGTCAGGGAACACTAGGGATCCTGCCTTCCATGGTAATACAATGCATCTTCATTCAAAAAAAGAATATTTATCGGGAAGCAAGACTTGGGGTTTGCAGTAGTGCCTCTTAAGTACAGTGATCATGGCCACATTCACATCTGTGTTTCTCTCTCTCAAAGCTGTGAATTCATTAACCCAACTCTTAACGTGTTCTGTTAATTTCCCTCATGTCTGATTACTTACTGCCATTCACAAATATGACATTACTCTGTCAAAAGTTAAATCCAAAATCTTCCTCCAAGGTTCTAAGTGTGAGCTTCACAGACTTCCTACTCTAAAACTAGGTTTTAATGGACTCCATAGACAAGAAAAGTAGAGAAAGTATTATTGGCGTGGATGGGTTTGGCACACTCTTCAGCCCTAGGAGCTTGACCTTTTATTACCCTGAAGTTTGGCAAAGGAAAGAATCAGCGTGTAATTACAGGCAAGGGAAAATAGGAAGGCTTCTTCCACAGGGCCCAGGGAAGACCTGCATCTCAACTAGCTGATCAAGTCACATAAATATTAATAACACTGCTTAAAGTGGCATGTGGCTTTGTTGGCCACGCCTCAGTCAAAGCAGCTTCTATAGTGCAGCTGCTAGTTGCTGCCTCTGAGATCCATTTATAAATAATTGAAGTATTTAGTGTGAAATTACCACCCTGTATATAAAAGATCATTGTGTAAGTGCCCATCAGATGGGGAATCCCAGATTAGCGTTAGGCTAGAGAAGATGGGGGCAGACCGCGTTATGAGGGTGTACGCACGCGCGTGCACCTGCGCACATTAGATGCTCCCTTAAGGGGGATGGAAGAACGCTGATCCAATCATTTCTTCTCCTAACGAGTGGTTTAGGTTAGAGCACCAGCTTTAACCTGAAATGCCTGAATTTTTTTCTAGCTGGGAAAAAAAAAAAAAATCAGATTACAGTAAAAGAAAATTGAGAATGAAAAGCAAAACGTGAAAGTGTGATAGTATTGCTACTGCAGCGTCACAGAAATGTGTTTTGAATAAAGAAAAACAACTTGCCCTGTAAACAATTCTCAGTAACAAATTTTTAAAAATTTTGAGAGCAAGAGCACATAGCGCCTGTGGCATGGAGGAGGAGAAGAGGGAGAAAGAGAATCTCAAGCAGGTTCTACACTTGGCACAGAGCCCCATGCAGGGCTCTATCCCACAACCCTGAGATCATGACCTGAGCTGAAATCAAGAGTTGGGCACTTAACTGAGCCACCCAGACACCCCTCAGTAACAATATTCTAAGGCACAAAGGAGGGGAAACTGTAGGTAGGTGGAGGGAGAAGTATTAGAATTCTATTCAATTCCAGAAATAATTGTTTGGGGGAGGGGAGAAGGAATCCACATGGCAAATTTAGTAGACTTTATTTGCACAGCAGTTTTTTGTTATAATTTTACTCTAGGACTTAAGGACAAGTGTGTGTATGGTTGACAAATGCCAAATCCAGACTGAGTTTTCATTTTACAAATAGTAAAATATCCTCGCCCTCTTATCTTCCCCAAACAGATCATAGTAATTCTAAAGGGAAGTTTAAGCCTACATTTATTAACAAATAGCTCCTTACAAATATATTTTTTTTAAATGCTGATGAAAGTAATTCAAAGCATTTGGTGCAAGAAAAAAAATTTTTTTTGAAGATTTGAGGCATATGTGTGTGCCAGGGGTGGGGGGTTGGGGGCCAGGAGTGGGAGAGAATCTGGAACAGACTCCATGCTGAGCACGGAGTCCAATGCTGGCTTGATCTCATGACCCTGAAATCATCACCTGAGCTAAAATTAAGAGTCAAAGGCTGAACCAACTGAGTCACCCAGGTGCCCCAAGAAATTTTTTAAATTATATTTCACTCTCCTCAAATGTTCTGAGATAACTCATTCAACCTAATACTGCTTCAGAAGTACTTGTTTTACCAGAAATTATTTGAGAATCTTCCATATTTAAAGGAGGCTGCTAGAATCTGCAAGGGGTTCAAAGACTCATAAGGCAGGGTCTTGGCCCTCAACAGATTTGTAGCATACAGAGATGCTGTAGCAGAATAAATCCATGTTTCTATACTGATTTCTGGAACATATCTAATTCAAAAAATTTCTAGACAGCTCTCCCTTACAGAGTCTACACAATTCCTATGGAATCATAAATACAGGAAATATAGTAGATTTTTGATATAAAATTATTCCTATAAAGAGAGAAACCACGAACAATTTCTGAACTCCAGTGGCTTTACTCCAAGATTATATATGATCAGCTTGAAAGAACTATGCATAGTTTCACAGAATAAGCAAGAAATCCTGTGGAAGAAATCAAGTTCAATTGTTCTGTTGAATGTTCAGAGCCTGTGTTGTCAAAGGAGAGACTTCTAACTGGAAGAGGCCCTAAGAGAAGGGAAAACGAGGAGGTCAGCCCAGGAGTATTTCTGGTAGGTTCCAGAGACTGTGTTACCTGAAACTCCTGAAAGAGGCCGCTGTTATAACTGAGCCCATCTCCTCTGCGTCATCAGCCCACATACTTTGAGTTGTGCTCAGTTTTGGAGCTAAACATTTGTGCTACGCAGCCTTTCCGTCAGCACCTGCGGCCAGACTGTTTAGCTGACACACTTCTAGGTTTCTGCACGTCCCCGTGTCCTGTAGAAAACCACGGGGGTGGCACATACTCTTCTTTTTCAAATTCAGCTTCCCTAGTGAAGAGCTGCATCTTTGGTGCCATGATGTGGGAGGTGAGGGTGTTATATCCTCACAGGCAGCTGTTCTGTACTTAGAGAAATGTTATATTTGTCAAGGGTGTTGGCAGTGTGGAGAGAGAGACCTGGAAAATGATGGGCTGCAGAAGCCAGACAATGGAGTATTTTCTGTCCACTGCTTCAATTGCTTCATTACTCCGGAAAATCTTCATTAGTATCTCCCATCCATCATCTCATTTATTTCATTCCTTACTCCTGAAAACTTGCCCTGAGATCCTTTATGCGATCTTCTCCCTATATCTGCTGATCCTATAGACATCACAACAGATCATAGCAAAAGATGCCTTTGATGGAATTGTATGAGAGCCGTGGGCAGACTCATGTGCATTAGTACATGGAATCCAGCTACCCTACTGATCCAACCTCCACCCCTCCTCTCCATGTATACCAGCTTGAACAAGGGACAGTCAAAGAATATGGAGCCAGATAGGAGAATAACAACCCTGCAGAGATCCAAAATCTCTGTGCATGGATTCTCATGGGCCAAGAAAATGCCTTGCAGCATGAAAAGAACTTGAATACCATGCTGTAGATTTAATGAAACATGGCCATTCCTCTTCTATCTTTATATGAAGCTGCATGCGTCAAGATTTGGGAATTTATTTGAGAAGATTTCCCAAATAAAGGGTGATCATCCTGGCCTTGGGGAACCAAGCAGCCAAGATGTCAAGGAAGCATTCTCATGTGGCCCTTGCAAGTCTCCATACCTCTTAAGTACCCACAGCTTGTGAGGAAGGGATGAATAATACCTGGAGAACAATTCTGGAAAGCCTAGTGAGCCATATACTGTCAACCCGGGTGTCAGCATCTCCCTTAAATTCTCTTTCTGCTCATCTGACATTCATAGGTTTTAATGTGTCTGGCTTTCCACTACCCTGTGAGATCGTTGAGATCAGGAAATAGGTCTTCCCCTTTTCTATAGATCCAATACATAGCTTAATACCTGGAACATAGTAGCTTCTAAGTGTTTACTGAATTTCCTACATCAGGTGCTTGCACCTAATCATAGGGTTATGGTAACATATCTAGAAGTTCTGTCAATATCTGGAAACATATCTAGAAGATCTGTCAGTATCTGAAAAATATTAAAATATTAATATTAAAAATATTAAAAATAAGTAAAAGATTAAGCCCCACATGATAATCAAACCTTAATTTTTATATTGCCTGATATTTATACCATTTGAATTAGCAAGCTTAAGATTATACAGGAGTACAGAAGAGGGTATATTTATAGTTCGCATTACTTAAAAATGAAGATCTACAACTCCTGGAAAATGTTAAGATTTGAGAGCATGAGCAAGCATGAGGCAGAGGGAGAGCAGGAATCTCAAGCAGACTCCTCACTGAGCACAGAGTCTGATGCTCAAGCCCACGCCACAACCCGAGATCACTACCCAAGTTGAAATCAAGAGTCAGACACATAACTAAGCCACCCAGTTGCCCCTGGAAAATTTTCTTAAAAAAGAATTTTGAATTAGTTGGTTTAATTCCACAATGTGTAGTTGCAACGTATCTGGACTCTGAAATTCACAAGATAATTATATTACATATCATGAGTGATCTAGGCCTGCAGGAAGAACGCATACCATCTTTATAAACTCAGCCTCAAGAGCATCTCAAGAAATCAAAATATAAAGTCTTGAAAAATAGGCTAGATACGTGTGTTTGTTATGAATACAGGGGAAGAATACATGACCTCCCTAAGACCCTTCAACAATTCATAGAATTCCATTCAAACTGAAAATATTTTGTTGACAGAGCATTACAAGTCTGTATCATTAGCATATTATTAATGTTTAAGATCTATAGACAAACCTCTATTTTTTTAAGCTAGTTAGCTAACTCTACAAAACACCCACTGCGCAAAATTAAGCATATTTAAATTTTTGGAACCTGTTTCTTCACCTATAAATAAGTAGTAATAATAACTATGTCTATGTAATGATAAGTGACGTAGAAGAGATTATACGATCAACATGTCAGGAACATTTAAGTACTCATTAGAGAAGTTCTGCTTACTCATTAGTCGTCCTTGAAATAGTGATTTCTAGCATTTCAAAACTTAAGAGCAAGAGAAACTCCTGTATCTGATAAAAATAGAGAATCTTACATAACAGATCCTATCAATAAACAATGTGCAACTCTGTGTTCTCCCCTTTATGTCTTCTCCATATCGATGTTAAGTGAAATGCCGCAACAAGCTGGTAGAATCAAGACTCCACGGAAAACAAGAGACAGAGGAAGCAAGGGGATAAAGAACCACGAACACTACATAACCAGGTCCATGCAAAGGTTAAAAGGAAGAGATAGAACATTTTTCTTTATATACATGTGACGTCTGGATGTGTTTCATGGTAGCCAGAATGAAAGCTAATTTATACTGCTAATTTATAATTAGCAGTATTTATAATTTATAATTTATAATTTATAATTTATAAATTACTGCTAATTTATACTGAATGCCCACAAACCAAAGTGTCTCTCTGTCCATTTGTGCAAATTAGTTTAAATTTCCCTCCCTGAAACATATCTATGGCTGAGATGAAGCAATAAATAAGTCACTTCAATGATCCTAACAAGGGGAAAAACAAAGGTAATGACGGATGATGTTTCTGGCTTCAGTAGGACTGTAAACTTCTCATGGCCAGCCCGGGAACTCAAAACAACCGAGAAAATGATAGTCTCAGCCTACCTACATGAAAGAATTGTGTTGGCTTAGATCGTCAGTTTATTCAGCTTCTATATGCATCAAACAAACAATATAAGGCTAATGTTTGGGGGACAGGACAGTTGATCCAGATTGCTTGGTCTCGCTTGCATTTAGTTTGTACTATCCAGCCATATCTGAAGAAGGAACATAAACTTTAATTCAATAAGCATTTAATCACTGTAAGGCACTGTACTAGGTTTTAAGACAAGCAAACATTATGGAAAGAATTTACTCATCTTTTAAAATACTTGTAGTCCATACTAACTCAAAGTCCAATCTGATCCCGCACTTGAGATTTGGGGGTTAGAAACTCAGTTGATTAAGTCCATATCGAGAAGCAATAGAATTTTAAAACAGCTTCTAACATGCAAAAGAAATAGGTTCTGCAGCCCAGATAATTTAAGGGTAATTATTTTTTTAGTTACATAAAGAGACATTTTCAGACCTCTAATTGCTCCAAATTTATCTGCTAAAGAGTCATTATGATCCATTTTTAACCCCTCTCTGACATAAAGAACTAATGCTATAATTGAACTGTGTCATCATTGATCTCAATTCGCAACCATTAAAAGAGCTGGGTTTTGCCTGGTTTCACTGCAATTGTACCATTTTCCTCCTAATCACCCTCATGCTTGCAGATATGCCTTGTGTAGCCCAGAGCTGTTTAAAGCCCAGCCAGATGCAGTGAACGACATCCATGGCCTAGTAGCCTATTACTTGCAATTTTCACATGCGTAGTATAAGGGAAAAAATACAGACATCTCTATTTTTAAAGCTCATTTTCCCTTTCATTCTTTTTGGCATTCCTTTTACTATAAAAGGTCTTTTATAGTAACTTAATTTAGTTTGGTTACTCATATTTGTAATAGAGATAAGAAAATCAAAGAAGTTTTAGATCTGCCCCACTGCTGATGTTAAATATGTCCAACTAAGTCTCATTCTTAAGGGATAGGAAATCCACATAAGAAATTACATATGAGAAAATGTATAGAGGGACACCTGGGTGGCTCAATTGGTTAAGTGTCTGCCTTCGGCTCAGGTCATGATCCCAGGGTTCTGGGATTGAGTCCCACATGGGACTCCTTGCTTGGCGGGGAGACTGCTTCTCCCTCTTCCTCTGCCTGCTGCTCCCCCTGCTTGTGTTCTCTCTGTCAAATAAACAATAAATAAAATCGTTAAGAAAATGTATAGAGCAATTGTGCTTGAGTCTTTGAATTGGAGCTATGCATTAAAACCACTCCAATACCCACTAACATTTGCTGTAACCTTCCGTCCTAATCATAATGTGAACAAATATATCTAATTCAGCGGACATTTAGTTGAACAAATTGTTGGATTCCACTGCTTAATTTAGGAAATCACTTTGTTGTTGAGCACAAGTATATGTTTTGTTATTTATGACGTCTGTAAAACTTTGCACTGAAATCCAAAGTTTTGTTTTGTTTTCAAAGCTCAGAAACTGCTAAAGCACCCACACCATCCTCCCCTTCTACCATAATGATTTCATAAGAGGGAAACTGCTCCAAAACCAGGGACGTGACAATGAAAAAAAAAAGAGGGGAGGGTCAGGAACACTAGCTTCTGACCTCAGCTCCACAGTTACTGGTCCACACTCCCCTTACTCTAGGGGTCAATGTCTTCATTGTAAAAGAGGGAGTTGAAATCAATTGGGTTTAAGATTTAACAAAGAACTACATGGAATCATCATTACTTTATTGTGAATATAAGAAAAGCACAGCTGGATACTAGTTAAAAGTGACAAAGACCAATTTTATTCAGTAGTAACCATTGTAATAGTGGAGAAGACCCAGTGTAACCTGAGCTCAAGTCCACTGAAACAAGGCAGGAGACTTTCTAAACACTGTGTTGCACTAAAGGAAGGGTAATCAAAGGTGTTAACAGAGAGAGAGGTTCATCCTTAGGACTAGACCATCCAGGGTTGCTAACTGGAACTTCCCCAGAGGAGAAACAGACTTCTATCTTCATGCTAGCATGTATAAGGGTGCAAGTTGGAGCAACATGCTACCAAAGCTTGTTTCCTGCCCTTCCTCAGGAACTGGGAAAGGAGAGTGAGCCCTCTCCCCAGTGTGTGTGTGTGTGTGTGTGTGTGTGTGTGTGTGTTTGATCTCAAAGAGATTGCTCCCAGGTCCTTAAGGAGACAATTTTAGATGGTAGAAGACTTACATCTCAAAGAACAGAGAAAAATTTATAGTTGTAGGCATTTTAAGGGGGGACTGGTGACAAGTAGTGACATAGCCTTTAACTGTTAGAAGCTGTGCTAGAGTTTGGACAGAGACAGATGGTCAGTAGCAATGGACCAGTTCAGGACATTCATAACCATCTGATGTCTTGGAGGAGACAAAAGCTCAGTGAGAATATGGTCTACTGACGTACAGAACCACATTTTTAGAAGGTACAAAGTCTGTTCATGTAAGTTTTTGGTTCTGCCATATATACATGGACTCTTAAAAAAAAAGTTGGCCCAAAAACATCTTAGTCAATGGCTCCATCTAGCTTTATTATAGCACTGTCTTGAGTCATTTAAATACATATGTATAACCGCATTTCTCTTAAATTCCTTAACAGTTGAATGTTTAGCCCATTATAATACTATCTGCCCTCCAGAAAAATGGGTCAAGTGGGATACTCAGAAGGGCCACAGTGGAGAATGACATGCCCATTTTAATTTATATCAAGAATCAGAATACCTTGTATTTTTTATTACCTTTTCTAAAATAAGGGATTTCAAACAAAGATCTTGAGAGGGCATTTCTCTGCAAAGTCTTATTTAGCTTTCATGAAAAATTTAAATGGGAGTTTTTATAAATGCAAATGAAAATATTAAAGGTGCTCAATATATTCATAGAGCAGATTGATATTTTTTCATGCAATAATGTTAATGTGCTGTGCCCTCTGCAGCAGTACCATAATTAAACCTGTTGGCATTTCCATTTTAAACTTAGTCATAAAAAAATCCCTGTGAGCAATAATGCACCATTTCAAGACTCAAACCAGCAGTTTCTACTGTTTAGGAACAATATTTGAGAAAGTTTTAGCAGGGGGTCAAGTTCTAACAAGGTAAAACATTTAGTAGAATTTTCTTCTTTATTTCACCCTAGATGCTTGTTTGCCCTCTGAAAACTAATTTAAATATAAATGTGTGATGTTTATAAATAGGACAGATATGCAGCAGGAGAATTGCTTTCAAGTTCCCATTGAGAAAATATAGTCTGTCATATACTGGTGTATCCAGTTTTGTTGGAGCTGGAGTTTAAGTGAATTGAGAAGGTGATGTTCAAGAAAATAGTTACAGGTAAAAATTAGAGATGGAAGTATTTAGGATGAGAAAAATAAATCACAACCAAATAGTTTGAAAGTTTGACAAATATGACAAATATAGAGGTCCCTGGGTGGCTGAGCCAGTTAAAAGTCTGACTCTTGGTTTTGGCTCAGGTCGTGATCTCAGAAGCAGAGTCTGCTTGAGATTTTTCTCCCTCTCCTCTGTCACTCCCTCCACTCATGGCCACCCATATGTGTGCTCTCTCTCAAATCTTTTAAGGTTTTTATTTGAGAAAGAGAGAACATGAGCAGGGGAGGAGAGGCAGCGGCATACAAAGAGAAGCAGACTTCTTACTGAGCAGGGAGCCCAAAAGGGGATTCAATCCCGGGACCTGGAGATCATGACCTGAGCCAAAGGCTAGGTGCCCACAAACAAATCTAAAAACAAACAAACAAACAAACAAACAAACAAAACACCTACAAATACAAAATCCAAAATCACAAGATGTGCTTATGAATTAGTTTCCTCCCCATTAACACTTACCCTCTTAACTATTTTTGGCTGCATACTCTTTGACGAACTTCTTCATAGGACAGATTTGGGAATGTTACAGAGCAAGTTAGTCTTTTCTCTACCATCAGAAGTTAGCAAACTTTTCTAGACTTTGCAACATACACTCTCTCATAGTTCTTCAATTCTGTTGTAGCACAAAATCGGTGATAGAAAATACATATGAATGAGTATGGCTGTGTGCCAATAAACCTTGATTTTTGAATTCTGTGTAATTTCCACATGTCATGGAGTAAGATTCCTTCCCAGCTCCCAATCTAAAAATGTAAAAATCATTCTCCATTCATGAGCCATACAAAAACATGGACCATAGTTTGCTAATCTTTGTTCTACTTTAGCTGACATAAATCTGTTTTACGGTAGCTTAAAAGCTACCTTGAGCTTCTCAGATTAATGTATATTTTAGGATAGTTGAATGTGAAAAATCCTTTTACATATAAGCTTTAGAATTAATCATGGCAAAAATAAAATTAAGTGTACTTTGAATTGATATTAACCAGTTTAATGTAAACGTCCACGTACGAGTTTAAGTATCTTTGTTATGGTATTTTACATTAAGTCACCAAGAATTTTAATATTTTCCTCAAATGTTTATGCTATTCACTCATAGGATTCAATCTAAGTACCTATTCACCATTTCTATTAAGAATTTATCACTTCCTCTTAATTGCTTTTGCTATGCTCTGAAAAAATTTTGGTTATAATGATATGCTTAATGTTAGCATAATTTCTTTTGATTTCATCATTCACTTTAATCACTTTAGTTCATATGTCTGCATTTTTTAAATCCGAAATTTCTTTAGTTCCTTAAAAAAAATCACTTTAAAGATGACAAAAGGAACTTGTCACATACATCTCAATCAGTTCTAATCTTTCATGTTTTATGGAAACATTCCAAATCAACTTCTCAAATCACCCAATGTCTTTTTGGGCCAACATGCTAGGTCAGTTGGCATGATGGGCCGTCGGAGTATTCCAGGAAGCCATGGCTATGCCAGGACAGTTAGCACTCCCTGAACTCTATGTTGAACTGAATGAAAACCATACCAATAGGTCCCAAACTCAACACAATGTATTTCCAACTTGATGATACCTTGGCCAGATGTCAAAAGTATCTACAGCCACTCCAATAACCAAACAACATGAGGGGAAGAGGTAATGGAAGGGAGAGAGTTTGGAAAAAGACAAATCTCACCCATTATATAATCATGCTATGACCTGGGTAGAGCTGCTCTCCTGGCCTCGAAAGGCATTTGTACACTTAGCTTGCCTTCATTAGTCTCCTGGTCCATCCCCGCAATTGTTCCAGGAGGTCTGTCATGCAGGTAATAAAGAGTCTCACACAATACCACCCACCACAATCTCTTGACCATTTCACGAATGGCCAAAGTTGAACATCAACTATGTAGTATTCCAGATGGAACCAGTGAGACCATGTGTATGTAGTCCAGCTTACAATTAACGTAAATATATCCTTTTTTTTTTTAAAACACAAGAAGGATAATCAATAATTTTTTAAAAGAATAAATTAGAAAAGTCATTTGCTGAGGTCTTTATGTGATATGTATGCTTGGGACATTTGACAGAACTCCGTAGAAAATTTAGATCACAATCACAATTACTGATTCCAATTTAATTATGTGATTGCACATGTTTTTTTCCAGGAACTATAACAAATAGAGTAATTAAACAACATAACAAAAAGGCTACGTTTTCAAAGGAAAACAAACTCATGAAAACTCCCACATGTAAAAAAGAACATTAAAAAGGTCAATTACAAGCTTATAAAAGCAGACTATTCTGATTTAAAAGATAATTACAGTCAGCCCATTGACTTTCTCTACTATACTAGACATTCTTTTCAGGAGAAGTCAGAGTTTCAGGTTTGAGTATCTTCATAGCTTAGGAAGCAACCACCTAACCATGCTCCTAAAGATCTCCGTAACATTCCCTTCATGTAAATGGAGTCATTTGGGTGTTAATCTGCAGCTTAAACCTCTGTCCTTTCTCTGGAGTTCTTTTAGCCTTAGGGTCCTCATAATACATTTCTGGTCCTAAATCTACAAGCTGTGCAATGTCTTTTGTTTTCCTAATATAAAGCTAATAGCTTTTTTCGGTATTGTGATTATCCATGTAAAGGATAATTAACTCCAAGCAATTACTTTTTTTTTTTTTTTTTAAGGACCTAGACACTATGACAACAGTACAGGTACACTGAAGTGTATTTTCCATCCTATTAAGCTAAATACTATATTTCATTTTAAAATACATGTCCGCAGGTCTGCCTGGCTTTGAGAAATATTACAACACACACACACACACACACACACACACAGGTAATTTAGAATAGAAATATTACTCATATTACACAGGAAGTAGTAAAAACTACTCATTTTTGGATTTTCTTAATAAGCAAACCTATGGCATTTAGAATATGGTTTAATTTAAAAACTATACACAGAATAATGAAGCGGTCTCTTCCTTCTTCATGCCTTTACCAACCATTTTTATATGGGGGTAAACCTCTACTCTGTAACAGCTAATGTCATTCCAAGGAATAGGACTTAATTGAGAGACCAAAATAATATTCTCATGAATACATATTATGGAGGAGTTAATTACTTTTCACAATTATGTTAAAGAGTTAATTTCTATGTGTAATTCTATTACTAAGTAACAATTTACAAACAGTGTAGAGCTTTGGGGAATATGTTTGGAGAAAATGCTTAATTAGACAATGGTGTGAATTTTGACATATTTCTTCATGGTTCATGGAGTATTCTTGCTGACACGGATCAACAGTTTGATGAAGAGAAAATCTTATTTTTCCAGTACTAAAAACAGTATTACAGGGTCACAATATGGTGAGAAACAAAAAATTTGTTTTATTTAATAAATGTCATCTTACTCGGTAAACCAAACTTAGAAGCACTAAACGATAGAATTTTACTGAGCTATACCACTTACAAAATATGTTGGATAAGAACAATTTTGAATCCAAGAAGTTCCCCCACATTAGTTGGGAATAAGCTTGGGACATAAACCTGTTAGTTCAGGGAATCTGAGGTAATTCACCCACTGCTTCACTGTCAATATCGGCACTTACTGTGCTGTAACCTTCCAACCAGACTGTACTAAATCTATAGACTCATTAGGTCCCACAAAGGCCAAAGAGAACTTGGGCTAAAGAGTTTACTTTCTTCGTTTTGTCTGCACAATTCTAACAAGGATATTAATGTAAATCACTGGCATCACATTGGACTTTTCAAGCTAACTTAAAGGAGGTTAAATTCTTTTTTTTTTTTTAAGATTTTTATTTATTTATTTATTTGACAGACAAGAGATCACAAGTAGGCAGAGAGGCAGGCAGAGAGGAGGAAGCAGGCTCCCCGCTGAGCAGAGAGCGGGATGCAGGGCTCAATCCAAGGACCCTGGGATCATGACCTGAGCCGAAGGCAGAGGCTTTAACCCACTGAGCCACCCAGGCACCCTGGAGGTTAAATTCTAAAAGGGATCAATTTAGATATTGACACTGACACATATATAGACTGCCTCAAGTTTAATAGTTTAGTTACTTTCCTTATATCCCAATATTTAACTAATTCCTGTTTCCAGGCTTAGGCATACCTGTGTGGTCCATTTCTGATTCTATATCGTCATAGCAACAGCAACGAAAACTGGTTTTTCTTCTCAGTCACCAACATTGGCCAAGAGACCACGTTGTAATCAGATTCAATTACAGTATGTTGTAAAAATTGGACTCTCCCAGCCCATATTCTCACAACTTCTCACTAATGGACCATTATGTTTGAAAAGGAAGAGGTATTCGGAAAGTTGTGACTCAACTTTGATTTGGTCTCAGAATCAGAGTGGTTCAAAAGTGAGTAAACCCCATGAACTAGAAACCCTTGTTAGTCTTCCTCCTGAAACAACTTAATTGTCCACTCTAAACGTTATTTATCACACTGTTGCACCAGAAATGTTATCAAGGGAATAGGTCAAATAATTGCTCTTCTGAGCATCCCAAAAATGCCTTGTCCTCAATTTTCAGGGTGCTACAATGGCAGGACATTTGTTAATACTGATGAAATGAGGTTACAGGAAACACAGAAACAAATCCATGTGCCACATTAAGAAGGATATCCAAGCATGGCCATGCTTTTGCTTACAATTGTCCAGCCAACAAATAGTATCAACAATGCTCTAATCCCCCTTCCAGACACCCTCTCCCTGTCTCTCCATTTTCTCTCCACCAACAGTAGAATCTGATTCTACTAGAAAACACCAACCATCAGCATGTCAGTTAACACTTACTTAGTATAAAGGGTTGTTTTGATTTGTTTCAGCATTATTCAAGACTACTGGCAGCAATAAATTGTGACTTACAAGGCTCTAGCCCCTAATAATCTCCATGTCATCGCCCCCCAACATTTGGCAATTGGATTATTTGATAGGGATTGACAGTTGATATGGTTATTCACATCTTCTATAAAATTGAGAAAACCTCTTGGAAACTGCAGGAGCCCACATGTGTGCACTTTTTTCCCCGATACAGTATAATGCTGTAAAATCTTTTATGATTTTAGTATTTTCTAGCTTACTTTATTGTGATAACACAGCATGTAATACATAAAACATAAAAAATATGTGTTAATCAACTGTTATTTGGTCAACAGATGATTAGTAAGATTGTTGTTAAGTCAAAAATTATATGCTGACTTTTACTGAGTTAAGCAGCCAACTGCTGATTTTGGCTCAGGTCATGATCTCAGGGTTATGGGATCAAGCCCCAAGTCAGATCCTACACTCAGCAGGGAGTCTTCTTGGGATTCTTTCTCTCTCTCTCCCCTCCCCACTGTTTGCTCATTCAAATCTTAAAAAAAAAAATATATATATATATTTATATTTATATAAATATATAAATAAATGTATAACATATAAAATAATGTATAATAAAATATATAATGTATATAATATATAATAAAATAAAATATATTAAAAATAAATATATAATTGGAAGGGGAAGTGAACCATGAGAGACTATGGACTCTGAAAAACAATCTGAGGGTTTTGAAGGGGCAGGGGGGTGGAAGGTTGGGGGAGCCAGGTGGTGGGTATTAAGGAGGGCATGTATTGCATGGATCACTGGGTGTGGTGCAAAAACAATGAATTCTGTTATGCTGAAAAGAAATAAAAAAATACATAAATAAATAAATAAATACACACACACACACACACACACAAATATATGTGTGTGTGTATATATATATGTAAATTTTCAAATGGTGGATTGTCAGTACCCAAACCCCAGGTTGCTCAAGGGGCTACTATATTTGCTCTTCAAATGTAGCTTTACCGCAACTTTCTTTTCAAATATTATCCCTCCTCAAGGTTGTAATTTGTTAACCACCTTGGAAGAAACAAGATCTACACAAGTCTGTGGTTCATTCTTTTGTTCAGCTGCCAAACATTCATACAGAAGCCCATCCCAGCCAGAACAAATTATTGGAATTCATGTTTAGGGCTCCCAAATATCTTATAGAATCAGATGGAGACCCCCCCCAAGTATTTTGACAAGATTTGTCACTGTCATATGCAGCTGAGTTAATCCTTAATGGAAATAAGTGGTGGGCTGTATTTTATGAATTTAAAATAGTAAGAATGTTTAAAGTACATGATCGAGGGTCCAGTCTGAAGCCACAGGACAAGCACGGTGACCTTTATGTAGAGGAATAGGGAGAGTTGTGAAAAAAAGTTACCCTGGTAGTATATTTATTAAAATTGTAGAATTCAAGCTTTCACTTCTGATAGTCAGCTTCTCCAATTCACAATTTGCTCAAATAATTCACTTTTTAAATAAATTCTTAGAAAAGTAACTTGCTTTCAAGAGTCATATTTTATATCATCACCAGATGATAGAATCAACAGTGGTTTTGCTAGAAGTCCTGCTTGGGCCTAGTTGGGAACTTCCCCTCCACCACCTTCCCCAGATTATAGTTCTGACACCTAGCTAGAGGCCTACTGTCCCACTGTTTTTTCTTTACAGCACAAACCATGTTCATCCACCAACCGTCTTAATTTGCTCAGTATAAAAATACCTAAATTCACATTAAGGTGTAAGTTTAGTATTTTTATTCCGATCTCTCCAGTACCGGTATGCTTATTCTAAGTATTTTAGATGACTGGGGCAAGGATGTGATTTTTTTTTCTTTTTCTTGGTTCAGCATCTGGTCACTTGGGCCACCCCATGCACTGACACCTTGTGACATGGGATGCTTCTGTTGTTGTAAATATTCTAGGAAGAGCAATGTATCAACACAGATATAAAGCAGGTCTCAAACAAGGAATTGACCTTGGGTCCCAGGAATCTGTATTTTAACACCCCCTGCCCCCATCCAGGTGATTCTGATGCTGATGAGTGACACGCAAGTGTTCAAAGACACTGCTATTAAGTCACATCCAAGTGTTTGCATCATGGCTTTATAAGCAAACTTTGTACATTGCTTTTGCCACAGTGAGCTTGATTTTTTTCTCCTTCTAAAAGGGATTTAACAACTTGTCCTTTGGGAGATTCTCATGAAGCAATGTCCTAGAATTTGAAGTTTGTGTGACTGAACAACATCAAAGAAAAGCTCCCTATGATTCAAAATGCATGACAGAAACACAGGGATACTCTGCTAGGTGATTTACATATATTTCTTGGTTTAATCAAAGGGCTAAATGCTTTCTTTGACAAGGATCCTCTCAAGAATGATTTTGTGCCAGACTATGCACTAATTGATGAGGCTACAGCAGTGAACACACGATACAAAATCCCTGTCATCTCTGAATTTACCTAGTGGGAGACAGAGTAGACCTACATAGTCCATGAAATGGGAAAAAGTCCCATAGACAAAATAGCTTGGGAGAAGGGAAAAGATAAATGAATAGGTTACAGAATGATCAGGACAGGGCTCTCAGAAAAGATGCCCTAGGACCAGAAGGAAGTGAGGGACCTGACTGGATTTAGATTCTTGATATATGTTGAAAATATGGCCAATAGGATATACCGGTAACTGTAGTGGATGAAAGAGAAACTGAGGTTTCCACGGCTTTTGTCCTAAACAATGAAGTTCCCATTTATTGAATTGGGTGTTATTATAAGGGATGGAGTTATTACTCGCATTCTTTTTTAAAGATTAGGAAATCTATGTTCCCATTAATTATAAGCTTGCCCCAGGTAACACAGCTCGTACTATGGTGGAGGTGGCTTTGAACCGAGTCATTCAGACTCTGGAGCCTACACAATCCTAAAAGCAGTTGTAGGACCCCAGTACCCTGGCTTTGAACATAGCCCAAAACCGAAGAATGAGGATAGATGGGAAGGGGAGAACTGGAGCCACTGTATGTGCGCACAGTGTGTTGAGAGCACTGCCATTCCAATCTATTGATACCACTCTGCACGCTCCCCCAACAGAGTAAAGGGACCTCCTGTTCCCTTGGCTTGACATTTCAAAGATTCCTGCTGCTCATTTTTATCTATATATAGGCAGGTCCAGCCCTGGGCAGGTGCAGGATGCAGAACAAATCTCAGTGCCTCCTCACTATACCACCACCCTCCGGCATATGGTATGTGGGTGGAATTAGGTTAAAAAGAACATCAAGGACAACCTTGGAGAAAAAATGAAATCATCACCAAAAGGAAACATGCGGTAGAATAAAGAGGGAGTGCTAGATGATACACATAGTGCTGGAGTGCTGATTATATGTACAAGGAATCTGCAGCTGACCATCTGTCCATTGTTGGTTGTTGTTTTTTTTTTTTAAGTTTCTACATAGACAATTAAGTTTCAGGCTGGGGAGAAGAGGAGGAAAAAGAAAAAGCATTTACTGATTTTCTTATGAGTCAGACACTGAAGTAGGTGCTTTGTATACATTTTCACAACACCTTGTGGCATTGTCAGTATGATGCCAATGTTTGTATAGATGAGGTCACTGGGGGGTGGAGACTTGACTCTGTTGTACAAGATCAGTCTATAGGTTCCGGCACAGTGGGGCTGTCCCTGCCAGGTCCACACTGCATCCCTCAATCCCCAGTGCCTAACGGGCCTGGAATTCTGGGGGTGCTGACTCTTGAGTCAGTTGTTTTTGGTTTTTGTTTTTGTTTTTTGTTGTCTTTTGTTTGTTCGTTGTTTGTTGTTTTTGTTTTGTTGTTGTTGTTGTTGGTTTTTGTTTGTTTTTTTAAGGCAGGCTCCCTGCCCAGTGTAAAGACATTGTAATGCATGGCTTAAACTCAGGACCCTGAGGATCAAGACCGGAGCTGAGATCAAAAGTCAGACATTTAACTCACGAGACACCGAGGCACTCCAGTGCTTCCTTTATTTCCAATATCTAGCTCCAGACTTGGATCACTTCTCCCCCGTCACCCATCCCCACCTCCCTCCCTTCCAGCCATGAAAAGAGGAAGGTCTTAGGATTCTCAGGGCTGCTTCTGCTATTCAAGCAGCTGTTGTTGTGAGCCTGGGGTGCAGAACCAGCCAACAGCAACTCCCTCCAGCAGTGATGGTTACCACCCAAAGGGATGGAAAAATTAGATGTGGGCAGGCATTCCTGGGTAACTGTGGTTCGCCTACTCTCAATTTGAAGAAGAAAAGGGAGCCTGCCCTTTTAATCAGATAGCTCTGTCTGCAGCATAGAACACTTCTCAGAAGCCTGTCATCCCCCAGGAGTTCTGGGTCTGGAGTTCAGCTCTGGATAGCTGCCTCCACCGCCCAGGCTTCTCGGCAGCTGGTGGAGCTACTTCCTGATCTCTACCACCTGCTTCTCTGAGTCACTAGGTCTTTACATTTCTGAAGTACACCCAAGCGCCCCAGAGGCCTTAATTCATTTGTTCCAATACCATTTATTCTTAACAGAGGCATAGACTAAGAATATAAAAGGTAGCATATATAGGACACAAGTTAAGGAGTTGTGCAAAATTGTATCCCTGGATACAACTTGTATTCGAAACATTTTTCTGTGTTTACATTCCTACCCAAATGATTAATTTGAGATGGCATTTTTTTCCACTGCACTAAAAAAAGAAGGACCTGTGTCTGCCTAGGTTAACATGAAATTGCCCTTTATCACAGATTCAAAATAAACTCTGGCAAAATCCAGCAGTTATAACCAGTTGCTACCTGGTTAGAACCAACTCCTATAATATTCAACTTTAGAACAGTAATTCAAAGCACCAAAACTTAGAATCCTCTAAATATTCAAACTCAGAGTAATGGACTTCCCATTAGGTAAGAGAGTTTCCCTTTTATTCAAGAAAGGATGTATAATCCAAAATATTTCAAGATTTT
The DNA here is from genome assembly GCF_963455335.1 of Martes martes. Lineage (NCBI taxonomy): Eukaryota > Metazoa > Chordata > Mammalia > Carnivora > Mustelidae > Martes > Martes martes. The sequence continues at coordinate 43,584,621 of NC_137901.1, read as the reverse complement.
TAAGTAGGACTTAAATTGGAACTTATCGAGTTGTGAATGATTCGTCCATGGTATATTTGTGATGCTGCTCCTGTCTTCACACAGTGTTTAGTATTAGCAGGAGAGAAAAATAATAGGACCACTTTTGCTGTTGGTAGTTTTCGCCCTACTTTGCCCCTGAAAAGCCATTCCGTCCCCCCACCCCAAAGGACATTGCCTGTGTCCCTTTTCTATACCTCTTCCTCTCCCATTACAACATATCCTTTTTTTTTTTTTTAGAGATTTATTTTATTTTATTTTATTTGAGACGGAGAGAGAGAGAGAGAGAGAGAGAGAGAGCATGAGAGGGGAGAGGTCAGAGGGAGAAGCAGACTCCCCGCTGAGCAGGGAGCCAGATGTAGGACTTGATCCCAGGACTCCAGGATCATGACCTGAGCTGAAGGCAATTGCTTAACCAACTGAGCCACCCAGGTGCCCCATATCCTGTTTTTTTTTTTTTTTTTTTAAACCTGGTTTATCTCTCAGTAGACTGTAGGGAAGGGCAAGAGGTGCTTGCAAGGGAGACAATACCAATGCCACCTCCTCCTTTTATTCCTTTGTCCTAAAGGGAAAGAGGCCTTTTTCTATTGCTCCCTTTACACCCTGAACAGAAAGATAAAATTGTGCCAGCCATGGCCTATCAAGACTTAAAAGCAGGGATTTGCACAAGCAATCACACCCAAAGCACTTGTGCTTCGGGCAAATCCTTGTAGATCGGCTTGCATATTTCTAGCGTGCCATATTTGTAGTATTTTCGTTATTCAGTTTACGTGTGTGTGTGAAGTGAAAAGACATTTACATAACTCAAGCCAGGTTACACCACTCTGGCTTCAAGTAGACGCAACTCTTCAGGCTTTTGTTTGTCAATTGACACTATTTGGGTTTTCGCTTGAAATATCTCCTTGGCATGTGTGAACACAGAGAGGAAGTCTGGGATTTCACAGCATCATTGCTGAATCTGTTTTTGGTAAACGGCTGATGAAAGATCAGTGAAAGGACCTTCCACCAAGTGATGGAGAAGAGAACTGCGGGCTCTCCCGGAGGACTGCCTTCCCCTCTGTCATCCCAAACAACGTAGGACAGGTTTTCTTTAACCTTTCTTTCCACTGGGATCCTGAAGAAATTTTATACATGGGGTTTTCTGAGTATCAACACAGACCTATTGAATAAGCAGCTCTAGAAGTGAGGCTTAGGCCCCTGATTTTTTTTTAAACCCTTTTTGGATAATTTTGATATGGAAAAAGGTTGAGGAACTACTATTCTTGTTCAGGATAATGACCCCATGTGTGCCAGGGTCAGCCCATCCCTTAATCTTAAAGCAGATAAGAGCTATTATTTTTTTATTAATAATGCATATGATTTCTTTAGCCAAGGTCAACTAGAAATTCCAGGCTGAGGGGTGTGTGTGCCCACACATGTGCAGGTACACACACCACAGACCCTTACTTCCTTATGCTGATGATTTGGGGGGTCTTATCTGAGCAAAGTGACATCCTGCCTTGGTCAGCCCTTCTTTACTTACACTAGCACCAATATACTGCTAAGGTCTGGCATATTTCCAACCCAGCATCTCCAGAAGAAACCAGCCCTTCTTTCGCCAAACACAGCAATCCTTCTTTCCCTATCCAAAAAGGTTTCCTAGTTAGTCCTACACATTTGACACCTCTCTCCCACTAAAGAACAGATGCTTCAGGTTCCAGGTTTCCTTCTATGCTATATAATCAAGAAAACACTGTGCTATATTTTTATGCCCTTTATAATTACTCTTCTGGAATTCTGGGCTTTCTGTGATTGTAGGAAATCACGAGAATATGCCATACTCGGAAGACTTTTCAGGGAACCCCTTTTATCCACACCACTTTTTATGCCTGCATATGTTCTTCCAAGTCCCCTTGGAGCTTCACAGGCACAAGCACAAATACCAGGGAGTGCAGTACAGCTAGAACAATGGACCCTGAGAGTTTCTCACTTTGGCAATGTAGACACTTGTTGTACCACCACCACAAAAATAAATGAATAAAAGAAAACAACACTGATGCTCCCAATAAACGTAACACCAATTGTTCCTGAGGAGAACGAGCAAAAAATATAACATGTTCAAGAGCATGAACCTCATGCTTTCTGGGAGAAAATGTGAAAACTAGATGTGGAAAATCCTTGAGATAAGTTTTCCCAACAATTAAATGGGAGATGGTAGAACAGCAGGGGCAGTTCGCATTGACCAAAAGAACAAAATAGTTGCATTTGTCAGAAAGAAATGCTTCTCTATAAGAATTAAGGTCTGTAGCCACAAAAGGACTGTGGACCACCCTTCATTCAGAGCTCTGCAAACCTAGTCCACTGAGGGTTCCAAGGAGGTTATGTTTTGGCAGAACACAGGGGCTGATGACATGCAAGAAACATGAGGAACTACTGTTCCTCAACAGTTTTGGATCATTCCCTGTTAAACTGACCAAACACATCTCTTACTTCTTGGAGAACTGAGAATGAAACCAACCAACATGTTGTGTTCCTAGTCTGCTAATGAGGAGAAAGTTCAACAACGTGTCTGTGTTGTGATGGGAAATGCTGTGAGCCTAATGTTAGGACCAAAGCCTTCTCAGTCCTTAGCACTCCTATGTCACTTGAAGGAAATGCAGTCATACAAGTTTTTGAGTAGTGGTGGTGGCAGTAATGATATGTGCATGTCCAAACCCAGTTGGAGAAGGGCAGTGCATGCTGTTTTATTTTACACTAACACCAAACTTGTGTTCCCAGTACTGCTTCTTAAAGATTACAAAAAATTTAAGAAAAACAGACAATGGTTTCCTATTCCTGTCCTTGGGGTGGGAACAATGATCAAAATCTGAATTCATCCAGATTCAGAATTTCAGGCATTCTAGAACAATTAATTAACACATCAATTTATTTAAGTGTATTAAAGTAACCTTTATATCCTGCTTCAGTATTGCCTACCAGAAAAATCGGTTCTATAATTTATGAAGCATCTGCAAATTTCCAGTATTCAAAGACATTACTCTAGAAGTTGATTGGTTGAGACTCAGAAGAAAGCATCCATAAAAGTGAGATGAAGCTAATACTTGATGAACAGAAAAAGAATGTGTTTTCATAGTCTCTTTTTCTTCCACCACAACATCCCCCCAACTCCCCCACTCTGCTGCACCAATCCCCTCAAATCAGAATATCGCCTAATACAACCTTTAGCTGCCTCTCAAACTTTTTCTTCAAGCCTTGGTACAAATTATAAAGACTGAATATTTTCTTTGGGAAATTTAATCCTAATCATTATTTCAGGTCAGGAATAGCCTGAGTGATGATGTTTAACCAAATAGCCCATAAAAATTGAGACTGAAGATGAATACTTTTACCTTTAACATCTAGTTTATCTGATATACATTCTAGGACTATTTGTTTCTAAGTCTGTGGATTAAAAGCATATAAAGTTCAAATGGAACGGATGTTGGTAGCAATTTATTTTCCCTCTAGATAAAATGTGTATTTCAGCTTAAGAAACTAACATCTAAAAAAGGGGGTTGGCACTCTTTTTGCAAAGATGTTCCCAAAGTTTTATACAGCTTAAGAATACATTTATGTATCATTTGGTGGAAAATGTTATTGCAATAAGATGCATTGTTTATTCAAACTGGGCAACACAGAAGACTGAGGATTTGGTGAATATCTTCTTATAGTATTTGACTGCAAGAAAACTAAATGTGGGATCACAAAAGTCTTTCAGTGGGCAAAATGATTTACAAATGATCATGTGAGTTTTGGTCATTTTTAACATCCAACATAATACCACCTTATATGGCAGAGAGAATATTAACTAATGAGATGTATTTTTAGTTATTTGAAAATTCAAAAGAAAATTGATCCAATTTTCTAGTGTCTTAAGTTATACATAAAATTGCTGAAGAATGAAAAAAAAAGTAGCACAGCTCTGTCTCAATTTCTGCAAAGAAAATTCAAACTTTCTATTCAGGATTTAAAACAATTTTCTTACAGAGTATTATAGCTGGAAGGAGTCTCAGATTACTTTTCCAACCTCTTCATTTTACAGGTGTGAAAACTAGGGGCCAGATAACCTAAGTAACTTGTAGTCTTCTTCATTTTTAGCTTTGTAGAGAGAGACTTGAAAGTCTAACCTACGTTTTGTAATACAGATTTGTTTCGCTCTGATGTCAACCACAAAGGTTAGAACCTCCAAACAGAAAGTGAACAGTCTTAGCCAACTACTTCCAGCTCCCACGGTTACACAGGAGAGGAGTTCAGCACACATCGCTGCCTGCCCTTTGCTCCCAGTTTGGATAAGGAACTGCAATGCCATTTCTCTTACTTCCTCCACATCATGGGCTGCCACTACCAGCAGAAGCAGGCAAAGAAAGGGAAACACCCTTTACCTGTCTTTCTGAAGACAGCTAATCAAGGAATTCAGGAATCTTTTTATGCCAAAGTATTTGCCAAGAAAATATTGCTGCTATCTTTAAGAGAACTTTTGATTGGAATCATGTTAGCAATGCTTAACACAAGGTGAGGGAACATTGGCCTGGTAACCATGACGTGAACTATTGGGACACATGAGGTTGCCAAATGAGAGAGGGGACAGAGCCAGTTCATTATTCTGCTCCCCTCTTCTTCATTAAGGGAAAGTGCCTCCAGACTTACAGAATAATGAACCAGAACAAATTCTGATATATTTGTTGTGAGATAAAATCTAGTTACTCTAAATAGAGTGAATTATCTTGCCAAGTATTGAACTATCTTGTAAGTTCAATCAGGAAGTATTTGTGGTCATCTTTGTGCAATCAGGGGAGAAAGAAATTTGAATAAACTGAAGATGCAAAAATTTTTGGCTCAAGTTTCAAAAATAACTTCTAGAAATTATAGACTGTTCAATTTGCCTCTAATCCCTGATAAAATTCTATAATGGATTCATAGAGTTGTTTTAAAGATCTGAGCAAGCTAACAATTCACTAAAAATATTAAAGGGATTTTTAAAATTAGTTTTGAATTATGTGTCAGGAAAAACTCTACAGAGTAAACCAGGATTCTGCCATGCATCTGATACTTTCTCATGATATTCTCGTGAACGCCATGGAGAAATGTGGCTTGGATAGTAGTATTGTTAGATTATTTACTAGTATTAGACTTATTCAGAAGCTATAGGCAATCTAGAAAGAAAAACAAAAAAAGAACTTATACTCCATATTGTGACCTACAATGTCCTACATGGTCTGCCCCACCTACTTCTCTCCTGGTTCACTAAGCTTCAGTCATGCTAGCGACTTTCTATTCTTTTTTTTTTTTTTTAAAGATTTTATTTATTTATTTGTCAGAGAGAGAGAGAGTGAGCACAGGCAGACAGAGTGGCAGAGGGAGAAGCAGGCTCCCTATGGAGCAAGCAGCCCGATGTGGGACTCCATCCCAGGACGCCGGGATCATGACCTGAGCCGAAGGCAGCCACTCAACCAACTGAGCCACCCAGGCGTCCTGTGACTTTCTATTCTTAATCAAGCTCCTTCCTTCCTGTTTGCATCTGCTATTCCCTTCTGCCTGGAATGTTCTCGCAGCTCTTTGAATAGCTGACTCCTTGTCAAACTGAAGGCATTAGTTTAAATGCTACCTATTCAGAAACGATCTCTAAATTAGATGGCCACCTACCCAACTCAGTCGCGTTCTACCCAATCCCTGTTTCCGACCACACTATTTTCCATCTCCTCCATGAAAATTTCAGCTTCATAAAAACTAAGACCTTGTTCATTTATTCACCAAGACTCCACAAGGCTTAGCACAATGCCTAACATGTACTAGGCTTCTGTGAACACTGAATAAGAAAACTAATGAAATACAACCCTATATTGTGACACCATACCCTCTATCTGGCCTTTTAGAATACAATATTTTTATCAATGTCTTATTTTGATGTACAGAAGACCTGGGTCTTTTTTGTTTTTTTTTTCCTCCTTACGTTTTACAAGGTAAATACACTACATAGTGAAACAAGAATTTAAAAGGATCCTGAGAAAGTAAGTCCAAACCCACACAATAGAAGGACATAACAAGGATACATGGAAAATATCGCACCCAGAATCAAAGGAATTTTCTGTGCCTGTCTAGGACAGGGCAACTCGGTTCGTCATCAGGATTTGTAAGAAGTACCTTGAGTTTAAGTTCATCAGTTTTGTAATGCACCTACAGTGTGATGTATTGAACACACACACACATACACACACACACACACACACACACACACACACTGGAGCCTTGAAATCAAAAGTGGGTACTTGCAGACCAAATGATATACTTGCTCAATTATAGGCATTGACATTTAAGAAAACTGGAAAAACACTAGATGTGGTTGAAAGAGAAAAGTGATTATGAGTGTAGAGGCCAAGGGCAGGCTATCTCAAGAAGGGACACCTCAGCATGAAGATTATTTTTGATTTAAAAACAATCAAAATACAGCAGATGCAAGAAAAGCTCTTTACCTCCCCCACAACTGCCTGCTCCAAGAAAGGAGCTTTTAGCATAAAGAACTACATTATGATGTGAATTACATATGGTAGACAGGGAGGAACCCGCAAGGCCACTGTACTCAAAATCCTCTTTGTCCTATTGTTTGTGAAAGGGCTAGCAAATAAATACCAAAATTTTTTTCATCTTCCTATAAATTGCATTCTTTCCCTTTCAAGTCCAAAACCTTTATACCCCCATTATCCTTAGTTTTTTGTTTTGTTTTGTTTTGTATTTTTTGGTTTGTTTGTTTGTTTGTTTGTTTAAAGATTTGAGAGAAAGCACACACACACACACACCAGGGTGAGCATAGTGGGGGGGGTGCAGAGGGAGGGAGAATCTCAAGCACATTCCACACCTAGCACAGAGCCTGTTGTGGGGCTTGACCCCACCACCCTGAGATCATGACCTGAGTTGAAATCAAGAGTCAGACATTCAACTGTCTGAGCCACCTAGGTACTCCAATTTGCATTTTTTTAATATAACAAATTACCAACAAGATCTGACCTAATAATCAAAAATTAAATAAAAATCTCAAAATTTAAAACCAAGAAACAAGCTAAATCACACACACATTTTGACCAAATACTGGAATATTTCCCAAGTAAAAAAGTAAACTACATTCCATGTTTCAGAAGAGAGACATTAAGAATTCATGCCTTTATCTACAAACATATCTAGTATGAATTCGAGAGTTTGGTCCATTTTCTAAAGAGATCACCCCTCTTAAAATGCTCCTTCTCACATCTGTTTAATGAGTTAAAACACCTTTATTTCTTAAGCAGTTGGTGTCTTACTATAAAAGAGTATGGCAAATCTAGATCCAAAGTACACAACCATCATAATTAGTAACCACCACTTGTTTTCCACTGAAAATGGCAAATTCTTCCTGGGGACCTCCTCATAGTGGCTCCTACAGAACACAGAAGTTGTAAACTTCTGGATGTTTTGTCCCAACATAGTGCTATTTGAAGTTTTGTGAAAGGTGCAGAGATCGAAGACAGTAGAAAATCTTATTCTCTTTAAAGTGACATACCTCATTTTGTCTCTCTGTGGAATGTCCATGTCTGTGTGGAGATGTACAAAATTTTTGTTTTCTACTGTTAGTCTGTCTTATGTCAGTATGATTCTTAGTCCAGCTAGAAGAATCTTGAAGGGCAGAGGAAAATTCTCTCCTACAAGAGTCATGGAAAACTACCCTAATAAGTGAATCTAAAGCTTTTACTCAATAACCCCAATAAGAAAGGATTTTCTAACACTTTTAGAGTCTCAAAATATGTTACATTATTCCATAAGACAATGAATTCCTTGTCAGATTTCTATTGCATAATTAGCAGTTGGGATACACTGGAGAAATTCCCACAAAACAAGTTTATTTGGTTAATGACTAATGATCTACAGAATTATAGCTGAGCTTCTATATTTTCCAGTTTCACTACTATAGAGTATTTGCATCAAATACTTTCATTTTTCTATTTTACAAAAGACTAAAGAAGTTGGTTAGAAAGTATATGTGTTTTGTCAACCTGCAAATAATTACTTTAGTATTTAATTATATGTTGGTGGACTATGGAGACATCAAGATCAGCTACCCACCCAGGAACTGAATAAGTCTATAAACAATAAACAAGATCCGGCTTTGTAGTAGTACCCCCAGGAGGTTCTCTAAATTGGTATCTCAGGAAGCCAGAGACCTGAATACAACAGAAGGAAAGCAGGTTTGTAAGAGGCTTATGATTTTTAAGGCAAGAATACAACTGTACCCCATTTGGAGAAAAAAAATGTACAAAAGGGGGACAGTCAGCCTCAAGAATAGGGCAGAAGGGTGAAGAGCCTAACGTTGACTTTATCCAGTCCCATAATAAAACCTACTTTTTGGTTCTCCTAGTAATCTGTAATGATGGATGGTTCAACAGGTTTAGAATAGCTTTGTTGAAATATGCCTTAAGGCTGCCTTTTCACTCCACTCACTAGGCAGCTCTAGTTAGGTCCACTTCTCAGGGAAGCTGGTAGATGTATTCCTCTCCATCATGAGAAAAGCATATCCCCATTCTAAGTTTTCCATATGGTTTATATACTTCAGTGTCCTGCCATTTTGATTAGCATGAGTCAGCCTTTCCAAGTCTATGAAGTGCTGAACAGAATAGGGAGGTATATTATGGGTTATAATAATAACATAATGACACCTTGGACAGAGAGCCACGTGGCCCTCATCTGACCACTGTTACTCTCTTTCGAAGTTACATCATTCTGTGCTGACTATATGCTTTAGCTACTTAGCTAAGGCAGACTATAAAGAGATGTTTGATTTCTGTGTATGAAAAATAACCACTGACTATATGGGTAATAAGAAACCTAAAGTTTAGAAGGTAATTCATAGTGTTACAGAGCACATGAGATGATCTGGAAAGAAAATGTTCCGAGATCAAAGAAAAGGATAGCTTTTAACAACTGGGTTGTTTTGAACCTTGAAAGCAAGCAAAAAAGCAAGACTCTTTCACAGGGATAGGACTGAGAATGAATAAGGTTAGTCTGAAGTTCGGCATTTGGAGAAAACCTATGCAATGATCTGTAGACCTGAAGTCAGTCCGCCTTCACTAAAGATTCAGTGGAAAGGATTTCAGATGAAAACTCCGAAATGACAGATGCAAGAAAAGGCTGCTGACTCAGGTTCATGCACTTAACTAGGAAGAGGACAATGCAGTATTTGTCCATGTCACATTTTTAGAAATATTAAAAGTTCTTGCCTTTTCTTCTGAAAGAATGGAAGGAGAAACTATTCTGAGGATGGCTTGAGTTAAAACTGAAATGCATAAACTGCACAATGGAACATTCAAAATTCACCTGAGTCTTCTTCTTGGCTATGAAGGGACCCTTGAATCATTCTACCCAAATACTATGTGACCCAGGGTATCAGCAGTCCCCAAGAAAGTGAACATGTCTCCTTGCATTTTTTTTATGCTTAATCTGTGTTTGTGAATGACACGGACATAGCAGACTTTATAAAAGATATATAAAATGTTCCTGACCAGTGCAAAAAGAGAATATCATGATGGATCGCCCTGTGATTCTTGTCACTGTAACTTTGACTCACAGCTGTGAAAATCCCATACTCCAAGCTCCCAGCCAATAATTGCCCCCAACCTACCTAAGTCATTTGCTCATACTCTAAAATATATTATCTATGTTGACTCCGCTCTTTCCTTAGATACCACTCAAAGATGAGCATTGACCTGAGAAGTTATGCCCACATACACAAATATTCTCGATTTCATTAAGGAAGCATTTCATTTCTTCCAATAAATGTTTTTGAAGTCTAGATAGGAAAAGAATGAGGCAAAGGAAGCAAAGTAATGCCATTTGGCTTTCTGACTGGTATATTTGGTGGGTAAACTGAACTTCTTACTTGCATGGTGACTTCAGGGCAACCGTCCAGCTACTTCCTCAGGCTTAATTAAATCTGCAGCTGATCTGCAGAAAAAGGGGTATGTGCTTCCCACCCAGAGATTTAAAAAAAAAAAAAAAAAAAAGGAGGCAGAGAGGATTCGTGACCAATATCTGATATTCCACCAACTTGATAGTGCTAGAGGCAGAAATTAAAAATTGTTCTAACAAGTTTTTTCTCCCAGTCACTAGATTTTAGCCTTTAGATGATACAGCAGCTGACCAGTGAAGATCAGGGATACTTTTCCTGCCCATGTATATATATGTTCCAGGTGACAAAAAGTATAGATTTTAAATATTTGACAAATAGCACATTTTGTATGTTTCCAAACATTAAAGCATCTGGAAATACCTAGAAGCATGGCTTTGTATCATGAATAAAAACTATGAAATCTATTCCAGGATCTGAGCTTTCTGTTAGCAGTGCTAGAATATAAAAGAACCAAGGATGGCCCCAATAGCCTATTCAAATCAGGATGCCTGAACTTTTTTTCTTACCACTAACTTTTGAAAACAGCCATTTGTAAGGTGTCTGGGACCTAATTATTTAGATAAACAAGGGTGACCATTACATTTACAAAAAAATATCCATTCACTCAGTGGCTACGCCACTTCATCACTTACTAACACCTTTTTCTAGCAGTTTGGATATTGACTGACCAAGACAAAGAGCTAGAGCGGAGGGTCAATAATAAGTTGAGATAGTAAGAATAGTATATTGAAATATACTATTATAGTATAATAAATATATAGTATATATATTTTAAAAATACATTTTATATATTTTATACATACTTATATATAAACATATACTTATATATTTAATATATATTATATTTAAGTATATATAATATACTTAAATATATACACTTATATATCACATATATATATATTTTTTTTTTTAAAGATTTTATTTATTTATTTGTCAGAGAGAGAGAGAGAGAGAGAGCGAGCACAGGCAGACAGAGTGGCAGAGGGAGAAGCAGGCTCCCCGCGGAGCAAGGAGCCCGACGCGGGACTCGATCCCAGGACGCCGGGACCATTTTTATATATACTTATATATATGTATAGATATGTTTAAAAATATATAGTATATATATTTAAAATATATATAGTATAATAAATAGTATATTGAAATATAATATGAAGAATAGTAAATTGCAATAGTAAGAATAGTAAGAATCTGTTTTCAATCCCACAAAGGAACCCACAGCAAAGTTTAAAACATGTAAGTAATACAACCTACTGTGTGAAAAAGACTAATTCCCAGACAGAAGTAATGAGAAAGGGAAGCTAGGAATTTAATTAACAGAAAACCCCATTCATCTCTTTCTGAAAAGGCACCCACTGAGCAGTCACAGGCACAGCTCTCCAGCCTACCAAAAAAAGGACTGTATCTGAAGGGTCCTAACTGAAACATTGCTTGGTAATGGTTTCAAAGACTGAGGATGGTGGTCAGACGGCTGAAGGTCCCCATCCAGGCTGCATAACTTGAGATTCATCAACCTCACACCAAGGGTTTAGAATTCCCCTCGGTGATGGAGTACACAGCTTGGTATGGTTCTGTGTTGTCCTTAACACACCAAGATTGCTAAACTCATGTGTTAGAGTCTGTCATCTTCAGTTTGAGGAAATCTAGCATGTGCCAGATGTTGAAAGCATGAAAATCAGGGATGGATTTAAGAGAACTTATTTTTGAGGCTTAAGAAAATTCTTGGGTGGGGGAAGTGCTTGGATACCTGCAGAAACACTTCTGTTCTTTGAATCGTTCTGACAAATGAGAGGTTTATGGCAAAATGGTAAATGTAACACACATGGCTGGACTTAAAATACATTCCTCCCTTAATTCAATTCAGAGTAGGCTAACAAACCCTAAAATCCTTATTTTAGGCATTCTATAATTGGGTGTTTTTATATGGTATGGGAACCGAGGAGGACCAAGAATTTTTCCTTCGCATAAAGAAGGAAATTTTGCCTTGAATGCAAAATGTTCTTTTCCTCATTTTCCTTAGGTGGATTTGTAATGGTGTTTTAACATCGGAAACTGCCATCCATGAATTTGAATTTCTGCATCATTAAATGGGCAACAAGCTAGTGCTGGTGGATGAAAATATGAGCTGGAAGAGAACATCACCATATGGAATGATGATCATGTAAGGAACCAGGAAACCCAAAAACTGAAAGAGTCAGGCTGCTTAGAAACACAAAACAAGGTTATAGCACTCTTTTGAAATTACTACACTCACAAATGATAAATAATATTCCCTTCCAAACTTGATATTATCACCTCAGCTCAGTTTGTCTTATAATGTCCCCAAATTGTTCCTAAGGATGTAGGCAGTTCTCATAAACTTCAAAGAAAAGTACAGAATATGTTAACTCTTCCTTTTCAATAAAACATTAGGCTATATTTTGACTATCACTTTTCCACCCCAGTGGAAAGCACAAAGATATACTTTAATTAAAAAAAAAAAAATTGTGTAGTTGGCATACACTGTCCTATTAGTTTTAGGTGACAATAGTTTTAAGGCTTTGTGGGTGTTTTGGAGAGTTCATGCATGTGTACACGAATGGGGGAGGGGCGGAGGGAAAAGAAGAGAGAGAATCTTAAGTAGACCCCTCACCTAGCATAGAGCCCAACAGGGGGCTTGATCTCAACACTGAGATCATGACCTGAGCCTAAATCAAGAGTCAGACACATAATCAACTGAGCCACCCAGGTACCCCTACGTGACAATATTTTTAACTTAAAAGCCCTAATGTTGTGAAAGTCATGGGTGGGGTTTATATACCCAGATTGTTATTTTATTAACAGCAAGTGGTTTCTTTAAGCCATAAGTCTTAGAATGAGAATATTAAAGTTAACAATGTTGTCCCCTACTTGGTGTTTACTCAAGAGATTTTGATACTTTATGGTTTGATGAACTACTCTATGATTATGGCTTGAACTATAAAGAAGTGGTTGGATACGCTTCAATGCTGCATATCTATGTGATATATTGCAGTAATAACAACGAACATGTTAAACTAGCAGTAGTATTTAGATTGTCCACAGTATCTAAACAATTCCGAGGGAACAATGAGTTTTAAGAGCCTTTGAAGACATGTTAATCATTTTGGTCACCAGAGGGTCTTGAATAAAACCCTCAGAGTACATAGACAGTCCAGCATAGTTAGAAGCAGTAGGCTGTGTGGCGCATGGGATTTCTACATAAAATGTCTAATTTAATCCTCATGAAAAGCTTGTGACTTGGGTTTTATTATTTACACTTTACATAAGTTTAAAAGATTCACCCTAGACCACATAGCTAATATAAGAACGAAGCCAACCTGGGAGAATAGTAACTCTAGTAGCATCTACTGCGTATCAAGCATTGGTCTGAGAACTTGACAGACTCATTGAATTTAATCCTCAGGAGGGTAGACAGAGGCGCAAGGTCACATGATTAGCAGCAGGCAGTATGGCTTCAGAGTCTGTGCTCTAACAACCATCCTGTCCTTCTATTAGTTCCAGGAGTTCCTGGATGAATAAAATACTGAGGCCCAATATTTTGGGATTCTGGCCTGACGGTATAAATAGCCAAATACAAATAGAGCAGCAGTAATTAAACACAGAATTTCCAAATGTTCTGTAAGTAAAAATAAGACCTTAAGATGCTAAAATTCTTATTTCTAGGTCATTCTCTTGACTTTATCTTTAAAAACACAGCTGCCTTGTTTCAAGCTGCCTTAAAAGATTTCAGAAATGGCAATACCTTTATCTCCAAGAAACTCCTAAAGATTGTAATGCACTAGGATATTCCATTACCATGCAGAAGTTTGGTCAAAAATCAACCAGAGGAGAAAATAGTCCTAAGATGGGTCTAATGTAGAACACCCTACATCTGCTTCTGATGATTTTGCTGTAAGGACAGGAATACACATGTACTAAGAACTAGACAATTAGACATTTTAAAGTCATTCCATTTTTTAAAAAAAGCAGCTTTAAGGACTTTTTTTTTTTTTTTTTCATATTCGCACCTTGGATTTTCTGTTGAAAATATCAGATGGGCTTTTAATGCCCTTGAGCATATTCCTTACCAAGATCTTTAGAAAAGACTAGTGGCTAATTCTTACAAAAATGGGAATTGGTACTTAGGCACAGTAGGTGTGAAATGTATAGTTGTATTAAATATTGAGATGGACAGGTAAGACCGGTATATTAGTCATGATCCTTTGTCCAGGGAGTTGGAATTTCAAATTCGACAAGGCAGTAAGTCACATGAAATAGTTTACAAGATGTGTTTTTAGGGGAAGACTGAATTTAAAAAGGGAATAGCCATTAACTTTATTAGAGAATATCCGTAACAATTTATAAAAATTTTTTTAAAGAGCATTGTGTCATTGAAAAAGAAAATGGATTTTAAGAAAATCTCAACGACAATCATTGAGATATGTGATCAAAATGCCCCATGTGAGTCTTCTCCCTCTTCTCATACACAGAAAGTTTAGAAAATTCTAAGTTCCTTCAGTATGCTGTAAAAAATAATGAAATAGCAGCCACAGCTTATTGCCATTTTAAGCTTGACAGATCAAGAGTCACAAAGCATGTGCTCAAAAAGGGGTTCTTCTGAAAATCAGAAAGGATTAGACAAAGTGTAGACATCTAAACAATGAAGTCGGAAAACTACAAAGTTTAATCTAACTTTACACTGCCATGCAGGGGACTGTTCACAGAGGGCATAGACTTTTTCAACCATTTTCTCAATTACAAGGTTTGTACTAGAATATGGACCTTATAATTCCTACTGGGGCTCTTACAGAAAAGTTTTTGAAATTATTGCTTTAAAATAAACTGCTCCAGAGAGTGAGCTAGCCAAGTTTAACAGGAGGAAAAAAAAACAAAAACAAAAACAAAAAAACCTGGGAAGATAAGGATAGTTACTTCCAATTGTCTAAACATCCAGTATGAACCCCAATACACAAGAGGCATTGTGTCAATCACATCCCCCTAATAAATGTTTAAGTTCTAACCCCCAGCATCTCAGAATGTGACCTTATTTAAAAATAGGGTCACTGCTGATGTAAATGCTTAAGATGCCGTCATACTGGAGTGGGTTCCTCATCCAGTCTGAGCAGTGCCCCCATGAGCTGGCCATATGAAAATACACACAAGGAGAATGCCATGCAACGAGACAGATTGGAGTCCTGCAGCTGCCAATCAAGGAATGACAAAGACTGGCGGCAAGCCATCAGAAGCCAGGAAGAAGAATGAAAGCATTCCCTCCCAATACCTTGATTGTGGACTTGCAGCTTCTAAGAACCGTGAAACAGTTTTTTAAAGCCACCCAACTTGAGGTATTTTATCACAGGAACAAAGGAAACTAACATAAGCACCATATAAATTGTATACCTTTCCCTTTCTAGATCCCTTTGTTTTTGCAAAGGGCATGATGGAAGGAGTTTGATCAACCTGAGTTTGAATCCTAATGTACTATTTCCTAACTGCCTTTAGGCAACTTGTTTAACCTCTGAGCTGCAGGGTACTCCTACTGAAAAGACGAATCCTCTTCCATAAAGTTCCTAAGACTAAATGTTATCATATATCTGATATGCCTGGCACATAGAAGGCACTGATTAAGTGTCAACTCCAGTCTCTCCCTCCTCCATATAAAGTTGTAATAGAGATTAAATGAGATTAAATGAGACTAAAGTGCTTTTACTGTAGGCACTATTACCCATTTTATTACTCTAAAGTCACCCACAACCTGGACATGCCCTGAAAGGTCCAGAAGAGACTCGTCTGAGAGGAAGTGGTGACCTCAGGAGCCTAGGAAGAGAACGTGGAATGGTTTGGAATGGAGTTCTGGGAGATAGAATCCTTGACCTAAGCTACAAGTTCTCATGAAATACTGAAATCCCTTTGGAGTTCTTAAAATCCCCAAACTTCACACTGGACAGACTTGCATATGGTCTACAGGCTGTATAGAGCTTGCCCTGAGTCCCTGAACAAGGGAAGCTTTAAACTGGAGTGAGCAAAATCACATCTTACTAGAAAGAAAGCTACAAAGATAAAGGACAAAACTCTCATTGGCTATACTTGCTGCTTCAATGAAGAGAAAGTTAGGGACTCGGATTTACCAATGATTACTGCTGAGCAAGATCTATACTGAGTTCAGAAGAAAACCAGGATCCAGCCCTAGAGAGAGGACTCATAGTCCCAAGAGTACCACCAGGAAACTGCTATATCCATACCATGGAATACTGCTCAGCAACGAATAGAAATTAACTATTGATGCATGCAGCCATTATGGAAAACAGTATGGACATCCTCAAAAAAATTAAATAGAACTACCATATGACCCAGCAATTCCACTTCTGGGTATTTTTCCAAAGAAACAAACACTAATGTAAAAGAGATTGGTACCTCCATGTTCATCACCACATCATGTACCACCACCAAAACACAGAAACAACCTAAGTGTTGATGAATGAATGGATCAAGAAAATATGGTATATATATACAACAGAATATCACTCAGCCAGAGAGGAAATCCTGTCATTTGTGACAACATGGATGGACTGAGAGGGCATTATGCTAAGTTAAATAAGACAGGGGAAGAAACACCATATGAGCTTACTTCCGTGTAGGTTCTGGAAACACCACCACAACAAAAACTCATAGATAAGAGACTGGTGGTTGCCAGAGGAAGGGAACGTGGAGGGTGGTTAAAGGTACAAGCTTTCAGCTATAAAAGGAGTCCTGGGGATAAAATATACAATACGACTATAATAATACTGTATGGTATATTTTAAAGTTGCTGAAAGCAAATCTTCAATTCTCATAAGAATAAAATAACATGTAACAGTGTGGTGACAGATGTTAGACTTACTGTGGTGATCATATCAATATATACATATATCAAATCATTATGCTGTATACCTGCAACTAATATTTTATGTCAATTGTATCTCAAAAAAATGGTATCTACCACTTGGAAGATTCTTCAAGGCATTATGCCAAGTGAAAAATGCTAGTCTCAAAATGTCACATATCATATGATTGCACTTGGATCATAGTCTTGAAAAGATAAAACTACAGTGACTGATGACAGATCAGGGGATACAAAGGGTTGTGGGGGGAGATGTAGTTACAAAGGGATGGCACAGGGAGAGCTTTTGGGGTTTTATGGTGGGTTTTGTTGTTGTTGTTGTTGTTGTTGTTGTTGTTGTTTGGGTTTTGGGGAGGTTTGTTTTTAAGTGGTGGAACTAGGTGGTGGTTATATGAAAATATACATGTATGAAACTCATAGACCTGTACATCAGAAAGGACAACTTTACTGCGTTAATGCTAAAATAAAATTTTTAAAAACTTAAAAGCATCACCAGGACTTGAAAGGACCCTAGAAGGCACAAAGGGTGATTGATTGTAGTCTACTGGGACCTTACCCAACACCTTGAATAATCTTCCGCCATCTACAAGAGGAGGAGAGGGAAAAAGATGGTTTCCATGTAAGAAAAAGGCAAGGCTAGATTAACTTTTTTGGGAAAAGAATGGAGGTGAAAAAAAAAAATCCGAGAATGTGAGCAAATGCTCCTACAACCTAAGGAGGCGGTCCTCAGGAACCCGGGTCTTGGCTTTCCCTGCTCCAGCGCTTTTCATCAGAAGAAGGTACTCCTTTTCCCGCACAAAGGAAGGATGACTGTGCCAAGTCTCTCCCTTCCCTGGTCCTCCCAGCTAACTCGGCCAAAGAAGAAATCTAAGCCACCAAATACACTGCTAGCTGCACACCCCAAAATACATCTCCGGGACCTAGTTTTAAGAATTCTTTTCTCTGTTGCTATTCTGAGTAGAGAGATGACCCACGAACAGCCAATTCCAAGAACATCCTTGGATTTCTTCCTGCCAGTGATGGCATCAAAGACTGGCTTTGGGGTGTGACTTCTAGGTCTTCATAGAGGCTTAGAAGTCCACGTGAGAGGGGGATCCTTCACACACCATGGACCACCTGGAGGTGGCTCTCACCTGCCCTCCTGAGGAGGGAATTACACCAAGCAGAGGTCCTTACAGAGCAGGGTGTGAGAGATGCTTTCTAATGGGCAGAGGACAGCAACAGTCAGGAAAGGCCCAGCCACAGCCCCATCAGCCCCAGGGAACTATCCGTGCAGCCTCCCCAGAGTGGGGTGAAGAGGGGGAGTGACAGAGCAGACCACGCAGCTTGCTGCTGCGGGTGGGGATCCCCACGACTATGGATCAACCCTGAACTGGTGGGACGTGGGGGGAGGGACACTGGGGTTTTCAATTAGATTGGTCTAGATTTTCATAAAAGGAATGACTGCCATTCGCAGATACCAAAGGACAAAAGACTCAGTGAACAGAACATGGTTTAAAGCAATGATTGAATAAAAATAAAACCTTTTCGTGTTCGTACCCCACAGAGTGCAGAACCACTTCACTGAACACAAAGGTATAGACCCGCGGCAGAGCTCCTGAATAATGCAGCGGCCAATCTCCAGTAATGAGGAGCAGTGTTCCTGCAGTCCAGCTGGGCACGGGCAAGTCGAGGTAACCAGTGGGAGATGGGGCAGGCAGAGGCTCTGAGGAGAGCCCAGGAAATGCGGCCATTATTCTGAATGTAATGAGCTGCTTCCGCAGCTACTGAAGGCAGCACAGTGCTTGACATTTTAAGAAGCTACGTCGGACAGTGGGCCATAGAACGGACCCAAAGGAGACACTACTAGGGAAGAACACAAGGCAGGAAGGCTGAATCCAATTTGAGTTACCTAGTCTTGGACTGCTCTCCGCATCTCACCTCTGTGGAAGATTCCAAGGACAAAAGTGGAATCCAGAAGGAAAATGAATGGGGCTGCCTCAGTAGGGATGATGAGCAGGTGGGAGGCATAGAGGATTTTCAGTGTGACTCTGACTTTAGTTTCTCTGATTAGTAGAGCAGTCGGACCTGCTTGGGAGAATCACTAGAGTTCCTCCTGCTTGGGAGGGAAACACCCCCCCACACACCGTGCCGAAAAGCAAAACAGATTCAAGGAAGGAAAAGCTGAACTACAATGACTTAAGCCATATATATATATATATTCTCGAGGCCATAAGAGAATGAGAGAAAATGGTCTCAAACTCAAATAAGGCCCAGCTCCCTTCACCAGAACAGAGGGGCCAGTGTTGTGAAATTCAAAGCCTGAGTAGTACTAGGACACCATGTCTGGTATAACCCCCACAACTTGAGAAAATGTTTCTAGAACGTAATACGGTGATGGGCCACCACATGAAAGCATAGGGATGGAGTGCTGTCTGTATGTAATTTTTGGACAAACGGCTATGAATATTGAGGAATTAAATGGAAAATTTGGTGAGGAGTATCAGGATGAGGGTGGAAGAGAGATGCTAGGGTAAATTGGCAGGGCTTACTACCAACTAGATAAAAAGCTTAAATAAGGGGAGTTCCAGGTTTTGAAAAGAAATGCATGGGAAAATGGCCATTACATTAAAAGAAAGAGGGAGGAGGAAAGAGAAGAGAGCTTCATCTTGAACTTGCTGGAACAAGAGTGCCTGTAGTACGTTCACAAATCAGAAACTAAGAGGCTGGAGCTCAAGAGAGAGGGAGAACCCCGCCCCCCAACCCCCACCCCGCCTCGGTCGTCTTACAGCAGCAGGGCTGGGGTGGGGGCGGGTTTCGGTGTTCCTGTGCCAAAGAGAGGAAAAGAGCTCCAGCTTTCGCACACACAGCAGCAGCAAGAAAGATGACAGATCTGACTTCCCAAGGCCTGGCAATGTCTCCATGTGCTAGAGTGAAGACCCAGCATTAAGTAAATACTGAACTAATAGCTAAGGACTACAACCGCAGACACTGAAGTTTGTGACAAGCAGTAATGAAAATGTCAGATGCCACATGGTCGAGGAACTTGGTGCATGAGAAACACATGTTATTTAACAATCTGCCACCGAGTGAACAAAAACCAGCTGAAATCAAGCTAGAGGCAGCCAAGAACACACCGAGGAAGTCATTACAGAGCAAGACCAAGATTAGCTCTGGAGCAGCAGAGCTGTGATTCTGATTTTGCCAGAAGGCCAGAGCAAGACATGGATGGAGTGTGCTGGAAACTGGTAATGGGCCGGGGGGTGGGGGAAGGGGGGAGGTTAGTAAGTATATTGAGTAACGAGGCAAAAAACAAAAGTGGGAATCACCCCTCCTATAGAAGGCATTTGTCTCTGAGCTCATCTTTGTGATAGTTTTAATTGGTCAGCTAGATTCTCTAAATCTTCCATAAATATGGACAATAACCTCCTAAAACAGCAGCTTCCCAAGTGCCCTTAGGAGCGTGTTTCTGCATCTCTTCAAGGAAAATACGCCAACTGCAACAGGGACAGAACCAAATACTCCAAACATTAAACAGGCATGCCAAGCACCTGAAATCACAGGCCCACTGCATGGGAAAAGCAGGTTCAAGCAGCCGTACAGATTTAAAGTAGGCAAATCACATGTGTACACACAACAGGGGCTAATTCAGCAGAAAACCATGTACAAAATCATGTACACTGATCATGAACTGTGTTGTGATAAGTTTAATGATCATTTACTTAACCTCTGCTTTCTCACCTACAAAATGGGCGTAAATAATTCCTCACTTATAGGCCTGTTGTAAGAACTGCATGAAAATAAAATTGACCAGAATATGAATTGAATATATTAAATCTAATACGAAAGAGAAGGGTGAGGATCTTCAACTGCCAACTGGCTGTATAGCGGGAACAACTGAACAGCTCTGAGCTTCACTTTTTTCACCTAAAAATGGGTCCAATAAGAGTGATTTGCTTTTAGGTCTATTTAGGATTAAGTTATGGAACAGGAATAACACGCTGATAAGTTCCAGGCACCCAGTACGTGCTTATTAAATGTCATTTTAATCAGAAGTAGCTGAAAGAAGTTCCCTAAAAGTGCCTTACCTAGGTTACCAACAGTCTCAGGGGGGAAAAGAAATGTCATTGGGTTATTTTAGGAGTTACATACAGTTGTGGAATTAATTTGAACATAAACATCAAGCCATCTGACCACCTACAAGTTTGTTTGTTTGTTTTCCTCTATCTGATTGAATTCAGGAAGGGGTGGGGGGCCAGTTAGAGTGCATACACCAAGCAGGTACTATTATAAACATAACCAGGATTCCTCGTCAGGCCGCATGCCCAGATACAGACATATTGGTTCTTAGGACTTTGAGGGGATTTTACCAGCTGATTCATAAGAATTCCATTCAGCTCCCTAGTGACCGCCTTTCCTTGAGCCTCCAAGAATGGCTCATTATCCAGCAGCAAGGTTTGCTCATAGTTAAAGGGTAGTTTTTCTAGAGCAAGTTACCATCCTGACTCTCCTACAACTAAAATACTAACAACGTCAAAGATTTAACAAATGAATGAGGGACCTGAAGAAATGGTCACAAAACCCTTAAAGGTGAGTCAAAAAGAGCAGTAAGGACAGATATACAAACCCATCAGGGATATTGAAACATCTGCTTAGGGGATGTAAAACTAGCTTCTTCCATTATGGAGAGGGAATCAGTTGAATCTCCAAGGCACAAAGCCACCTCCATGTCTATGGACAAGAATTATTTGCACTAGAACAAGTACAAATTAACTTCTATGGACTTACTTATATTTAGTAATTGCTGTAGAGTTGTACAGTAACTCAAAGACAAGAAGCCCATAGAATCATAATTGTGAACATTCTAAATAATGCATAGTTTTCCACTGAAGATCCCTGGTAATCTTCAAGGCCCAATTAAGTTTTCACGATTTCTTGGTAGTCTTCCTCCCTTGATCAAGAATAATCCTGAAGAAAAATCATCCTTATGGTCTCATTTGACTTGTCTTCATTTGCATAGGTGCAGCATGAGGCTCTCTCAAGTTTTCTTTGGAAATCTAGAGCTCTATAGTATTGAATAATCACAAAACAAGCTGGTGGAAAGTTTAGTTTTTGGTTTTTTGGTTTTTTTTTTTAAGATTTTAGAGAGAGCACCTACACAAGCATGAGCAGGAGGAGGGGCAGAAGGAGTGAAAGAATTCTCAAGCAGACTGCTGAGCAAGGAGCCCAACACAGGGGCTTGATCCCACAACCTCCAGATCATGACCTGAACCAAAAATCAAGTCTGACCCTCAACCAACTGAGCCACCCAAGTGCGTCCCTGGTGGGAAATTTTCACAAGAAATTTCAGGTTGGACTTAACGTTTCTAGAATTTACTATGCCAAGGCTGGAATCCAAGCCCAAAAAAACTCATCAAGCTTAACCTGCAGTACCTATAAATCTGGGTGATTCCCTGTCTCAAGGCCCCTGGCTTCCCAGGAGGTGGTTGGTCTTCCTTACTACCTGTAAAGACTGGGGCCACTTATACTAGTTTGCAGGCCACTCTTCCTTGAGAAGCTTTCATAGGCATCTACTCTTAAAAAAGCCCTACATAAGTCATTATACAAACCACTTACATCCCTTAAAAGTGACCATCAAACCTGATTAAATGAGAACAATTCCCAAGACATTCCAGGCCAGACTTTGGCTCTATACCAATTTTTCCAATCATCTCCCTGTACAAAGGACATGTTCTTATTGAATATATGTAAATTATACTGTCAAACAGTAAAGAAATTTAGTAAGCTTCACGTTTCCAGTAGAGATGAACAGAAAGGGCTTAGTGAGAATCAGACATCATTTGAAAGTGCCGTATGTGTTTCCAATGGCAGGGTCTGCTAAGTTATTTGTTACAGATAGCCTAAGAATAAGAAGAACTTGCTTACATAACATTAAAAAAAAAAATCAATGTTCCAAACAAACACCCATAATAAAAATGCCCTCATCAGTTCATTCAGTCCTATGTAATTAAGTCATGTTCTGCTAAATCTTGAGTTAGCACACTCAGGAAGCCGTCTGCTTCTTGACTAAAGAAAGCTTGAAAATCCTGACTCAGCCCACTGGCAAGCAACACCATCTGTACACAAGACTACTCTTAGAAGAGTCAATAGTTTGAAGTACCTGGAATATCAAGACAGCTTTGTTAAAGACACAAACTCCACTAACTCAGGGTAGAATCAGCCAACCAAAATCCATAGATGAAAGGTAACGCAGGTGAGATTATTACTTTAATTTTCAAAAGATCTGGGGAAAGCTCAGAGTAAAGTGATTAACAAGGAATTGGGATTGTGTGCCACAAACAAAACAAAGCCATTGCAAACCATGTTTTTAGGCAAAATGTCTGAGGGTAATGAGTGAGTCTCTTTTCAAATGTTACACCTGACTTATAAATACATGAATTTTTATAAAGGAAATCTTGTGTTATGACATACAATAATCCTGAGATATTACATAATGTCAAGTAATGAAATGCAATAACCTTGGAGTAGAGATTAGACACCTGTATTTTTATAGAGCTATGGGTAAGTCTGATGTGATTCTCCAATTTAGAATCACTGGCCTAAAAAATGCTACATTCAAACTAAAGCAGATTATCAAAAAGACAAGAGAAAGCAAGCATTGGAGAAGTGGAGATAAGGGAACCCCTGTGCACAGTTGGTGGGAATACCAATTGGTGTGACCACTATGGAAAATATGGAGATTCCTGAAAAAATTAATACTAGAAGGGCCATATAAATCCCAGCAATTACACTTTTGGGTATGTATGCAAAGGAAATGAAATCATGATATCAGAGATCATCACCCCTGTGTTTGTTACAGTATTATTCACAGCAGCCAAGACATGGAAAACAGATGCATTCATCAATGGATGAATGAACACACAAATGTTCAGCCGTTAAAAAAAAAAAAAAAAGGAAATCCTTCAGTTTGCAACTAAATGGAAAGACCTTGAGAGCATTATACTAAGTGAAATAAGCTAGAGAAAGACAAATAATGTATGATCCCATTTATATGTGGAATCTTAAAAACACCTGAACTCAGCATAGAATGGTGGTTGCCCAGGGGCTGAGGTAAGGAAAATAGGGAGACATTGGTAAAGGGTACAAACTTCCAGTTATAAGGTTCTATAGAACCTTAACTATAGAAGGACTATAGTTAATACACTATATACTTCAAAGTTGCTAGGATTGTATATCTTAAATGTTCTCACTACAAAAAGTGATGTGAGGGATGTTTGTGTTAATTTCATTGTGATAATTTTATATGTAATAAATAGCGTGTAATATTGTGTAATAAAGTATTGTGTGGTAAATACTGTGTAATAAAATCACCACATTATATACCTAAATTCACAATGTATGTCCCTATAAAGCTGGGGGGAAAGAAGCAAGTTTATTCCAAGTAAGCATTTAAAATAACTGAAGTTGACTGGCAACACTGTTTTGCCTAATATTATCAGGTGAACTACCACTAGAATTCTGGTCAATAGGAACTCATGCACCATGAGGACACTGGACTTTCTAGGATTTCCCATGAAAATACACAATATCTGAAATATTTATATTAATACATGTTATGTATTCAAATGTAACTTAGGGAAATCTGACATGTCTTCTGATTTGGTAAGTCATTATACAAACCTAATTATTTCTAGCATTACTTTATAGAAACAAATCACTGTAATTTTCTAGAGATCTTCTGGGAAATCTCAAATATAGTTTAGGTATAAAAGATATCCTGAAAGGTCTTTTTTCTATTTTAAGAATTTGACTTTTTGAAGGCAAAAAATAAAGAGGAAATTTGGGCATTTGATTAACATAGGACCTTATATAGATATCTGAAAGTACTTGTTTCCTATTTAATCAAAGTAACAATAAAGCATTTAAAAGTAAACATAAGGATACCACAACTAGAAAGAACTTTAGTTCCTTCATGAGAGGGGAAGCTTTGTTTTTCCTTAGGCTTTTTTTTTTCCTTAAATAATCCCAGTGGAAGATTTCCACAACTATTTAAGGGTAATTTTTAAAAGGAAAAAGGTAAAGAAACTCTCCTGCAGACATAAAACACATGCTTGTCAAAGATATTTAGTTAACAAATGAAGGAATCAGAAAAGGTGTTCTAACCGGGTCAAAGGAGAATTCAAAGATCAAATATATAAGTGCATGAGCTATGTTAAAATCTATTCACTTAAGAGGTAACAACACTGGCTTCTACCGTGGAGGGAGAGAAGGCAATTGAGCATACAGATGGTATATTTTCCTTGTCTACAGATACTTGCATTACTATAAGTTTTCTACAACTTCACTCTCTAGAGTTACAGGATAGCTCAAAGGTAGTAAAAGATTCAAACTCCCCAGAATCAGCTAGTCTTGAAGAATGTGCTCTATATAACATATGCTGTTTCGCTAAAGACCCCTACTAATCTTTTGGTCCATTCAGAAGTCTCTCCTAGTTTCTCCTTCACTCCGCCACAGCAACTGACCCCCTAGAGCAGCATTCGATCAGCTGGCCGGGCTTGTTCATACTTCCCATCGCTTGGTCCGTGTAGACAGATACTTAACAAGGCCATCTCTTTCTTTGATAAGCTCTTAGTGCAATGGTAGAGACAAACCAATACACAGAACAGAGGTAAGTATAGGTACTTGTAGGATGTGCTGCTTAAACTGAACTTCAAGGAAAGAGAAAGCTCTCTAGGTTGATAAGGATTAGTAAAGAGATGGGCTCTGAGGACAAAAAGAGAAGAGACAAGAAGCTCTAGATGAGTGGTATGAGCCATACCTGGATATGAATTAGACAATGGTGAGTTCATGGAACTGCAAGTTCATTTAGGCTTTGGAGAGGAAAAAAACAATGTTTCTCACCATCCTTGACTTGGCACAGGAATAAACCCCTGGGTAGCAGTGGTATCCTCTCTGTTTTAGAGGATTTTAAGGAAAACACATAGTGAACATACAACAGGCGAAGTGTATGAGCAGGGTATTGTAAATAATTCTCATCCAATTCTAAAAATGGCTTGAAGCCATTCTCAATATTGCCTAGGAATTATTTATAATGCATGATACAACATTCTGAGATAACATAAGCCACAATTGAGGGTTTGTTAAAATTTAATCCCCATTTAAAAGCTAAGCAGAGAACACCAAGACCAGAATAGGCAAAGGACTTCCATCAGCAGCGTATTATTCAAATTAGACAAAAACCTCAAACTCAAAATTAAGATTACCATTTCCCACATAGGTAAATGCTTAAATTGACAGACGTAGATCTTGTGATTGGTTTTGTCCTATACAACACAGGACTAGATTTTCAGTCTTAGTGAGAAAGTTCATTGGTCTAAGTTCCACTTGTTGGCACATAGGTCACCAGTCTACCCTAACTCTAAAATTACACCGGGAAATATAACCAGAGCTTCAGGATGGCTTCAACTGTGAAAAATTAATAAAAATGGCAACTACCATTTACCACGTACCAGGCACTTTAAAAACATTATACATGTAATCTTAACACAGCCCAGCAGATATAAAAAGTTATCGTGCCCATTTTACAGATGAGTAAGAATCATGATTAACTTAACTTGCATGAATTTTTCATATTAGAACATATGCAACGTTAAGAGGAGCGTAAATCCTCATCTACATGGTCAATCCTGAAGCCCAGGGTCTTTAAAATGTACAAACTCCAGAGAAAAAAGGGAGCACCCCCAAAGACTTTTTTTGAAGATTTTATTTGACACAGAGAAACACAGACAGCAAGAGAGGGAACACAAGCAAGGGGAGTAGGAAAGGGAGAAGCAGTCTGCCCGCTGAGCAGGGAACCCAAGACAGGGCTTGATCCCAGTACCCTAGGACCATAACCCAAGCAGAAGGCAGATGCTTAATGACTGAGCCACCCAGGCGCCCCTCCCCCAAGGACTTTTAAATAATGACATGTATTAATAATATCTGAATTTATTAAAGGAGCTTTGTTATAAAGCCCCTTTAATAAATTCAGATATTATTCTGGATATTATTCAGATATTATTCTGGACCAAGTAAGATTCGGGACCATACCCAGACCTTTCCTTTCACACTTGTAGGGCCCTGGACAAGAACATAAATCAAAGTCCATGTGCCTTACGTCTAAATAAGAAAAAGAATAAATCAATCTAACAAGCTATTAAATATATTCTACACTTCTGCCCAAATATACTTTAGAAGGCCTAGAAGGCCAGGTTCCCATTTAGAAGATCTCCACTCACAGCATGGCACCCCTCTCTCTCCTCTTATGTCTGACTTTTTCAAGTCTTGGTTCTACCCCACACTGCTAGAGGCCTGGCACACACACTTTTGTGGTAACCTACCCACATGTCCAAACACTATTCACAATGACCATGCCCCCAACCCTCCCTAGCTGTCGCTTAGCTATTTAGTTGTGTGGTCTGCCTCCCGAGTCTAGATTTAGGAAAAAGTTCTACATAGATCCTGAAGCAAGCTCCGATCCCTTGGGGAAGAAGACTCTGGGGACCCATGCATGGTATAGAACACACTATTTAAAGTACAATTTTTGAGGGGCACCTGGGTGGTTCAATGGTTAAGTGTCCACCTTCGACTCAAGTCATGATGCCAGGGTCCTAGGATTGAGCCCCACATTGGGCTCCCTGCTCTGCAGGAAGCCTGCTTCTCCTTCTCCCACTCTCCCCGCTCACGTTCCTTCTCTGTGTCTCTCCGTCAAATAAATAAAATCTTTAAAAAATAAACAAACAAAAATAAAGTACAATCTTTCAAACCCTGCTGGTCCTTGGACGATTACAGTCTGCACCAAGTCATTGTAGACTGAAAGCCAGCATTTAGAGTCATTCACAGCAATCAGCATGGTTGTAACACCCAAGTATAAGATTTTGTATTTTACGGAAGTATTGGTCATTCATCAATAGGAAATTTCTTAAAAAGGCAGGGGTGGTAGTTCTTACCCATAGGTGGATAGAAAAGCTTGGTCTTTCTGTCCAGGAGACCACGGGCCCAGTGTACACACATCCCTTTGGCCTACAGTCTCACTTTCTAGAGGGAGGACGCAGCCTGGGGAAGGCTCCAGCAAAGGCCCTCTAAAAGCATAGGCTTCTAAAAAGGCATTTCTCTTACCCAAGTCTAAGGCAGCTCTGACACCACCAACTCTTCTGTTTGTTTTTTTGTTTTGTTTTGTTTTGTTTTAATCTTATTTTAACGATCTACATATCTTTGGGGCCTGGTGCTCTGAAGAAGCTGCTAGAATGGTGAAAGCGAACTCTGCTGTGAAGTATGTGGGCTTTGGGGATCCCAGATGACAATAAGCAGATGCATAGCTAATAAGTGGCTAAGGGAAACTGCTAAGCCTCCAGAACTCCTGCTACCAGCCTTCTACTGATTAGCTCCAGCAGGAAAATCAGGTCAAAGCCAATAAAATTCAGCTCCTATTAATTCAGGACTACTTTGACAGTTCAATGGAAAGATTTTAGATCTCTTATATTTTTTTCTTGCCCCAAACTCAATTCCTGCTGAAGACACATTCCCTAGCCTGTTTTTCTCTGCCTGTTGATAAAGGGATTTTAAAGTCAAAAGGAATTGGAGGTCTGTTGCAAAGAAAATGAATTTTTTCGAGTAAAATAGATCTCAAAATACTATTTGCAATCATCTTGATATTATTGCCTAAAGGTTCTGGCCAGGAAGAAATTGTTTTTAAAATGACTTGGGATAAAGAATAAGATTTGCCATTCTTTTTCACTTCATAATTCTATTTGTTTAACCTTTAATATGTATATCTTTCCTTCTCTGCCCACCCCTTTTCATTCCCCTCGCCATTGAACACACCCATACCAATAAACCAACAGCTGATGAGAGCCGTAAGAGCTCCATTTTTAAATGTGATGAAGTATTAATTTAGCAAATGCTTATTTTTGATACAGACCATAGAATAAAAGATGATACCTTTAAAATTAATAAATGTCCCACTACAATTGACTTGCTTTTATGAAAATGCCCAACTCAACTCTAATACTGCTCCTGGACATTTTCTATTCAAACACAATATCTGATGGTTGGATTTTATGTTGGCAAGGAATAAAGAAGGTAAGACAGAAGAAGAAATCTGCTAGCATCTTTCTTAAAGAGGATTCCGCTCAATCTCTCCCACAGCACACACACATCTTGTGACAAATCGACCCTCTTTCCTTTGAGGCCGGGGTTTTGTTCCACAGCAAAGATCACTATCAACTTTACATGAAGGTTAAATTAAAGATTGTAAACCAACAAGAGCTTTCAATATCACACTTAAGATTACGTAAATAGCGGTAAGGAACACCAATACCTTAGTGAGATGCTAGGTCCCTTAAGTACATACACAATTTTAACCCTGGAATAGTCAGTCAACAATAACCCTTTTTGCTCAAACAGTGACTTGATCTCTGGAGGCATAAAATGATTTAGGTCTATTTTCTTGAGACTTTCTTGGTATTAACTTATTTTAAAGCAGGCCCCTTTTCCTTCTCCTGGACAAGTGATTATAACCTTTATGGCCATAACAATCACTTAGAATAATTTTTAGGATGCATATTCCCAGGCCATGCCCCCTAGAGATGGATTCAGTAGGCTTGAGACCTAGCCAGGAATTGTTTAACAAGTATCCTAGGTGATACCAACGTAGCGGTTTCACAGAACCGCCTTTGAGAAACTGTACTAGAATCTTGAATGTTTTAAGTACTGAATAGGTCAAATAGTGCTTCCTGACAATTTAAGCCCACTTTATTTTGATGACCAAGATATTGTGGAAGGGGAAAAAGTGAATCTTCACAGATTCACAAACCAACATTTACTGAATAATGTAACCAAAGCTGCTTGAGTAAATTCAAAACCATAGCCAAGGAATTTTGTTAAAGTTGCCAAATTTTACAAGTAAAGATGATCATTTCAACCCTATTAACCGGCTCACCTGCAGAAAATTTTGTAAGGGAAAGCATCTGCGATTCGATGTTTGATTAGCACCTAAACATCGTGAAGTTACATGTAAACTTCTAAGTTTCTATCCATAGGAAAGAGAATCCAAAAAGTTAGAGTCCTGTTGCCCTATCAGATATTAACCAGGTTTGCCTCTATGAGCAAATTTTTTTTTTAAAGATTTTATTTATTTATTTGTCAGAGAGAGAGAGGGAGAGAGAGTGAGCGAGCATAGGCAGAGGCAGAGGGAGAAGCAGGCTCCCTGCTGAGCAAGGAGCCCGATGTGGGACTCGATCCCAGGACGCCGGGATCATGACCCGAGCCGAAGGCAGCTGCTTAACCAACTGAGCCACCCAGGCGTCCCTCTATGAGCAAATTTATTCCAATATTCTTTTATCTGATTACATATAAATCTCCACTTCTTAAATTCTCTCTTGAGCCCACCTCACCATCTGACTAGTTCCTTCATTAAGCAATGGGCTGAATCAAAATACTGACATGTATTCATTTGTAGGCGAGTCAGGCTTTTATTTTGAGAGCTGCGCTTCCACAGCTTTAGAGACCTACTGAGATGCCCAAATGCACTTACCTGCCAAAGCCAATTAAGCCCCGTTGGTCAAGAAATACAATTTCTTGTGCTGCTTCAGCCCAGTCACATATTTTCTTGGTGCCCAGCGTGAATTTCAAGCAGCAGGAGACTCTAGCTGACTCTGTTTCTCTTTTTAGCTTCCGGCCCTTGTTTTTGTTTTGCTTCTGGTTCTTGGCTACATTTGGTTCCAGCTAGTCTGTGCAGAGCCAATACATTATTTCCCATTGGTAACAGCAGTAGGGATCTGGTTTTACGGTTTGACAGTGTGGTTATCTCTATCAAGATGATAGACATCTGCTCTGTCAGGAGAGAAAACGTTGTCCCTTGATGTTCTCATGTCAATTAAGAAAATATTTTGCACACATTAAATAAGAAAACAGCTCTTACAAGAACTGGGGTCTGTTTCTGTTTACCTTGATTTGTGGCTCAGGATAAGTGAAGTATGCATCCGTGTGTCTACTCTTGAAAAAAACCTTTAACTTCCCACTTTATGTATTTGAAGTATTGCCCTACCTCGGAAGAGTGTTAATAAACTAAATGACAAAAGTCTTGAGAAGCCTGTTTTGTGTTTATAGAGATTAATAACTTACATAAGTGAAACGTTCCTAAGATTTCTCTAGAAAATAAACTGAATTTTAAATATGATAGCTTTTAAGACAAAACAAATAAACTGCTTGCCCAGAAGCATGGTTATATAAAAATTCAAGTTCACATAATCAAGATGAACTACTGGATAAGTAAGACTGGTTTGATAGTCTGGGTTAAGAAAACAGCAATGTATTTTTCTGTGATTACATCATAGTCCAGTATTATAAAAGAACACATTTTTAAGGGTTGGATTCTGTTTTTATTAATTTCCAAAAACTTGTTACATTGGTTTATTGATCTAATAAGCTAATATTACCCTTATATTAAGATTATGAAAAATATAAGGCAGCCCTAGACTGGTCTCCTAACAGCTAATGAAGCAAACCCTGTCCACAACAGGCAAAGAGCCATTACAGACAACTGGACTGAAGACAAATGCGGCTCAGCAACACCTAGAAGACTCCCTCCCCCAAAGTGCTTGGTTCTGGGAACAGGGGACACAACACTGCAGGGCACTACAGGCCCTCTTCTCTATAAGGCCACTACTTTCAAGATCAGGAGAGTTAGCTGACTGCAAAATAAGAAAACAGGACTATGTCCCAAATGAAAGAACAGGACAAAAATCACAACAAAAGAGTTAAATGGAAGAGATAATACACCCAATCCAGAAGTCCAAGTGATGATCATAAAGATACTCCCTGGATATGAGAAAAGAGTGGAAGATCTTGTGAGACCTTCAACAAAGATAGAAAGTCTAAGAACCAATCGGACATGAAAAACTCTGAAACTGAAATTTAAGATACACTAGAGGGCATCAATAGCAAAAGCAGAGGAACAGTTCGAGGAAGGAGAACAGACCAGCAACCTGGAAGACAGAGTAATGGAAAGCAACCAAGCTGAAGAAGGGAGTAAAGAAGAAGGTTAAGGGAACTGAATTACACCATTGAATGTAACAACATTCACATTATAGGTTTCCCAGAAGTAGAAGAAAAGGGGGCAGAAAATTTATTTGAAGAAATACCTGAAAACTTCCCTAATCTGGGGAAGGAAAATGACATCCAGGAGGCAAGAAATTCCCCAACAAAAATCAACGCAAGGATGTTCACACCAAAACACAGTAATTAAAATAGCAAATAGGGATAGAGTTTTGAAAACAGCAACAGTTACATGCAAGGGAAACCCCACAAGGCTTCGCTGATTTTTCAGCAAAAACTGAGCAGATCACGCCCCTTCTTCTGGCAGCAAAGCGCTGAACAGGGAAAATCTGCAGCCAAGAATGCTCTATCCAGAAAGGCTATCATTCAGAATAGGAGAGAGTTTTTCAGCCAAACAAAAGTTAAGAAATTCACCACTAAATCAGCCTTACAAGGAAGGTTAAAGGAAATACTGTGAGTGGAAAGGAAAAAGCTACAATCAGGAGTAAGAAAGTTGGGAAAGAATTTCACAGGCACATACACATACTAGAAGTAGACCAGTCACTTATAAAACCAGGATGGAGGTTAAAGCACAAAAGCTGTAAAATCAGTTACAACTATAAATCAGTCAAGGAGCTCACAAAAATATAAGGATGTAAAGCATGACAGACAAAAACTATGGGTAGGGAGAGTAAAAAATTAAAAAAAAAAAACAAAACTAATGTTCTGTAGAGTTTCAGCTTAAACATAATTTCCCAGATCTCTCATTAGCTAAATTTTAAGTTGATTTTAGACAGTTTATTGGATAATCTCCAGATACTGGTATAATTTCTAAGCAAAACAAACACTGAAACCCATGCACAAACTTAATATACCTAACTTTACTTCTTTAAGATCTTCCAGAGTGGTTATAATTTTGAATGCTACTAGATGTACATGTTCTTGCCCTGTAAAATTGTATAAAACTGGATATTTATGGCTATTGGGACTGAGCTTTGCTAGTTTGCTAAACTGTGATAAGCAATGATCAATTACTTACCTCTCCGCAAAAATGGAACTTAATTTTGTAAAAGTTCTGGGGGAAGCTGAAATTATACAAGGAGCATGAACAACAGAGATATAAAAATGTGTGCAAGGTAATGGGATGGGACTGTTCCTCCAGGAAAATGAGAAAAGGTACTCCAGAATATGAAGCATAGGGGAGAATAAAATTTGAGTTTGTATACAAAATCGTACATGTTTTGAGGGAAGTGAATTTTATTTACCTTGGTTTATAATACCTGAGTCTTAAGAAAAGTAATGAAATGTTAATTTTGACAAAGTTTGCTTCGTTTTGATGGGGTTATTCATGTCACTTTGTAAAAGAACTTGAGAACCCTTTGCTGCCAAATAGTGTATGGACCTAAACAAAACTTGGCCTTTTTTGCTATTAAAATGGCAAGTAATTTTGAAATATTTAGTCTTAATAGGTAGTAAAATGGTTTTTTACCTCTGGATAGTCTGTCAAAATATGATTCTACTCACCAGGATAATTTTCTGTGCTTTGTGCTACTTTATCAAGTCTATTAAAAAAAAAAAAAAAGAGGAAAACATCTGTTCACTCATGAAAGCGCTAAGCTCCAATGGAGTTTGCACATGGACAGATGTTGAGACTGTTCGCATACAGGGATCAATACCTAAGGAGAGGGCAGGGCAGCAGCAGAGGAGGGCACTAGCAGGAATTGGGGATGTAGGCCCCACAACACTTCCACCAACCGGGGAGTTATGGAACATGGCTCATCGGAACATCCAGTGTTAAGCCAAACTAGCCAGGCTTTCTACCTGGGATCACTGGATATGGGCCACCCTGGGAAAGACTGTGCATGGACAAGGTAGCACAGATCTCAAGGCTGCACGCTGACACATGGGCAACAGCTCCTTCCCTGAACAGCAACCTAGGCAGCTCATCCTCATGTCCACCATGATTCTTTCCAATCATATTTCCTCTACTATGCTCATTTTGAAATACTATCTGGTATTCAATAAGTAGCCAATTACTTCATCTCAGGAAACCATGGAGCCTCTTTTAATGGTTTAGTGGTTTATGGCTTAAGAAAGCTCTTGGAACTCATTTTTGCCTTCAATGTCAGAAGCCCTACTTAGAAAAACACAAATTTCAAGGTATTTTTATTGTCTTAAGCTAACTGAGATTTCCCATTCAGCCTCTGGATAACATATATTTTTGCCTTAATAAAAGAGGAATACTATAAAAGATACAGCATGTTTGGTATGCTCTATTTCTCAGCTCAACACAGTTGTAAGAACACCAAGTTGTTAAATGAAAGGATAAGTGTATAGATTAAATATTCATAAAGTTGTTTAACATTATACCTTTTATAGTGTTTCCCAAAGTGTGGTCCCCAAGCCAGAAGCATTAGCATTACCTGGGACCTTGCTGGAAATGCAAATTCTAGAGCCCCAACTCAGACCTATCAAATGAGAAATTCTTGGGGGTGAAGTCCAGCAATCTGATGAAGTTTGAAAACTATTGCCTTACAGAACTCACTGAAAGATCATCAAGCCCATACAATTCCTATTTTCAGAAGAAACACAGAAGATTTATATATTTCATTGCAATAAAGAATTTCATACTACATTTTTTAGGTTATTGGTGGCTCAGTGGGTTGAGCCTCTGCCATTGGCTCAGGCCATGGTCTCAGGGTCCTGGGATCCAGCCCTGCATGGGGCTCTCTACTCAGCAGGGAGCCTGCTTCCTCCTCTCTCTCTGCCTGCCTCTCTGCCTCCTTGTGATCTCTCTCTCTGTGTCAAATAAATTAAAAAAAGAGAAAATATGGTTATTTGCTTCTCCTTTTAAGGAAGATACGGTAATTTACTTTTATTCAAGGAGTCTGTCCTTACTAGGGTAAAACTGTACAAATTAATTAATGCAACTAAGACCATATCCAAAGGATCACATTGGAAAAGGAGTCTTATTTGATATGGCATTAACAAGCTTACCAATAAAAATCATACTTGACATATGAAGCCAATGGCTAGCAATCCCTTGTAGGAAAACTGCCATTGTTTCGGTCTTTTGCATTGCAAACCTGGTCTATTGCTTAGGTCACAGTGATAAGAAAAGCCACTTTCCAGGAGTCAGCAGCTTATAAAATGTTGGGACTATCTAGGAGATAGCATTTCACCCCAACATATAAGCACTGCAGGTGAAATTTCATGAAGGGAGATTCTTGACATTGGTTTCCTAGACTCAAAACAGAAGAGTAAAATAGAGGTTTTAAGGGTCCAAGTCAAGATTCCTTTAGAAAATTCCAAGAGTTGGGGAATGTGGGTGGCTCAGTCGGTTAAGCATCTGCTTTCGGCTCAAGTCATGATCCCGGGGTCCTGTGATTGAGCCCCACATTGGGCTCCCTGCTAAGCAGGGAGCCTGCTCCTCCCTCTCCCCCTCTCCTGCTTATGCACTCTTTCTTAAATAAAATATTTTTTTAAAAATTGCAAGAGTTAACTTTTTTCATTAGTTTACAAAAGACTACATGCAGCAAGAGGTGTAGACACATAAGGCTAACTTGATTATTAATGAACTTTAGAGATTATTTTTCTTTTTAAAGATTTTTATTTATTTATTTGACAGAGAGAGATCACAAGTAGGCAGAGAGGTAGGGAGAGAGAGAGAGGGAAGGAGGCTCCCTGCTGACTAGAGAGCCCCATGCAGGGCTGGATCCCAGGACCCTGAGACCATGGCCTGAGCCAATGGTAGAGGCTCAACCCACTGAGCCACCCAGGTGACCCTAGAGATTATTTCTGAGAGAATGGGGAAGCAGTGGAGAAAAATTCAAAATCTGGAAGTAAAAATCTTGAGGATGAGGTCCTTTCAGTGTCATTGTTTAAGGATTCTATAAATATCTAGGAGAACACACCTATACATGACTTTGTTATTTAATATTTAGTCAGAGTATGGATATTTTGAAATTACTTGATAATGCATAGATTTCTGTTGAGTAAAAGTTCTTGCCTTTGAAGCCATTAGCTCTTTTTTTTAATCTACTCACACAAATTTCAGCATTCCTTGGATTGCTTGTCTCAAGAAGTCTATTTTTCAAATTCTCCTTTGAAGCAGCCTAAGTTATCAGCTTCTTTATTAATGAGGTGAATATAATCTTTGACATGTACTCATTTTATGTTTGTAAAGTTTGGGGTTTTTTTGTTTTACCTTTGAAAATCCTGCTGTAATACTTGGGATCAGGTAGGTTTTGGAACTCAGAAATCAGATTTTAGAAAGTGCAGAAGTGTATATTTTATATGTATTTTTATATTCTAGAAATAGGTAACTCCCAGCAGCACATGGGACAGTACCCTATAAGCAAACATCTTAATGTTTCTTTGGTGAAACATATTTGTACTCCATGGGATGAAAGATTATAAAGGTTAAATAAAATTATATAAAGATTATAAAAAGATTATTTCAGGTTTGGTTTTACCAATGAATCAGCTCAGGACACGTCAGGAGGCTACCAAATGAATTAGGACAGATTTGTCAGTTTTCAGCACTTGTTGGATTTTGGTAGGCAATTAAGGGATTGCCTACAATTTCTATTACCGTCTCAAAACTACATTTATCCAGTTACAGGGGACTCATGTCAAAGGTAATAAGAAAAAGAGGAAGTGTGAAACCTTAGAAACCATTTATAATTTAATATCCTAGAATGCAATCCAGTAAGAGTCATTTCTTTGAGTAATAGTCAGAAAATGTAAAATTCTCAAAATGGCTAATGCTCCATGATCCACGCTTAAAAAGACTTCATAATCAAGAACCCCAGTAATCAAACAGCAAATAAAAGTGAAAACATGAGAAATATAAGTCAAACTTTCTGGAGTTTGAAACCGGAAACTTTTCCTATGGCAAATGTATAAACCTGGTGTGGTACATAAACAATGAATTTTGGAATACTGAAAAATTAAAAAAAAAAATAAAATAAAACAAGTATTTTTTCAGTCTTTAAGTGAACTGCTTCAAAGCAACACAAGGAAACTAAATGCCAATTTACTACTAGCAAGACGAAAAAGCTTTGTCAAGGTGTAAGAAATGCACTCTTCAATGAAGTATGATCTCTACACTGGGGATTAAAAGTTAGAGACTAAGTTAAAATATGGATAAGTCTAAAAAGATAGTTATATAACACAAGAGGAAGTTTTACTACAAAGAACTCGTTTCACTACAAAGTTCTATTGTATCTTGTATCTCAAAATTTTCATGATTTATGTATTAGTTTGAATATCGAGGACTTTGATTTAAATTTCAAAATACTAGTTAAAGTTCCTTAATTTTCTTCCTAGCAAACAGAGTGGTGAGTGGGTGGGTGGGTGTGTTTTAAGGAAAGGAAAAAGAGAGGAAGTTAGAGATTAGAGATTTCTGGCTTTTTATTTATTTATTTAGTACTTTTCTTGAACTTGTTTATGCTTTTATTTATTTTTTTAATTATTTTTATTAACATATAATGTATTATTGCTCCCAGGGGTACAAGTCTGTGAATCATCAGGCTTACACATTTCACAGCACTCACCATAACACATACCTTTCCCAATGTCTATAACCCAACCACCCTCTCCATACCCCTCCTCTCCCCAGCAACCCTCAGTTTGCTTTGTGAGATTAAGAGTCTCTTACGGTTTGTCTCCCTCCTGATCCCATCTTGTTTCATTTTTTTCCTTCCCTATCCCCCAAGCCCCCCATTCTGCCTCTAAAATTCCTCATATTAGAGAGATCATAATTATCTTTCTCTGATTGACTTATTTTGGTCAGCATAACACCCTCTAGTTCCATCCATGTCATTGCAAATGGCAAGATTTCATTTCTTTTGACGGTTGCATTGTATTCCATTGTATATATATACCACTTCTTCTTTATCCATTCATCTGTTGATGGACATCTAGGTTCTTTCCATAGTTAAGCTTTTGTGGACATTGCTGCTATAAACATTTGGGTGCACGTGCCCCTTCAGATCCCTACATTTGTATCTTTAGGGTAAATACCCAATAGTGTGATTGCTGGGTTGTAGGTTAGCTCTATTTTCAACTTTTTGAGGAACTGCCATAGAGTTTTCCAGAGTGGCTGCACCAGCTTGCATTTCCACCAACAGTGTAGGGGGGGTCCCTTTCTCCGCATCCTCGCCAACATCTTGTCATTTCCTGACTTGTTAATTTTAGCCATTCTGACTGGTGTGAGGTGGTATCTCATTGTGGTTTTGATTTGTATTTACCTGATGCCCAGTGATGTGGAGCACTTTGTTGACCATCTGGATGTCTTCTTTGCAGAAATGTCTGTTCATGTCCTCTGTCCATTTCTTGATTGGATTTTTTGTTCTTTGGGTGTTCAGTTTGATAAGTTCTTTATACATTTTGGATAGTAGCCTGTTATCTGATATGTCATTTGCGAATATCTTCTCTGATTCTGTCAGTTGTCTTTTGGTTTTGTTAACTGTTTCCTTTGCTGTGCAAAAGCTTTTGATCTTGATGAAGTCCCTATAATTCATTTTTGCCCTTGCTTCCCTTGCCTTTGGTTATATTTCTAGGAAGAAGTTGCTGTGACTGAGGTTGAAAAGGTTGCTGCTTGTGTTCTCCTCAAGGATTTTGATGGATTCCTGTCTCACACTGAGGTCCTTCATCCATTTTGAGTCTATTTTCGTGTGTGGTGTAAGGAAATGGCCCAGTTTCATTCTTCTGCATGTGGCTGTCCAATTTTCCCAACACCATTTTTTGAAGAGACTATTTTTTTTCCATTGGACATTCTTTCCTGCTTTGTCGAAGATTAGTTGACCATAGATTTGAGGGTCTATTTCTGGGGTCTCTGTTCTTTTCCATTGATCTATGTGTCTGTTTTTATGCCAGTACCATACTGTCTTGATGATGAAGCTTTGTAATAGAGATTGAAGTCTGGAATTGTGATGCCACCAACTTTGGCTTTCTTTTTCACCATTCCTCTGGCTATTCAAGGTCTTTTCTGGTTCCATATAAATTTTAGGATTATTTGTTCCATTTCTTTGAAAAAAATTGGTGTTTTGGGTTTTTTTTTAAGGTTTTATTTATTTATTTGACAGCAAGAGATCACAAGTAGGCAGAGAGAGAGCAGAGGAAGCAGGCTCCCTGCCAAGCAGAGAGCCCGATGCGGGACTCAATCCCAGGACCCTGAGATCATGACCTGAGCAGAAGGCAGAGGCTTAACCCACTGAGCCACCCAGGCGCCCAAAAATTGGTGGTATTTTGATAGGGATTGCGTTAAATGTATAGATCGCTTTAGGTAGCATAGACATTTTCAAAATATTTGTTCTTCCAATCCATGAGCATGGAATATTTTTCCATTTCTTTGTGTCTTCCTCAATTTCTTTCATGAGTACTTTATAGTTTTCTGAGTACAGATTCTTTGCCTCTTTGGTTAGGTTTATTCCTAGGTATCTTATGGTTTGGGGATCAATTGTAAATGGGATCGACTCTTTAATTCCTCTTACTTCTGTCTTGCTGTTGGTGTATAGAAATGCAACTGATTTCTGTGCATTGCTTTAATATCCTGACACTTTACTGAATTCCTGTATGAGTTCTGGTGGTTTTGGAGTGGAGTCTTTTGGGTTTTCCACACAAAGTATCATATCATCTGCAAAGAGTGAGAATTTGACTTCTTCTTTGCCAATTCAGATGCCTTTTATTTCTTTTTGTAGTCTGAGGCTAGGACTTCTAGCACTATGTTGAATAGCAGTGGTGATAGTGGACATCACTGCCATGTTCCTGGCCTTAGGGGAAAAGTTCTCAGTTTTTCCCCATTGAGAATGATATTCACTGTGGGTTTTTCATAGACGGCTTTGATGATACTGAGGTTTGTACCTTCTATCCCTACACTTTGAAGAGTTTTGATCAAGAAAGGATGCTGTTACTTTGTGAAATGCTTTTTCAGCATCTATTGAGAGTATCATATGGTTCTTATTCTTTCTTTTATTAATGTACTGTATCACATTAATTGATTTGCAGATGTTGAACCAACCTTGCAGCCCTGGAATAAATCCCACTTGGTCGTGGTGAATAAACCTTTTAATGTACTGCTGGATCCTGTTGGTTAGTATTTTGGTAAAAATTTTTGTATACATGTTCATCAAGGATATTGGTCTGTAATTCTCCTTTTCGGTGGGGTCTTTGTCTGGTTTGGGGATCAAGGTCATGCTGGTCTCATAAAATGAGATTGGAAGTTTTCCTTCCATTTCTATTTTTTGGAACAGTTTCAGGAGAATAGGTATTAATTCTTTAAATATTTGGTAGAATTTCCCTGGGAAGTCATCTGGCCCTGCGTTGTCGGTTTGTTGGGAGATTTTTGATGACTGCTTCAATCTCCTTACTGGTTATGAGTCTGTTCAGGTTTTCTATTTCTTCCTGGTTCAGTTTTGGTAGTTATATTATATGTCTCTAGGAATGCATCCATTTATTCCAGATTGTCAAATTTGCTGGCTTATAGTTGCTCAAAACATGTTCTTATAATTGTTTGTATTTCTTTGGTGTTGGTTATGATCTCTCCTCTTTCATTCATGATTGTATTTATTTGGGTCCTTTCTCTTTTCTTTTTGACAGGCCTGGCCAGGGGTTTATCAATCTTATTAATTCTTTCAAAGAACCAGCTCCTAGTTTTATTGATTTGTTCCACTGTTCTTTTGATTTCTATTTCATTGATTTCTGCTCTGATTTTTATGATTTCTCTTCTCCTGCTGGGTTTAGGCTTTGTTTGCTGTTCTTTCTGCAGCTCCTTTAGGATTAGGTTGTGTATTTGAGAACTTTCTTGTTTCTTGAGAAAGGCTTGTATCGCTATATACTTTCCTCTCAGGACTGCTTTTGCTGTGTCCCAAGATTTTGAACAGTTGTGTTTTCATTTTCATTTGTTTCCACGAATTTTTTCAATTCTTTAATTTCCTGGTTGACCCATTCATTCTTTGCCTCCATGTATTTGAGTTCTTTCCAGCTTTCCTCTTGTGATTGATTTCTAGCTTCAGAGCACTGTGGTCTGAAAATATGCAGGGAATGATCCCAATCTTTTGGTACTGGTTGAGACCCGATTTGTGACCCAGGATATGATCTATTCTGGAGAATGTTCCATGTGCGCTGGAGAAGAATGTGTATTCTGTCGCTTTGGGATGGAATGTTCTGAATATATCTGTGATGTCCCTCTGGTCCAGTGTGTCATTCAAAACCTTTATTTCCTTGGTGATCTTTTGTTGGATGATCTGTCCATTTCAGTGAGGGGGGTTGTTAAAGTTCCCTACTATTATTATGTTATTGTCAATGTGTTTCTTTGAGTCTGTTATCAATTGGTTTATATAATTGGCTGCTCCCATGTTAGGGGCATAGATATTTAAAATTGTTACATATTGTTGGACATACCCTTTAAGTATGACACAGTGTCCTTCCTCATCTCTTACTATAGTTTTTGGCTTAAAATCTAATTTATCTGCTATAAGGACTGCTACCCCAGCTTTTTTTTTTTGAAGTCCATTAGCATGGTCATTGTTTTCAATCCCCTCAGTTTAAATCTGGAGGTGTCTTTGGGTCTAAAATGAGGCTCTTGTAGACAGCATATTGATGGGTTTTGTTTTTTTATCCATTCTCATACCCTGTCTTTTTTTTTTTTTAAGATTTTATTTATTTACTTGACAGACAGAGATCACAAGTAGGCAGAGAGGCAGGCAGAGAGAGAGGAAGGGAAGCAGGCTCCCTGCTGAGCAGACAGCCTGATGCGGGGCTTGATCCCAGGACCCTGGGATCATGACCTGAGCCGAAGGCAGAGGCTTTAACCCACTGAGCCACCCAGGTGCCCCACCCTGTGTCTTTTGATTGGGACATTTAGCCCGTTTACATTCAAGGTAACTATTGAAAGATATGAATTTAGTGCCATTATATCGTATATATGACTGTTACTGTATATTGTCTCTGTTCCTTTCTGGTCTACTACTTTTAGGTTCTCTCTTTGTTTAGAGGATCCCTTTCAATATTTCCTGTAGGGCTGGTTTAGTGTTTGCAAATTCTTTTAATTTTTGCTTGTCCTGGAAGCTTTTTATCTCTCCTTCTATTTTTCAATGACAGCCTGCTGGATATAGTATTCTTGGCTGCATATTTTTCTCTTTTAGTGCTCTGTATATATCATGACAGTTCTTTCTGGCCTGCCAGGTCTCTGTGGATAAGTCTGCTGCCAATCTAATATTTCTACCATTGTATGTTACAGACTTCTTGTCCTGAGCTACTTTCAGGATTTTCTCTTT
This sequence comes from Martes martes, assembly GCF_963455335.1. Lineage (NCBI taxonomy): Eukaryota > Metazoa > Chordata > Mammalia > Carnivora > Mustelidae > Martes > Martes martes. The sequence goes on along the minus strand of NC_137901.1, from coordinate 43,542,437 downwards.
GTCACTAAGACTTGTAAGTTTTACTGTTAGATGTCAGGGTATGGAGCTATTTTTGTTGATTTTGATGCTTGTTCCCTTTGCCAAATTAGGGAAATTCTCTACTATAATTTGCTCCAGTAAACGTTCTGCCCCTCTCTCTTTTTCTTCTTCTTCTGGGATCCCAATTAATCTAATATTGTTTCATTTTATGGTATCACTTATCTCTCGAATTCTCCCTTCATGGTCCAGTAGTTATTTGTCTCTCTTCTTCTCAGCTTCTTTATTCTCTGTCATTCGGTCTTCCATATCACTAATTCTCTCTTCTGCTTCATTTATCCTAGCAGTAAGAACCTCCATTTTTTATTGTAGCTTGTTAATAACTTTTTAGATTTCAACATGGTTAGATTTTAGTTCTTTTATTTCTCCAGAAAGGGATTTTATTTCTCCAGAAAGGGATTCTCTAATACCTTCCATGCCTTTTTTGAGCCCAGCTAGCACCCTGATAATCATCATTCTGAACTTTAGCTCTGACATATTGCCAATGTCCGTATTGATTAGGTCCCTAGCCATCAGTACTGCCTCTTGTTCTTTTTTTTGTGGTGAGTTTTCCCACCTTGTCATTTTATCCAGATATGAATATATGAATGAGAGAATAAAATACTAAAAGGGTGGCAAAGACCCCAAAAAAATATACGCTAACCTAATCAGAAGAGATCCGAAAAGGTGGGAGAGAAGAAAGGGGTAAAAATAAAAATTAAAATATATATATATATATATATAGAGAGAGAGAGAGAGAGAGAAGACTGGTGAATAGAACAGAGTCAACCACCTGATTTTAGGTGTATTCTGGATTTCTTAGAAGAAACCATCTCCCTGTATTTTAAAGAAAGATAAACTTATATATATACAAAAATCAGGGTAAACACAACGAAGGGATGGAATATGATGGTAAGATGAAAATTTTAAAAAGATTCTAAAAAAGGAATTGATAAGTTGGTTGAAAAAAGAAAAAAAAAGAGGAGAGAATGTGATCAAAGTGGAGGCTAGAACAAAGCCATGTGCTAGATTTAGGGTATATTTTGATCTAATAGAAGATATTGTATCCCAAAATCTTAAAGAAAAAAAAACTATATGTATACAAAAAATAAGTTTAAATACAATGAAGGGATAAAATATGACTGTAATTGGGGCACCTGAGTGGCTCAGTGGGTTAAGCCTCTGCCTTTGGCTCAGGTTGTGATCTCGGGGTCCTGGGATCGAGCCCCACATCAGGCTCTCTGATGGCAGGGAGCCTGCTTCCTCCTCACTCTCTGTCTGCCTCTCTGCCTTCTCGTGATCTCTGTCTGTCAAATAAATAAAATCTAAAAATAAAATAAAATAAAATATGACATTAACAATGAAAATTTAAAAAGATTTTTTAAAAGGTATTAAGATAAAATAGTTAAAAAACATTAAAAGAGGGAAGAGGAAAGGGTAAAAAAAATAGAATAAGAAAAAAAATTGTTTTTAAATTCACTTTGCAAGACTGATGGATCAAGGGAAAGAGTCTATGAATTCTATGCATTGCTTTCCCCTATCTGGAGCTCCCAGTTCTCATTGATCAGTGATCTTGGTCTTGGTTGGATATTCTTGCTGATCCTCTGGGGGAGGGGCCTGTTGCAGTGATTCTCAAATGTCTTTGCCTGAGGCAGAATTTCACCACCAGACTAAGTAATCTGCTCAGGTTCACTCTTGGGAGCTTTTGTTCCCTGAATGCTTTCCGTAGAGCTCTGGAGGACCAGAGTGAAAATGGTAGCCTCCAAATCTCCAGCTCAGAGGAACTGAGAGCTTGGGGCCCCACTCTTCAGTGCTCCCTCAGAAAAAAGCAGTCAATCCCTCCCATCTCCCTGGTCTCCCACCGCACTCCAAGCTCACCCAGCCTGCGACCGAGCATTTCTCTCTCTTATGCATGGCCCCATTGAGTCTCCAAACCCAGTCCTGCTGCGCACTCCTGCACCACTCTTCCAGTGACTTCTGGCTTTTTAAAAAGATATTTATGATTATCTTATTTCTTCCCTTCTCATTCAATAAATTTACCAGAAAATAGAAGAGGGGAGCTCTGGACCCACTGAAGAGCTGGGATCAAACTTAACAGACACTTTTCTGCCACCATCCTAGGGATTTGTGAAAAAGACCTTATGTATTTTGTATCTGTAGATCATCTACCCATCCTTCATCCAAACATATATTCTAACAAATACATTCCCAGTATAGGATTTTCACACCGAACAACCCACACTCCAAAGTATTACTAGAACTCCTAAAACAGGATTTGATTTGGAAATGCAAAGGGAACAGAAAAGGCCTTTGCTGATTCAAAGTTTTCTCTAAATGCCACCACTCTCAAAACTCATCCTATTAAAAATAGGACAGCCTGGATCATTTTTAATACAGAAATATTTGTTGAATGCTTAATGAACAATTTATTTGAAAAGCTTATACACTGAACCTTTCAATGTGGTGAGAAAATTTTAGAAGCTATTAATAATCCTTTATATCTGGTTATTTAGGAACTAGCTGTTCTTTTTGTTACAGTTCACCTTTCCTCTAAAACAGATCTGTGGTTTTAATTTACATTCTGTATTTAATACATGCACATACTAAGTATATTTAAAATACATTATTCTTCATCTTTGAGAATTTATCCAGGATACTCTCCCTGCTACACTCTGCCATCTTCGATTTTCCAATACACTGTTCATGTATTAGTTTTCTACAAAGACAACCCCTAGTGATAGTCCCTCTACAGGTTTTCCATCAAGACTTCATATGTAACTACTTTACTCATGTATGTTAGTTACCCCAGATAAACTATAAGTGAAATCCCCAACTGGCCAATAGGTAAACAACATACTAGGAAAGAAGGGAAAAGGGAACGTTTGACAAAATATTAAGGAATCTGATTTTGCACAGTGAAGGAGGTGGTCAAGGCCTATCAGGTGGGAGCTTCTCTCCAAATGCCCAAGAATAAGATGAACTCCACAGACCTTCCCATTACTTGTATGTAGCACATACAAGAAAGACCAGACAGACTAGAGCATGGCATCATTTCCCCATAGAAATACAATCTGAGGGATACACATCACAGGAGAATCCAAGCCCTTCAGCTTAATTACATACGTTCACACACACACACACACACACACACACACACACACATCTATGTATCATCAGAAAAGACACTACTGGAACTAAAAAAACTGAAAGTATGAATCGCAGAATCGTCAGAGTGATGAGTCTGAGAAATCTACACAATTGGCATAGTCTGATGCCAAAAAACCAGTTTCCATGCAATCGTCATGGGTGGAGAACAGATCCCTGAAAAGGTTAACAAGCTGGAACCAGGACAACAAACCAGGAGAATCCAGGCAGGTCCTGGACTTCAAGTGGCTAATTAATTCAGTTGAAGACAGGTAGAAGTTCGTAATAGAATCATGCTACATATTTTCTCATTACTAGGTCTCCAAGACAAGTGGCAGGTATAAATGTGACCCATGGGTACTGAAATTACCCCATCCTCCAGCTACCCCAACCCAGCCTCAACACCACCCCTCCTTTGGTATGATCTCTTTGTTAGATCGGGGACGGGGGGGCAGAACAAAGACAAAAAACAATAACCAAAACAGTGCTGCACAGGTACTCAAATTTCACTCCTGCTCTTCCACGGCTCTCAATTTCAACAAATGCTCTACCACAGCCTTGACTGCCTGCCTTCCCATAGGAATGCTCAGCTACCAGGCACAGATGTCCCTGCCCACATGCTTCAGCACAACTGACTGTGGTCCACAGCCAAGTGGTTATTTTACCTCCCATACAATCAGAGCTATTGCCCACACCCCCATAGTAACTGTTCATTGCCTGACCGGTCAGATGGTTCTCTGCTTGGTTTTCTGTTGAATGTAGTAGGTTACTTGTAAGAAAAATGCCATCTCTCCACCCTTCCTTCATGATGTTTTCATTAAAAAGTAGAACCCATTTCCAGGTTTTTCTTTACTGTCCCTTGAATCTGGGCTGGACTTACAATTTGCTTTGGCAAACAGAATGTGGGAGAGATGATGTGTGCCTCTTAGACCTCTACAACCACCAACAGAAAAAGCCCAGCCAGCCTGCTCCAGAGTGCCAGACCACATGAACCAGCCACTACTTTCAGCCCAGGTAACAGCCAACTCCCAGAGGCAGAGATGCCTAACTGGCCTGCAGCTCCCCACAGATACAGGAGACAGCCACCCAGCTGGGGCCAGCCCCAAGTGCTGACCCACAGAGTATGGGTCACACACTTGGCTGTTATCTGAAGCCATTAAATTTGGGGGTGGTTCGTTACATGGTAATTAAGAGACTAGGCTATTAATAAGTTGCCCACGTAGCAGGTAGCTCTAGATTAGACAACTCTATATAGCAGACATGATTGAGCCTTCTAGGATAGATCCTCTGTATTAGAATATTAAAAGTGTTCTATTATAATACTGTATTTTACCAGGCTATAATATTGAATTACTTATAGATTCTTTTTCAGAGTACACAGATATTCCAGGGGAAGCCACATCAGTGGTGGGGATAAAATGGCAAGGATGACATTACATTACACCTTGATGCACACCATATCCGACCACACAGTTCCCTCTAGCAGCCAAGGCTTGCTGCTCAGTCCATTCCACCTTGCTAAACTTCATCCTCTCTCACAACTTTTCTCCAAGTTACTCCCATCTGGCTTTCACTAAGGCTCCAATTCTCTAACACATGGTTTTATATACTTTTATCACTTAGGGGGCCTACAGATGTAAGCACCTAAATTGGCTATCAATAGCAAGAAAATTTTTCTCATATACAAAGAAATCCAAATGTGGAGTTCCAGGTTTGCTTAGCTCAGCAGCTCCAAAATATCACCAGGAATTTCATTCCACACAACTGTTTAAGACATCAGCTTGGTCCTCAGAATGGCTCTCTCCTGCGTACCAAATTGTTGCCATAAATATAAACCTCAGATCTAGACATGGCAACAGCTCTTCCTAAGTGGGTCTTTTATAAGAGCCAGAAAGGGCTTCCCAGTAGTCCATCCAGAGAACTCCTCTCAGATCCTATCAGCTAGAATTGAGTCACATGCCTTTCTCTAGACTAGTCATTGGCAACCTGTACGGTGTAGTCATGATTAGCTCCAGTGAGCATTAGCCCTATTAACAATGTTCACTAAAACATTCAACCTCTATGTAGGAATGATCTCAGATCATTTTTATGGTGTTCAGAAGCTCTATGCAGTTTGGCATATTTGGTCTAAAAGCCTGCTTTCTACTCATTTGAGGACTTTAGGATAAATTTTTTCCCATCTCTGCATCTACACAGCCAATATTCCCTATTATGTGTGGTTTTAGAGAAGCACTACTTCGTGATTGGGGTCAGATTCCCACAATTTCTCTCCCAGGTTCCACTCTTCCAACTCAAATTCAGCTCAAATTCGGTCCCTGTACCATCAACATCACCTACATCACCTAGGATTTTTTTTTTTTTATGGCCCCATCCCAGATCAGTGAATCAGAAAATCTGAGGTAAGTTCCAGCTGTGTTTGATTTAATGTCTTTCAAGTCATTCAGAAGCTCCCTAAAGGTGAGAACCACTGCATTACCTATTAGCAATGTGGCTTTGTGTAAGACATTCTCAGCCTCAGACTGTCCATCTTTAAAATGGAGTAGTATGATCTCTTGAAGTGTTACTGCAAAAATTAAGAAACTACATAAAGTAGTTAGTGAAGTGTCTGACGTGGACATATTAAATATGGTGCCAACACATGAACAGAATAGATGTTGGCGTATCTTCACATAAAGCTATGTATTAAGATCTGTATATGACCGTAAAGGTATATAAATACATTAAATGGATTAAACTATAGATTTTTAAATATATACATCTGTTATTTTGATTTGTTTTCTAGCTTTTTAGTTTTATTCTTAATATAGCACATAGGTCAAAAACAGAAAAACCTTATAAAATAGCAGCTCCCTACCACTTAGCTATGTTTAGTTAACTTATTTTCATGTTATTAAATACATGGACTTTATTTCTTAATTTAAGACATTCCTATCATGAGGAGGAGGATTTCATTTTCTTATAGTATCTCCAGTTCCTTTTTCTTCTTAGTCTTGTCTCCATATTTAGCTAATATTCTTTATACTATGACTCTAAATGTAATTATTTTTTAAAAAATTACCATGGCAATATTTGTTCTATACTTTCCTTTGGAGGCTATAATTGCTCAATATTCCAACAGCTCAACAGATCCAACAGCTTAGTAAAATGCTTCTCAATAATACTTCCTACACAAATACATCAAGTAAACTGTTTCATTTTTCCTGAGAAAACACCATCCTGGAATTTGAATTGGTTGCTGAGATTCCCCTACCACATCGTTACCGTGTTTTGGAGGGACCCTCTCCTGACCCTCAGCTCATCATCTTCACTTCCTGCTGTCCATGCTGGTGGTTTGGGTCTTCCAGCAGCTTCCTGAGAAGGGGGACAGCAGAGGTAAAGGTTTAGAGTTCTTGCGGGTTTAAAAGTTTTCACCCTTGAGGGTCTACTTGATTGTGACTAGAATCCCAGGTTAAAAATCATTTTTCATGGGGCACCTGCATGGCTCAGTTGGTTAAGCAGCTGCTTTCAGCTCAGTTCATGATCCCAGGGTCCTGCGATCGAGTCCCATGTTGGGCTCCCTGCATCAGCAGAGAGCCTGCTTCTCCCTCTCCCTGCCACTCTGCTTACTTGCCCTCTATCTCTATCAAATAAGAAAGATCTTAAGAAAAAACAAAACAACAACAACAAAAAACCTCTATCTTAAAAAAAAAAAAAAAACGGTCTTTTTTCATCAGAATTAGAAGAGATCGCTCTAGTACTGACTACCTTCTAGGGTCCAACTCCATGTTTTTTCCCCAATTCACTAAATTTGCCCTCTTTAGTTTCTGTAAGTTTTCATCTTAAGTGTGTTACTGAACAGCAGGTTTTCATAGGAATCTTTTGTTCACCATAGCAAGCACTCTGAGGGACCTTCACTCTTGGGAAGTTTTCTATGATTTGAGAATTTTCTCTTCTCTGGTTCTTGCTCTCTATATGCACTATTAGATAGTAGATGCTCTGGTTGACACCTAAATTGTCTCATTTCTATTCCATTATGCATTTTTTTGTACTATTTCAGTATTTTCCTCTCCTTTTTAAAATTATCAGATCATAAATTTGTCTTTTATGTTTTTGTTTGTTTGTTTGTTTGTTAAGAATGTTCTCTGCATTGCCTCTACCTCCAATTTTCTGTGTGTGTTCGGTTGGTTTTCATGTTGGAGGCTTTCTTCAAATAGCTCATGGTCCTTTGATATCCTTATAGAATTTAGAATGGGGCATTAATATAATGTTGTTTTGGTGATTTTTGACCAATTTTGGAGATTTGGATTTTACTTGTAAGACCATCAGAATGAGAACTGGAGAATTCTTTGCAGACCCTCTAAGTGTCAATCTGTTTCCTATGGTGTTTCTTAGATGGGGAAAAAAATAAAACTTCCAGTTCTCTGCCCAGGTGTATAGGTTCCAAAAACCAGATGAAAACCTAAAACTAATGTAAACTTGTGTGTCAACTCTATTTCAATTAAGATGCATTCTCCCAAAAAAATCAGATGAAGGGAGCTGGAAAAGCTGCCATTCAGTATACAAATTTATACTTAATCTCCAACCCTTCCTTCAAGACAAGAAAATTGCCCATTGCACAGAAAAGTGACCAATATTCTGTACTGATCCACATCACATCAAGCTACTTTATAATTTGAACAAATCTTTGGTTTCCCTAATGCATCTAGTAGCACCTGTTATGTACTGAACGGTGTTCTCCCAAAATTCGTATGTTGAAGCCCTAACCCCCAGTACCTCAGAACTGGACAATATTTAGAGGTAGTGTTTTTAAAGAGTTAAGGTAAGAGGAGGCCTTTGGGGTGAACCTGAATATAATCTGTTTTTGACAAAGGAGATTAGCACAAAGGAGAAACATCAGGGATTGTTCTGCACAGATGAAAAGCCACCTGAGGACACAAGGAGAAAGGGGCCATCTGCAAGCCAAAGGGAAAAGCCTCAGGAGCAGCCCTGCCAATGCCTGGATCTTGTACTTCCAGCCTCTAAAGCTGTGAGAGAGAAAAAAATTAAATTCACCCAATATTTGGTTATGGGTTATGGCAGCCCTGGCAAAGTATTACCATACCCACCTGTGCATAAGTTACTAATCACAATTCATTACTGAATAACTGATTTGACTAACTGGTGCCCTGCCCATATGCTTTCATCTACTATGATGAGATCATCTATAAAGTGCTCCCATACATACTAGGAGCCTCCCTCATCCCTGGAGGCCAAGGGAGTGTGGAGGGCAAGCCACAGTTCATGCTCCTGGGGCCACATTCAACCAACAAGGGACCACAGTGGTGGTCCGGCTTCCTTACCCCTCAAAGGGAACAATTCCAACCTGTGTCTCTCAGATTGCTAGCTGAGCTGGGCACCTTTTGCCCACTACACTCCCACTGCTGGATCTTAAAGCTGAAGGATTACACAGGGAGAAATCCAAAGGAAAAAATGCAAAGCAATTATTTCAAAATATATTATCCTTTATCCCTACTACATTAATAAAAATTTGATCTGCTGCTGCTCCTGCCTTTTCTTACAGGTGTCAGCTGTAAAGGGCTGCTCTCAAATCTGACTCAAGTTACATCGAAGGTTTGCATAAGGGCTTGAAAAAGAGAATTAGTAATTCATTTTATTATACAGTAAAATATTAAAGTTTCTATTATGTTATTAGATTTAGAAATTTAAATTTTATCAGCATAAGACATTTTGTTATACCAGTGACTCATGTCTGTTGAGGTGGTTGTGGAATGCCATTCCTCTAATAATTCAAAACATGAAGTCTCAGTGGCATTTCACAGTGTTTTCCCCTGTAGGATCAACATGGATTTTTGTACAACTACAGCTTACAGAGAAGACACTACTATCAGGAAGGTTTGGCAACGAGAGGAACATAAGTTCAAAGAAAATAAATAATATCATGATGGGGCTTTTAATTCCCCTTAGGCTGAATCTATAATCTCCTTCAATCTAGAATTTCTTACCCCTGGTAATTCGCTGTTCCCATACCTGGTGGGTTAGTTTTAGTTGCCTCCAAAGCAGATTGGATTCAAGTAGCTATTTGGGAAGCTAGAAGTACCCCAGTAGAATAAACAGGATAATCCAAATCTTCCAAAGATGGGATATTTCCAAATGAGACCACATTTAATTTAAAGAGAGTTTTAAACCAGAAGAGACCAAGATCTCTCCGAGAGATAAGACATCACACAGGTCTGTCCACTAGTAGAAAAAATTAGGACCGTGAACAAAGTTTTACACACCACTAACTGTGGTCTGAAAACAGCAGAAGTCTAAAGAGACGAAGGCAGGAAAAGAATTTGAGCAATCTAAGAGCAGGCTTGCCCTGTTTTCCATGCTGAACACTCCATGCCTACGACAGTGCCTGGGACATAGGAGACAACAGGGAATATTTACAGGAGGAAGGATTCGATAAAATAGGATGGTTTCAGGGTTCCCAACAGTCTCATTTCATTAGGATGTTAAAAATTAAAAACAAGATCTTTCTGAAACTCTGACAGATGTGACAAGAACAAATTGGCAATATATCTAATAGAAGCAGTGCTCATAAAAAAGGTCATGGTAATGCAAATGCATAGAATATTTCTGAATAGAAAAGAAAGGGGGGGGATCCACCACTCTGAAATGTGAAAAATAATGTGAAAATACCTAGTATTATCGGAGAGCAACCTTATTTTATTAATATTTGGAAGGTAAGTCTTTTAGTCCACAACAGCCCCACTAAAATTAGAACATTAACAGGTTTTTATTACCTACTAGTTAGTAGCATTAAGTAGGCTTGTATACAAAGGAGATAGAAGCCATACATTTGGATAATTAAGACAAGAAAATTCTGGAATCTGGAGTTTTAGAACCTTAATGACCCAATCCTGGAGTCTGAATGCCCAGGTTTGGAACCCAGCTCCACAACGCATTACTGAATAACCTGGTGCAAGTTCCTTTACATTTCTGTGGGTCTGTTTCCTCTATAGAATGGGAATAATAGCCCCTCACCATCAGGTTATCATTAGGATAAGGATTCTTATAAAACATGTAGTAAATTTCTGACATATGGAGCATGAGACAGGTTTCTGCCATTCAACACAGGGACCTTCCCTAGTTAAGATCTGATTCAGTAACAGCTGATAATTTAGCATTTACTTTAGGGCTGGTCACTGTGCAAAGTCTTTTGCGTGTATTAACCAGTTCTAATAAGCATTACATATCAAAATGCCTAAAATGCCATTATTTTCTTTGACAGCCATATGTTGACCAAAGAACACAAGCAGTATCATTAGTTTTTAGTTTCATTTTTTTTTTTAATAAGAGTTGCTATTTTCAGGTTTCTCAACACTATTTTTTTTTTTTTTTAAAGATTTTATTTATTTATTTGACAGACAGATCACAAGTAGGCAGAGAGGTGGGCAGAGAGAGAGAAGGGAGGAAGCAGGCTCCCTGCCGAGCAGAGAGCCCGATGCGGGGCTCGATCCCAGGACCCTGGGATCATGACCTGAGCCGAAGGCAGAGGCTTTAACCCACTGAGCCACCCAGGTGCCCCTCTCAACACTATTTTTGAAATGGTTACTGTTCTTTAACATATGTGCAGGCAAATATATTTAGCTGTGATTAATTTCACATTCTTAGTCCTGAACCATCACTGCAGCTAGCTTGGGTCTATTTTCCATCAGAAGTCTGTCTTCCAAAATATTAAATATCATTTGCAACTCTGAGTTGAATACTGAAAGCAAAATTGAAACCCAATGGTTTACCATCAATAACCTTCCAGTTAACCTATAAACCAGTTGTTTTAATATCGTCTTAGGACTTTTAACTTACCCAGCCAACCACTTAAAATCTTTGAGCTTAGAAATTACATGACCCGCAAAACGGATATAGTCTTACAGTATTGTAAGGATTAAGTGAAAATACATAAAAAATACTGTGTGTACTGAGCTCTACTAGTAGTAGACACTCAAAGGCTAGTTTTCCTTCCCCTCATTCAGTTAATAGTGATGTTTGCCTGGCGTTGGGCCTGCTGGCTGGGGTCCCCCTTCCCCCATGACTTTGTCAGGATACTTAAACTTGCCTCAAAAGGCTAGGACCTAAACTACTTGAAACCTATAAACAAAAATGCACCCATTTAAGTCACAAGGCAGTACCAGAAACATAAAAGTGTGATTGGCTTTTACTTGAGTCCTTCAGATGGATCCGCGCGTGACCCGCGCTCGAGCCACAATGCCCAGCGTCCAGGGCGGTGCCAGCGTCCAGGGCGGTGACACGGAGGACGGACGTGGACGCTGCGCTTCCCTGAGCATCTGAGGAGCGGTTCCTACAACCTGTCGCGGGCGAGACCCACGCAAGGAAATCCTGCTCCGCGTCTGACCTGACAACACAGGCAGCCCCCCCCCGACCCCGTACCCCCCAGCCCCCGGGCCACCCTCTGCGTTGTGTCCCTGAGGTCAGCACTCACCTTCCCCGCGGCGGTGAAAATGGTTCTGATGAGGGAGCAGGAGGCTGGCTGAGGACAAAAAGCTGGCACCTTGCACCCCCTCTCCACCCACTCCCCTGGGAAATGTGTTTGACATTCCTCAGGCACCCCTGACTGCCATAAATGAGAAACAAATCGTTAACTTGCAGAGATCACAATCCTGCAAGACAGGAGTCTCCCTTGGTTTACAAATGTCCTTGAGATTTACAACAAAGAAGTTACCTTATCAATAGCACAATTTCCAGAGGCAAATAACTCAGTTCCTCAAGCCCTAAATAAAGTTAAATTTCTTCTAAACCCAAATCTCACTAACAAGGACACTTGATAGGAGAAATGTGAAACCTTATCTCTAAATCTCCAGATAGTGTCGAATCATTCCCAAGCATATGGCCCACTGATATACATCTAAAGGGTCTCACAAGAAGATTTTTACTACTAGTAATAAATAACCTTTCTCCCAACAATAGCTAGCCCCTCAAAGTCCTGGAGACCTTGCTTCCAAAATTCCTTAGAAACTAACATCATCCCCTTTGTCCTCACCTACCTAACTCCTGTGTATATAACCAACCACTCCTCACAACCCCGGGGCAGCAGCTCTTCCTGCCCACGGGTCCTGTCCCCGTGCTTTAATAAACCACCATTTTGCACCAAAGATGTCTCAAGAATTCTTTCTTGGTCATCGGCTCCGGACCTCACCCCACCGAACCTCACCTAGGTTCTAGAACTTCATCAGTTCTGACTCAGAAGACCCCCGTGGGCTCAACAAGCCAGGCCTAAGCAACAGGGGAGACCTGGGGCCCCTCCCGTCGCCTGGTGATGAGCTGGGCTCAGGGGTGGCCTGGGTAGTGTCGTCAGCGTCGGAAGGCGATTGTGCGGTGCCGCGAGCCTTGACATGCGCGGCTACAGACGGCTCAGGGCCTGCCCGGAACAACGCCTCTGGACCTCTCCTTGTCCGGAGAGGACCTCCTGCCTCTTCTTCTGCTCCTCTTTCTCTTTCTTTCGCTCACCCCCAGACACCAGACTGGAGGAACCTACGGGGTCTCAGCAGTTTCTTTTGAGCGTGAATGGGGGCGAGGGTTCTACAGAGTTCTTTCTGCTCAGCATATACCCTTATGAACCCCTCTCCCAAACTTGATTCCACCCTGGCGCAAAGCTAAAACAGGTTGGTCTCATAAACTCAGTGCAACAATTGGATTTCACAGAGCGAGCAAGCGAGCGCAAGATATCAGTCCAGCTGGTTGTGTCCCATGTATGTGCAAAAGGAGAATCATTTTCTAAATGACTTCTTTTCTTACAACTGTTAGTTTTGGCACCGTGCACGAAGAACTCCAGAAACACCTCAAAAAAAATTTTTTTCACCAAAACGTAACAACTGAAAATATCACCCAAACGTATTTCCTCAGAGGCCAGTTTGAACAGCCCAGGCCGCATTTTTAAAATATATCAGTGGATTAAATAACAGTCATAGGCATGCTATTCTTTATTCACATTCTCAAAGAACACTATATATGTATAGTTGTCAAGAAACATCTGAGAAATAAAATGAAATGGTACATTATTTTTTTCCCAAAGAGAAATTATTTGGTAAACAGCATTATCTTGAAAGCAACTAGTTCTTTCTAATGCTTATCATGCTTTCCTTGTATTCAGTTTAAATGTCACACATCCCCATCTATAGGTGGGCTATTGTCAGTGACCTTTATATTATGTTGAAAAAGCACCAGGAATTTCTCTTTTTTCCCCTGTATTTTCAAAGAAATGGGGAAAAAAAAACCTTCAAGCCCACTCTTTCACTGCCAAAAATGTGTGCGGAGCTCAGAGTTCCCTGTTGTATGACATCACACTTGTAATCAATACATATTGATGACAACTTCAGCAGAATTCCGGGGATCCCTTTAGCTACTATCTAAATGCCAGAGAGGGGGTGCGGGGGCTCCTCTTAGTAGGTTTTGTTTGCACGTCTGCCTCTGAACAAGATGGTAACCTTAACCTAGGCTCCCATGGATTCATAAATAATGCAGAAGTAGTTATGCCAAGACATAAACTTCGGTCCTAAAGTGCTTTTTAAAAAATGTGTGTGTGTATATTTATATTTATATTTATATCAAGAATTTACCCTGCATTGTAAACTAACAATAGAAAATGTTAGACAATTAAACGCTAATGATTCAAGATGGGTGCTTATGTTTTGGATTACTTGCTTAATAGGGTTAGCATTTAAATGGTCAGTTTTGAACTTAACAAATAGCCATTAAGATGCATCAGGGAAGTTTGGGGGTGGGGGGGCAGTTAGCAGCTATTGTTTTAATCTGGCTGGCTATGGACTCACCAAAAGGGCAGAAATGGGATTTACATTAGTGAAGGCTATTTTTGTTAGTGGGAGAGTCGAAAGCTTTTCTTCAAAATAAATAAAAGGAATGGTTTTGAAAGTCTGGCATGTGGGAAAAACTAAGTCTTCCATCCGGTCTCAACCAGGCTAGAGATTTGCATTGTCATTCCCTCTTTGCCCTCGAAGGCTTCCATGCAAATGTTTCAGTTCCCAAGCATTTGCCTTGCACGTTGCTCACGGCATCTCGGGCCCCTCTCAAAGGATCCCTTGGATACTGAGCCAACTGTCTCCGAGATTCATTATTCTGGACTTTCTGGGGTTAATACCCAAATCCTCTCCCGTGGCGGTACAAGTCAGAGGAGGAATGGAGGGGAAAAATTACATGAAAATTCCTAAAGGCATTGTCTGTTGAAAAGAGGGCAATAATTAAGAGATAATGTGAAAGGGGAGAGAACATTCTCACAGGATAATGGTCTCCTGCTGCTAAAAGAATGCCAAGGCAAAGCCAGCACCATTTATGGAAAATAAATGTCATGGAGAGGGAGGTTAAGACATTTACTTTCAAATCAGAAGAGCCTGTCCCTTGACAGAGTCTTGTTATTTCAAATTATCAAAGCTGATGGAATTGTTTTATCCAATAGGTGATCATGCAGCAGAAGGCTGCTCACGAAGTCATTAGGAGCCTGCAGAATTAGAAGCCCTCTGATAGATGATAGATAGATAGATAGATAGACAGATAGATAAAACACTAGTTGTCTTGAGCTGGTTAAGAGAGGAGCAAGTACAGCATAATTTTTAACAAGGTCTTCAGCAGGCTGTGCTCAGAGTGATTCCAACTGCTTAACATCAGCATGCATTCTATAAAAGCTTTCTAAGAGCAATGCCCTTTCCTTTGCTAAATGAGAATAAAATTGCTCCAGAGGTGAAAACTGAAGGATAAAGGATCTGGGTAAAGGTAGGGAGGAGGCAGTCTTTATAGTGGAAATATTTTTAGGGGAAGCAGGGGCCTTTCAGTACCCTCAAATCACACTCATAAGACTAATTCCAGCGCTGTCTTTCACAGAATGAATTCCAAAGGAATTGCAAGGTTGTTTCAAATGACTGCAGATGAAACTCAGACTGCAACATGGTTAAGTGTCTTTGGCCATGGATGGAATGGCACATGGATGTATTGCTCAAAAAAACAAAAACAAACAAACAAACAAACAAAAAAACCATTAATACAGGTAGATTTTTTTCATATAAATGATGCACGAGTTTTATTCAGTCGTATAGAAGAATCATAGCCAATATCATTTGTTCTGCACTTGTGTGATATTCTACGATTCGATTCACCATAAACAACATTGAAAAGTTATATAAAGCCTACATAGTTAAAGATATAAAGCTATGTAAAGCTATAGAGTTATATAAAACATTTGGTAAAAGTCTATTATATACAGAATTTACGTTGGATATCTCTGGCCACGTAAATATGAACAAGGTACCCTCAAGGTATTTGTAATCAAGGGAAAGGAGAAGAAAAACTGTATTCATTTTCATAAAAAAAAAAAAAAGGAATTGTGCCAATCCAAAAGAAAGAAATACTAAGAAAACCCAGGAGGGATCAATCAATTCTAGTTAATAAAATTGTGGACAGCTTAATGGAGAGGCATGTGGCTGCCCGGAGGGTGACCAAATCAGGACCCCAACAAGTTCAAAACCCCGGGTGGCTTCCCATGCCACTCAAGGTAAAAGCAAAAGTCCTTCCTGTAACCCAGGAGGGAATACACTGATATACTGCCATTCATTTCTTATTCACTCAATACATGCTGGCCTCCCTGCTGTTGCCTCAGGGACTTTACACCTGTTGTCCCCACTACTATGTCTACTACATATTTTGCTTATTTTCTGCCCTTTCAGTTAGAATGTAACCGCTATAAGGACAGAAATGTTTTTATGCTTTCTCCAGTTAGAAGGGCCATAGTAGGTACTCTTAATTGAATTCTTACATAAACAGTTTCATTGTTTTTCACGTTTTGTGGGAGGATTTTATTGTAGGAACTCTAATTCTATACCTGGCGGTGTATGCTGTTCCTATAAAATGTCTCCTTGGAATATGATAGAACATCTATAAGCAATATGATTTCTCTGAACTATTCCATCAGACTAAAATAGAAACTGTCTTACAATGTAAACAAATCATTGAATTTTTCCATCTGAAAAATAAAGGTATTCAACTAACGATAATCGTAATTTAAATAATATCAACCATTTAATCAGCACATACTATGTGTAAGGCAATGAAGCAATTACTTATGGAGTTTTTAATATATGCTAGCTACTGGAAAGATATAATGAATAAGAAATACAAGTTATATTGTTTGGCTCTTAAATCCCTCCAAAATCTGGTCCACCTTTGTATTCAATTACCAAATATCTCTTGAGAACCTACTATGTGTCAGGTATGATGTAATGTATCTTCCCTTTCCTACAGTGTTTTCTTCCACTTTGCAAAATGAACCTTCAAAAATTAGCCTGCTCGTGTCCTTTTAAGTTTCAAGGATGTATTCATTCCCACAGCTGCTGGCACTCTTCCTCCTGGCAATTCCTTTTCTCTTTACTTGTTCTTTGCCCCTCCTGGGGGGTCTCCCAGTTTCACACAGTCTGGTCTCCCTTCTTTAGCCACCTTCATCCTGAGTTCACTTTAGCCCTTAACACATTCTCCTGCATGGCGTCTCACCACTCTTCCTCTGAACTTGACTTCACATCAGAATCACCTGGAAAGATTTTTTTTTTTTTTAAAGTAACAAAGTATGCCAGGAAGTGACCCAGGACTCATTAATTTAGACCCAAAGTTTAAAACAAATACCTTTATTCAAATAATAAGCCTAAATTTAATAGGGATGTTGGTATCATTTACTGTACATTACAATGTTGAGTATAACAAGAGAAGATCATTCAACAAAGTGGCAATTTTCATCTTAAATATTTGTTGTCCACCAATTTAGACAAAACCCTGGGAATATTAGCTAAAGCTATGTCAAATATCTGTTAAAGGTCTTCATTCCCTGCTTGTACTACAAGATAATGAACCATGTGATATGTGAGTACCAAGTCACTCATTTCATTCATAGTTCTGTTATTTTTGGATGGCAAAAGTTTTTAAATTAAGTTAAAGGCATATAATAAATAGGGACTTTCAGCTGTAACTTGCTACCTTTCCTCCAGTGTGGCAATTTTTTTCATAAAAATGATCAGTTTGGGGAACTTATGACTTTTAAGCCTTAAATTGTATAGCTGTCCTAAGGATTTCTGGATGAATAGATGACTTTTCTATTAAAAATGTTTTTCTTTGTGTCCTCTTCAATTTCTTTCATAAGTGTTCTATAGTTTTATCAAACTCAACATCCAAAAAGCAAATAACCCAGTGAAGAAATGGGCAGAAGACATGAGTAGACACTTTTCCAAAAAAAAAAACCCCACTTAGATGGCTAACAGACACATAAAAAGATGCTTAACATCACTCATCATCAGAGAGATACAAATCAAAACCGTGATGAGATATATCTCACACCTGTCAGGATGGCTAAAATTAACAACACAAGAAATGTTGTGTCGTTGAGGAAGCAGAGAAAGGAAAGGGGAACCCTCTTGGTAAGAATGCAAACTGGTGCAGTCATTCTGGAGAACAGTATAGAAGTTCTTCAAAATGTTAAAAAAAGGACTATCCTATGATATAGCAATTACACTACTAGGTATTTACCTGAAGGATGCAAAAATACAGATTTGAAGGGGTACATGCACCCTGATATTTATACAGCATTGTCCACAATAGTCAAACTGTGGAGAGAGCCCAAATATCCATCGAATGATGAATGAATAAAGAAAATGTGGTATATATATATAGATAGATAGATAGATAGATAGCCACAATGGAATATTACTCTGCCATCAAAAAGAATGAACTCTTGCCATTTGCAATGATATGGATAGAGCTAGAGTGTATTTTATTTTATTTTATTTTTTATTTTTATTTATTTATTTTTTATTCTAATAAACATATAATGTATTTTTCTCCCCAGGGGTACAGGTCTGTGAATCGCCAGGTTTACACATTTCACAGCACTCATCATAGCCCATACCCTCCCCAATGTCCATTTCCCCACCACCCTCTCCCGTCCCCCCTCACCCCCGCAACCCTCAGTCTGTTTCTTGAGATTGAGTCTTTTATGGTTTGTCTCCCTCCCAATCCCATCTTTTCATTTTTTCTTTTCCTACCTCCCCCCAACCCCCCCCCCGCCTTGCATCTCCACTTCCTCATATCAAAGAGATCATATGATAGTTGTCTTTCTCTGATTGACTTATTTCGCTAAGCATGATACCTTCTAGTTCCATCCACGTCGTTGCAAATGGCAAGATTTCATGTCTTTTGATGGCTGCATAGTATTCCATTGTGTATATATACCACCTCTTCTTTATCCATTCAGCTGTTGATGGACATCTAGGCTCTTTCCACAGTTTGGCTATTGTGGACATTGCTGCTATAAACATTCGGGTGCACGTGCCCCTTCGGAGCACCACGTTTGTATCTTTAGGATATATACCCAGGAGTGCAATTGCTGGGTCGTAGGGTAGCTCTATTTTCAGTTTTTTGAGGAACCTCCACACTGTTTTCCAGAGTGGTTGCACCAGCTTGCATTCCCACCAGCAGTGTAGAACGGTTCCCCTCTCTGCACATCCTCACCAGCATCTGTCATTTCTTGACTTGTTAATTTTAGCCACTCTGACTGGTGTGAGGTGGTATCTCATTGTGGTTTTGATTTGTATTTCCCTGATGCCGAGTGATGTGGAGCATTTTTCCATGTGTCTGTTGGCCATCTGGATGTCTTCTTTGCAGAAATGTCTGTTCATGTCCTCTGCCCATTTCTTGACTGGATTATTTGTTCTTTGGGTATTGAGTTGATAAGCTCTTTATAGATTTTGGATACTAGCCCTTTATCTGATATGTCGTTTGCAAATATCTTCTCCCATTCTGTCAGTTGTCTTTTGGTTTTGTTCACTGTTTCCTTTGCTGTGCAAAAGCTTTTGATCTTGATGAAATCCCAATAGTTCATTTTTGCCCTTGCTTCTGTTGCCTTTGGCGATGTTCCTAGGAAGAAGTTGCTGTGGTTGAGGTCAAAGAGGTTGCTGCCTGCATTCTCCTCAAGGATTTTGATAGATTCCTTTCTCACATTGAGGTCCTTCATCCATTTTGAGTCTATTTTCGTGTGTGGTGTAAGGAAATGGTCCAATTTCATTTTTCTGCATGTGGCTGTCCAATTTTCCCAGCACCATTTGTTGAAGAGGCTGTCTTTTTTCCATTGGATATTCTTTCCTGCTTTGTCGAAGATTAGTTGACCCTAGAGTTGAGGGTCTATTTCTGGGCTCTCTATTCTGTTCCATTGGTCTATATGTCTGTTTTTGTGCCAGTACCATACTGTCTTGATGATGACAGCTTTGTAATAGAGCTTGAAGTCTGGAATTGTGATGCCACCGACTTTGGCTTTCTTTTTCAATATTTCTTTCGCTATTCGAGGTCTTTTCTGGTTCCATATAAATTTTAGGATTATTTGTTCTATTTCTTTAAAAAAAATGGATGGGATTTTGATAGGGATTGCATTAAATGTGTAGATTGCTTTAGGTAGAATAGACATTTTCACAATATTTGTTCTTCCAATCCATGAGCATGGAATATTTTTCCATTTCTTTGTGTCTTCCTCAATTTCTTTCATGAGGACTTTATAGTTCTCTGAGTATAGATTCTTTGCCTCTTTGGTTAGATTTATTCCTAGGTATCTTATGGTTTTGGGTGCGATTGTAAATGGGACTGACTCCTCAATTTCTCTTTCTTCTGTCTTGTTGTTAGTGTAAAGAAATGCGACTGATTTCTGTGCATTGACTTTATATCCTGACACTTTACTGAATTCCTGTACAAGTTCTAGCAGTTTTGGAGTGGAGCCTTTTGGGTTTTCCACATATAGTATCATATCATCTGCAAAGAGTGATAGTTTGACTTCTTCTTTGCCAATTTGGATGCCTTTAATTTTTTTTGTTGTCTGATTGCTGAGGCTAGGACTTCTAGTACTATGTTGAACAGCAGTGGTGATAACGGACATCCCTGCCGTGTTCCTGACCTTAGCGGAAAAGCTTTCAGTTTTTCTCCATTGAGAATGATATTTGCGGTGGGTTTTTCATAGATGGCTTTGATAATATTGAGGTCTGTGCCTTCTATCCCTACACTTTGAAGAGTTTTAATCAGGAATGGATGCTGCACTTTGTCAAACGCTTTTTCGGCATCTATTGAGAGTATCACATGGTTCTTACTCTTTCTTTTATTAATGTATTGTATCACATTGATGGATTTGTGGATGTTGAACCAACCTTGCAGCCCTGGAATAAATCCCACTTGGTCGTGGTGAATAATCCTTTTAATGTACTGTTGGATCCTATTGGCCAGTATTTTGGTGAGAATTTTCGCATCTGTGTTCATCAAAGATATTGGTCTGTAATTCTCTTTTTTGGTGGGATCTTTGTCTGGTTTTGGGATCAAGGTGATGCTGGCCTCATAGAATGAGTTTGGAAGTTTTCCTTCCATTTCTATTTTTTGGAACAGTTTCAGGAGAATAGGAATTAATTCTTCTTTAAATGTTTGGTAGAATTCCCCTGGGAAGCTGTCAGGTCCTGGACTTTTGTTTGTTTGGAGATTTTTGATGACTGTTTCAATCTCCTTACTGGTTATGGGTCTGTTCAGGTTATCTATTTCTTCCTGGTTCAGTTGTGGTAGTTTATACGTCTCTAGAAATGTATCCATTTCTTCCAGATTGTCAAATTTGTTGGCGTAGAGTTGCTCGTAGTATGTTCTTATAATTGTTTGTATTTCTTTGGTTGTGATCTCTCCTCTTTCATTCATGATTTTATTTATTTGCATCCTTTCTCTTTTCTTTTTGATAAGTCTGGCCAGGGACTTATCAATCTTATTAATTCTTTCAAAGAACCAGCTCCTAGTTTTGTTGATTTGTTCTATTGTTTTTTTAGTTTCTATTTCATTCATTTCTGCTCTGATCTTTATGATTTCTCTTCTCCTGCTGGGTTTAGGCTTTCTTTGTTGTTCTCTCTCCAGCTCCTTTAGGTGCAGGGTTAGGTTGTGTATTTGAGACCTTTCTTGTTTCTTGAGAAAGGCTTTTACCGCTATATATTTTCCTCTCAGGACTGCCTTTGTTGTGTCCCACAGATTTTGAACCGTTGTGTTTTCATTATCATTTGTTTCAATGAATTTTTTCAATTCTTCTTTAATTTCCTGGTTGACCCATTCATTTTTTAGAAGGATGCTGTTTAGTCTCCATGTATTTGCGTTCTTTCCAAATTTCCTCTTGTGATTGAGTTCGAGCTTCAGAGCATTGTGGTCTGAAAATATGCAGGGAATGATCTGTCTTTTGGTACCGATTGAGACCTGATTTATGACCCAGGATGTGGTCTATTCTGGAGAATGTTCCATGTGCACTAGAGAAGAATGTATATTCTGTTGCTTTGGGATGGAATGTTCTGAATATATCTGTGATGTCCATCTGGTCCAGTGTGTCATTTAAGGCCTTTATTTCCTTATTGATCTTTTGCTTAGATGATCTGCCCATTTCAGTGAGGGGAGTGTTAAAGTCCCCTGCTATTATTGTATTACTGTCAATGTATTTCTTTGATTTTGTTATTAATTGGTTTATATAGTTGGCTGCTCCCATGTTAGGGGCATAAATATTTAAGATTGTTAGGTCTTCTTGTTGGACAGACCCTTTGAGTATGATATAGTGTCCTTCCTCATCTCTTATTATAGTCTTTGGCTTAAAATCTAATTGATCTGATAGAAGGATTGCCACCCCAGCTTTCTTCTGATGTCCATTAGCATGGTACATTGTTTTCCACCCCCTCACTTTAAATCTGGAGGTGTCTTCGGGTCTAAAATGAGTTTCTTGTAGGCAGCATATGGATGGGTTTTGTTTTTTTATCCATTCTGATACCCAGTGTCTTTTGATTGGGGCATTGAGCCCATTAACATTCAGGGTAACTATGGAGAGATATGAATTTAGTGCCATTGTATTGCCTGTAAGGTGACTGTTACTGTATATTGTCTCTGTTTCTTTCTGATCTACTACTTTTTGGGTCTCTCTTTGCTTAGAGGACCCCTTTCAATATTTCCTGTAGAGCTGGTTTGGTGTTTGCAAATTCTTTCAGCTTTTGTTTGTCCTGGAAGCTCTTTATCTCTCCTATTTTCAATGATAGCCTAGCCGGATATAGTATTCTTGGCTGCATGTTTTTCTCATTTAGTGCTCTGAATATATCATGCCAGTTCTTTCTGGCCTGCCAGGTCTCTGTGGATAGGTCTGCTGCCAATCTAATGTTTTTACCCTTGTATGTTACAGACTTCTTTTCCCGGGCTGCTTTCAGGATTTTCTCTTTGTCGCTAAGACTTGTAAATTTTACTATCAGGTGACGAGGTGTGGACCTATTTTTATTGATTTTGAGGGCGTTCTTAGCATCTCCTGGATTTTGATGCTTGTTCCCTTTGCCATATTAGGGAAATTCTCTCCAATAATTGTCTCCAATATACCTTCTGCTCCCCTCTCTCTTTCTTCTTCTTCTGGAATCCCAATTATTCTAATGTTGTGTCGTCTTATGGTGTCGCTTATCTCTCGAATTCTCTCCTCGTGGTCCAGTATTTGTTTGTCTCTCTTTTGCTCAGCTTCTTTATTCTCTGTCATTTGGTCTTCTATGTCACTAATTCTTTCTTCTGCCTCATTTATCCTAGCAGTGAGAGCTTCCATTTTTTATTGCACCTCATGAATAGCTTTTTTTATTTCAACTTGGTTAGATTTTAGTTCTTTTATTTCTCCAGAAAGGGCTTTTATCTCTCCGGAGAGGGTTTCTCTAATATCTTCTATGCCTTTTTCGAGCCCGGCTAGAACCTTGAGAATTGTCATTCTGAACTCTAGATCTGTCATGTTACCAATGTCCGTATTGATTAGGTCTCCAGCCTTCGGTACGGCCTCTTGTTCTTTTTTTTTGAGGTGAGTTTTTCCGCCTTGTCATTTTGTCCAGGTAGGATTTGCTTTCTCCTGCTGTGGAATTCCGCTGTTCTTGGTGACTGAAGTTGGTTTTGGATGGGTTTCTTGTTGATCTTCTGGGGGAGGGGCCTGTTGTAGTGATTCTCAAGTGTCTTTGCCGCAGGCGGAATTGCACTGCCCTTGCCAGGGGCCGGGCTAAGTAATCCGCTCGGGTTTGCTTTCGGGAGCTTTTGTTCCCTGAGCGCTTTCCGTAGAGTTCCGGAGGACGGGAATGAAGATGGCGGCCTCCCAGTCTCTCAGCCCGGAGGAGCCGAGAGCTTGGGGTTCCGCTCCTCAGTGCGCTCTCAGAACAAAGCGCCCAACCGCCCCGCCTCCCTGGCCTGCGGTCGCGCCTTGAGGAAAGCAGTCAATTGCTGGAGCTGGAGAAAAGCGCTGGGTCGCTTCCGTCTCTGCGGCCTCCGGCTGCGCTCCGAGCCCACCCAGCCTGCGTCCGGCACAAGGTAACCCTGGGCTTAGAGCTCGCTCCTCGGCTTTGTCGCTGTAGCCGGCTTCCCCGCTCTAATACCTGCGAGCTCCGCGGCCCTCAGACACCCCCGGTCCTTCCGTGACCCCGCGGGACCTGGGGTTATGCTGACCCCGCCTGGGTTTCCCCCCGGTTTAGCCTCTGGTGCGATGTCTCCCAGTGGAGCCGACTTTTAAAAGTCCGATTTTGTTGCTCCGCCGCTTCCCGGGAGCCGCCCCCCCCCCCCCGGGGTCTATCTTCCCATCGCTTTGGATTCACTTCTCCGCAGGTCCTACCTTTCAGAAAGTGATCGATTTTCTGTTTCTAGAATTGTTGCTCTTCTTCTCTTCAATTTCCCGTTGTATTTGTAGGTGTTCACAATGGTTAGATAAGCTGTCTAGCTGATCTCCTGCTACCGATGTCGTCTCAGCCTGCTACTTCTCCACCATCTTTCTCCACCAATCTAGAGTGTATTACTCTAAATGAAACAAGTTAGAGAAAGACAAATGCCATATGATTTCACTCATATGCAGAATTTAAGAAAGAAAACAAATATATGGGAAGGGACTAAAGAAAAAAAGAAGAGAAGGAAACAAGCCATAAGAGCCTCTTAAAGATAGAGAAAAAACTGAGGGTTAATGGGGGGGAAATGGATGGGGAATGGTCTAGATGGGAGAGGTATTATTAAGGAGGGCACTTGTTATGATGAGCCCTGGGTTTCGTATGTAATTGTTGAATCGCTGAATTCTACTCCAATATTACATTGTGTGTTAACTACCTAAAGTTTAAATTTCAAAAAATAATTTTAAAAAAAGTTGGGGGCGCCTGGGTTGCTCAGCGGGTTAAAGCCTCTGCCTTGGGCTCAGGTCATGATCCCAGCGTCCTGGGATCAAGCCCCGCATCGGGCTCTCTGCTCTGCTTCCTCCTCTCTCTCTGCCTGCCTCTCTGCCTACTTGTGATCTCTGTCTGTCAAGTAAATAAATAAAATCTTTAAAAAAAATTAAAATGAAAATGAAAAAAATTTTTTTAAAGTTGGGAGAGAAAAAAAGAAAAATAAAAATCTATTCTCTTTATAGACATAAAATTGTTTTTAGAACAATTGGGAGGTACAGGTTATTATTAAAGTAACCATTACCTTTTAAAAAATAAGTATTTTTCTTTGCACAGAGGAAATTCTAGACTCCCAAGTCCAGCTATATTCTTATAAACTGTCATGTAACGGACTGATTGAGAAGGAAAAGGAAAAGTCAGGGAGGTTGGCAGTTTCAGGGATGACATTATGCCCAGAACGTGGTGTAGGAAATCCCGGATTCTAATTAAAACCCTATCTTCTAACTGAACTTCCTTCATGATCCTATCGTGAAGATTCAAAGAACTTATGAGAGTGTACCTGAACTTAAAAGTTACTCAGAATGGTTTATTCTCTCATTTTCTGTCTACCCTCTCTCCATTTAACCCACAACTTTCCCCCTTCAATTTCCTGCTTATGAACCACAATTGTTACCCAGAAAAGTTTTTACATATAAGAGACCCTTTGTATTTAGAATATAGTAGGCATTCAGAAATATTACAAAATGATACATTAGTAAAATCGATTTTGATTAAAAAAAAAAACCTTACTGAATTACTGTGTAGTAACATGAAACAAAATATATTCGTACTTCTTGATCCATCTACTGCACAGAAGGGGGTGTAACTGAAGTGTTCTAATATATAATTTTTGTGCCATGGTTTATTCACGCTCCAGGGGCAGATTGTGAATCCCCCCATAAGCTTTCCTGAAAGTTGATATTCACTCTACCATCTCCAAAACAAAAACAATGGGAAATTAGATCTAAACTGACATTCCCACTTGGCTATCTATCTTACGGTGTCTTCTATTCATTGATTCTTTTTAGCAACAGAAAAATCACAAAACATTTATCTTAGGAAGTCTAATGCATGCTCAACTTATTCCTGACACGTAGAAACATGAGGAGATCTGACATTAAAACCTGAAATTTCTCCTATTGAGAAAGAATCTATGAAAATTATACTGTATGTGTGCCTACAAGGATGTCTGAAAGTCCTATTCAAATCTCTTACAGGAAATGAAAGGATTGTGTACCCACTCTTAGAAAAAAACAGCCTCTGAATCTACATAGCTTTCTGCCTTCTCTGTTAGGTTTTAAATTGTTAACCCAACAAGTCCAGTCACTCTCAAATACTTATAACACCGTCTTGCCACACTGCCTCACGTTTCTGATACCAGCACCATTCCTTAGGGACCTTTAGAAAACTTGATCATTTTAACTTGTTTTAGGCATTGTTAAGTTCTTGGGTGTTATGGTCTGTAAAGCAAGGAATTTGCTAGAATTCTTTTGTCCTATTAAGCCGGTATCACTAACTCTCATAAGAGAAAGCATGGTTCTGCAGGAACAAAGTCCGAAAGTCATACAATTCTATCTGGGGGAAGAACAGGGAAAGGGGAAGTTGGGTTGTCTGTGAAAGGCCCTTCCGGGATGGGTCATACACAGCAGAGCAGAGACAGCCCCACAGTGCTGAAGCAGAAAACAGACTCTTCACATTTTGCCTTCAAATTCTGCTTATCTTACAAACAGTAGTTGGGCACCAATTATATGCTGTGAGCTTCTACTGTCTTTGCATTTTGTTTAAAATACTTCAGCTGTCATGAAGGCAAATGTTGACCTGAAAAAGGCATTCATAAATTCTGCCTTCACGTTGGAAAAACCATCATGCAGATTAGTCACTGATACTCAAGAGGTTTGAAGATCTTTTTTATTTCTTAAGCAATATTCTGCCTGCGGCAAATTGATAAGATGTCATCTCATTACACGAAATTAATTTCTACCTAGAGAGACCTCCTAGTCCTTGTGCCTGTTATCTTTATGGCTTCTCCTCCCTATACCAGCCACTCGATGGGACCCTAGAGACATCTCAGACCCACTATCCTGGAGCCTATACTTGGTCTCTCATAGACCACATCTAAGCCTGTGTCAAGTTCAGATTTTCCTTCCCTCGATTTTTTTTTCCCATTCATCACTTAACCAGCATTTCTGCAGCACTTACAGTGTGTCTACCACTGTTCCAGAACACCAGGATATGGCAGCGAACACAACAGACCAAAGTCTTTGCTTAACACTCTAATTGGGGGAAAAGACAAATAAGTTCAATGTGGTAGTTGGTAATGATGAAGAGGACAGGTTGCACAGGGGTTGGGGGCAAAGGGGATTCAGATTAGGGGAATGAGGCATGATGTGAGGTTCTCAGCTCCTTGTGGCGACGGCTCTAAACAGGGATAGGGGACATAATAAGGTGATCGTGTTTTCAAAGCAAATGCTGTTGTAAGGCTGGAAGGGAGACATGTAATCCAAGCACTGTGGTACTACTTTACTCTTGCAAGCAATGGCACAGAGACAAAGGAGGGGACAGGAAAGTGGACTTGGTATCTGGTGTCAGGGAACTAGAGGGCTCCCTCCTGCCTCCTTTGTTCGTTGACAGACTCTTTCCTAACTTCCCAGGTGGATTCTTATCCAGATCATTGTCATCTAGAGATGCTAAAATAGAAAATTTCTTTTTTAAAATCCCTGAAGAAATTGCTAAAAATATACCTGCGACATTTTCACACGAAGTTAAGAAAGCACAAATGCAAAATTCTGATGGCTTGTGTCCTCCCAAGGAAATTAAATAATATCCATAACTAAATTTACTCTTTTTTTTTCTTCATTCATTTCCAAGTGGGAAAGAAGAGAAAGTACCAATTATTTCTGTTCTTGGCATACTCTGATTAAACTGTGTGTTTCTAACTAGAAGATACCTACTCAAATTGAGGGGAAAATGTGTTTAGTTTTCAAAACATAACCGACACCACAAAATTATAACTAAGTCCCAGGGAGCAGTGGCAGGAAAGGAACTGACTGGGTATATCAACGAAGGAAAAGTGTCCTTAATAATGTGATTACCGGCCGCCACACGTCTCAGCTAGGGACTTTTCCACATGAAAGCCTCTGTGGACCCTGGGGAGGCAGCATGTGGAGGGAGCTTGGCCTTGGACATTGACTAACTGATTTTCTGGCTGTAAGTTAGAACAAGCATGTATTCTGAGGAGAGTAATGACTGTGGCTGAGCACAGAGGACAAACCAAGTGGAGTGTCCAAGAGTAGCTTTTTTTTTCCCTTCTTTTTTAAAGATTTTATTTATTTGACAGAGAGAAAGAGCAAAAGCAAGGGGAGCAGTAGAGGGAGAGGAAGAAGC
Source organism: Martes martes (assembly GCF_963455335.1). Lineage (NCBI taxonomy): Eukaryota > Metazoa > Chordata > Mammalia > Carnivora > Mustelidae > Martes > Martes martes. The sequence continues at coordinate 43,514,637 of NC_137901.1, read as the reverse complement.
AGGCTCCCCGATGAGTAAGGAGCCCAAAGTGGGGCTCAATCCCAGGACCTCAGGATCATGACCTGAGCCGAAGGCAGACACTTAACCAACGGAGCCACCCAGGCACCCCACGAACAGCTTTTTCTAAGTGTGCATACAGCAGGCTGTCTAGATCGAGCTTTGTTGTGTATCTTTGCACAGGTTGCAAGTTGTATGTGGGGGCTAACATGAAACCCTTCTTTTTCTATTCACCAAGCCACTCACTGCAGTGAAAGTTCACATCCTTCATCCACTGGGGAAGATACTTCTGTCTCGACACTGTATAGGCTCTTGGAGAATGTGTATGAATGTGAGGGTGTGTGTGTGGGGGGATCCACTTTTCAGTCTCTGCCATATAATCAAACTCTTCCTTTCTATTGGCTATTTCCCCTTAGCCAGGAAGCATTCTGTAAAATAAACACACATTTAAAGTTTAATGCTTTTCTTATTAATTCTTCAAGCTACTGTTTCTGTCTTTAATTCTTCTTCCTTTACTGGCTGCAACATGTAACCATTCTTTACAGCCCCTTCCCCCAGTGTGCTTTGCTCCACTCTGCTCAAACAGCCCCCCCACCTCCTCATCCCCCCAACCCCCATCCCCCGACCCCTCCCCCACCCAGTCTGCTTCCCGCCCCTCTGCTCACACACACCGCTCTTCCGCTGCTTCCAAATCCAGCACCACGTCAATCTTAGTCTCTTCCTGCAACGTCACACTGCCGCTCAGCATCCCTCCTCCTAGATCTGCCCTCCCTGGCACTGTTCATCTATTGATTTTTTTCCTAGAAATGCTTCTTCCCTGCCCTCACCTCTGCTCTTCCTTCCTGGGTTTGGCCCGGGAGTTCTCTATTTAGCCTTCATCTCCCCTTGCTGTTTTCCTGGAAAATGTACTGGCTCTCATCCCTTCCATGCGCATCTCTAAGCAGAGGACTTCCAAATAGCTGTGGAGAGTTCTGAGTTTTCTCTTGAGCTCCGATCCCGAATATTTCATTGCATGCCGGACCAATTGGCAAAACCAAACGGATGCAGCTTGCAGCTGGGCCTCGCAAAGGCTCTTTGCTCCAACTGGACCAAGAGCGGGAGCAGCCGCAGCCCCACTCTCTTTTTCAGGACTCTACAGAAAAGAAAATTAGAGAGGGAGATGGGGAAGGAGAGCCCGGGGGGGGGGGGGGCGGTGGTGGGGGGGAGGTGGAAGACAAGGTAGCCTGGGTGGGCTTGGGTCTCTTCTTGGCCCTCAAAGGGCGGTTTCCTACTAAAAGCGCAAGTAAATCTAGAAGACTGACACTCTTCCTTCTCCATCCCATGTTTAAAATCTTCTCCCTTGGTATCTCGTTCCTGCCTATGTCAGTTCACCTTTGATTTGTCTGAGTTCAAAACATCGACGCTAGTTCTTTTGCATTTTTGCTTCTCCAATATTTTTTTCTATTTTGTATCTTTTCTCCATCCTCACTGCCTTCCCCTCGATTCCCCCTCCTGCAGCAGCCCGCCTGACCTGCAGTGCTGTCTGAACATTCCCCTACCCCAAAACCTTGCTCCCATATCCCATCCTCAGAGGTCTAACCTTACTCCAAATAGTCCCTGGTTACGTGGGTAGATTTTAATAAAAGATGCAAATTTTGAAGAGTCTCAAGATGAATGTTCTCTTTTCAATAATAGTTGAAAATAATATAATGAAGTTCATAAATTCTGACTGGTAGGCAATTTCATAAAGTAAGGTCAAGCTCCGTTTCTGGGAGCCGGCACCAACAGGAAAGTATTATAAATATTCTTCTTTCGGTTGAAGAGTGTACTTCTCTGCGCTGTAAACAAGGACCATTTGTTAATATTACAAACACAATTTATGTTTAACAATGTAGTTGTGAACACTCATTTGTGATCTGGGAGAGAAAGATTGGAAAAAAGCCCACCAGGGAGGAGAAGACTTTATATATTGGGGAAATGAAAAGTGTACCAACTAAAGAAAGTCTCAGAAAGCCAAGAGAACACGTTATTCTGTACAGTTAGGCAAGGCTTGATGCGAGAAAAGAAATACAGGGAAGAATATGTGTGTGTGCATGCGTGTGTGTGTCCCTAGCGAAACAGGAAAAACTCTGTTTCCTCAAAATGACCAACTTTGAGTGGGAAGAGACAGAACTTAGAGCACTAAACAGAAATTCTGGAACCTAACAAGTCAATGTCAAGACTGGCCTCCCTAATTGACAATGCTAGACACTACAAGTAGACTCGCCACTACTTAACATGGCCCAGGTATGGTGGCTGACGATGAAGAGTGTCCTGAAAGGAGGAAGGTCATGGGGGTCAGTCCTGTGGACCTCTAGGACTCTTCCACATTCTCTGAGGTCACCACAACCCCATTTACATAAAAGATAGGGTGAATGGTCCCCCTAGAGTTGTGTAAAGTGACCTATTAATGGGGAGTTGCTATCACTGGTCACTTCCCCAATCCCATACCTCCTGACCCCCAAAAGAACCAGGAGATACCCCTAAAATAAAGCATTATAAAAACAGAAGCTTCTGCCTTCGGCTCAGGTCATGATCTCGGGGTCCTGGGATCGAACCCCACATCGGGCTCTCTGCTCAGCAGGGAGCCTGCTTCCCCTTCTCTCTCTGCCTGCCTCTCTGCCTACTTAAGATCTCTGTCAAGTAAATAAATAAAATCTTTTTTTTTTCAATAAATAAAATCTTTAAAAAAAAACAAAAAAACAGAAGCTTCGACTGGTAAGAGAGATGCAGGACAGCAGTCTATAGTGTCTGTATATTTTGCCATATGTTTTGATGATACCAGTGATCTAATACCTTCCTTCTCTCACCATCCCACCTCCTTGGTCTGTTGGTTCCTAGTCCATCCTTTATCTCCTACTCTCCACCCTACACCATCATCTCCTGAAGACAACAGCTGTCTTACTTATCTGCCATGTGTGTAATAATATGTAAGTGAATCAATAAATCAAGAATACGTTTATCCCAAAGCAATGGTTCTCAAATAATGAGGTTAAGATATCAAAACATAGTACTTAATTGGATATAAGAAACCTTATTTGTATAAAAATATTCCTCTAAATACATTTCTTTTGGGAGAGTCCCAAATTATAAGTTTCAGAATTAATTAGGAAAAGACCTACACTTAGCTGCATTCATTTCCTTCTACCAGATGATACCTAGATGGCTCCTGTCTACACTTAGCCCACTTCTCCCCAATGTCCTTCTTGCTTTTTAAACTCAGCCTTTAAAAAAAAAAAAAAAAAAAAAACACCATTTTATTTATTTATTTATTTATTTATTTATTCAGACAGAGAGAGAGAGAGAGAGTACATGTGCGTGTGTGAATACACAAGGGCAGGGGGAGGGGCAGAGGCAGAGAATCTCAACCAGACTCTGTGCTGAGCACAGAGCCCTATGCAGGGCTCGATCTCACAACCATGAGATCATGACCTGAGCCAAAATCAAGAGTCAGATGCTTAACCAACTGAGCCACCCAGGTGCCCCCTAAACTCAGCCTTCAGACATTGTAAGATCTCACAGCAAGTGCCCCAAAATGTACCACATAGTATTTTGATTAATTTGATTTAAAGCTACTTGGGCAATAATGAGTGCAAGGACCTTTGACCCCTCTTTGTCCCTTGAAAGCAAGAGACAAATCTCCCATATGAAAAATGCCCTCCCTGTACTAAGAAGTAAAAGACACCCATATCACTAGAGATAAGGGATTTGAAAGTCAAGAAAACTGTAGAAATAAATCTTGCTACTTTCTTACTCATCTACTATCTCACCCACTTAGAACTCCTTACTAATTAAAGCCCCTATTTTCTTTGTCCTATAAATTCCTCACAAATTTATTGTCTTTTCCTAAAATGTAAAAACCTGCCTGCCTTGGTCATTTCTTTGGATCTCAATTTCATTACTGGACTCTGTGCACACGTAATAAAAGTTTGAGGTTTTTATTCTTGTTAATCTGTTTTATGCCAATTGAATTCTTAGTCCAGCTGGAAGATCTAGAAGGGTAGAGGAAGCATTCTCCCTTCCAACAACACCTGCCAATTCCTCTAGAGTTCCGTGATCTCACGGGCCTCTGTGACATCACATGTGATGCTTACTCTTCCCAGAAATTGTTCCTTTTCACTTTCTCTTCATTCGGGTCTCTACTTAGAGGTGATGTCCTCAGGGAGGTCATTTCTGACTCTCAGGTTTGGTTCAGTCTCTGATGTTCTTCTTGTGTAAATAGGCTACAGGAGTCCTCACTAACCTATAGTTTTTCCTTTCCCAAGTTTCAGTAACCCACAGACAAACACAAATCCAGAAGCATACGATCCTCCTTCTGACATACTATCAGGTCTGTAGTAGCCTAACACTAGGTGACTACGCCTACATCGTTCACTTCACCTCATCTCGTCACATAAGCATTTTATCATCTCACATCCTTACAAGAAAAAGGGTGAGCGCAGTAAAGGAACATATTTTGAGTGAAAGACAGAAATCACATTCACGTAACTTTGTTGCCACATATAGTTATAATTGCTCTATTTTATTCGTAGTTATCATTAATCTCTTACTGTGCTTAATTTATAAGTTAAACATATGTATAGGCCCATATGTATATGAAAAAACATAGCATACTTAGGGTTTGGTACAATCTGCAGTTATAGGCATCCACTGGGGAGGGGGTCTTGAAAATGTGTTCCCCGTGGATAATTTGGGGGGATACTATACTTACATATCCTACATTGTCTAATGCTATTTAACTACATAACTGCATACAGTGCTTTATGTAGGAGATATGTTTCCAAAAAAATTTCTAAAAATGAAACCATATTTTCCAAGTGAAAAGCATTGTCATTTCAAGGATTACGTACTTTTCATTTTTATTGAACCTCAATTGGCAGTAGTTCTTCACACTTTATGTTTCTGGGCTCCAGAATCTTTCTCTCAATTCATTAATTATACATAAACCAAGCTTCAAAGTATCGAAGGAATATATATTTAAATAAATATTTAAGTGATTCCTTTTATTTAGTGAATGACACATTATTTCACCTTTGTGTAATAACTCTTGCTAAACAACCCACACATATCTGGGATGTAATGTGCCCTTTCACCGAGAATGTTCAATCAACATTTCCTTCTTGCAATGATGACATTCAAATTCAGTTTTCCCTTTTTAATTTTCTTTTTCACTCTTACATTGCCAATATTGGAATTGCCACTAGCAGATTTTTCAGGAGTGAGGATGAAATGATGTGTGAGAGGAAAAAAAAATGTGATAGGGAAGTTTGACAAAGTGTTTTAACTAAGCAGAAGCTGAAATTAGAACCTGGTTACATGAGACATAGCTAAGAAGACATGACATTAAATATGCAGTGACACGATGAAACCCTGTTCAAATAATAGATCAGCACAAGTAAAGGTACAGAGTTCATAGTTAAGTATTTTTACCATGAAAAATACAATAAAAATTAAAACATCGGAAGATTTCTTTGTTTTAACTAGCATAATACATTCACAGTTGGTAGAAGGGGCAAGTGAATAGGGCCTTACACAGCCCCAGCATAAGCTCTGTGCTGAAAAAAAAATAAAAATTTAAATTTAAATTTAAATTTTAAAAAAGCCCAGATAAACCATGAAAGCAAAGTTGCATTTTTATACCTATTTCTGAATCCAACGATCAACAGTGTTTCATTACCTATATTAAGGAAGATTTGTTCATTCACCTTTAAACGCTACCACTTCCTTGGAGAAATAAAAAATAGTCATGACAGGGATGTCTGGGTGGCTCAGATGGTTAAGCGGCTGCCTTCGGCTCGGGTCATGATCCCAGTGTCCTGGGATCAAGTCCCACTTCGGGCTCCTTGCTCGGCAGGGAGCCTGCTTCTCCCTCTGCCTCTGCCTGCCACTCTGCCTGCCTGTACTCTCTCTATCTCTCTGACAAATAAATAAATAAAATCTTAAAAAAAAAAAAAAAGTAGTCATGACACATCTTTGTAGCTACAAGCAAGAGGAGAATGTGGCTGGATAATTTACTTCCATGACAAGTAATGAGAAAAATAGTTGTATTTTATCTGGGGGAGAAATAAGCAACATATCCCAAAATATTGTGGACCATGTAGAATGAAGTTGAGTAGAGTAGAACCCATTAAAAGGCAGCCTCTTGTCTCCTACTGGGTACTGATTTATTATCGATGCAAAGGGAGAAGTGCTATTTGGATTCCTAGCACTACTTACTCAGTCTCCCCAGGAGCTTCTACATTTGCCATCCAGTAACTGGCTTGTTCTGCACTTGTTTTATTTACAAGATCCAATGAGATTGTTCTCAAACTGATATGACTGCAGGGTTCCTAACTCCCTCGGCACACAACACTCAGATGTGTCTTTTTCACCAAAGCAGGATCACCTCATCTGGTGGTTTCTCCCTGTATCCATACCCTGGAGGCCAGAGTGAGCCAAGGTGAGATGATTCTCCTAATACTTATATAATTTAGTTGGCATTGATAGGATGGCAAGAAACTCAAGACAGAGTCTCACCACAGCCCGCCCATGACTTTGTCTATAGGACTTTGTCTATAGGATGATGTAAGTAGTTATAAATTGGAAAAGTTAGTTGGCTTGTGTTTTGGTGGTTCTTCAACCCATCAGTATAGCTGATCATTGTCACTAAAATGACAATGGCCTCAACACAGCACTTGTCTAAATCATGAGGTTTCGAAAGCCTTAGAGTAGCTTGTCTGGCTGATGGTTGGTACTAAGGTGCAGTGCCTCTACCTTGTGCTGAGATGTCTAAAGACCTCTCATTTCAAATCAGTGCTGACTGGCTTACACCTGGGAAAAATCTCGTGAAACAGTTTCAAAGGCAAAGCAGAAGAAAAACTCTAAGCATCCTCAGAAAGACAGAGTCAATACCAAGTAACTAATACGAATGATATAAGTAATGCTACCTCTTAGAACTCTTAAAATCCACAAATGACAGTTATGCATTATTCTTCTCTGGGCCTTTCCACTCTGTTTATCACAGCATGGCTTTGAGATTCTCGTTTACTACCTGAGCAGGACTTGAATCTACCACATGGGCTAGGGAACATGGCAAATATGGGCCTGGACTCTCTAACAGCCTGGATGATCACCAAATGACCTCTATATGGAAAGGCTTTCTTCGTTGTCTTTATATAGAAGACAGCCCCACTGTGCAGCCACCCACCCATTTGCTTCTGAGTCACATATGCATGACAGTCGTGGGCCACTAGCCTATTCCCAAGAATATAGTAAAGATCTGTGTCTCAGGTCTGAAATCTCTTCTAGAACAGTGTAGAAACCTACTAGAGTCCAGCCTACATAAGCCATATAGATATTTGTTGTTCAAGCTAAACACACCAGATTCAAAGGCTCTAGAGGCTGTATACAAAGTTTCCTAATCTCATTTAGATCTAACCCAGATATGCGGTTATTGTCAGAAATGTGCCTGTTACTTTTCACTTCCTCACTCTAAATTCTTGGGGTCGCTCCTATTGTTTCCAGATAAAAGAAGGGACTGAGAAAACTCTCCAGATAAAAGAAGAGGCTGAGAAAACTTCGTCACACTCAGTGAGTAAGGTGGAGGGTGCAGAGGTGAGACCCCCAGAATTTCTTGCCTCTAGAGATTTATCTTCCCATTAGGAGCTGTTTTTTCTCTCCTGAAGGGGAATTGTCAAGACAATGGGCAGAATAAGGGTGGGTGTGGGCGTGGGCGTGGAAGTGCTAATTACCATTCTTGTCCCCTGCTCAAACACATTCTCCACCCCACCCCTGTCGTCATGGTGCTCAATTTTTTATTTCCTAATCAGCATCTGTAAAAAAAAATTGAGACCCTCCCCCCCTCCAAAAAAACGAAAACCAAACAAACAGAAAAATCTTCTCAAATCTATGAGTAAGTCACTGACCATTTTGTAAGTCACTGACCATTTTGTCACTGATTCCATCACTAAATCTCTCCTCCTCTCAATATCCTAATTAGTAAAAGGAGATAAATTATCTTCTCTTCTCTTCTTTCAATGTCAGGGAAGGAGCCACGAAAGGGACTCAGCATGCTTGTTTCTCTGACTAAATGTTTTATCGACAAAACCATATTACGTTTACATGCTTGAATTAAAACTAGGACAGGCGGAAAAAAAAAAAAAAAAAACAAGAAAGGCAGGAGGGGGAAAAAAGAAAGAAAGGCAGGAAGGGTGTGGAAAAAACAACTCACTTTCTGTGTCTTCAAGAAAAAGGAACAATGACATTGATTCATTGAAGGTAAAACTTTGAAAGTCCAAGAACTATGACATTGACTGTTTAACTCTGCTCCCCACTCTGATTTGTCTGCCTCTGGCCATTTAGCACAGACTGTACCATAAAACATGAACCAGGATGGAGGGCGGGGGTGCAGTACTATGAGAGAGCCACACAACCCAAAACATTGAATTACATTCTTTATTTCTGGTTCATGGAAAGAAACTGGCTGGGTGTGCTGATTACCCTGAGATTTGCTGGGTCTGCTGCCAGGAGTTGTAGGAACTTATTCCTAATTTACCCTCCTAGACAAATCTGAAAGCTGCTACTTCATTCTTCCCATCCTAGAGGAACTGAGCACATATTGTGCCCATAGCGAACTCATTCTAGCAAGTTTCCATCAGTGCCTATAACCAAGCAGTGGGTATAACAATCTGAAATCTAAGAAAGACAATACCCAAGGGTGCCTGTGTGGTGCAGTTGGTTAAGCATCTGCCTTCACTTCAAGTCATGATCTCAGGGTCCTGGGATGGAGCCCCATGTTGGGCTCCCTGCTCAGTGCAGAATCTGTTTCTCCCTTTTCTTCTGCCTTTCCCCCATGCTCCTGCACACACACTCTTTCTCTCTAATAAATAAACAAAATCTTAAAAAAAAAAAAAAGAAAAGAAAAGAAAAGAAACATAGTACCCAAACTAATAATGGGTAAACAGCATATGATTTTTTTTTAACTCCCAATTTGCTCATCTGTAAATAGGAATTTTCATATTGCTATTATAAAACCCAGAGGAGAGGAGCACCTGGATGGCTCAATCCCGTAAGAAACTCTTGGTTTCTGCTGAGGCCTTTATCTGAGGATCATGGGATCGAGTTCCCTGTCAGGCTCCATGCTCAACATGGAATCTACTTGTCCCTCTCCCCCTGCTCACTTTCTCTCTCAAATTAAATAAATAAATAAATAAATAAAATCTTAAACAAACAATCCTGAGGAGAATCTAATGGAACTCCGTATAGATCTCTAGCCTGAAGTGACTGTCCTTCCTGCTTCTCGACAATCTCTGGTAGCACCCAGAGACTGCACATTCTAGGAAGTTAACATTTGAATTCTTCTGACTTTAATAGATCCCATGACAAGTGGAACCAGAGGCAACCACAGCATCTCATTAGGCACAACTCTGCTCTTAGTGCCTACCATTCTTGCTAAAGAGACCCATCACCTCTCTCCCAATGCCTGCTATCAAATCTGTTTTCATGCATTTTTTGAGCCCTGCTTAAATCTTAGAATCAGAAAATTTAAAAGCAGAAACAACTCCAAGAATATAATTGAATTTTTCCCTCTCCTGACGTTTGACTCCCAGTGTGAATCCAAAGAATGATTCTTGCAAGCAGAATTTGGTATTAGCCGCTGGAACAATAAGAACATTGTGGTTTCATATTTGGAAGGAATGGTGGTAAAGAAAGAGTAGGGAGTGAGGGGCCTTGAAGTCTCTATGTTCGTGCATCATTTCCTTAAAGTTGCCAGTTGGACTGGTACCATACTGTAAGTAATAAATTATTTTAACTAAAACACACCAAACCCCTTAACAGCATAGATATAGATGATAGGTCCTAATGGACCCTGTCTCCCCTCCACGCCCATGACCCCACTGACACAGTTCTTGTTGGGGTTACCAGAGAGTTCCATTTTAATAAGTGTTGTCATCTTACCTGACTTCTCAGTATTTCCATGATTTTGAACACTGTCTTTTGTCTGAAATTCTCTCTTTTCTAAGTTTTCAAGATTCAACAATCTCTGCTCTTTTCATGCCTCTCTGGAGGTTACTGTTCTGTCAACCAGTAAAGATTATGGTTCTTCAGTGTTTTTTTTTTTCCCTTGATTCTTTCCCAAGAAGTATCATCCACATGTACTTCCATGACCATTTATATTCAAATAAGTTTAAATTTATGCCTAGAACTCAGATCTCTCCTCTGATGTCCAGTCTCACCAATCCAGTTGCCCACCTCCTATCTCTGCTTGGATATCTTAAAGATCATAAACCCCAGTGCCCAGTTGAACTCACAACCTCCTCTGAGTTGGTCAGGGCCTTCAAGAGAAACAGAACTAACAGAATATATGTACACATATAGAAAGAAATCTATTATGAAGGATTGGCTCATGTAATTACAGAGGCGCAGAAGTTCCATGATCTATTTTTCTATGAGCTAGAGGCCCAGGAAAACTGGTGGTGTAATTCCAGTCCAAACCATAAGGCCTGAGAACCAGGAGTTCTGATGTCCACTGTCAGAAGGTGGATACCCCAGCTCAAGCAGAGAGGGAAAATTTACTCATCCTCTAGGTTTTGTTGTCATTGTTGTTGTTCCATTCAGGCCTTCAGTGGGTTAGATGATGCCCATTCACAATAATGAGAGTAATCATCACTCAGTCTACAATTTCAAATGTGACTCTCTTCCAGAAACATCCTCACAGACACACCCAGAAATGTTTTACCAGATATCTGGACATCCCTTAGCCCAGTCAAGTTGATACATAAAATCATCCATCACATTCCCCAAGACATACAATAACTTTATGGTCACAGGTATTCCTATCATCCTTACAAAGAACATTCTTGATACTTCAGTCTTATTACCTTCACCCACCATATCGGGTTTTCTTATTTGTTTGTTTGTTTAAAGATTTTATTTATTTATTTGACAGAGATAGGCACAGTAAGAGAGGGAACAGAAGCAGGGGGAGTGGGAGAAGGAGAAGCAGCCTTCCCGCCGAGCAGGGAACCTGATGTGGGGTTTGATCCCATGACCCTAGGATCATGACTTGAGCCAAAGGTAGACACTTAATGATCGAGCCACTCAGGCGCCCCAACCCACCATGTCCTAACTGTATCCAAGTCCTATAGATTTTTTTCTTCCAAATATCTCTTGGCTTTCTCCTGGATTTTAATGCCATGACTTTGGACTATGGCAATCAATTGCCTTCCATCCAGTCTTGAAGTTGCTCTGGCTCCTTCCAACTCATTCTCCATGATAAAGTCAAAGTGATGTGCTAGAAGATAAGCTTGATCTTGTCATTTCCTGCTTAAAACACTTCAATGGCTCTCCACTGCTTTTAGAAGAAAGACCATTGTGTTTAATAAACCTTCAAAGTTGAGAATTCTCTTCTCCTGTCTACTGTTCCAACTCCGTCTTCACCTGCTCCAGCCATAGTCACCATGCTGTTTTTAAACAACATTGTAGTCAACCCCCAAACAGAACTTTTGTTTACACCTCCCTCCTCTGCATAGTAAACCTTCATTATCTCCCTACCTCCTTTACCTCCTCTACTCATTTCTTGGGGCTGACATAACAAATTACTACAAATATAGTGGCTTATAACAGATGAAACCTATCATCCCACAGTTTGGAGGCTAGAGGTCCAAAGTCAAGGTGATGGCAGGGCCATGCCCCTTCTGAAGCCTCCAGAAGAGAATTCTTGGCCTCTTCCAACTTCTGATGGCTCCAGGCAATCCCTGGTCATCTTCACCTTGTGGCTGCAAAACCCCAAACTCTGCCTCTCACATCCATTTCACCTGGCTTTTCACCTCCATTTTCCATGTTTTTCTTATTTCTATGCCTTTTCCTCTTCTTATAGCGTCAATTTTCATTGGGTTCAGGGCCCATCATTTCTACTATACACTACATTTACAATGATCTTTCTTTTTTCAAATCAGGTCACTTGAAACTCATGTCACCCCCCTGCTTAAAATACTTCAATGGCTTTCCAACATACTTGGAATATTTTCCAAGCAGTTTACTGCTCTAGCTCTTATGTTGTCTGACCCCCACTATATTATATATATATATATATATATATATATATATGTGTGTGTGTGTGTGTGTGTGTATCATACATCATTCCCCCCCTCACTTCTTTCTGTTCCTTAAAAATATAAAATGTGCTCCCATTTTATGGCCTTTCCAGAAACTATTGTCCTTTCTGGAATACTGCTTCTCTGGGACCTTGTATAGCTAGCTCCTTCTCCTTATTATTTAAGTCTAAGATAAAAAGACAGCTTTGGTCTTATCTAAAATAAACCTCCCTAAATCACTATCACAGCATCTTATTTTATTTTCTTCATAGAAGGCGTCTTAGCTCAGGCTACTGTAACAAAATATTGAAACTGGGTGGTTGGTGAAAAACAAACATTTATTTCTCACAGTTGCAGTGAGACCTGCTTGCTCACAGATAGCCATACTGTCACTGTAACCTCATGTGTCAGAAGGAGGCAAGCAAACATTCTGAGGTCTCTTTTATAAGGCACTTATAATCCCCTTACAGGAGGGCTCTACTCTCATGACTGAAACCCACCCCCCCCAAAGGCCCCACCCCCTAATGCCATGACATCAGGCGTTAGACTTCAACATATAATAAATTCTGAGGGGACGCAAATATTCAGTGTATAACAGCAATTACCACTACCTGAATGTATCTTGCCTCCTTATTATTTGTTTCCTATAACCTCTCAGGTAAACATAAGCTTCATGAGACAGAGTTGGTCCACAATAAACATTTAATGAATAAACAAATGCTTGGCTCCACGAACTCTGCTGTACACACATCTTGTAGACTTAGACAAACAGTATACCAGCAGCCAAGACTGACCCATAAGGATATTATCTACCTCTTCTCTCAAAGTTTTTTTTTTTTTTTTTTTTTTTTTTTCTCTCTCTTCCTGTTTTTCCTTTCTTTATGCAGGAGAAAAAGCTCTCCCTGAGAACCCAAGTCATTTGGAGGCTTGGGTTCATGTCTGTATTCCATTCTGTGAGTATGGCCAATGGCCTTGGAGCCATTTCGTTGTTATTCTAAACATCTGCCAAGGTCCGGAACAAGGAGATCACCTCCCCCTCCCCCTATGGCAAAGACATAAAGAAATCCACCCTACCAGTCCCTCTCTGCTGGAAAAAGTTCTTCTGTGGTCTACTTCAAGCAAGATTCTTACCTTCTCATCCCTTAATTCCCAGCCCACATATTGATTTAACCTCACACCTCTTTCCAATGCAAGAAAGACTACGCCTTAGTCATCTTTCTATACCCAAATATACCATAGGAATGAGCATGTAGGAGGTATTCTACAATACTTATTGAAAAAAATGAATATGTTTCAAAAATTACTAAACTAAAGGAAAGAAGCTAAAAAGAAAAACGAGTCCCTCCCCCAAGGGGGAAAATAACTCTCTTAGATGGAATGAGATTTACTGAATCAAAATATATATAACAAGTTAGACAGAAAAAAACCTCCAAAAGATCAAAATCATCTCCCAAAGGATGTAATGAATGTTTCCATATTTGAGTCACTTCAAACTATACTGAGCAATCTAAAACATGTAATTATTATGTCCTGTAAAAATAAAAATCTGTGTTCCAAAGAAAGATGCTGAGCTCCTGATTTGAATCTGAGATGGACCAGCATCCACAGCATGTTAATCCTTACCCTCAGTTTCCACATCTGATAGCACTTACCAGGCTCCCAAGGCTGTCAGGAAGCTAATGAGCTTGTGTCTGCAATGCACATGAAGACCTTTACATGAAAGGTGTTACAGAAGGCCAAGAAATTCACCCTGGCATTCGTTCCAATTGGAAAATTCCTTCCATTATTATAGGGAAAAATTCCGCAAATGACTCACCAGGTTTTGCCCCTGTGTAAATTTTAAAATCAAAAGATCTTTTAGCTTTAAAATGTAAATCTAATTATAGATAAAGGTTATAGAAAATTCTGCAGCATTGTATAAAGCTAAGGGGCTCTGGTTAACGGCCAACCTTAAACACAGACATATATTGTCTCTAGTTGCTATGAAGGGAGGATCACCTGTTTATTCTTCACAACGGTTTGCAGGCAAAGGGGCCAGTGCTTCCATTACAGCATAATCATCACCAGCTATCCTACAGAATCCATGAACCACACTTCGAGAAACACTTAGTCTGAGACTCCAAAGCAGATGCACATGATTAACTTTGTCATTTATATTATGCACTCTATTTGACTGACGGGAACCAATCTTATCTTTAAGAGAATATTATTATGAGGAAGTTTTTCCAAGTCTTCTTAGATTTCACATTGGGGGAAAAAAAATAATGCTGTCATTCTATCCTCTTCTTCTGAGTCTATTTCTCTGGGAAGAGCAAGACCATAAATCATTTAAGCATATGTACAGAGAAGATAAAGCTTTGTTATGATCAAAATAAAAAAGGCTTTTTCCCCCCCTAAATAGCTCCTTTTTTGTTTGTATTACATAAAAGAATATACAAAAATTGTTTTTGAAATTTTTTCAAAGAATATATTTTTCTACAGAAGAACATGCTTGCATAACATTGTTATTAGTGATAAAAATGCAGTAGTGAGATAATGGGAAAAGCCAGAATAAAGGCCTGGAATCCAAACACTTGGATTCTATCTCAGTCACACCTCAAATATGGGATTTGGGTCAAGTTATAATGTCCCTTAGTTTTCTCATTTTTTTAAAAAGGAGAATATATTTGGGCTGCTCATTTAACAGGGTTGTTATGAAGATCAAATAAGGTAATGCATTTGACAGCTTTCGAAAAGTGTAATTTATAATGTTTCTAAGCCTAGTATTATAGGTAGCATTAACATGGCTAACAACTAGATCACATCATTGAATAATTATTATTGTCTTAATAGAAAAATTATATCTGATTTTTGTTCTTTTTAAGAACACATTAACTACAATCATCCCATCCTATCTTACTTTTCTTTTTGTTCAATATTTTAATTTTCTTATTATTTTTATCCCCAAATTTGATATTATTATTGTCTTATTAGTTTATATTGGGTTTAGGTTAATCTAAAGCTTATCAAATTATTTGACCAAGATTCCATTTTATGCCTCAGCCCTTCCCTCAGAAATGTTTTTTTCTCCTACTTCACATACTGTGTCCAGAGTGGGGCTTCTCCAATAGGAACCACATCTGATACACCAGGAAAGCGTCATCTGCACCAAGGCATTTCTGACTCAAGGGTTTGGGGCAGGGCCCGAAGAGCTGCATTTCTCACATATTCCCAGGTGCTGCTGCTGCTGCTGGTGTCTACACTTTGAGAATCACTAGAAGACCTCTGAGTGAAGGCTGGTCATGAACTCTGTTTCTGCTTATCTGAAAAATGATTTAATTTGTCCTTCCCTCTTGAAGTGTAGTTTAGATGGATGCGTGACAGTTCAGATAGATAGGTGACAGGATCTTTTTTCTTTCTCTCTCAGCATTGGTAAATAGTATTCCATATCCATTGGTACTGTTGAGAATTCTAACATCAATTTCTTTGTTGGGTTTTGGTTGGTTGGCTTGTTTGTTTGTTTGTTTTTTGCTTTTTTTTTTTTTTTTTTTTTGGTAGGTAAATTTTTTCTTCTCTGGCTGATTTTAAAATCTTCTCTTTTTTTGATGATATGCAGTTTTCCAAGGTAAGATTTCTTTTCCCTCCCTCCCTTCCTTCCTTCCTTCCTTTCCTGAGTATGGTTTCCTTAATCTGTGAGTTCATGTCTTTCATTAGATCTGTAAAATTCTCTGCCATTATCTTTTCAAATATTGCTTCACCTCTTTTCTTTATGTTTGTATCCTTGCTATTTAGGGAGATACTTTCTTTTCTTCTTTTACTTTTTTTTTTTTTAAAGATTTATTTATTTATTTGAGAAAGAGAAAGAGTGGGGAAAGGGGCAAAGGGAGAGGGAGAGAATCTCAAGCATATACCCCAGCGAGCATGGAGCCCAGTATGGGGCTTTATGCACAGCTCAACTCCATGACCTTGAGATCATGACCTGAGCTGAAATAAAGAGTTGGATGCTCAGCCTACTGAGCAAGCCAGGTGCCCCTCAGGGAGATATTTTCTATCTCTTTGTCTCACTGGGTCACACTCTTCAAATCTATCTTCTATTTCCTTGCTCCTCAAGTGTGGACATTACCTGAGAACTTATTAGAAATGCAATCTTTTGAGTCCCACCCCAGAGCTAGAGAATCAGGACCTGAATTTAACAGACTCCCTAGGTCATTGCCCTGTACATTGAAGGCTAAAAAACCCGGCTCTGATTCACTCAGACTCTTTCTTCCCATGTGTCTAATGTGTGGCTAGCCTCATTTATTAATATTATCATCGTAATGAGTGCATTGTTTAATTTATAGAATTTGGTTGGTCTTTTTCCAACCACTTTGATCATACTTATAGTCTCTTTCTCCTTAGTTCTGCTTTCCACTCTCTTTTAAATTTTCTTCTTATGTTTTTAAAATTCTATGTGTTTTATAATTATGCTATCATCTAAAGTCCTTGGTGGGGGGGCACGATGGCTCATTTACTTGTGTGTTCAATGACTTTGGACTATGAATTTATATTTGACTGATGTGACTCTGGATTTGGAGGACACTGGGCTGATAGATTGTTCTTTCAGTATGAATCTGGGTTCCCCTAAGTGCCCTTGGACATGACAATTGAAGTCCATTTGAAATTACTTTCTTGTCTCAAGATTTTTCATGGCACCAAAATAGGGTTATTTAATCTCCAAACTTGTGTGAGGAGCTTGTGCCTGATTATAAATCCTTTGGGACAGACACGTATCTCTGTCATTTGCCTTAGCCAGGAGGCAATTTTTTTCTCACCAACCCCTCCCTGAGTAAGTGGCCTTATGAGGGTCCTAGTTTTTGCAGTATCTCATTCCTAAATCTCTCCGCCACAAAAGTCCAAAACCTTGTCGCTTGGCTTCACCAGCTGGCAATGTCAACGGTTTCAGGTTCCTCATGCAGGTAAATGCTCAGGGCACCTGCAGCTTTGCTCATCATTCTGGTCTTTCTTTAGCTTATTCAGTTTTTGTCCAGAGATTTATCTTAATTTCTCCTGAGCTCAGGGGGAAACGAGGAGAGGAAAAAGTGAGAGGTAAAGGGAAAGAGGAACAAGGAGAGGGGGAAACAAGAGGAGAAAATGAATGTGGAAAGGAAATGAAGGCAAGGAGAGGGAAGAAAGGCTCAAAGAAGGAGGAGGACACATTCATCCACCATCAGTTATTTTGTAACAGGACACTCCATTGTTACCATATTGCCAAACACTCTGCAGGAACCCTACATTTTACAGAATTTATTTCTGTCATTAGACCACATGCTTTTTCACCTTTGGGCCTTTGTTCACGTCTGCTGGAAACAGTCTGCCCCTGTTTAATTTCTGCAGCTTCCCTTTACCTGGTTTATGAATGCTTTCAGGCATAAAAGCACCAAAAGAACAATGGTTTAATCAATACGTAGATTTAATTAGCTCACCTGGCAGGAAACCTGGAGATAAAATATCCACAGGCCAGTGATGTCAAGGTATGTGTCCTTCCCCCGGCCACCAGACAGCTGGAGCAGCTCCAGTCACCAGACCTCACACCAATGTCACAAGCAAGAAGGCTAAGCAGAGGCAAACACTTTCTCTTCCTCTTGATTGGTCCCACCAGCATGTACCTCTTTCTGCCTTCTCAGTCAGAACGTTACCACCACGTGACCCTGGCTTCAGGAAAATGAGGATGTGGCCCAGTGAGCATGGGTAACGTAACGAACACCAAGCATGCACAACCTTCCCTTCCCTGATTTCAGAGCATCTCCAGGCACTAGCTGGACAAAAAATGAGATCCATGTAGGAAGACACATTGTCAGGCAGGGAAAGTGTCTTCCTCCCCGAGGAAGCTCTTAAATCTTTAAATAAAATTTAAAGATTTTATTTATTTGACAGAGAGGGACACAGCAAGAGAGGGAACAGAAGCAGGGGGGAGTGGGAGGTGGAGAAGAAGTCTTCCCGCTGAGCAGGGAGCCCGATGGGGGGTTCGAACCCAGGACCCCGGGATCACGAACTGAGCTGAAAGCAGATGCTTAATGACAGAGCCACCCAGGTGCCCCTTCTCATGGAAGCTCACTGAGGTCTTCACTAAATTGTTAGTCTCCCAAAATAGGTCAGTCCTCCTGCTACACTCTCTATTCACAGCACTAAATTATGTTCCCTTGTAACTTTCTTTGGTGACCTTATTCTTACCCTATTGGAGCACCCCTCACACTTGACATGATTTATGTGATGTCCGCCTTCCCTGCTGTTTTGTAAACTCTATGAGGGCAAATGTCATGACTATTTTTATTCAGTTCTTAATCCACATAATAAGTACCAAACATATATTTGTTGGGGGAAAAAAAAAAAAGAACAACACTAAAAGCCAAATATAATGGGTCTCTAACCATAATTTTATTCCCAAATTCTTCTCTGAGAATCAGACTCAAATGTACAGTAGTCTAGCAGACATCTCCATTCTGGGACTTTAATATAGTTCTAAGGTAAAATTCTCTTAGACGGAGTACAATTTTATGATGGGGTTAGCTTCTAAAGTAAGCACAGAGGCCAATATCTAATACAGACAAAAGTGCCCTTAGGAATACATAAAGTACAGTTATACTCAGGGACATGGTCTCTCAAGCAGACCAACACAGCAACTAAGGCTTGTTATGAAGCTTCTTATCTAGCAGGTACCAAAACCAATAATTGTTTGTTGAACATATGAAGTTAGAAGTTTGGATGTGGTCAGGTCACCAGGGCACACCAGAGAAAAATAATTGTGCGGCCCCAAAAGGAAGCACTCCAAATTCCTCATGCCTTCTAATCATGCCTGTCTAGAAAAAGCTGTCATCAGACCTAAAATGCTGATTTCAATCCTAATTATGCATTTACTAAACCCAACAATACAACATGGGGATTTCTTGTTTTTTGCTTTGGACCTAAACGATACGTTGTCCATTAAACAATTAGAGATGCAAACCACAACAGCAAAACTGCTCCCAGGCAAACAAATACTCAGGGACAACCTGTCAATTTTGGAGACTTGTATTTAACTATGAATGTTGCCTTCTATTACTGGAAACCACTTGAGGATCCTCTAAAGTGGTCACTTAAGAAGAGGGCATTTCCTCTTAGAAACAAGTCTGTGATTCCTAACTTCTTAAGGTTCTCTTGAAAGACTCCGACCAAGTCCCTAGTGTTTTACTGGTTATGGCATAGAGGGCAGAAGATATGGCAAAACATCTTTGACATGACCCTGGCAGCTGGGACATCAAGAAGAGCATATTGTATTTATCCAAAATAACTAAGTTACCCTGGTTTTCTTTCCATCATGACCCATGAGATTCTTTTATTCAAAAGATTTAAGTGCCAGCATTCTTCCAGGCACCGGATCTGGGGAGACAAAAAGAACAAATGGGTACAAGAGTATATTATTCTCTAGTGGAGAAGAAAGAAAATAACCTGATAGATTATAACAGACTTTGCAGGATACACCCAGAGATAGGTACATACAAACATCGTAGCAAAAAAGAGAGGTAACCATGGCATACTGGCAACGTGAAAGAAAGAATTTTTCATTTCTTTCCCCGTTTCTGCATTCATCTGAAGATATTTCTTCCAAAAAATGTCGAAAATGTCTGTCCTCAAACACAGATAACAGATGATGACCGTTGCCGGGTCTACCATGTAGGGATGCTGGGGATGTACAGTGCACAAAGGGGGCTACTATCACGGCATATCCTGACCTAGACAGGCATGGAGGCTGAGTCCTAACCGTTTTCAGCGGTGTCTCAAGTCACTTTTTTCCTACTTTCCACTTTTTTTTTCTACTTGAGAAGCCTAATTCCTGTCATCCAGTTAGACTCCCAATCTAATATGCTTGCTTCACCTGGAAGTCAGCCCATCCCACCTCCTCAGCCCTGCACCCGAGCCCTGACGAGGCTGTTAGCCATGCAGAGTGTCCAGGGTACGGGTGGGCGGGCATGGACGTAGGCACATGTGTGTGTCCGGCTAATATCATTGTGAGGCTCTGGAAAACTGCCCCCAGCACGAGATATTCAGGTTATGCTAATTTTTTAATCCTTACAGACCAAGAAACTACTTGAAATTCTCACACCGGTACCAGCAGCTGCCGTAGGCCCACTGCACTTTCACACAAAACAAAACAAACGAGCAAACACGTATCTTTCCCTGGGCTTTGCGGGAGCTCCTCGACCAAAGACGACGACAAGATGGCAGAGGATTCCGGCGTCCGACCAGCGCCGCCTTTCATGCGGTCCGCGCGCAAAGGCCTTTGATCTGCAGCTGCAGCTGCTCTTTCCAGAGCTTGGCACGGCACTGAGGAATTCCTGGTCAGCCAGAACTTTCACTCTCGGGAAGCCAGGTCCTTCCTGACTGCAGCCTGCCAGGCTGGCTCAGCAGCTTCTGCGGCTTCCCAGCTGCCCACAGTCTACTGGAAGCCCGCCTGCCCCGTGCCTGCCCGGAGCAGCTCTCTCCGCCCTGCCTGCCGCCGCTCTGGGGCAATTCATGGCAAAGCAAGGAGCAGCAGCAACTCCTTTGCGTATTTCTTGTTTGTTATCCCTTTACGGGGGCGGGGGGGGGGGGGTGTTAAACTGGCACAGGTCAAAATCTGAATTTCGTTTTACAAGCACCTCTCTGGAGTACAGGATTTCTGTCTCCCAAGGGACCTCCCTTGACTCAAAATCCTTAAAACACCCACAAAGGGAGCAACAGTGTATAATTTTATTAATCCCTCAAACGCACGTAATAAAAGATCGGGGACAGATGACCTTTGCCACCTGAAGCAAGAATAATTTTCATGACTCAGAGGACTACCTCATCCCGGTCCTGATCGTGGATCCTCGGTGATCAGAAATCCCAAGCCGCATCAATTGCACAGCATTGGGGAATGGGAGAAAGCAGAACAGTATCACCCATGACCTGGATTTGGAAGATCTTAAGCCACCTTGCTTCTCTGATTTCGGGATGGCTACTGCCAGCAAGAGCAAAGTATTTGAAAAACTATCCCTTTAAGGTACAATTGATTTAGCCATAAATAAATCCTGGAGGGAACGTTCTGCTCTTTGCCAGGATGGCCAGCTCGGCCGATGTACATGTTCTTTCACACAGCGATATTTGATAGGCCCCAGCATTGGCTGGAAAATGTAATTTGCTCAGTGAAGCATGCCCATCCCTTCCCCCTGATTACTTCCTGTTCTTCTAACAAATGCACCAGCCCCTTGCCACTCAGTATCCATTGGGGCTTATCTTATACTGATAGCAAATATTTATCAGATCAGTGATTGTTTTTGTTATAAAGCAAATACACAGGCCGTGTTGCTTCTATTCCAGAAATTATATCTCTTCCCCTCCCCCAGGTAATTCCTAATTGAGTAATTAGAAGGCTTGTAGGGCCCCCTGAGACTTTCCAGAATGCAAAGGATGTGTTACTCTCCTTCTGTGAACCATTTTTCTTGCTATTTCTACTATGAACGAAGGTTAATCTATATCAGCCGAGTTTCAAGAAAGGACATTTGTGCTTATCAGTGCTATGACTCTGATGAGTCTGGTTTTCGTCAAGAGCTTTAAAATGGGTTTTCTATAAACCAAAATGTATTGACAGGAACTATCGCTGAGCGGGTCAGGGATAGAAACGAGTTTCCGTTCCCCAGGCCTCCGCTGTTCTTTCAATCGCCGCTCCTACTATAGGTTCTAGTTCTGAAGGTTTGCGTCCTGCAGGCAAAGGGAAGAGCTATTCTTAACTCCACAGGAATGGAGTACAGTACTGGGGTTCCTTCAAATAGATAACAAGTGCAAATGATTACAATTCCTCTAGATTCAAATTTAATATTTGCTGTATATTAAATGCACGCTGAACACAATTCTTTATTGCTCTACCAGAGACTGGAGTATCTCTGCAAAGCCCTACAAAAATGTAAATAATATATAATGGTCCATGAAGTGCACCTGTTTTGGGGAAGGGGTGAGAGAAGAAGATTCAAACTGTGACATAAATTGCCCCCCTCGAATCTTCAGAAATTCAGTGCATCAGGGCAGAAAATTTCTGTTACTATCTCCTGCTAAGAAATACTGTAAGAAACAAATCGGGACAGGGCTTGAGTAGCAAATGAAGGGGACTGTTTGTGAGGAAGTGTGAGGTGGAAAGCGCCTGATCTAAATCTCTAGACATCAACATCACTACCTGCTCTCCTCAGCCGTAAGTGTCACTTTCAGCAACTTTCCCTCTACTTCCATATTAACTTCTTTAACTATTAAAAAATATATATTAATTTGCTAAGGCAGCTATAACTAAGTATCACAAACTGGGTGACTTAGCACAAATGCATCAGTTCACGTTCTAGAAACTAGACGTCTGAAGTGAAGACGTCAGTAGGGCTGATTCTTCCTGAAGGCTATGAAGGAAGGCTCTAGTCCAGGCCTTTCTCCTTGGCTTGTAGACGGCTGGCCTCTCCTTGTGTCTGCACATCATTTCCTTCTGTGCATCTCTGTGTCTGTGCCCAAGCTTCCACTTTAAAAAAAAAAACAGTTTTATTTATTTATTTGAGACATAGCGCGTGCGCGCGAGAGAATAGGGAGAGATGGTGAAGAACAGAGGGAGAGGGAGAAGCAGTCTCCCCACTGAGCAGGGAAGCCGACCTGGGGCTCAATCCTAGGACTCTGAGATCATGACCTGAGCTGAAGACAGCCGCATAACCAACTGAGCCACCCAGGTGCCCCCAAACTTCCTCTTGTTATAGGGACACCAGTCATATTGGATTCAGACCCAACCTAATGACCTCATCTTAACTTACTACATCTGTAACAGCCCTATCTTCATATAAGTCACATTCTGAGATACGGGGTATGGTATAGGATTTCAACATATAAAATTCAGGGGGATGCAATTCAACCCATAACAGTTGGATTGGTAAACATCTATAAGATCCTACTCAGGTCTAAAATTACATGGATTTTCACTTAATAATTAAAAAAAATCCTCACAATTGTTTTCTGAAGCCAAAAATGAGAGGTAGGTCAGATCAAATGTTATTCATTAATTACTTGTAATCATGAAATTATCTGTGTAATGCCTCCACTCTATGCTGCTCTCATTAAGGATATAGAAAGTGCCAAAAGATTCACTCTCTAGTCTGTCAGAGCTGCTCCTTTGAGTGATGCATGAACAGCTGTGAAATGTCCCCTAGCCCTGCTCTCTCTGCCATCCTGTGCCTGAGCCAGAGCCTGTCACCTGACACACCGGGGACTTCATTTTATTTTACTTATTTTTTACAAGCCTGGAATCCCGTTACTAGATGTTTTCATTGCCTGTGTGTGTATGTGTGTGTGTGTTTTTCTTGAACTCCAGAAACTCCAGAGCAGGTTTGTAAAGCACACAGGAAATAGTTGAAAAATCTGGTGGTTGACTTAGGTGGTTAAACTTTCTGTTGTGCAACTAATTGCTTTACTCAGGGACTGAGTGCAGGGGAAGCTTTGGTAAGTTCCACGAGTTACACAGAGTGTGTGTGAAGTATTTGTATCTAATACACACATATAAACTCTAGGTTCTCAGTAGATGATGTGGTCAGACGGGGAGAGGTAGGAGGTGCTTTCCTAGTTGGGCAGAGGCATTGGTGAGGAAAAGCTGTTAGAATTAACTCAGACTTGACCTTTTGTTCGTCACAAAACTGCATCTGTCCAAGAAGGGGCAACGCATGTTATTTTGAAAGGCGTTTGGTATTATCACAAATATTTATCTTTCAATGAAATTTGGTCGTATACCCAGCTCCGCCAAAGAGAAAAATAAGGCTTCTTTATATAGGCTGAACCAAAGCCTCAAAATCATCAACCCATCTTCATTCTGTTCAGAGTCCACTGCAAAGAAGATCTTCGTAGGGAAAGATGAACACAACTGGTATCTTGAATGTTCACTTTTCCTTAACGCTGGGAAATAGCTTTTACTCAGTCTGATAGAAAAGTTACAGTGACCCAGCAAGAATTGGATATTTATTTTATTTTTGGACAAGGAATGAAGTACCAAAACATTTCATTACAACCATTGTCCTAGACTCATTCTTAACATGAATTCTTTGATTGGTTTTTCTATGAACACAAGACCCCAGTGCATTCTCCCACATACACCGGATGGATGGGCACTCTTTCCTCCCAGAGAAAATTCCTCAGAGTGTTTTCAGTGACTCTTGGTCTGTGGTTATTACTGAACCACAGTTTGAAAGCATCTGAGAAAGAATTCAAGTTCATGTCAAATTAGGGAGTAACTTTTAAATCCACAAGTATTACTATTTTGGAGTGGAGTACATAAATCCTACAGTGGGGGAGAGATCTAAAGTATAGGAAAGGAGATGCTTGTATTATGTTTCCAACCTGAGATAGAACTTAGAATTACGTGAATACTACATGTAAAATTTTTTTTAAAAGAATATGTGGACTCATACTTAATACACTTAGTACTTAGTACACTTAAGTATTCATACTTAATACACTTAATACTAATACACTTAGTACTAATACATAATTAATACACTTAGTACTAATACTAATACACTTAGTACTAATACACTTAGTACTAATGTACTTAATACACTGAGTACTAATTAGTACTACTAATTCTAAAGATGGGTAAGTTAAAAGTGGAAAGAAAATAAATGATGTATCAATATAAGTAGTGTCATTTATGGAATCATCTCTGAATGCAGGTAAATCTATTTTTTTATTTAGTCCATCTAAACTCCAGAAAGATAATCTTCTAGGTAGTTCTCAAAAACTGAAAAGTAAAATAATCATGGTAAAAAAAATCCTACCTGTCACTTTTTAAATGAAGCAATCATACTATTTCGTAATTTAATAAATATACTTAGGAACACTGAATTTTGTATTTAAAAAGACATTTGGGTCCTCTAATCCTAATTTCATAGGAAATCCAGGATGATTTACTTTACATTTTTAAATGGAAGTACAACATACATACACAAAAGTGTTCAGCAAAATGAATTATTAACTTTTTTGAACATGTAATCAATCTTTAAATAGGGAGAAATTACTTTAAAATAAGTAAGAATAAAATAAGTCAAGAATATTATTTAAATAAATCCCTTGTTTTAAAAAATTTAAGAAATAGAAGTCAGGATAGAGGTTACTTTGGGGCAGAAGAAAAGGGTAGGGATACTAGTAATCTTATAATACTAGAGATTAACTTTGTGTATTTTTGAATTTTGTAATTTTTAATTTTGTAATAATGAATATGTATACCTTTTTGGTCTGGATTCTTTCATCTATTGTTGCACTTAGCAATGATTTATTAGTCTAATTGTATAATATCTTATAGCAGGATTTGTTTGTTTGTTTGTTTATTTTTCTTTTCTATGATGAATAGATATTGTTTTTTTTTCCATTTGTAACTCCAGAAAAGAATTCTAAAGATAAAAATATGAATTATTATGCATGCATTTTTGTACATATGTACATACTTTATTACACACATGCTTAAGATTTGAATTGCTAATATGTGGAGGATTAATACATTCAACTTTAGTAGAAAATGACAATTTTCCACCAATAATGTCTAAGGGCTCTACTTGCTCCAAATCTTCATCAAGGCTTAAGGAATGCAGCTAAAGTTATGTTTAGAGGAAAATTTATTGTCACTTATGCATTAATTAGAAAAGAAGATAGGTTGAAAATGATCAAAAGTGTCCATTTTATGGAGTAAGTTTAACTGCATGTTACAAAGAATATAGAATGATAGAAATAAATAATAAGGGAAGAGAGTCATGAAAGAGAAAAATGAAATACAACAGAGGGAATCAACATTCTAAAAGTTCTGAAATCCAATTAAGAAAAAAGAAAGAGGGCCAGCGTATCAGAAATGAAAATGGGGTCCTCACTATGAATTCTACATGTATTAAAAAGATAATAT
Organism: Martes martes; assembly: GCF_963455335.1. Classification (NCBI taxonomy): domain Eukaryota; kingdom Metazoa; phylum Chordata; class Mammalia; order Carnivora; family Mustelidae; genus Martes; species Martes martes. The sequence goes on along the minus strand of NC_137901.1, from coordinate 43,488,633 downwards.
GGGGGCATCTGGGTAGCACAATCAACTAAACAGCCCACTCTCGGTTTCAGCTCAGGTAGTGATCTCAGGGTGAGTGGTGAGATCAAGTCCCACACCCAGCTCCACGCTCAGTGAAGAGTCTGCCTAAGCTCTCTCTCCCTTTCCTTCTGCCCTCCTCCCACTCTCTCTCTCTCATAAGTAAAGAAATCTTTTTTTAATAAAAGATAATTTGAAAGTGTTTAAACTTTATGTTAATATGTTAAAAATTGTCAATATAATGTAAGAATTCTTAGAAAAACGTAACTTATTAAAGTAGACACAAAAGAAATGGAAAATGTCAACAGTCTTATATCTATTATCTATTTACTTGCCGATACCCACAATTATAACATAGCATGTCAAACATCATACAGCTAGGTCACGGGATAACTAGGTCTAAAGTGTAAGTTCCTTGGATGCTCTCATACCCAGGTCTAATACCCACATAAAAGGCAGTATAGAGTTTCATGAGCTCAGGTGTTAGAATGTCTTAAGTACTTACCTTGGGTCACAAAAGACAACTGAGTCACACTAGACAATCACTTTAACCTTTCTAAATTTCAGTCTCCTCAACTGCAAGTAGATAAAATAATAGTACATACCCCTAAAAATACTGTGATTAAATGAGATAAAAAGTTCTTAGAACATTGCCTGGGTGTACAAATAAGAAATAATACATTAAAAATGCTTAGTCATTATTTTTGTTGCTATTTAAGAATAAGAAAGAAAAACATGACCTATCCCTTCTCATGGGTCAGTTTTAGATAATGTCGTATCATCTATAGCCCCATCAGTAAATATGATATTTACTAATACCTTTGGTTTTTGTAGGTCTTAGTAAATATTATATTAATATTAGTAAATATTATTTTTATTCTAATAAACAAAGACAAGTCCCTAAAATAGAGATTCCACACCCATTATTAGTGTAGGAAACAGTAGGTTATAGTTTCATGGTTTTTTTTTTTTTTTTTTTTTTTTTTAAAGAGTTTATTTATTTATTTGACAGACAGAGATCACAGGTAGGCAGAGAGGCAGGCAGAGAGAGGAAGGGAAGCAGGCTCCCTGCCGAGCAGAGACCTGATGCGGGGCTCGATCCCAGAACCTCGGGACCACGACCCGAGCCGAAGGCAGAGGCTTAACCCACTGAGCCACCCAGGCGCCCCAGTTTCATGGTTTTTAAGCTTTCTTCTTGTTCTAAAATCCTCTACCTTCACTAGCAAATTTTGTATTTCTAAGCTGATATCTTAAAAAATATAGGTTTTTCTCTCAGATTTCACCATGGCTTACTTAGATCTCTACTAAAGCATTAAGCAAACACTAGCTCATATGTCATTGCTTCAAAAAATCTTCCTTAAATTGGGGTGTGAGCACCCTGAGAATCAAGCAGTGGCATATAAAAACCCCATGCTACTTTTCTACTTTCTCTCTAGTTTCAGAAGGGAGTTATTTCTATGAGTAAATGTACTACATCTGCTTTAGTCAAGGTAACAGAAAGAGATGATTAATTTTGAGAATGTGATAAACATCGTAAATATAAGCTCCAACCATATGAATTCATAGGCCAAATATGTTGTACTAGTGTCTTGATTCCTGAAAACTGCCACACTGATAGCCAAATTGGTCTTTTACACACTCATGATATACACATGATTCCTAAAGTCTATGATCTTCAGTAGAAAATGTTAGAATGCCCAAAGGACATTCTAACGTTGGGGGAAAAAAAACCTCAAAAATGCAAATACAATCTGTGATCTTGCATTAATGAGCAGATGATTTTTAATGTGATAAGAACCTCAAAAATTTACAGAGACTTTTAAATTCACACATAATTACAATAAAAACATACCTGTGTTAAATCGTTAATTAGTGATGGGATGCATCAAAATCACAGCCATAAAATAATGTATGCATACATTCCTTAGAAAAAAATAACAAATTGGTGTTCTTAAAGGGATATTGTCAGTGCCAATCTCTATGACACTCAAAAAAATTCAATATTAATTTCCAAATGATCACTTTATTATTTTTCTCTGCCAAGAAAAATATCTAAGAATTATGATATTATTTTTAATATACATGGTGAATGCCACAACTTTTCTTTAGGATAGTCATAATTCTATTTTGTGATGCTCTTAACATAATCTTGGCAGTAGAAAAGTCTTCCAGGTGCACCTGCAGAGAGCAGATGGCTTTGAGCAGCTCTGCTTGGGGGTAGGTCTTGGTTCCCTGCATGTGCTCACCCTTCCCTGGGAGCGAAGCACCAGGTGTTGCAAAAGCTCCATTTATATTCCATACACACCTCATGCTCTTTTGCTTCCAAACTTGCACAAAACTCTTCCTCCCTCATTTTGTATTGGTAAAGTTTGGTTATTCTTCAGACGAATTATGTGATCCTGAGAAAAGTTAGTGGGCAATGATGACTGAAAGTTTGTGCTATTGACTAATGAACAGCACTAGCTGGGATGGAATGTAGGAATTTCCTCCAGCCTACCTCATACCTCAGAGGGGGTATGAAAGAAGTCTTAAACTGGAAGATATTAAAGAAAAAAAAAAAGGTCTACCATTTCCTGTTATTCTTCTCAGTTCTTGTCCCACAATCCAAGCTCATAGAGATTAGTAACATTAGCAACAGATACATTGAAAAGGATATGAATGTGTTCATCCCACAAGGGGAGATAGATTGTAAGCAATCTTTGAAAAAATAGTAACTTCATCTTTTCAACAGTAGGAAGATTAAAATGGCATATCACTATCTATCCAAGTATTGAAACTTGAAAATAATCATACCTAACCCTGTTAGGTACACATGCATTGCAGGTAGCAGTTGACATAACTATGGTACAGAGTAGAGAATACATCTCAAATTTTTAAATTATGTTTCTATCATTTTGCAGGATTTATAAGTTGTTGGAACGTATCATTTAAAGAAACCACAAAAAAAAAAAGAGAATACCAATAGGCATCAAAATATTCAATGCAAGTCATTATAGTAACATTAAAATGGAAAAATAAAGACCTATATGTTCAGTAAGAGACTAGTTAAATCCACTGCAGGCCACCAACTTAATAGACTATAATTCTGTTGAATAATTCATTAACATACTATAGCAACATGGAAATATATTTATTATGTAATAGCTCATACCATAAATTATCTCTATTATGATTATATTTATGCAAAATTATTAATTAAAACATGGGTAAATGAAAGCAATTTGGATATTAGGGAAATGTGTTTGTTTGTTTCTTTTTCTGTGACTTTCATTATAATGTTGTTTGGTATTTCCAAGTTCCTGATATGGACTAATATCTTTCCCGTCACAAAGCCACAGTCTATCCTACAACAGCTCAATTCAGTCAAGATCTTCCTGATTGTCACCAAAATTCAACAGTGTAGCCACAACAGCAGACAGAGTGAGGAATGCAGTTCTTTAAGGAATACTGCCTCTCTCCTACTACCCAGGATTTCAGTAACAATTTCATGTTAGAACACTATCCTTGGTAGTTAAGCTGAAATAAAATAACTCAGGCAATATGCACCATTTAAAACTCAATTTGCCTTAGCTTCTTGGGAAGCTTCACTATGGCCTTTCTTATTGACTCTGGCAACTTCCCAGATTTCAAAGTATCATTAAAAACTATAAGGAAAAAAAACTCTGCATGTCAGGCATAACTTTGTCAAAATTAAGCGGAAAGCCCATCTGGTTCCGTTGTCTTATTAAATTTGTCACATTTTATAGGTAGTTGAGTTTCATTTCTTATAATCAACCTGTCCGAAGGATGACAAGAATTACTTCATTGTGTAAGTAAACTGCTACAGTTGGTTACCTCAACATGACATCCTCTCCCCCAGGATTTCATTGCTTATATAAATTTCTAAATTTTTATTTTGAAGATCCAGTTTTTAAATCCTCAGTGACCCGTCAAGGATTCATTTTATCTTTACCATCACCCTTCTGGCCACCATCACATCTCACCCTGAATCTCAAATAGCCGCCTGATCATCTTACATAAACTATACTTTCCACTTCAATCTGTCCTCACTTTGGAGCCAGAGTGATATTTTCAAACCCAATTTGGATCATATCACCATTACCACAAACTCTATCTTCTATCCTTCTCCACACCTGGTCTCTTAAGTTACCTCAGTGGCCATAAAATATGGCGCCTTATCTCAACCTCGCCTACCCCTCCCGCTCATGTTAAGCCATCCTTTCACAGTTCCTGGTGCTTCATTCACATCCTTTTATTTTCTCCAGCAATCATGTCGTCTCTCTCCCCACTCCAACCAACACGCCAAGCATCATAGCTCTTGCTCCTGCTACTCATGCTTTGCCTGAATGTCCGTTTGCACACTATTGCTCGCTGAGTGAGCTCTGCTCACATTCAGATCTCAGTTCAAGGAAGCATTTCCTGACCCTCCAGCACAGGTCAGATCCACCACTGGACTCACAATCAGCATCCTCATTTTTTCCCTCATGCTTATCACTGCTTTATGTATTTGTGTACTTATGTGATTAATGTCTTAATCTCCACTATCCTTGAAGCTCTAGTGGAGCGTTGACCATTAGATTTTCTCATCATTAGGTCCTCAGCATTCAGTGGAGTTCCACTCATTAAATGAACACTCAGTGAATGAATGAATGAAAGCCAAGTGTACATTATGTTTTCTCTCTGTTCTTTTACCTTTCTGGGCTTCCCCCCGACAAAAGCCAACATGATATTCTTGTTATGTACCTAACACAGATTTTAGGGATTGCCCTGATGTTACTTTAAGTGGTAGAAATCGGAATTATATGTCAACATGAAGTGTTTGATATACTGTAGGCCCTCAAAAACAACTTTGATAAGCAACAGAAATGTCTACATGCCTGATTAGCAGGGCGCCTGGGTGGCTCAGTCAGTTAAGCATCCACCTTTGGCTCAGGTCATGATCTCAGGGTCCTGGGATTGAACCCTGCTGCAGTTCCTGGTGCAGCAGGGAGACTGCTTGTGCTTGTCCCTCTGCCCCTCCCCCCACTCATTCTCTCTCTCTCTCTCTCTCTTTCAAATAAATCAATAAAATCTTAGGTAATAAATAAATACCTGGCATGCAAGGCAAATGTGGGCAGGAGTAAAATGTAAACATCTCACCTCACCGTAGTTCAACTCTATGAGTGGAGTGGTCTAACCCACCAGAAATAACCCTCATCTTTGAGTCCTACTTTGCAAGGACTCTTCAGACACCAGATACCGCATGGCTGGGAAATACCAGTGAGATAAACACAATCCCTGCCCTCAAGGAGCTCTTTGCCTCCTATAGCTCTACCACACCCCCACAGCACAGAGAACTCTTTAAAAGATTGTTAGTCTTGCAATCCAGCATTTCAAAGATGAAGCACTTTCTCTGCTTCTATGTTCTAACAGAAGTGTATTCAGTTTTACAAAGAGACTGATAATCCTTGTGTCCATGATAAGAAGAATTTTAAAAATATCTATAAGGGCTCAGTAAATGTCTCCTGAGTACATTGAGTAAGTTATCTATTTATCTATCTACTCATTCATCCCTCCCACCATCCCTCCACCCATCCAACCCTCCACCCATCCATCCCTCCACCCATCCCTCCACCCATTCCTCCATCCATCTGTCTTTCCATCCCTCCACCCATCCATCCTTCCACCCATCCATCCATCCATCCATGTTTTATAACAACTCTAAAGTAAAATTTTGTTATTGCTTTCTCTTGCCCTCTTTAGCTGACCTGAAGATGCTTCACAAAGGAGAGGAGCATGTACCATAGTGGAGGACAGACATTTCTCGATTGTGCTCAGGTTTGCTTATGGTTATGAGAAACATGGAGCGCAGATCAGAACATCTCAGCTGAGGACGTGGTGCCCAGGTTGCTAATAGCCTTCAGAAAACTCAAGATACCTTGAAATACAGGAAGAGGTTGACAACTTCAGACTAGAAGCAAATAGCAATAAGAGCCTGAGTCAGTAAACCAGCCATGAACTAGATCAAGGATCTAAGAGTCCCAAAATGAGAAATTCTACTGAGAAATGCTTCTTCAGTTGTAAAATGGAACAATAATTGTGCCTTTCATTAATCTTTGAAAAGTGCTTTAATCTGATATTAAAAACGTGTTATGGAAAAAAATTGTGTGATGTGTGGGTGCGGGTGTGGGTGTGGGTATATGTTGGCTATTCTCAGCAAACATCCAATCACAGCTTTTTGGGGAAATAGAAATTCAAAGGGAATTTATTTTCAAAGCTTATTTTAAAAGTGAGAAAAGGTTTGTGTGATTATGTTTTTCATAGAACATTCCTTGAGCTATTTATCATGGCACAGAATTGAAGAAACATGATAACAGCTGGTACTGGCTAGGAATTACTGTACTTAATTAAAAATTAGATGTAGATACTGGCAGCTTTGGTTTCACAAGATACCTGTCCTACCCACTGAGGGGAATTTAAATTCCACTTAGTACAATCAGTACATCAATACATAGAAGTGCGTTGTAAGCAGATACTCTGCAGGGAGATGGAAGACCAGCCATAGCCGACTAGGAAAAGAGATGGAGAATTGTGATTATTTTTATTTAGATTATTTAAGTCGTGTTGGTTTTGACTGTCAAACAAAAAATAAATGTTCATTTTCACTTTCAGAGAATGAAGAAAAGTATAGGAAATATATAAGTCTGACTCCTAGAGCTATAATGGTGCTACAAACCATTGTTAAAATGCTATTGCATTTCCTTCCAATTTTTTGTGTGCATATATACATTTAAATTCTTCTTGTAAAATTGTGATCATGACTAGATTAGGTCCTCAGGTTGAGGTAAGGGTTAAATTTAGAGTAGGGCTTATGGATAGATTCAAAGTCAAGGTCATTTTATAAAAAGTTTTTCTTATTGTTGTAAGCATTTTTATAAAGCATGTTTTAATAACCATACAATATTTAATTATATAGTTGTTATGTTTTGAACAATTCTGTTACTCTAGGTATTTTGATGTTTTTATATATATTTGTTTAGTTGTTTGGTTTTCTCTTATGCGTTGTTAAGTATCCCTAATTAGTTAGACAAATCTCTGAAAGTAAACTTTTGGAGTCAAAATGTTTAAATACCATGAAGACTTTTTAACGTATATGGCAAAATTGCTTTAGGGACATAAAAAATTTATCAAAGTATCTATTTCCTCACAAACTTAATATAATTAAACATTAAAAATTTTGTCTCTTTGCCAAATTCATGAAAAAACATAAAATTTTATTATTGTAATGTGTATTTTTATTATATAAGAAGGTTGCACAGTTTTGAAAGTATACTTTATTTCTGAGAATTTTTTCATCAATGATTGCTTATTTTTTATTTCTTTATTTTTTGTTTTTAGATTTTATTTATTTATTTGAGAGAGAGAGAGAGAGCATGAGCGGGGAGAAGATCAGAGGGAGGAGCAGACTCCCAGGGAACTGGGAGCCCAATGTGGGACTTGATCCTGGGACTCCAGGATCATGACCTGAGCTGAAGGCAGTTGCCCAACCAACTAAGTCACCCAGGCACCCTATTATTGCTTATTTTTTAATAGAGATGTTAGTGTTTTTCTTATTTATCTATGAGCACCCTAGATGTCAAATATATATAACTTTTTAAGTATTTCCCCAACTTTAATTTCTATTTTAATTTTGTTCAGAGTGCCTTTTGACATTCATTCATGAAGTAACTACTGAAAGCTCACTGTGGGGTGCATTCAGTTCTGAGTCCTGTGATATAGGAAGGAACAAAACAATAAAAAGTCTGGGCCTTTGTGAAACTCAAAGAAAATAGTTAAAGATCCTGTCCTTCACGAAGTTTGTATTCTAGCTGAAGGAGGACAACAACAAACAGATAGAAATTAAATGATATTATGTTAGGAGATAATACCATGGATCAAAATGATACAGAGGACACAAAAGATGCAATTTTCAGTAGGGTTCAGGAGAGATGACACAAGCAAAAACTTGGGGGAAGTGTGGGGCTAACTAGGCAGAAGAAATAGCAGGTGCAAAGTTGATGGGGGTGAAATGTCAGTTATGGGTAAGGAAGAATAAAGGAAATATTAGTGTGGACTGGAATTGACTGAGGTTGGGATGCTATAGGAGAGATTATGGGAACCTTAATCATGAAAAGCCTGCCGCACCATTGTTAGACTTTGGCATTCCCTTTGAATGAGAAATGGATTACTGGGGAATTCTACATACATAAGTGCATTTGACTTATGGGCTTGGTCTGGGTGTCATACTGGGAATAAGTGGAAGCAGGTACCTGGTTAGGAGGCTACTGCCATAATCCAAACAAGAGATAGAACAGGGTATTAGTAATATAACATGGTCAGACTCGAGATACACTGAGGAAGACTTGATAGGATTTACTCAAGGCAAGTTTCTGGAAGGTGCAAATGAGTCAGGGATGACTCTAAGATTGGCCTGAGCCAAACTGTGGAATGTTCATGAAGATGATGGGTAGTCAATTGGGAAAAAAGCAACTTTAAGAGAGACGTTCGAGATACTTATTAGAGAGTCATCACACATGAGTAGTACGTGAAGCCAGGAGATGAGATTGTGGTCACTAAAGGAATGATGGTAGATATTAGAGAGAAGAGAAACAAAGTCTGAGTTCTGGAAAATACCAAAGAGCAAAAGAGTTGAAGTGGCCATCTGGGAGAGGGAAAGCTAGAGGATTCTTCAAACATAGGAAAAGGTTCAAAGAAGAGACAATAATCAATGGGGCCAAATGCCAGTGATTTGGGTAATATGGAGACTGAGACTCAGACATACCACGCATACAGCAACATGGAAGTTATGGATCACTTTGACAGGAAGAGTTTGGGTGACAAACTCTTCAAATGGGTTTGAGAGAACAATAGGAGGAAAAGAGTTGGGGATGGCAAGTAAAGACAACACTTGGGTTGAGCTTCGCCGCCACAGTGGTAGCTAGAACAGTGGTAACTAGAGGGAAGGTGAATGAGAGAGGCATTTATTTTAGATAGAGTAGCAGGACTTGTTTATATGTTGATGAGAAAGACCTAGAGAGAGGGAAAAGACTCAAAATAGAGAAGAATAAATGCATTAGTGTACTGAGTCAGAAAGAGACTCGGGAATCTAGTAGATCAATGGAAGGTTTGACTTTTTCTATTTTTTTAAGATTTTATTTATTGATTTGACAGACGGAGATCACAAGTAGGCAGAGAGGCAGGCAGAGAGAGAGGAGGAAGCAGGCTCCCTGCTGAGCAGAGAGCCCGATGCGATGCAGAGCTCAATCCCCAGACCCTGAGATCATGACCTCAGCCGAAGGCAGAGACTTTAACCCACTGAGCCACCCAGGTGCCCCGGAGGGTTTGACTTTGGATAGAAATAGTTTATCCATAGTGAGCTGAGGGGAGATAGAAGATAAAGACATGGATGCTGGTAGGTGGGTAGATATACTGGTAAAAACTTCAAAGTTTCAGGGCGCCTGGGTGGCTCAGTGGGTTAAAGCCTCTGCCTTTGGCTCGGGTCATGATCCCGGGGTCCTGGAATCGAGCCCCACATAGGGCTCTCTGCTCAGCAGGGAGCCTGTTTCCTACTCTCTCTCTCTCTACCTGTCTCTCTGCCTACTTGTGATCTCTGTCTGTCTAACAAATAAATAAAAATCTTTAAAAAACAAACAAACAAAAAAAAACTTGAAAGTTTCTTTCTGATTGGCTTCTGTTTTCTTACTAACTTGGAAGGCAAGTTCATCAGCTGAGAGGGACACATGCTTTGTTTTTTATAAGGGCAAATCTGTTGAGCCTTATTTTTTGGCAATTTCTCCTACTGCTTTTCAGTTTAGGAGTCCTTTCCCCTATTGAGGTCAGTTTAAAAAATATCTGTATTTTCTTCAAGGTTTTTAATGTATAAATTTGTACTTTCATGAATTTTTTAACTTTTTAAGGAAAAATCATCAAATAAACAAGCTTATCTAAGTAAGACACCAAGCCTAGAGCCCCTAAATTAATAATTGATAAATTACACTCTATAACTATTTATAAATGGCAAAAATTAAAATCGGGTTAAAAAAACAGCCTAAGACTAGTACCAGGTTGGCTGGGCTGCACTTGTGACTTCTAAAATGTGATAGTGTACCAGTTTTAACCCTAGGCCTTGAGAGTCTTTGCATGCTTCCCTTCCATCCTCTGGAACTTGGCAGCTACGATGTGAACAGCCCTAGGTTAGGGGGGTTGAGAGACTACTTGGAAGAAAACTCAGTCTATCTGGGGCTTAAGACACATGAGACCCCACCCTACACAGCCTGCAGCCATGAGAATGTGTCCAGCAAAAAACAGAAAAACTACCCACTTGAGCCCAGTCTAAGTCATTAATCCACAGATCCTGTGAGCTAAATAAATGGTTATGTTGTTTTAAGCCACTGTAGTTTGGTGGGCTTGATATGGAGACATAGCTAACTCTTACACTTGTTGTGAGTATTTCTTTCTGTCATGAGAAGATAGAGGGGTCTTACATAACATCCTCTATGGTCTCCAGGAAGAGTTAATTCTATAATACTCAGAGCAATTAGTGACTTAAGCTGATGTTAATTTTAAGGGCACATGTGAACTTACCATACCCTTCCCCAAACTTTCCTCATCCAGGCATGAGTCCTACTGGATGCTCACAAAAAGAGAAATCGCCAAGGTGAAATCATTTGAAGAAACATGCCCACTACATTCTACTATCAGAACATCACAGTGGACATTAGCACACACAGTCTCTACGAAGTTGTGAGTTCATGATCTAAAACTTGTTGAATACTCAACAAATGCTCATCATTGTCATCATTATTATCATCGCCATCACCTCTTTTTTTTTTTAAAGACTTACTTATTTTAGAGGTAGAGAGAGCACAAGCAGAGGGATGGGCAGAGAGAGACAGACGAACAGACTCCCCACTGAGCGTGGAACCTGACACGGGGCTTGATCCCAGGACCCTAAGATCATGACCTGAGCTGAAACCAGGAGTCGGATGCTCGACAGACTGAGCCACCCATGCACCCCACCATCATCACCCCTATTATTTGCTAGCTACAAATTAAATTTGTCTGTTCAGATCCTTGAAACTTTATAGTGCATTGATCTACCTCTCAGATTCCTCCAGCCAGTTGACTTTTAACGTTAGTCTAGATTAAAAAATAATTTAAAATAATTTTATGAAGTTCTAAAACTTTTGATTTTGGAGACTTTGGATGTTAAAATAAAAATATGGACCTCTCCTGGTTTGATGTGAGTTAGTTATACAACACAAATTTCTCAAAGGTGAGTTCTAGGTGGGAAGATGCTATTTCTATTAATAGTCTGTGGAACTGGAGTTTTGTAAAACACTTTGGGATTCACTACTCTGAGGTGATGATGGCTAAATGGAAAATGTCACAGGTGAAATACTTTCTGCTCTTTTAAAGACTGCACAAGTAAAAGGCAGATAAAAGTTAATTATCTTACTTCCCACCAAAGAAATAAAGAACCATGAAACAAAGTTCTCAAAGAACTCTGAAAAGTCCCCTTGAAAATCCAGCTGTGATGAATGCTGGTGGCCATGCATTGTAATAATGAATCCTCACAGGGCCAAGAAAGGGAGGGCACATTATCAGAGTTCAATTTGATCTATAAAAGCAATGACCTTTCTTGAAACAAATGATAAGAAAAATAACTCTCATCTCATGTCTTCTCATTAAGCATTTCACATTCGTTCAATTCCTCCTTTTTGGCATTTGATTCCCATTGATGACTCAGTGTTTTATGTTTTTTTCTGCTTTTTTTCTTGGTAATCAATTGTTATGAATCCATTAATTTTTATCTTACAGCTATTTCCTTATTTGATCTAAGCACCGGTCTTTACTGGTCAACAGACATAAGAAAAAAATTGCCTAGATTTTCTTGCTTGCATGTTTCCACTGCGTAAGTTGTGAGAGCTCAGGCTGCAACTAACTTAATATATCTGGATAATAACAATTCAACCTATTTAGATATAATCTCCAATCAATGCAAGTCATTTGGATTGTGGAATAAATTTATTCCACGTGTTAACTTAAACCTTTATTTAGCAAATAACCTTTTTATCGACTTGGATGTTATTTGCTAAGTCTGCTATAATAAAGTACCCCAGACCGGGTACGCAACAGAAATGGACATAACAGAATTTATTTTCTCACGATTCTGGAGGCCAGAAGTCTGAGGTCAAGCTGTCAGCAAGGTCAGCTCCTCTGCAGCCTTGTTCCTTGGCTTGTAGACGATCATCTTTGCCCTGTGACTTCACATGGTCTTCCCTCCAAATCCGTCTGTGTCTAACTTTCCTCTTCGTATAAAGACACCAGTCATATTGGATTGGGGCCTAATTTAATTATCTCTTTAAAGACACTGTCTTCCAATACAACCACATTCTGAGGTACTGGGGGTTAGGACTTAAACGTATGGATTTTGAGGAGACACAACTCAGCACATAACGGCTTCCTTCTCAGTCTTCCTCCCCAGCCTTATGATGTAAATACTGTTCTCTCTCACTAAAACCAGGATAATAAGACATTTAGAACGAGACGGGGAGCACAATAAAGACTCAGTCAGTACTAGCTGATACTATCATAGGCCATCTATTATGACGCTCTGAATCTGTGAAATGAAGAGTTTAACAGGATTATCAGGGTAGAGAAATGAACTGGAGAAAATGAGACCAAGACTGCAAACACACTAGTCCGTAGCCCAGCAGTTAACGGAACACATTCTAGAATCAGATTAAAATGCAGCCCTGCCACTTATAAGCCATACAATGTCCTTAACTACTTAACGTTTTCTATTGCTCATAAATCCATATTGCTCATAAGGTTGTTGAAAGGTTTAAATGAGGTCATGAGAGGAGAGCCCCACGGAGGTCCTTGGCACAGCGTGGTGCTGGACAACCAGTAGCTGTTATCATTATGAACCACCTCCGGGGAAATAAAGAGTTCATCGTAGCCCCACTTAATTCTCACTTGCTTTGTATTTAACCCTAAGAATTGGATGTAAATATTTATTCAACCAAACACTGTAACGTATCCTTTTCACTTAGGGAAAGGTATGAGACTTCTTTAAATATACTGTTTTGGAAGGACTTTTTAGGTTTAATTAAGGCTCACTTTAGCTCTGCAGGCTATTTCTTAGGTTAGGCACACAATTACTAAAAGTATAGCAAGAAACCTCAAAAAAAAAAAAAACAACAGTGGATTCAGGGGCACCTGGCTGACTCTGTCAGAGGAGGGTGTGTATCTCTTCATCTCGGGGTCATGAGTTTGAGCTCCATTTTGGGTGTAGAGATGACATAAGTAAATAAACAAACAAACAAATAAGCAAATAGTTTTTAAAAATCAGTCAATCCAAGTTTCTCTCACATAACAATAAATCGGTCCCAAAACAAGTTTTCCGAATAATTCCATATATTAGATCACAGAAAACCTTTATGAAAGAACCAAAAAATTTTAGTTTTGAAACATTATAGCTATTGAGAAAAATATTTATAATTTTATTTCTACACTAGTTTGTTAATATCTATTACCAAAGCAAATCATATGGACAAAATACATTTTTCACATAGGATAAATTTTAATTAATTAATTAATTTTTAAAAAGGTTTTATTTATTTATTTGACAGAGAAAGATCACAAGTAGGCAGAGAGGCAGGCAGAGAGAGAGGGGGAAGCAGGCTCCCTGCTGAGCAGAGAGCCTGACGGTGCAGACCTGGATCCCAGGACCCTGAGATCATGACCTGAGCCAAAGGCAGAGGTTTAACCCACTGAGCCACCCAGGCGCCTGATAAATTTTAATTTATAATAAAACTGTCTTTAAAAAGTATCTTATCATCCTTTTGTTTCCCTTTATAATATAAAGGGACAAAAGGAAAAATATTTCTGAGCTACTATAAAGAAAGCTACTACTAGGTTATCTATCAAAATAGAAAGAATTACATCTAAGCATATACTCTGGATATTTCATTTGCCTCTCAATTTCTAAACACAATAATGCTGCTTGCTTTAATCTAACTTCTATTGAATTTACATTATGTTTATGATAAAGTAAAACTCAGTCTCGAGCCAATACAATAGTTCTCAGAAATGCGGAATCATTCCTTTTCTTTGGGCTTAGACACCTTTAAAAATCTTCAATCTGCAGTTTACTCATCTTTTTAACAGTAGAGACTTTGGGGAATGAGTGAAAATAACTGGACAAGAGGTATTGAATTGTTGTATTTTATTTATTCAGTTACATATACAATTTCCTTTACCAAAACTTCTCTGGACAAATGGGGGGGATTAGAATGGCTACCCAGCACATTTTCTATGGACTTCTCAACTCTGCTTGGCATTAAACCGAGGTTTATTCATGGAAATACAGCTACTGCTCCACAGGTTTAGTGTTTTGCAAATAGAGTAAGGGGCGTGCAATGAAAGAAGATGACTCCAAAGTAATATTAATATTAAATAATATTAATAATAATTGATATTAACAATTAACAATGTTAAATTTATATATCAGAAAATGTGTTGTTTCCAAGATCCAAAATATCATTCTTTGTTAGGGAAAAAGAAAAAAAAGAATTCTGCATATCTTTTCTAAAGATAAAGTAAAGTATTCATAGTCTCTTAATCGAAGACTTTCTGTAATCATACCTACTTAAATGAGCCTTACTGAATACAGCAATGTCAGCATGTTATCTTGTAAAGAAAGATAAAATTATGCATCCTACTTACTGAATTATTTATAATGTTGAATTTATCCAACATTTGCTTTTGATTTAAGGGTCATAATCAGAAATGCATTTGCTAATTCATAAGAACAAAAATGGAAGAATTAACCAGCACACTTGAGTCTCTGTATCCAGTCAATCGCTCCACTCTAAGGGCCTATTTCAAAGCATGTTTTTCAGAAAAACTTTGGGGAATGAAAAGAGTGGCTTCGAGTTTTTAATGCAGAGTGATAAGGAAGAAATGATGCTTTGAGGACACCGAAGAATGGACCAGAATCCTTTCAAGTGCAAACAATCACATTTCAGAAATATACTTATCACACCAGAGTTCCTCAGAAGGGGTAATCAGAATTTTATACCAAATTTCAACTTACACACTTAAAATAAATATTAGAGTGTTTCTTAAGGTGACCAAAGACAATCTTTTCATTTCTGGCACTGAAGTTGGTTCAACTAAAGGAATAAAAGAATAAGATGACCATGTCATAGGAAAGAAAGAAAGAAAGAAAGAAAAAGTCCAAAACAACAACAAATCAGCAATAGAACTTTCTCTTGAAAATGTAGTTTTCCATAAAAATCTTAGCACTCGTGTGACTTTACTTAATCTCTCTATTCCTGCAACTGTATATGCAAAATGATTCTTCTTTTTAAAAGAGTAATAGCTGACTAATTTAAACCAAAAAGGGGGGATTAATTGGAACCAACAAGGGCTCAATGAGTCAAAAGAAGAGGAAACAGTCAGGCCTCTGTGCTGGGGTAGCCTTGGAGATCTCACCAGCAAGAGCCACAGACCACCCTGCAGACTCCCAGCATGGGAATATTAAACTTCAGTCTCTTTTGATCCCTTGTGTGTCCCTGTTCAAAATTATTATTATTGGGGAAGAATCTATCACCTTTTGCTTAGGACATGGGCATATATCCATGTGGCAAGCTTGAGGGGTAAAGTATTGGAACGGGACTAGGAAAGGGAAAAGAGGGGTGAGAGGTATGTGGGATACTGATTTGACAGACTCCTGGATCGCATGGACAGAGGCAGGGTGTTCCTTCCCTGGAACATGAAGAGGATACTGGATGGAAACTGCTCCCCCTCAAAAAGTGAAAAAAATAAGTAAACTATCTGCACAGTGACAAGAAAGAACATAGTACCGAAAAAACATTAATTGTAATGATACATTAGTATGTTTTCTGGATTATTAGTAGGTGCAGAATAAAACAAAATCAACTCGAGAACACATTTAATCTAGTGTGTCTTTTTTCTTATGCTCCCAAAACACTCTTTTAAACATTTCTACCTTAATTATTTTTCAGTTTCTCCATGACTCTTGAAAAAAAAAATATATATATATCTCTTTTTCTACCTTAACTGGAAAATTAGAGGCAAGGACTTCCGGCTCAGAACAGGGTCAAAGTTAGGCAGAAACATACTCCATGTTGTCCTCATCTTCAGGGCACAAGCTCTCCAAATCTTCTGGATTGTTCCACTTTCAAAGGTAACTCTCTTTAATAACTGGACAGTGACTTCCTGCTTTCATCATGCAACTGTGACCAGAACCCCTCTTGGGTGCTTCCTCTGGCCTATTTGCATTTTAACAGAAATAAGAATGACAAGGAAAAGGAAGGAAACTCTGACCTCAGAGTTCCAACAGTTCTCCTGAATGGATGAGGTTTGACAGGGCGAAGGCTCTAGCTGGCTGGTGCTCCATTAAGTTGTCCCCTTCTGGGACATGAGGGACTTCCTAGGAGAACAGCACAGACACAGAGAAGAGCCTGTGCTAATACAAGCCATTCCTCTCTCCCATGTGATGTGTACACGAAGTCCTCCCAAGCAATCGCTGTGAACTTCTACCAGCCCCTCTGTTCCTCATTCATAGAGCCCGCTTGCTGGATGGCGGCATCACGTCTTTCAGTCTGAATTCCCTGTCAGGCTGATCTGGGTCCTGTCTGGTCCCTGTGTTTGTTCTCTTATATTTTATTGTTGTTTGCCTCTTTGGTCCCTCCTTCCTTCCCTACCAACCTCCTTCCTCCTCTCCTTCCTCCCTCTCTCTTTCCTTCGTGCCTTCCTTCCATTTTCTAATTGGGTATAGAGAAATGCCACACAAGATCTAAATGTAAGGAGGATGCAGTAGAATGTCATAAAAACCATTTATAGAGGTAGGAGATACAGTCTCTCTATCCGAGTCTGTCGGTAACCAGCTGTGGGATGAGAACAAATCTCTTAACCATCCTGAGCTTCAGTTTTTTCCCCTCTAAATGGATAAATTTAATTTATATTTATTTATATTATTTATATTTTATAAATATATTTATAAACATATAAATATTTTATATTATTTATATTTTATAAATTTAATTTAATACATTCAAGCAACAATCCGTAAATGACCCCACCCCAACCGCTAGGCAGTTCTGTACCAAGCAGTGTCTCAGAATGTCCTGCATGGCACTGGTGGCGGGTTGGTCTTTTAAAATGACGCAAGACTCTCTTACCCTCCAAGGTCCTCAAAAGCCCCACTCTGTGCTCTCTTTGGAAGAATCGCTTCACTAATCACCACCCTCCATGTTACTGATAGAGTGTGTTACTCTCTCCAGGGACCTTGGGGCAAAGTTAAGGCTGGGAGCCACTGGTCGGGGCCACCTCAAAAGTCCCTTCTGGCTCTGACAAGGATTCTAAGTAGGTTCAAGTTGGTCACATTCTTTCATCTCTCAGCATGAATCAAGGAATCTTCTCACTCCATACAAGAGTGTACGCCAAAGACACATGATGAGGCTAGTTTACGAAGGGGTATAGCTTTTCGAGGGGAAATGAATAGTACAGGTCTGGGACAACCACTTTAGAAATTGCTTTCTTTCCGTAGCTGCCGTTCATTCCTTTCTTCTCTCCTATAGTAGAGTAGGAACCTTCCACGTTAGAAGGTGGAGTGAAAACAGGGAAGGGGGCAGAAGGTGAAGGCAGGGGCCAGGTTTCTCATGTCTGCTCCTTTGTTGTTTTTTTTTGTTTGTTTGTTTTTTTGTGGTTTTGTTTTTGTTTTTTTAAGATTTCATTTATTTATTTATTTGTCAGAGAGACAGAGAAAGAGCACAAGCAAGGGAAGTGGCAGGTAGAAGGAGAAGCAGGCTTCTCGCTGAGCAAGGAGCCTGATGTGGAGCTCAATCCCAAGACACTGGGATCATGACCTGAGCCAATGGCAGATGCTTAACGGACTGAGCCACCTAGGAATCCCTCATGTCTGCTCTTAACAAAGTGAATCTTTGTCTTGTACCCATGGGGAAACATTGTTTAGCAGAGTAAGGGCCCAGAGATTCAGGGATGAACTTATATAATATAATATAATGATTATGTGTCTGTCTGGTGTGCATTTTCTGCATTTATTCCCTGGGAACCTAAGGAGCACACTAATAGTTAAATGGGGTCAAGGATTGATCATCCCAAATAACCTAGGAAACACAACTTAACAATGGAATGCTAATAGCTGGTTCTGATTTTTAACTACCAGAATCATGGCTACTTAAAAGTAAGAGTATGGGAGTGCTTGGGTGGCTCAGTGGGTTAAAGCCTCTGCCTTCGGCTCAGGTCATGGTCTCAGGGTCCTGGGTTTGAGCCCCGCATTGGGCTCTCTGCTCAGTGGGGAGCCTGCTTCCTCCTCTCTCTCTCTCTCTGCCTGCCTCTCTGCCTACTTGTGATCTCTGTCTGTCAAATAAATAAATAAAATCTAAAAAAAAAAAAAAAAAAGTAAAAGTATGTAAATCATGAGAAAGGGACTGCATCTTTTAGTTTCCCTGACAATATTCAGGTATTACAATTTCTTATAAAAATAGTCTACAGTGGATAAAAGAGCTTAGAGTGTTTTTTCCCCATGGATGATATATAAACATGTCACCAAATCTTCCATAAAAATGGGACTGTTTAGTAACGGCAAACTATTTGCTGTTTATTACTTATTCTAATTTTTATTCACTGCTAGTTCTAGAATTATAGAAGCAATTAGGCTTGCAATTGAGCTGTATTTTCAACAAAGATCTGTCTGGGGAAAAAACTGTGTTTGATTTTGGCAAATACCAGCTTATTTTGAAAACTACTGTTTAGGAAGTAGTTGGTGTCATTGGTCTGTGTTGAATATTTTTTCCTCCAAAATAATCTGCGCAGATAATCAATTACATTCAAACAACGTTTACATTACACCTACTGTGGCTGAGGTACAGCAATCCAGATACACTGATTACCTTGAAGGAATTTCGACTCTGGCAAGAGAAACGGAATTAAACCATAAAACATGTATCATATATTTTATGATAGCAGTACGGATAGATATTTTGGAGTCACTCTAATGTTGGAAATGGCCTATCTTAAGCATAAAATGTAGTATTTTAGTGTTAAAGTTCAAGTCATTCACATAACTTAAACAGCTGCCTCTCATCTAGCTCACATGTACATTTCCAATCACTTCCTCTTGTTTCAGTGTACACCCAGAAATAATCAATAATAATTTCCAAAGATGGATCATGGTCTCAACCGCCTCCATTTATGCTTGTTTGTGTGTTTGTTTCTGTGTGTTTCCTGAGTGGACTCAGAGCCTTGTAAGTTTGCTTGAGACCCTCGTAGCCCTCGCACCTGCACAGAGCTTGGCATATCATTCACATCTGTAAAGATACACAAAACTGAGCTGAGTGGATGATTTATTCTCCACGAGGTCTTGCCAGCGGAAATTACGGCTTCTCGTTAGTGCTCGCACGATATTTTGTTCTTTCCATCATGTTCTTCTTTCTTCCCTTCGACACATAACCATGGAAGGTTAAGGTGGTGCCCTTTTTCTCTTGTCCCCTTTTATCCTCTCCTTGCAAAGTGACTACTACATGCTGGGGTCAAATACATTAATTAAGTTAATTTCAAATAGACTAGGGGCTGATCAAAATAAA
This sequence comes from Martes martes, assembly GCF_963455335.1. Lineage (NCBI taxonomy): Eukaryota > Metazoa > Chordata > Mammalia > Carnivora > Mustelidae > Martes > Martes martes. The sequence goes on along the minus strand of NC_137901.1, from coordinate 43,468,957 downwards.
TAAATAAATAAAATAAACTCTAGAGGACCATTAAACTGTAAGGTGAGTCAGAGTTTCCCCAGGAATTGGCATAGAGATAAACACCTCCAAACGGACCAGATTCCAGATACCCTCATTTCATGAGGGTGTCAGTTTTTCCAGAAATAAATGTGCAGGTTACACTAGAAATAAATAAGTTTCTCCTAATGTTCTCCTAGAAATAAGAATGTTTCATTTTCATGAGTTTCAGAAATTGATGTTAGAAGCCAAAATATTCAAACATGCAAAGCTCAAGTGTCATCTAATCTATTATGAATCTAATATAATCGATCATGTAGGGAATTCCAGAGCCAGAGCTCTCCCTAGTATTGAAGAGTTAAAGGGAACGGGAAGCCAAGCTTTGGTAGGGGTTGGGGATGGTAACAGGGGGATGGGGAGTAACAAGTCAAATTGGGAGATAAGAAGGCAAAGAAATTCCCTACATTTGTTTGTTACAGAAAACAGATTTCGCTTTGAAGAAGGTGTTGGGTATTTTCTTCTCCTGGTTGTTCTCATTTTCCAACACCCAAATCACTGCAAAATTTATGAACATCTAAAAATGAACAATGAACAGAAGCATTTGAATATTATTTCCTACTTCCTATTGTGTTTTTTTAATCAAACAAACATAAAAATTATAATTAGCTAGCTTTTAGAGATAGACTTTTTTAGAAGGTGGTTTTTATCCACCACTTAATTGATACAAAATATTCGAAACTTTGCTAATTGGTGAGCAATCCAGAATATTTCCCTCCAAATTCTAACCTTAACACTCTGCTCTGGTGATAACCAGAATATCCTGGCGTTCCTTTTTTGAAAGACTTGAGAATAGCAAGCCGAAGATCTGCCTCATTTTGTTGTTGTTATTTTCTTGTTTGTTTGACTGATTTTTATGTGTATATGTGGTTTTATCCAGTATCTGACAGTATAACAGGTACTGGGGCACAAAGACTTAGGTCTTTCCTCTAAGTAACTCACAAACTACCCAAGCCTAAAACCCAAGTTGTGAGTCAGTGACAAAAACATATTTTAAAAGTCTGTCTTCTTCCTATTTGGAAAGATTTCAGGCTAAACTACTGGGCTTTACAATGATTATGTGGAGCTCTTCAATAAATTGCTTGTGGCCTCTGTTTTGAAGACATCGTGATTAAATTAAGGAGGAGATATTTACTATTCATCTATTTTTCAGTGTGAAAGAAAGACTCATTAGGTCATATCTACATTATGCTTTGAGCAATTCGGTAGACAAGAAACATTTTGTTACAATTTCATTAATCATTTATCATTGTCATATTAGAATGTCCATATAATTTTGACATTCAAAATAAACCATTCTGGGGTTGAAATCAAACTATAAACATCTAGCGGTATATATCCTGAAGCAAATTCTGCTGATTTATTCTTGAGGCAAAGAGAATTCAGCTGATCATGGCAGCATAACTTTAAAACACACTGAATTTTGCTGAAGACTTTCTTTCTCAAATTCACTTTTGAGCCCAAACTAAGCAAGATAAATTGTATACCCAATGGTGTTATTCTGAGAAAATTATTAGGGTATGAAAAATAGAGGTTGGCTAGCCATGGCCTCAGCAACCCTAACTCGAGCATCATGGCTCCTACCCCTTTAATTAGATTTTCAGCAAGATCTGCTACTGCTCTTGGGGGCTTGGCCCTGGTTTATCATGGGCCATGGAATTGTGCCAGAACCAGCAATTAGATCAGCTCAGGTGAATGTGGGATTCTGTTCTAAATTTGCGAAGAGTTTGAACTACAAATAGTCATAAATAGTAGATCACATCTTGATCCTAAATTTGATTTCTTTAAAGTACTCTCATTTTGATTTAGAGGCAGTGCTGCATCTATGGAGTAGTTCTTGGGGAATTAGGAATTGGGTCAAATTAGAATCGCTTGGGGAGTTTTTAAAGCCTAAAAATACTCATACGTCTGGTTCAACCTTCCATTCCAATTCTCTAACTTTCTCCACCCCTTGTGTGTGTAAACTGAAAAAAAATCAATCGATATTTTTGATACCCGGCGCCTTCTAATATCACAAATTATGGGGATTGCTGGGCTGAGTTTTATGCTGCCAACTTGGAGCTGAAATAACACGGGATTCTTCACTCAATAAAAATAACAGAAAAGGGAAATATCTTTACCCCCAGTGATAGAAGAGGACTACAGAGGGTTATGGGACACAAAGAATCAGGGTTGCTTATGTCCCAGGATTGCTGGTGTCCATGGAAGAATCCACACCCCTAAAGTTAGCCTTGAAGTAGATAGACAGTGTCTTCAAGGACCTACAGTATCATTCACTTTCCATCTATATCAATCGTTACTGTTCTCTGAAACATCGAAGAAAAACCAGCATACTAAATATTGTTATCCACAAATTTTTTTCTTCACTTTATTATATCGTTGGATTCTTTTCTGCTGGAAAATGGGGAAAATGTGAGCAACTGTGAAATATTCTTGTGTCCTTGAGAGACAACTTACTAAAATAGAGGAGTATCTGGAAAATGAGTAAGCCTGAAAGGCCCATTTGAAACACAGAAGCAATCACAGAGTTACCAAAATTTGGCATTTGAGTTTGTTTATTTAACTTTATGAACCCCTGATGATGACTCTTTCACTGATATTTTTATAACACCCATATCTGTCTGAACCAGTTTAGAGATAAGATATGGAAAAGATACAAGGAGAAAAACGGAACCCTAGACAAATAAAGAAGGGAAAGAGAAGGTGATGATGGAAATGCCCACCAGACAAAGGCCACCGGGAACACACCTACATTTGAATAAGTTGAATGGCTCCTTACAACAAGAGAAAATGCACACGATGGGGGAGGGGAATGGCAAAGGGCATCTAGGACAGTGCTAGAAAGGATTGGGGTTTGTGTGACTGATTTGGAGGAGGTTTGAAGGACTTAGGTCTTTGTTCTGAACTGGATACTCTCAGGAAGTGGCATTAATATCATGATTGGACAACTTAGTAAATCTCTAGAAAGAAGGAAAACTAGACCAAGGATAAAGTTGTAAATAAGGGACTTCTTACAACTTTTACATTAGCCAGTCATTCATAGTAGCCAGGATGGGGGCAGTGTCAGGTCATTTTTGATGTGTGGTTACTCTTTACGTGTTTGCCTGTAGTCATACATAGTTATGGACTGATTTTATTTTTGTCTCAATCCAATATGGTCAGAGTGGTTTCATCCGGTCTCAGTGTTCTGTGAAATAGCTTACACCCAACAGGAGAAGTCTTAATTGTGAGTGTCAGGCTAGCTCCTAGATGCCAAGGAATGCTCTTCTATCTTTTGGTACTCTGCTTGTCTTCATTAGTCACATGGTGACACTTAGTCATGGAAAGCACAGATTCCTTGTCCAGAGTCATAGTGTTAAATAGGTTATAGAACTGGCCAGCCTGCCCTTAAAGCCTAGGTCCCAAAACACAGTATTATGCTTCCATCAACAAATGAATAAACATTTCCGTTGCCACAATCAGCTTCAACATTCTGAACAAGTAATTTCTTTTGTGGTTACTTATCATCCAAGGGCCTTGCTCTCTTCCCTGATGCTCTTCCAAGCTCCTACTTTTCTCTATCACTAAAGCATTTTACAATTTGTACCCTCTCCATGGCGTCTAAAAAAGAGGAAAACCAATTTGGATGATTCTGCTATATAAAAAGTAGCCTGAAAAGTATGATTACTGGATCTAATGCAAACACACACATACACACAGAGAGATATATAAGATGTCGTCTAGTTAAATTTTAATTTCAGATAGTGAATACCACATTTTGGATAAGTATGTCCCAAATATTATCTGGAACATACTTATCCTAAAAAAATTATTTATTGCTTATCTGAAATTCAAATTTAACTAAATAGTTCCATATTTTAACTGGCAATCTGACCCTAAAAGTTCAGTGAAATTTTAACATTTTCAACCACGAAATCAATTTCCTTTTGCCATCTTTCTGTCCATGATAAAAAAGAAATCATTTACTTACTCCTTGGAGGCTGAACATTGTACCATATTTATTTCTGTATCTCATTTGGCGAGCATAGATAGTCTATAGATATTTTTTAACTAAAGAAACTACAATCTGAAGTCTTCATGCACATATACATCAACATTACCATTTGATAGCTAAAGACAAGCACATGAGTATATGAAGTAACAAAAAAAATAGCCAGCATTATATTCTTTTAAGATTAAAGATGTGCTATTCCTGGTGGACTCAATAGTCTTTTATGGGGCCTCAACTATGTGCCAGGCTCTATCAGGCACTGGGGATACAAAGAGAACCCCACAGTCTAATGAAAGATAATGGAAAAAGAGAAAAGATTAGCTCATCTAATTCTTCATTTATCTTACCCATCCTTCAATAGAACATTTACTCATTGGTTTTGTGAAACAAATATGCTTTAGCAGTTTGTTTGGGAGAACATGTAATTAATTTTCTTCTTGGTCTCCACTAGATACACGTGGATATCTGTGCTCTCAGCTGCTGCCTGTTATCAGAGTTTGGTATGCATTTGCAAGCAAGCTTTTTCTGATTATTACTGCGTCTCACTCAGACCTGAATCATAAACTGGGTATATAAGAATTTTGACTTCCATACCACTAGGGATCATTTACTACCAAAGGATACTTTAAGGTTTGGTTATCACAGGATACACTGATAATCTTCACAATGAGAAAGTATGTGATCTGAACTCATTTGTTGGAAAAAGAAAATAGCTGTGCTTTGTAATAGTCTCATTAGCAACTTTATGCCAAAACAAATGCTATAATCCTCTGTGAAAGAGGAACAAAAGAGAAAAAATAAGCTTAAATACAACCCACTAATTATTTTCCCAGAAAGCACTAACTAAATGTAGTAAGGTATATAACTCAGATTTATCTTCCTAGTTTATGACACATATGTGCAGCATCGTTCTGTGAGTACTGAATAATATTTGACTGCCTGGAACATCTTTGTTAATTAAAGAACAAAAACTTCCAACAGTTCCTTTTCATGGAGTTGAAGGAGTTCTCTGGAGCAGCAGAAGCACCCAGGGTAGTGATCTGAAATATGGTAGGGGAAATTACAGTCCACAATGAGAAACTCATTTGAAAGTGACCAGCAGCATACACCATGTGTAGGAATGTGGGAAAAGAACACTAAGTATTGAATGGACAGTATAATGACTAAGAACTGTCCATGGATACACCTCAGTGTTGGATAAGTAAGGATGTAACATGATGAAAAAAGTTGACATAGATTTGCTCAAAATATCTGCAGATTGGTTCTCAGATCCTCCATACTGTTCCAGGATTAGGAGATCTGTACTCACAAATGCTTCAAGAGGAAAGGTAAGACTAGCCAAGGACATGGGACTCCTCTGTGTTGCTCTCCTAAAAGCTGCACAATCAGACCTCTACCCTCATTTGCTAATATCATTTGCCTGTCTTATTAGCCTGGAAATGTTTCATGGTCCCTCCCCATGATGTTTGCAAACACGGTCACCCCTAGTAGGTACTGCTAGCTCTTTTGAAAGGCTCACATACTCTTAGGTTTAAGGGCCTTATGGCTATGACTTTGGATCTTTTGATGAACAAACTCCACCAGGATTATAAATGGTCAGGTTGAATATTCACAGCTTGTCAATAGGGTCGGGTCATATGAAAGACCTAGAAATACAAATGTCACCATTTGTTGTGGCTTTCTGACCACCGGGCCAGTGGAAACACCCGGCCAAATGCTTCCTTGTCCAATCATGCATCTCCATGTGGTAGAACTCCTGAGCTTTCCCTGGGTTCAAACTTAACTAGAATGTAATGTATGCAAGTTATCTGTTAATACTCAGTGTGTCCTTTAGTGATTTTAACAATATTTTCCCATTATTCGTCAGACCTTTTTCTCACAGTAATTTTAAAGCAGAATGTAAAAGCAATTCCAGTTTGCCATATAATAAATTGAGGTGTAGAAAATAGAAGTGAAAACTATAATTTATATGTCAGGCACTGTGCTTGATGTGTAAATACATTCTATAATATAATAGTCACAACAGTCAAGAAAGTTAGGAGTTATACCCACTTTCAAGGTGAAGAAACTCAGTCCCACAAAAGGCTATGGAACACAATTGGAATTCATTATAAACTATGGCCCAAATAAAATTGCTCTAGTCAATGAACTGAGATTGTAACTTAGGCAGATACTGTTTTGTTTTGTTTTTGTTGGTAGTGTTCATTTTGTTTGGCATCTGATCTATGCTAAGGTATATACCTGCATTACTTATTTAACTATGTTTGACCAAAATTGTCTGACTCCATGACATCATGTTACATGACTCCATGAAGTAAAATCTAAGAAACATGTCATGAATCCATTTGCTTTACAAAAATGCAATAGAAGTGTACTTCCTGAAAAAGTCCAGTAGTTTGACCTCATATTTGTAGGTCCAGGGACATTTCTCAGATCTTTAATTTTAGGTTTTAAGGTCTCACTATTGGTAAGAGATCCAAGAAAGAGAGAGCTAGGACTGAATGACATTAAATTGCTCCCAGCTTGGAGACGCAGTTTACTTACTCACACAACAATGCTGTTGAATCTGTTGAGAGTTTACAATTCCTCCTTCTCTCCTTGAAGGAAGTTCTCTCTCCAAAAACTCGATTTCTTAAATCCAGTACTCTATCCAGTACTCTTTCCTTCACTCGCCTCTGTGATCACGGCAGTGGAGATGGGTCTGTTCTGAGCCGGCCGCTAGAAGCAGGGCAAGTGGGCCAGTGGGTTAGCCATTTGAATAAGGGCTCACTGCCCCCTAAGGAGGAATTTACCATAACAATTTCAGAGGAATCGTTATGCCCTTTGCCCCTTCTGTCTGGATGGGGTAAATCAATTTTAATGAAATCATTTCAGTTAATCTTTTATGTATAACTTGCTTTGTTCCATGGGTGTGAATTTTACCAGGTCAACCCCCAAATGCTTCAGAGGTGCTTAGGCTGTCAAACCAAACTGCCTGAAATAATTTGCCCAGCCAGGGTTACACGGAGTAGAGGACTAAGCTTAGAATGGATATTTCCTCGTTCCTAAACCAATATTCTATTCTCTCTCACTGCCTTTTTTCCCCCCTAATAAAAGTGTTGTAGCTAATTACTGGATTAGGAAACCTAAAGCCATATGAAAACATCCCTAATGGCAACAAAGGTTAAAGGGGGAAGAAGCAGGATGCATTTGTGTGCTGATTATCGTTGAAGGACAAAAGTCTTTTTGAAAATCATGTTCTTCTCCAGCAATAAGCTCTTATAATAGATCTCCACCCGCAGAGATTAAAAGGCTTCAGGGCTATACAAATAACAATAATCAGACCAGAAACTGTTAAAAGCATAAGACAGGTAAACCCAATGAGAAGCCTTCAGAGGGAAGCAGATAAGCACCACATCAGAGGGAAAATGTCAGTGAAGATATTTTGCTCTAGATTTTTTTCTCTCTCTCTTGAAGAGAGGAGAAGGCACTGATTAGAAACAGAAAAATGTATGCATTTTAAAAAGAAAGAGGAGGGCAACGGAGGCATATCTGCCTGGTAGACTCTTGTCCCTGAAACTTTGGGGGCTTACTTTGCATGTAACCCTGTGCCACGGTAGCTCGACCTTATCTTTTCGGAAAAGTTGAGATTCAAAAATATATGCCAGTCAGGTATAAAAGTAAATGTTAAACACATTAAAAAATTTAAAATGAGGGAAAACATGTGGTTGAAACACATTCAGATTCAAAGTTGGGTGGGTGGTAGGACGGTAACAGATAAAATGCTGATTTATTTCCCATTGCCTCACCCAGGTCATAGAGGTCACCAAAGATAAAGAGAATGGGGATCTCGTGGATTTGTTCTCAGTAATCCACCTGCCCCAGAAGGTGGCCAGAGCTGGGCGCCCCCTTTTAACTTACTTCATGAGAGTCTTGATTGCATAGGAAAGATATGAAATGATTGCCTGATGTAGATAAATGGTTTTCTGCCTTGACATCAACACTCGTTTTTAATACTTCTCTGAGTAACTAACTCAATTTCTTTGACCATCATTATGGAGTTACAATTTACATATCATACAATTCACCCATTTTAACTGGATAACTCAATGGAGTCTAGTAAATAGGGAGAGTTGTGTAACTATCACCATAAGATTTTTCTCTTTGTCTATGACTTTCTGCAGTTTGATTATACTCTGTCTTGATGTCTTCTTTGGTATTCATGCCCTTGGACATTCTATGAGTCTCCTTTATCTGTGGCTTTGTGCCGCCATTAATATTGAAAAGTTCTTGACCATTATTGCTTTGAATATTTCTTCCACTCCATTCTCTCCTTTGGGTATTCCAGTGCCGTGTGTGTGCTCCTTTCGCTGTCGAACCATGGTTCTTGCATGTTCCTTTCTGGTTTTACTTACTTGGTTTTGCTCTTTCTCTTTGCATTTTCAATTTGGGAACTTTCTCCTGAAACTCTCTTCCAGCTCCCTACTTCTTTCTTAGGCTGCGTCTAGTTTCCTGATGAGCCTGTGGAAGATGCTCTTCCCTTCTGTTACTATGATTTTGATTTCTAGAATTTCCTTTTGATTCTTCAAGTTTCTGTCTCATCCATTACCCATTTGTTCTTGCATGTGGTCATGTTAATCATAGTTATTTTATTTTTAATTTTTTAATTTTTATTTATTTATTTGACAGAAGGAGAGAGCACAAGCATGGGGAGTGGCAGGCAGAGGGAGAGGAAGAAGCAGCTCCCTCCTGAGCAAGGAGTTCAATGGCGGCTCGATCCCAGGACCCTGGGATCACGACCTGAGCTAAAGGCAGACGCTTAACCACCTGAGCCACCCAGGTGCCCCAATCATAGTTATTTTAAATTCCCTGTCTGGTAATTCCTACATCTGTATCATATTTTAGTCTGATTCTGATTGCTTTGTCTCCTCAGACTGTTCTGTTGGGGAAAGGGGTTGTTTCTGTTCTATTTTGCTTGTTTGGTTTTTTTGCCTTGTCATTTTATGTTGGAAGCAAAATGTATTGATAGTGTTAACAGGAGAAGAGATAAATGGCCTTTAGTATGAGGATTTATGGTAACCAGCCTACAGTACAGGCTATGTTTAATGTTTTCTGTACCTGTAAGTGCCAGAGGCTTTAAAGTCCTCTAAGTATCCTTGTTTTTGTCTCAGTCTCTTGACCCTGGGCTTCCCCAAGTGTTCCTCTTTAGAAAGAGGACAACCTGAAAGGGCAACTCTTTCAATTGTCATCCACTGTTGTTTTACTGGAATCCTTTAGGTGTGATGATAAGATGCGGGAGTGGGGGAAGCATTCTGCTCTCTTACACTTAATTATCCTAGTTTTATAGTGGGCCTGTATCTTTATATATTCTGAGTACAAGTTCTTTGTTGAATATGGGATTTGTAAATATCATCTTCTAGTTTGTAACTTGGTTTTTTAAATTCTTTACAGACCTTACTAAATTCACTCATTAAACAATATAGTACTAACTAGTGAAAACAGACATTTGGACCAATGGAATAGAGCAGAGACCCCAAAAATTTAGTCAAATGATTTTTGATAAGGGTGCAAAGGCTATTCAATGGAGAAAGGGCCATCTTTTCAATAAATAGAGCTGTGAAGCTACATAAGAAGGAAAGAAATGAAGTTGGACCCTTACCTAAAACCCTATACAAAAATCAACTCAAATGGACTAAAGGTCTAAATGTTAATGCCAAAACTACAAAACTCTTAGAAGAAAACATAGCACAAAAGCTTCATGACTCTGGATTTGGCCATGATTTCCTGGATATGACACCAAAGACATAGGCAACAACTCTAACAAAATTTAGACCTCATGAAACTTTAAAATTCTGTGCACCAAAAGACATTACCAATGGAGTAAAAAGGAAATCCAGAGAATGGGAAAGAAATATTTGCAAATCATATATCAGGTAAGGGACTAACAACCAGAATATGTAGAGAACTCCTCAAACATAACAACCAGGAACAAGCCAATTAAAAAATAGGCAAAGAATTTGAATAGGTATTTCTCCAATGATCTCCAAATGGCTATTAAGTACATGAAAAGATGCTCAACATCACTAATCATTAGGAAAATGCAAATCAAAACTACAATGAGATGCTACCTCATACCCATTAGAATGGCTGCTATAATTAAATAAATAAATCCAGAAAATAACTTGTGTTAGTGAGGATGTGGAGTGATTGGAACCATCCTGGATTGTTGATGAGAATGTCAAATGGTACAGTTGCTGTGGAAAAGTGTGGCACTTTCTCAAAAATTAAAAGTAGAACCACTATGAGATCCAACAATTCCGCTCCTGGATGTATATCCCAAAAAATTAAAAGCAGGGTTTTGGAGACATATTTTTATACCCATGATCTGAGTAACATTATTTGTAGTAGCTAAAGCATGAACACAATCCTTATTGTCAGATAAGTGGGTAAGCAAAATGCAGTATATACATAAAATGGAATATTGTTCAGTCTTAAAAAGAAGGAAATTTTGACAAAGGCAACAACATAGTGAACCTTGAGGACACTATGCTAGGTAAAATAAGCCAGTCACAATGACAAATAGTACTGAGAGTAGTCAAAATCATGGACAGAAAGTAGAATGGTGGTTACTACGGGCTAGAAGGAGGGGAGAGTGGGAAGTTACCATTTAATTGGTATAGAGTTTCAGTTTTATAAAACACAAAGAATTCTGGATATGGATATGGATGGTGGTGAGGGTTGCACATTATGAATATATTTACTACCTTAACTATATACTTAACTGTACACTTAAAAATGGTTAAGATGGTAAATTTTATATCATGTGTATTTTACTTCAGAAAAAAAGATCACAATAACTAGATTGTGTGATTGTGTGATTGTGTGATTAAAAATTAACAAGCACTCTTTTTTTTTTTTTTTAAACAAGCACCCTTTTTAAAACTGCTGGAAATCTTAACTGAAATAGCTTCCTTGGAAAGGAAGTTGGCAATATGTAGTTAGGCTGAAAATGTTTATATCCTGTGGTCCCACGGTTCCACTTGTAGGTTCATACCCTAGAGAAAATCGTGCATGTGTGCAATAAAAGACCTGCTCTAAATTGTTCAAAACAGTAGAGGTTGTGACAATAAAAAACTAAAAAGATTCTAAATGCCCATCAACAGTAGAATGGATAAGTTGTGCATATTCTATGATGGAATATTACACAAAAGTGATAACTGAATTATACGTCTATAAATCAAAGGCAAAGATTTAAAAGTTGATATGATACAAATACTCATATGACAATAACAAATATTTAAGAGTAGCCAGAAAAACACTAAGAAAGTAAGTCTATAAGGAAGACTACCTCACCAGACATTGAAACATATTGGAGACTTTAATTCTGGGTTCAGCAGGCTTCCATGGCTCTACTCGGCTCACTGCTAAAGATTCTATGATTAAACCATTATACAGCACTGGTGCATGACGAGACAGACTAGTGGAATAAAATATATAGCCCTGAAATAGAACCAACTACATGTACAAATTCAGTATATGACAGAGCTAGCATCTCAAAACACTGGGACAAGATTGACTTTATAAACCTGGTGTCAAGATAAATGGTTAGTTACTAGGGAAAAAATACAAGTAGACCTATATTTCACGCGATTCGCCAAAATAAACTCCAAATGCTTTAGGTATCTACATGTAAAAAAATGAACCATAAAAGTTCAAGAGTAAAACATGGGTAAGTTATTCAGAGTAGATGAAGGCTTTCTAATTACTACTCAAGATAAGAGGCAAAAAAAACATTAAACTTGACCACATAAAAATTGAAATTTCATGTGACACAAACTATCAAAATAATGACAAAACTATCAAAAATAAAGACAAAATACAATTGAAAAAAGTAGGAGAAAATATTTGAAAAATATACTTCAAAGGGCTGAATGTTTAATATCTATACTTACATAATATGTGTAAATATATATTATATACATAAATATATAATTTAAAATTTGAGGGACAAAGGATCCAAAGCCTCAAAAAAGAGACCCAAATAAGCAATTCACACAGACACAAAGAACTTAAACGATCCTGAAACCTATGGAAAAATATTCAAATTCAATCATAATGGGATATGTAAATCAAAACAACCCTAAATAGAATGTAAGATCCTGGGTTGGAACCTGGAACACAAAAAGCGCTGGTAGAAAATATGGTGATATTCATAAAGGTCCGTCGTTAATAGCACTTTTCCAATGGCACATACACAGTTTCCTGGCTTTGATCACTAACTATCGCAAGACAGTAACTTTAGGGGAAGCTGGGTGAAGTCTATACTGTAAGGCGATTTAACAGTTCAGTAACTCTGAAATCTTTTCTAAATAAAAAGTTTTTTAAAAAAAATATATTTAGGGTTACAACATTTTCAGTAACACTACTAAGAATCATAAGGGAATGGCAAGAATAAAATATAGACGAGTGATTACACCTGAAGGTGACAGATGGGAAACAGATTGGGGAGGGGTACTCAGGGGACTTCAAGAGTCATTTTAATATTACTGCTCTTAGCATAGGTGTGACTACACGAGTTCATTGTAACATGACTATTTTATACTTTTTATATATTTGATAATTCTTTTGAATCAGTGCAATATATTTAATAAATACAATATATGATCCTAGCAGAAATATAAAGCGTTTACATTGCAAAGAGGCTTTTTGTAGCAATTTGAAGTTGCACTGCATTAAATCTCAATACTCCTGAAAAGGCCTTTCGATGTTAAAATTTGAAGTGTTAAGTTTGCTTACTCCTCCATCTGTAGGTCCCTAATGTGAGCTGGCTTGCGTTTAAGGATAGTAAAATCTTGGCAACAATGCAGTTCAGTTCTGAGTGTGGTATCAATGGAGAAAGGGAAACAGTTGGAATATTTGCCTTTGGATACAATTTTAAGAAGAACAAATGGAAGAGAGTACTTATTGGCACATACTGAGAAAAATCCCCCTGCAGTGAGTCTCAAGATACCCAATTAAGATAAAATTAAATCATGCAAATATTGATCCAGCTAAATTTGCCAGGGGTAAGTCTTATTATCAGTCAAATTTCTTTATATCAAGTAGCAAGGAACTGTAGAAAAGACAAAAATGTTTCAGATATTTTTTAAGTCAGCTGAACAGTAATAATAGAGAAAAACATTTCATTGCACTTTTATTACTTATACTGGTTATTGATTCGTAGTTTTGGTTATTGTGACCAATTGCATTTAAAGCATCAGACCCTTTCTCAGGTGTTTAGCACTATCATAGGTAATGTTCTACCCTCAAAGAGCTAACATTTTTCTTTGAATAAGATGCGCACATTTTAGGCAATTTGTACAGAGCTAAATGCATAAAACGGCCAGCAGCAGACCCGTGAGCACAACAATGGCACATACACTCTGAATGTCCTTGGAAAGTGTCTATTAGTAATTTCATTGATCAAAGTAATCGGATTTACTTTTATCACAGACTGAAATCACCTTCTGGGGAACTCCATCCAGTTGTTGTAGAAAAATACGTATTTAATTCCACAACTTTGCTCGAATGAATGCAGGTCTGAATTTCCTTAGTAAGATTTTTTTTTCCTTAAAGATAGTTTCCAAAAGCAAAATATGCATTTAAAACTTTGCAATAAAGCAAACTTAAAAAAAAAAATTGCCTCCAGTAAGAAAGGTATAGACATTTGGTCATGAATTTTCCTAAAATTGCCTTCCTTGTTTCGGTCGTTGTTACAAGTTGTTAGCCATAATCTAATAGGTATGAATGACAAGGAAAGTAGCTGATTTATTTAAAGTCTACCAATTTCGCATGTCTGTGTGAGTACAGACCACATCAAAGCACTCACCTTGGAGGTCATATTTACCATCGATGCTGACCCTTGACCAAAACATTTCTGGAGTTCCTCTTTTGGAATTGCTCTCAGACCTTGAGATACGCTCCAGAGAATCCTCAGTAGAGAATCGTAATCCTTTGATAATGGATTTGATATTTGAAAAGGAAGTGATGTGGAGTTCAGGATAGTGAAAAAAATGGGTGATGAATCTGGTGAGTAGAATTCTGGGCTAAAAATGAGGCATGATGCATTCAAGTGGATTGTACACAAATGGCCCCTTAATTAAAATGAGCACATAAATTTGCAAAGAACCTAATTTGAAGAACAATATTAATTTGTTTGCATTAGTTACAGTATTGACGTTTAACTGGGAGCGGGTTCTGGTTTGTTGTCTTAAATGTTGGAGGAGTGTCGCACACATCTCTGACAAGCCATTCTACTTCTGCTAGGCCAGGTCTCTTGCCTAGAAGTCACTTCAGCACTATCATTATGGGGTACTGCCCTGAGTTCCTATGTCTTCTTCTAGAACGGGTGGAACACAGAAGGTTGTAGCCACTCTTTTCTTTCCTCACAGAGCCGGCAGCCTGAAGGAAGCCACAAATGAAGGCCGTTTCAAAGAGCTGGAGTAAATGACAATAAAAGAGCCACAGGGTAACCAAACCCCCCAAACCTACCAATTTGTTGAAATTCGATCAAAATGAAATGGAAAACAAGTTCACTAAAGGAAGACACACAGCCGAGAGACATGTGGGGAGCAAACAAGGGATATTTTCACCTAAAGGCACGAGTTACATGCAGAGACCTCCGTTTCTGTCAAAAATAGTTGGCAGCGACTTCTCCTCTCTTCCCCCGACTGTAGCTTTTCTCCCTAACTTGCCGCTCATTTCCCCCCTCCGGGCGTCCTCCTCGGCCTCCAGCGTGGCTGTCCATCCCAAGGGCCCCCACAGAGCTTAGGGCAATTGATGGCTCCTGTGAGTCATATCCTGACCCCTGATTTTGTTTCCTCTCCCCCTCACGCTTTTCTAAAGATAAGATGAAGCCACTTTCTCTCCTCTAGCTGTTCAAATTGCTTTCTCATTACCTTTGAGGCCGTACAGGAGGGCGGTTAAGTGCACAAGTTTGAATCTCCGCCTCACTCCTTAATAGCCTTAAGATCTACCTCACAGGCGCGTTATGGAGATTGAAGGAGCTCCTGCTCCTAAAGCTCTGAAGGCCAGAATGAGCCCTCAATGGATGTGGGTTATGATTGTTCTTATGAACACGGACTTCCCCGCGCTCAGCAAACGCTACCTCCCTGTGCCACCCTATAAGGACCTCGCCGGGCATATTCAAGGGCCCACAGCTTTCGGCCGGCTAGCTGCTCTGCTCGCACTTAGGCCTGTGAGGAGCTCCAGGCACGGGGAATTCTGTCACCTCACGAGACTTTTATCTGGAACAGCCTTTATCTCTTTCACTGTGGGGATTTTCCCCCAGGCTCTTTTGTCCTCTCTTTCAGAGCCCCTTTTGCCTCCTTTTTGTGCTCCATTTGCTTAAGGGGGGGTAAGTTGGCTATAGGGGGGTAGAGTTGCCCTATTTACAAGAGAAGCTATCGCCATGGTAACTTGGTATTTTGATACAGGCATGAAACAATTCTGAGGGAAAAATAGATCCCTTATTTTTCAACTTTGGCACGTAGATGTATGGGAATCAAAATTCTTGCCCAATGTTATATAGCTGGTTCAAATGTCAAAGCAAAGAAACAAGTTTTGTTGATATTTTAAATAAGTATTGAGCAACCGCAGCATGCTATCAATGGAGCTGAACATTCTCACAATTAATTTCTGCCTCTGAGGCTCTAAACGCTTGAAGGCAGCACGGCATCTACTACTTTGGTGAACTCATTCTCTGAATGAAAAAAAAAAATGGGGACCCACGGTTAGACAAAGAATGGCTGTGTTCACCCAGATTGCAAAAGGCATTGTGAAAGATGTCTTTCGGAGTTGCTGGGATATTTTGATTGTTTATTGAGAAGGAACAAGACAGAGAATTTGAAAAATCAGCCCATTCGGCCGGGTCAGAGGAACAGTGTTGCAGTGTATCCTACTTCTATGTGTGTAGGGCCCAGGGAGGAGGCTGGTGTGGGTTACTGACAGCCAGGCTCCCCAGCAGGCACTGCTAATGTAGATGAGTGACTTGTCACTCCTGCCTTTGGCGCTCTTCATCTGGTGTGGAAACGAGTAATTCCAATGCCATGTGGGGTCTCTGTGACGAGAGCTCCGAGAGGCTGTGAGAGAAGGAAAGAAGGCGTCCTAGAGATGAATTTTGAACTGTTTTGAAGGGTGGCCAGCTGGTAAAATCAGGTACCGGTGACACTGGTGTGTGGCCTCTCTCCAAATGATGAACTTCTGTGCTCCCTCTGCCAAGTGAGGCCAAGCCTCGACTCTCCCTCGGCATATTCCGACGCCCTGGGTGTTCCTACAAGCAGGCTCGCTGACGGGCCCCATGTGAATTCCCATGTGCAGCTATTTTCAGTTTGCCAAATGTGCCACGTTTTCTCTGCCCTTTGCTCATTTCGTTCCATCTGTCCAAAATCTCCCGGTGGCACCGCGACTCGTCCTCTCACCATCTCACATATCTGCTTCCTCTTAACCAACGTTTGCTTGTCCTTCAGGCCTTGGCTTCGATGTTCTCCCCTTGGATAACTTTTGCTGCTGCCTGGAGGGTGGGCTAGCTCTCCAGGTTCTTTCTCCAGCATTCTCTACTTCCCTTCTATCGGTGCGTATAAAAGTGTCCTGTCACTGCCAGTTTTCTGGTCTGGCTCTGGCAATTTCACTCGCTCCTTTCGCTCTCTTCGATGTTATGAGCCATCAGTGGCCACACGAGGTGCTCTTCCCTTTTGTGTCCCCAGGACCTAAATGAATTTTTATTAAATTGATGCACAAATGAAGAAAGGGGGACATTGTCTATTCTATGGAAGAAACTACCTTGTCTCATAATGCTGTTTCTTGGATTCGTTTGAGAGAATCTTCCTGAAAGGTGTTTTGATGTTTTTGGTCATTCAGACTGAGTTCCAAGAGTTAAGTGTTTTGCAACCAAGTTCTTTGTCCATAGATATTTTTTGACAATATTTTCTTCAAGGCTGAAGTGTGCCTATTCATTTTCTTTACAGTGTCTTCTGATGAGAAGAAGACTTTAGTTTTAAAGAAGCCCTCTAATTTGTCATTTTTTTTTCCTTTGTGTTATTGCTTTCTGTGTCTAAGAAGACTTTATTTGCATTAGGGAAGTCTCCTTCAATTCCTGGTTTGCTAAGAATTTTTTAAAAGCATGAATGAGTATTGAATTTTAAAATTTTGTTAAATTCTTTTTCTGCATCTATTAAGGGGGCTGTATAATTATTCTTTTTTATTCGAATAATGTAGTGAGTGACATCGATTGATTTTCAAATGTTAAACCAATTTTGGGATTAATCCTAAGTTTTCATGGAGTATTATCCTTTTAATATACTGGAAACTTGATTTGCTATTATTTTCTTAAGGTTTTTATGACGATGGTCATGAGTGATATCAGTCTGTAGTTTTCTTATAATGTCTTCGCAAGGTTTTGGCATGATGATTATGTTGGCCTCAGAAAATGAGTTTTGAAGTATTCATTCTATTTTCTGAAATAGTTGTGTCAGGTGTGTATTGTTTTTTAAATGTTTCTGTGATGGAAATCATAGGTGGGGGTCCCTGGGTGGCTCAGTTGGTTAAGTGTTTGACTCTTGGTTTCAGCTCAGGTCATGATCTCAGGGTCATGGGATCAGGTCCCGTGTTGGGCTCTAAGCTCAGCAAGGAGTCTGCTAAAATTTCTCTCTCCCTGTCCCTCTGCCCCGCCCTGAGCTCATTTGCTCTTTCAACCTCTCTCAAACAAATGAATAAATCTTAAAAAAAAAAAAAAAAAGAAAGAAAGAAAGAAATCACAGGTTAAGGACACCTAAATATGACATATTCAGTGAAGGAAGGTTTTTTATTATGAAATCAGTTTTCTTAATAAATAAAAGGATATACTATGTTTTCTTTTTTATCATATGGTAGTTTTCATGAGTAACATTTTCAAATAATTCCTCTTTTTCATCTAAATTAAAGTACATAAAGTTTATAGTAGTATTTTCTTCCTATCCTTTTAAGTCTGTAATCTATAACAGTATCACACTTGTGATCGTTAATTTTATATGTTGATTTGGCTAAGACACAAGGTGTCCATTTGTTTGGTCAAATATTATTCTGGGTGCTTCTATGAGGGTGTTTCCAAAACATAATTTTGGATGAGATTAACATTAAAATCAGTGGGCTTTGAGTAAAACAGATTGAGTTCCATAATGTCGGTGGGCCTCGTCTAATCAGTTGAAGGCCTAAATAAAACAAACTAGTGTTTCTTGAGCAAAAGTTCCATAACGTTGGTGGGCCTCATTTAATCAGTTGAAGGCTTGAATAAAACAAATAGGCTAGTGTTTCCTGAGCAAAAGAGAATGCTCTAGCAGATGACTTTGATTTCATCTACAGTATCAGCTCTTCATACTTCTACAGCAAACTGCCTTTGGACTTGAACAAGAACATTGGCTCTCATGACTCTCCAGGCACTCTGTACTTGCCAGTATCCATAACTGCATGAGCCATTTCCTCATAACAAACAAATAAGATAAGTATCCTGTTGGTTCTGGTTCTTCTGTAGAATTCTGACTAATACAACTCATTTAATTCCTGATATTGGTAGTTGTTTTCTTATTAATCAGTCATGCTAGATGTTTGTCAATTTGTTACTCCTTTCAAAGAGCCAGATTTTTGCTTTATTAACTGTTTTTATATTCTGTATTTTATATTCTGTCTTTTTCCTATCTCATTAATTTCTGGTCCTCTATTCCTACTTTGGGTTTAATTTGTTCAAATTTTTATTAAGGTGAAAATATAGATAGCTTCAACCTTTCTTCTTTTGTAATATAAACATTTAAAGCTACTTTTTCTTTCTAAACACTATTTTAGTTGCCTGCCATAGGTTTGGGCAAGTATCTTCATTATCTCTTACTTTGCCGTAATGTCTAATTTCTCTCATGATTTCTTAGACACGTGGGTTATTTACAGGTTTGTTGTTTAACTTCCAAGTATTTGGAGTTTTAAAATATCTTATTATTTACTTCTACTTTAGTGTTATTGTGGTCAGAACTCCTAATCTATAATGTTTTAATCTTTTGAAATTTATTGAGACTTGTTTTATGATCCATCACATGATTTACCTTCTTGAACATTTCATGTACACTTTTAAGGAATATGTATTGGACAGTAGTTGAGTATTCATTCCATAGATGTCAATTAGATCAAATTGTTTAATAGTGTTGTGCAATTCACTATTGCATCTTTTGTATATTTTTTTCTGTTACTGAGAGAGGATTGTTGAAATCTGACCCTTACTGCTGATTTATCTACTAGTATTTTTAGTTCTGTCATGTTTTGCTTTTGTATTTTGCAGTTGTGTAGGTAGGTACATACGTATTGAAGATTTTATATCTTCTTGATAAATTAACCATTCCATTATACTCAAATCTTCTCTTGTCTGGTGCTGTTTTTTTGCCTTTAAGTCTTTCCTTTTTCTTTCTTATTTATTTGTTTATTTTTAAAGATTTATTATTTATGAGAGAGGAAAAGACAGAGAAACAGAGAGAATATGTGAGTGGGGGAAGGGGCAGAGAGAGAGAGATGGAGAGAGAGAGAGAGACTCTCATGCAGACTCCCTGCTGAGTGTGGAGCCCAAAGTGGGGCTTGATCCCAGGACCCCAAGATTTAGATACCTACATGTATCATTTCCAGGGCTCTTTGTTTGGTGCAGTAGATCTGAGTTGCCATAAGGTGTTTTTCTTTTAGCCTGAAGAACTCCCTATAGCATATATTGTAGTGCAGGTTGGATGGGAAAGAATATGCTCATTTTTGTTGATCTTAAAATGATAACCTTTATTTTTGAAGAATATTTTAAATAGATATAGAATTTCGAGTTGTTAGATTTTATTTTGGGGAAGTCTGAAGAATGTTGTTTCATTGTTTTGATACCACTGTTTCTGAAGAAAAGAAAATCTGACTAAAATTTATATTTCTATATACAAAACATCATTTTTTTCTAGTTATTCTTCAAAATTTTTCCCAGTAGGCTTCTACAGGAGGCTTTGAGGAATAGACTGAAGGGACACACTATACCCCACTACTTGTAAAGACACTTTTATAGACAAATATTTAATTGTGAATTTGATGTGATGTTGACATCTACCTGAACCATTAGTGAAAGAGGAAGAAATTCTTCTTAAATAAATAAATAAATAAATAAATAAATTGCTGAGTTATACATACTTTGGGAAGAGTTATATAATATATAGTCTCTTTCTGATATGAGGGAAAGGGACACATCACTTGGAAAGTGATCACTTTCAAACACTTTTTCATGAAGTTATATAATAGTTATCCAAATAGTAAAACTAATAGTAAAAGTTGTTACTATATAGTCAAGGTATTGTTGAAAGTACTTCATCTATATTAATTCATGTAATACTGAAAATAATGCTATGAAATAGGAATGAATATTAATATTTGTTTCCTGGTTGAGGAAATTGAGACTTAGGCAGAAATAAGCTGAAAATACTTGTCTTTATTTTTAAAGCCAAGAACCTGCTCTCTGGGTACAGAGTGTAATCTCTCCTCCCATGCTTATTTCTGGTACTTGTATTTTACCCTCTTCTTCCTCCTTTAGTACTTCGTGTTTGCTTTTCATGTTCTTCATCTGACATGATTTTAAGAGTTGTAAGTTATCCAAAATCTAATTTTTCTTTATCTTTAAAAATACTCTCCAGTCTTGGCAAACATTCACACTTCTAAATCACTCCAGTGAATGTCCATTTTGTCTTTTTAACTTTCAGGCTTCCTGTCACGAATACTAATTTGACTTGACGAAATCATTCCTTTTCAATTACAAGAAGCAATAACCAGTTTCTGTCCCCAGAACAACAATCCTCAAACTTCTTTCAATGGCCTGTCCTCCATGTTGAATTACGTGTAATGATATATTAGTGTGACTTGATATCCAGTAGGGATTGATTTGACTCTACCAAACTCCCAATCTCATTTCTTCTAAGTCCTTAGGTGCTTCTAAGACCTTTTGAATAGGGATGATAGATCTTTTTTTGGCGGGGGTGGGGGGGGGGTTATCATGTCACTTTAAAATGTGAAGTTTTCTTTTTTGTAAAAGATAGAGTAAAAAATTTTTGCAACCTCATAAGATACTCTATCAGAATACAAACAAAAAACAAAACAAAAACAAAAAAAACAGTGAGATGCCATACATGAAGAGCAATTAAATGATAACTCACAATCGCTTCAACATTGGGCATCATCTTTGTTCTGGTATTAAAAACTAGTAAGAGTCTTAAGTAGCTCAACATCTATGAGGAGTTTTAGTATACATTTAAATCAGTATTTTTAGTTCAATCTGCAGAGAACTGGCGTTCACTGAGAAACATGGAAATGGCAACCAATAAAAGGGAAATGGTTTCCTTCTCTGAGCTGCCTATATGAGAAAATATTATTAACAATAATGGAGGTTAGTCATTCACATTGAGAGGGCACTATGCCCATAAGTGCTCTTGAAGCAACATGTCAAATTTGCCTGTTTCTAAAGTTCTGATTTATGTAGTGCCTTATCCACTGTGTAATAATATCAGTCTCTGAAGTGCATCCCATAATTATACCAGCAATAACCATTTCTTTTTGTTTATAAAAGTAACAGCGAGTGAGCAGCTGAAATGTAATTTTCTGGAGCAAAGATCTAAGAATTGATAATATCTTTTTAACTCTCTTTCTACCATTTTCAAATCCCAGTTCAAAAGGTCAAGATTTTTGTTCATAATGATTTTGAAACTATGTTGCCCTGTAAAGTAATGGAATTAACAACGACTGAAAATCACAGATATGTTATTGATTAGCTTTCAATGAATATCTGAAAATGTTAAAATAAAAGCAAACCTCAATTATTCAGTGTAATATAAGGAACAAGACAGTCTATCTGAATTTTCTGGTTATGGGAAGTTTGAGTCATTTCTGCTAGATGTATGAATCAGTTTACTTAACTTGCCTCATTGAATCACTTTGTATTTTTTTAAGATATTAGCATTAATGAACCACCAGACTTGAATTCAGAAATTAAAATATTTATTGCATGGTCAATAGTCTTTGGAAAGTATTATAAAAACAGAAATTTGAAGTTTCCACCAAATCCCATAGGTGAAAAAGAATAATTTTTCCCCTAAAAATGACTAATTATTTCAAATATAAAATTTAATTCAAAATTTGATGCCAAAAAGTTTTGCAAAACAACTGGATAATTTAGAATTTATGTAATCTTATTTTAAGAGATGATAAAAATGCAAATATGAAATTGCCTTTGGCTCTCTTAGCTAAGAGAATAAATCCTGGTTGAATCATTTATCCCCCTTTATACATATTTATATTTTTGCTGTAGCCTGAAAACTTAGAGGTAAAAAGTAAAGGCCTTTAGAGGTATCTAGGATGCGATCGGCAAACAGATTAAAAGTCATGGTATTTAGCAATGTGCCTTCCTCTGCCCCTTTCTCTCAGTGCCTTCCTCTGCCCCTTTCTCTCAGTGCCCGTGCCTATCTCCATATGTGCCTCTGTCTCAAGGTAAGCACTACCTTATTTTCCCCCAAATGAGTAAGAATCAAATTTAAATTTCATTAAAAAATTTTTTTTGAGATTTTATTTATTTCTTTGTCAGAGAGACGGAGCACAACCAGGGGGAGCAGCAGGCAGAAGGAGAAGCAGATGAGTAAGGAGCCTGATGTGGGACTCGATCCCAGGACCCTGGGATCATGACCTGAGCTGAAGACAGCCACTTAACCGACTGAGCCACCCAGGCATCCCTAAATTTCATTTTACTCCACTTATTGTAAGAAATTAACGCCACCTGCCTGACATGCAGAATGACATGATTTGGGTAAACTGTTAACATAATATATGGCTTTCCTCTCTTCAAATGGTGTAGTTATTTTGGGGGTTATTGTATAAGAGACAGCAAGCTTACTAAAGATTTTTTCTACTGTCTCTTCATGAAAATTGATTAATATTACATATACAAGGAAAACATTTAAATGAAATTGACTTTTCGTTTTGCAAGAAATTTTTGGCCAGACACTTTGGGGATTATGAACCAATTAACCATTCTTGATTTGAGACTTTCTGGGTGCCGGTTATATTTCTTAGGACTTGTTTGATTTTTGCTATAAGAAAATTGTTCTAAGGAAAGTCAAATTTAATACAAGGGTGCAAGGGTGTCTTTTGGAACCCACTGGTGGCAATGGGGTTAGTACTGAAGAATGTCTGAGAAGGAGGCACTGTGCTGCTATCCCCATTAGTTTTGCCTTTGGGCAGTTGCTGGGTTCCGAGCTCCTAGTTGCAAACCAGCTCCCTTTGTTTCTCAATTCATATGACACAAAGTGGGTATTTAATAACTCCACAATTACACTGCCTCCATTGAGAAATGCCAAGATGAAGCTGAAGTCCTATTTGCAATGAATGACATAGTTTCAGAGGCCCCACCCATTCTGTCCTGAAGGTGGGATGTGTTACATAGTGGCACATAGTGGTGGTTGTTATAAACTGTGTAAATGGTGGGGAGAACTTTGAAGGTACAATATGCTTTGATTTTAACTCTCAGATTGCTTCATAAAATTTTGACATATTAGAGAGATAGATATGTATGGGGCCAACTGGTTGTATTTACTGATTTTTAAAAAATATTTATCAATGATCAGTCAGGTATCATTCAAATAAACCTGGGAAGAAAGAGCTAGAATTGGCTTATAGAATCCCACTGCTAGTGTACAGAGATGTTACCAATATTTGCTCATTTAGAATCATGTTGGTTAGCAAATCATAGAATATATTTGCTCCTTTTTTATTTTAAAAATAAGTAGCACTAGACAATAGTATGAAAGAAAACACAAGCACATAGGTTCATATGTAGTTGTAATTCTTAAATGTTAATTGTTGACTCTGGCATTCTCTGATGTAATGTGGCTCATAAACATGAGGTCAAAAGGCAGGGATGGGAGACAAATTGCTGAGATCATGGTGTTGTTGAAGCCAAGGTCAAAGGTGTGAGCTCCGTGTGGGCCATGTTCCTTAGAGAGAAAATGAAAAGCCTACATCTCCAACCTCCCTTATTCTCAATATTAACAACACACCATTAAACAGGAGGGAAACTGGTGATACTAAAGAGATTTCTTAACCAAAATACCTGTCCCCCTTACTGTATCTAATATCAATTTCATATATAAGGGGAATTTCTTATTTAATCAAAAGACTATCTTAATTAGGAGTGAATCCAGGGATGCCTGGGTGGTTCACTCAGTTAAGCGGACCCCTTCAGCTCAGGTCATGACCCCAGGGTCCTGGGATCTAGTCCCATGTCAGGCTCCTTCCTCAGCAGGGAGCCTGCTTCTCCCTCTGCCTTTTTCTGCTCGCTGCTCCCCCTGCTTGTGCTCTCTCTCTCTCTTTCTGAAAAATAAATAAAATCTTAAAAAAAAAAAAAGAGTGAATCCAGGAAATTTATGTACTCTGGTTTTTATGGAAAGAGATTCTCTTTACTTTATAAATCTAAAAAAAAAAAAAAAGGTATAAACACATTGTGACCTAACAATCGTGAAGCCATTTCCATGGCCTAAATAAATCATAATGTATACTATTCCTGAAATCTGTAACATTTCATGATTACTATGATTTTACTACAATAGCAGCTATTTGTTTGAATCTGTCTAATTCCAGTTCTTAGGTCAGAAATAGAAGAGGGAGATGAAAAGAGAGAGAAAAGATGAGATAGAGAAATAAATATTTATAACCTTCAAAAAAATATATGACTCGGGGACCCATCATTCATGCTACTATGAGAAGTTAAACATCTTGTAACTTTAATCTATTTTAGATGCCCAGAGTCACTAAGTTTTGAAACCAGCCAACGATGAGTCAAAGGATGTTTCAAGAAAAGCAAGTTAGAAGTGTTTGGGAATTATACAACATGGTATTACACCTCAGTGTATATTTCCTTAGAAACCTGAAGTTACTCTTAACTATGATTTTCCAAACTCAGTTAAAAATTTACCAGAACTTACTAATTTTGATGGTATGGTGTATTAGCAAGGGGTAATAGTTTTAGGTAGCTTTGATTGAAGAGCTTTCCTTCTTTGGGATCCATGTGGATAGTTTTGCTGAGATACAGTAAATTAAAGAAGAAGAGAATATGTTCCACTGATAAAAAGTGTAAAAGTGGTTCTCACATAGTTGTGAAAGGATGAGGTAAAGACAGACCTGCCTACGCCCTTTTCATTTTAATAAACACATAATAGGGTAAAACATACCCCAAACCATTGTGATGTCTCTTTCAATACAATTTTATTTTACTTACAGCAGGTGCAGCAAAGCACACACATACGAATATTCTAAAACTGTTTTCTTTTCCTCCTTCTGTCTGTGTCCATTCAGGGTCTGGTTTATGCTGCTGTCTGTGTCCATGTCCATCAAGCTAGTCAGTGGGTTGTGTCAGTTAACTCCCCATCACGTTCTGATGTGATTCTAAGAGCAATCTCAGCGCCATTATGCTGTGATGGTCAGATTTCTTTTCAAGGCAGTGAAGGTTCCATTACGGCGACTAGGAGGAAGAGATTTCTTTTACTGGAATCAGAGTAGTCTATTGTCTCTTTGATACTGTTGGATTTTCTTTCAGGGACCCTTTCCAATTTTAGTATGATATCTCTTTCTACCCAAAAAATCAGTTATTTTCTAACCTAACATGTCCCTTAAAGGGCCATACCTCAATTTTAATAATCCATTATTAGATAAAACATCGTCACAGCCAGTGCTAAACCACCCTATAAACATTAAAATATAGTGAAATAGTCACACTACTGTGCTTTCTTTGGTCATTTACCACAGGACTTTATGCAAACCGCTTTATTTTATCTCATTTCATTTTTTTCCTAGCTTTATTGAGCTCTGGTTGACATGTAACACTGTACAAGTTTAAAGTGTACCACCTGTTGATTTGATACGCTTATATATTGCAGAATGATTCCCAGCAGAGTGTTAGCTAACACTTCTGTCCTGTCACATAATCACTGTTTCTTTTTAGGGGGGAGTACCTTTAAGATCTACTCTCTTAGTGACTGTCAAGTATATACTACTACTACTGCTACATACTACTCCTACTACAATAATAATCATAATAATAATTAAAAAAATAATAATAAAAGGTTATTAACTATAATCACCATATTGTACCTTACATCACCATAACTAACTAATCTTATAACTGTAAATTTGTACATTTTGACACAAATCTCCCATTTCTTCAAACCCCTAGGTTGTATGTTTCTTCTAGGTTATTCAATCTTTTGTCATGTAATTGTTCATAGTAGGGGCACCTGGGTGGCTCAGTCAGTTAAGCATCTGCCTTTGGGTCAGGTCGTGATCCCAGCATCATGATCCCACAGTCCTGAGATCAAACTCTGCATCAGGCTCCCTGCTCCATGGGAGCCTGCTTCTCCCTTTCCCTCTGCCTGCTGGTCTCCCTGCTTGAGCTCTCTCTCTCTCTCTCTGTCAAATAAATAAAATCATTTAAAAAAATAATTGCTCATAGTAGCCTCTTATGATCTTTTGTAACTCTGTGCTATTGTTGTAATATTTCCTCCTTCATTCCTAATTTTACTTTTTTGAGTCTTCTCTCTTACTTAATCTAGCTAAAGCTTTTCCAATTTTGTTTATTTTTTCAAATAACCAGTTTTTTTGATCAGTTTTATTGATCTTTTCTTTTTCTTTTCTTTTTTTTTCTTTCTTTCTTTTTTTTTTTTTTTTTTTTGGTTCTCTATTCCACTTATTTCTGCTCTGCTCTTTGTTATTTTCTTCCTTCTACTAAGCTTTGTCTTACTTTGCACTTCTTTTTCTAGTTCCTTGAGGTATAAAGTTAAGGTGGTTATTTGAGATTTGTCTTTTTTCTGATTGTAGGCATTTGTCACTGTAAACTTCCCTCTGGGATCTGCTTTTGCAGCATTTTATAGGTTTTGATATGTTGTGTTTTCATTTTCTGTTTGTTTCAAGATATTTTTGGTTTACCTTTTGACTTCTTCTTTAAATCATTGGTTGTTCTGGAATGGATTGTTTAATTGCCACATACCTGTGAATTTTGCAGCTTTCCTCTTGGTGGTGATTGCCAGTATCATACCACTGTGGTCAGAAAAGATCGTTGGTATTATTTCAATCTTCTTATTTTTGCTAAAACTTGTTTTGTGCCTTTCATATGATCTACCCTGTAGAAGAGTGTGTAGTCTGTTGCTGTTGCATGAAAGCTTCTGTATATGGCTGTCAGGTCCATTTGGTCTCAAGTACAATTGAAGTCTAATGTTTTCTTGTTGGTTTTCTGTCTAGATGATCTATCCATTGTTGAAAGTAGGGTATTGAAGTCCCCTGTTAATATTATAATACCATCTATTTATCCCTTCAGATCTGTTAGTATTCGCTTAATATATTTAGCAATATATATTGCTGATGTTGGGTGATACATTTTTATGATTGTTACATTTTGTTGATAAACTGACCCGTTTTTATTATATAATGATATTCTTTGTTTCTTATTACTGTTATGGGCTGAAAATATATTTTGTGTGCTATGGCCATCCCTGTTCTCTTTTGCTTTCCAATTACATAGAATATATTTTTCCATCCCTTCATATTCAATCTTGGTTATCTGGAATATCTTATAGGCAGCATATCATTGGGTCTTGTTTTCTAATCCATCTAGTTACTGTCTTTTGATTGAAGAAGTCTACCCATTTATATGTAGAGTAATTATTGATAGGGAAGGAAACCATCTTATTAATTGTTTTCTGGTTCCCTTGTTCCTTGCTTCCTCTCTTGCTGCCTCCCTTTTTGAGTTAATGATTTTACATATGGATAACTTTGTTTCCTTTGTAAACTTCTTTTGTAAAACTACTCTAAGTTTTTGCTTTGCAATTACCATGAGGCTTACATAAAACATCTTATAGACATAACCATCTATTTTATGCTGCCAACAATTTAACTTTGATCACATACAAAACCTCTATCTTTTCTTCCCCCTCCTTTTATGTTTTTAATGTCATGATTTACCTCTTTTTATATTGTATATCCAATAACAAATTATTATAGCCGTAGTATTTTTAACCTCTTTAATCTCTATGTTACAGTTCAGTGGTTAACACTCCACAAATAACACTGTTATTCTGAATTTGACTATATACTTACATTGACCAGTGTGTTGCATATTTTCATGTTACTAATTCTGATCTTTTCATTTCAACTTTAGGAACTTCTTTCAGCATTTCATGTGAGGCAGATCTGGTGGTCATAAAATCCCTTAGCTCTTTTTTTGGTTTGTTTGTTTTTTGATCTGGGAATGTCTTTATCTCTCCTTCCTTTTTGAAGGAAAGCTTTACTGTGTAGAGTATTCTTGGTTGGCAGTTTTTTCCTTTCAACATTTTGAATATATCATCCTATTCTCTTCTGGCCAGTAAGGATTCTGCTGAGAAATTTACCTTATGTAGGTTCTCTTATAAGTAACAAGCATTTTTTTTCTTTTGTTGCTTGTAAGATTCTGTGTCTTTGATTTTGTTGGTTTTATTATAATGTGTCTTGGAGGAAATCTCTTTAAGTTCATTTGGTTTGATGATATATGAGCTTCATGAACTTGGATATCTGAATCTCTCCCCAGATTTGGGAAGATGTCCATTGTTATGTCTTTAAAAGCGTTTTCTGCCCTCTTCTGCCTTTCTTCTTCTTCTGGGACTCTAGTAATTCTCAAAATGGTTTTCTTAAACCATTTATATCTCATCCATAGCTCACATTGACTTTCTTCATTCTTTTTTATTCCTTTTTCTTTCTTCTTCTTTGGCTGGATAATTTTGAAGTTCCTGTCTTTAATCACATGGAATCTTTCTTCTGCTTGATCAAGTCTGATGTTACTGCTTTCCATTGTATTTCTTTTTCATTTGATTCATTGTGTTCTTCAGCACCACAGTTTCTTTTTGGCTCTTTTTTAATGATTTCTATCTCTTGGTTAAACTTCTTTTATTTGTGTATTGCTTTGCCGATTTCATTGACTTGTCTTTCTGCTTGTGGCTCACTGAGTTTCCTTAAAGCAGCTATTTTGAATTCTTTATCAGCTAAGTCACAGATCTCCCTATCTGGATTCAATTACTGAAAGATTATTGTGATACTTCTCTGGGGTCATGAACCTTGGTTTTTCATATGAGTTCCTTAAAGCTTTGAGTTGCTGTCCTCACATTTGAAGTAGTAGTCACCTCCTCTAGTCTTTATCAACTTCTTTCAGGAGACAGACATCATCTAGCCCTGCTAGAAATTTGGATGTTATCTCCCACCGTCCATGGGTACACTTGCTCCATGTTTCTTGCTTCTTGAGGAAGAATTCTTGAGCTCATTTGCTTTCTCTCCAGGCTGAGTGCAGACAGTTTCTGCTTTGCTTTTCCAAACTTGGTGCTGAAGCTTAAGATTGTGGTCTCTCTCTGGCCTATAGGCCAGCTTTCTCTGCATACTTACTAGCAGTTTGCCAAAGTTCACCCTTGCCCCGCCATTAGAAGCACTCACAGAGAGCCAGCAATGGGGTGGTGGGGGTGGCGATGTGTGGGTGAGGGGCACAGAGTGCTGGACCAAGATCTGTCTACTTATTACTGAGAGTAAAAACTCTCAGGTCCCTTGGCATGTGGTGCTGGATCCTAAAGCTCCCACAAAGGCAGTCTGTCCATGGATGGATGCCAAATTTTTGTTGGTGGTGGGGGAACGGGGAGGGAAACAAGAGACATTTTATGCTGCCGCAATGCTTGATTTTGTTTTATTTTATTTTACCTTATTTAATTTTTTTTTTTTTTTTTGGTGCAAAAGTCAGAAACAGAGTCATATCTACCCTGAAAACAAGTTAAGTGTGATCTTTGCTCTAAGCCTGTGGAATTCTGTGGTCATTCGGATTAGTTCACTCAAATCCTGAATATTGTCCCTATAGGTGGATTATGATGTGGCCTTGGGCTTTAGGATCGTATCGTTCTTTAATTCACAGCAAGGATTCCAGCATTCTGTTTTTTTGTGCTGTTTTCTTTCTTCTTTTTCTTCAGTAGAGAACAAGAAGGAGAGATTAACTATCTAGTGGTTATCTCTGTTTGGTTGGTTTGCAACAGCAGCCCTTTGGCATTAAGCTATTTTGAAATACACTTTTACTCTATCACCTAGACTGATGGCGATGACTGTGGTCTGAATTGCCAGTCTGGAAACCTGGTAAATCTGGTAAAATTCAATGGTGACTAGTCTTTTTCTCTCTCCATCAACCATCAATAATCATTTTCTTGGTTTTATTGATATTTTTTTTCTTTTGTTCTATGAATTCATTTGTTCAAACTATACTGAAGCTTCTCTTAAATTTGTTGAATCTCTCCATCTTTTTCCAGGCCCACAGACAAAGCCAACCATCTGTGACTTGGTCATCACTCTTGTGGACTCTTGCTGTGGATGTCTAACTTGTCTCCTTCCTGTAGCCTTAGCCCACCGCTATGTGTTCCTTCTGTGCTGGGCTAAATGCTAGCATATAGGCAATGGAGGAAATAATTGAGATGATTTCATAGTTCACATTTCAAAACAGCATTGAAATTAATCAGTATGAGAAATATCAGAACATGGTCAGCTTTCTGCACATTTATTTTTATAATTTAACGTTGTTTGTACTTTTTACATATGGCAGAATCACCATAATATTATCAATACATAGGAACTCTGAAGATTTTCTTTGGGTGCTATAGCCTCTATGGAGCTACTGGTGTGACTGCTCAAAAACAAACAAACAAACAAACAAACAAAAAACCCAAAAACAAAAAAACAAAACACACTTACACACACACACACACATCTAAAGATATCTGCCCTTCACGTCAAGTTCTTCCCCAGCTTTCTATAACCCAAGGGATAAAATTCTGAATTCTTTAGCATGCTACACAGGGCTGAACTTTGTATAAACCTGTCTTCACTTCAAATAAGCCTAATTCCTTGTCACTCCACCCTGTTCAGCCATTGTATCAAATGGCCTGACCATTGCTAAACTGTGCCTTTTAATCACAAACCTTGATGCTTTTAATTATGTTGTCCCTTTCTAGAATGTTCTTTTTCTCCCCTTTGGGCTTAAGAAAATTATCCTTCCACTCATATTAAGTATTGCCATGATGAAGAGGTAATTCAAAATGGAGCTATGTATTCCTTTTAATAGTTCCAATGAAGTAGAGCCTATTTCTGCTATGGATATACCACCTTATGTAGTGGTTGGTCATGTGACTTATCTCCTTATTAGACCAGGACATTCTTGAGGGTAGACCACAAGTCTTAGTCCCTTTACAGACTCATGTTTGGCCTGGTGTTCAGCACAGTATAGACCCTCGATCTTCATCCATTAATCAATGACTATGTATCTTTCTAGGTTAAAGGACAAAGTGGAATGTGCTTTCTTAATGCTTCATATCTTTTTTCTTGCACTACAGGATTTGTCTCTTAAGAATTAAAAAACATTTTTTTATTCCCATTTAAAGTATTAAACCTAACAATACCTATTTAGGAGACATCACTAAAAACTGAACTCTTTGATTGATATGAATGACTATTATCCGGTTGCACTGTGGATGCAACTGTACTATTGGCAGAAAACAGATTACCTAGGGAAGGTCAGATATTTTTAGTTTATGTTTTTAATTTCACTTTGTCTTGACCATGGAAAAACTGAGCTGAAGCTATAGACTCAGTTCATGGGCTTATTCATAATGAACAACTGCTGTGATAATCACCAGTTGGGGTTAAAAGATCAAAATTAATATTTATATACATTTACACTTACAGAGTCTTTTCTATATGTTTTCTTTTTTGCTTCTCAGTATAGCTTTTTAAATTAAGTACAGGGCAGAAACTGTTATTATGACCATGGCACAGAGAGGGATGCAGATGAGGCCAGAGTCTACATGGTTCCTCTGTTATCATATCATTACTAGTTGTCATTCTTGGATACTAACTCAGGGTTTCCACCTTCGAAACCCTTATCTTTCTACTAAACGATACATCTTTCTGATTCCACGAATCTGACTCTCTGCAAACTCCTTCTAGAAAGCACAGCAGTCTATTTCTCACTCATTCTTCCTTAGATTATATGTTTCTCTTTCTTACCTCCTCTTCTCCTGTTTTGAAGTAATTATTTCTGCTTGGCCTCAAAAGAACTTGGAGTAGGAGGCTGACAGACTCATTTTACTCAAAGTAAAGAAACAATCAATTTTTAAAGATATTCTGCTTGAAAAGGAAACCTTTATTAATGCCAATTTAATACGAAGAAAAGGTGCAAGCTGAATAGTTAAATTCATTCAAATTCAAAGTACAAAGTAAATTTTACGTTGGGATAGCTAACATCCTGAAATTCCATGTTTTAGTTCTCTTTGCCAGGAACATTAACAGCATTGAAACAATAAGGTCATCTTTCAAATATCTTAAAAGGCTGATGCCTTATCAGAACATGCAAAATTTAGAAGTGAAGTCTGAAATTTTGCTTTATTAGAGATAAAACCAGTTTTTATGGGTATTTATTATAATTAAAATAAAAACTTTGAAGAATATGTAGTAGTTAAAAATAATGGGATTTTAGAGTTAGACATGCCTGAGTTTTCCTTCAAACTCTGTAATTCACTACATGATTTTAGGTAACTTATTTATTTTCTTGAACATTAGTTTACTTAATTGTAAGACAGACTGATGTTTGGATCAAGTAAGATAATTTATTTACAGCATATCATTAAGTGTAAGACATGCAAAGTGAATTCTTGTTATCACAACATGACATTAGGCCAATTTATCTCTTTGTTATTTTTAATATGTATTTTTAGCTCTTTAGTCAATAACCATTGATATGTATCCCTGGGTAACATGAAAGAAAAAATCTACACACTCGTCTGATCGAATTTGCTCTCGAAATTCTGTTCACTGTTTTTCTAAAATACCTATGGTGCATACAACACAATGGTAGGATTAGGAGGGAGTCAAAGATGTAGGAACGGCATTTTAAGCTTCCTAGACAGAAATTGAACTAATAGCCGAGTACTTTGGTTAATCAAGAAAATGTTGAATCCAGATAGTCAAGTCAGAAAAACATCTGCTGTAAATGGAGAGTTGCAGCTTGCATTTATTTTGAAAACACCAATTTTTTAAACCTTCTTTAAAAGTGTAGACACACATTTGGAAAATCACACATGGTATTCATAAATTGGAGAGATATATATATATAACTTGATAATATAGTCAATGTTTATAGACCATGTTTATCCTCACATATTTGCATCTTGATGAATTTTATAACAGATAATTCTTACCTCTGACACCAACATTAATAAGGTGATATAAAGTTTTAAGAGGAGAATGAGATATATCAATCTTCATCTTTTCCCAACTGAAAGCATTTTTTCAAAATTCTGAGGTTAAAGTTAGCTTTAAATTTGGTTTAGAAAATGCTACTTAATATATATTAAAGGGGAATTAATTATATGCTACCTCCTTTTATGCTAACAAATTACACTTTATTACTTTCTAGATTCTCTTTTTCTTGGGGAACCAACCTCTAGTATTTTTTTTAATTAGTTCCTTACACAGGACTAAATAGCACAGTGTAATACCATGTCTAAACTTCTATATGTATAATCTAATAGAATTAGGGCATGCACACTAATTAATTGGTCTATTAATGGCAAATACATGCAAATTTTATCTGCTAAATTAGGATATCTGAAGGAAAGCAAAGACAGTTTTAACAAGGAATTAAATTATTCAGGGGTCATATTTACAATCTAGATAGAAGGAACTCCTTTATTTCATTTCATTTCATATCATTTCAATTCATTTTTTGATAGAGTGAGAGAGAGCACATGCCCATGAGTTGGGGGTGGAGGACAAAGGGAGAGGAGGGAGAAAATCTCAAGCAGGCTCCATGCACAGTAAGGAGTCCAACATAGAGCCCAGCATGGGGCTTGATATCATGACCCTGAGATCATGACCTAAGCTGAAATCAAGAGTCAGTGGCTTAACTGACTGAGCCACCTAGGTGCCCCTCTAGATAAAAGGAACTCCTTCAAATTGTAGAACTATATCCCTAGATGTTTACACAAAGTGTGTACCTTCATTTGTCAGAAGAAATGTGGGCTTTGGATCAGGTTACTTTTATTTCTTTCATCGTGTTTTCAAGAGTGCGTTCTGCCTTTCCCACCCCTTTTGTTTTTTGGACTTCCTCTCCTTCCAGTGTGGCTGCACATTAAGTCCTAGTGGCTTTTCCTCCATTTTCCTTCTGGCAGCCACCTGAGCAAGCATACAAGCCTTTCCATGTATGAACTAATTGCTGTGGACAAGAGTTGGGAGTTGTAAAAGCAAAGCAAAACAAAACCAAAAAAACACCTGTAATTTTAGCTATCTCCTGGGTTCTCAGGGTCCTTGAGAACTCAGTCAGTTACTTCTGTTTCAACCTGCCACTCCCACTGCACCAACATTTCTGCTGACTCTTTATGTGATTGCCACAAAACACCCAAAACACACTATGACCAAAAAAAAAAAAAAAAACAAAGCTAAATCTCCAAATTTTGTATATGTCTTTTATTCTGGAAATGGAGGGGGGTGATTTATTTACAACAGTACAAATTGAAATTGAGTATCAAAAGTCCCCGGTACTAAACTTTTCCCCAATGTTATTCAATCGTGGATCTTTTCCCACATTTACCTCTGTGCTCTGTCCTCCCTCCATTCCCCACCCCCACCCCACTCCTGTCACTTCAAATGTGGCACTCCTTATTCACCTCTTTTTTGCCCTCAGTCTCAATCCCAAGAAGTTATCTTCCTAAACGAAGACTTCGTTCTTATAAGGGGAATTCTTGTATCGGTTGCTTCAATTTGTTATTATGCCACATAATGAAGTGGCTAAGTTACCAAAGTTAAAACAAATTAGTAAGCATTCAATATGGTGTCCCTCCCAGAACTTTCTATAGAACTGAAGAATGTATTTCCCCAGTTGCTGAGATTGCTGCTACCAGATAGTTCTACTGACAGCCCTCTTCCAAGGCTGCCTCCACTGAAGAGGGTCTACTCGCTCAAGGCCAAAAACCGTCCAAGGGTGGCATGCATCAAATGACTGGTCTATGTAGGTAGGTGTGGCCCCTCGTCTCAATTTGTAACTACCTTAAGGGCCACTGTAGCTTTTTAGCAGCCTGAGATGTCATCGGAGGTCTTCATTGAGACTGCAAGGCAGCCCAACTTCTTCTGCCTAATCCAACTTCTTCCTCTTCCCATCCATACATGTTGATCCCTAGAGCCCTCCCTGATAAACTTTCTGTATGCCAATTATCTCAGAATCTGCTTCCTTTGGAACCCATCCTGGGCCATGTTCTTAATTAGTGTTTCTCCATATGGTTACTGTGTCTCAGTCACAGGGCCAACAATGCTTTTAGGCAAACCAGGACAGGTTCTTCTCTTCAGCGAGCCTGTATGACAGGTTCATTTGCTCAGGCTGGGCCTTGGGAATATTAGGTTGGGAAACAAGTTATCAGTATTTTTGGAAGATCCTCAGGTGTACTAATGTATAGGCACCGTCAGGAATCTTCCTACTCTTCTTCAAGACTCTATACCTCTTTAACTGCATTTCCTTCTTAAAAGAACCCTTGCTACCTCTTTGGTGTTTTTGCGTCTGACCTGGGGAATAGTTTTGTTTGATGCTCATCTGAAGAGCCATGCTTTTAGCACCCTGAGAATAATGGGTGACTCCATTCTTCTTAGCTGAGATTACAGCTTCTCCATTCTTCAGGAATGCCATGATTTATCCACATATCCCATCTTTCCTAGAGGACGAGTGTAGTCATGTTACTGTTCTGGTTTGACGATAGAAGAATCAACCCAACATGCAGAAATAGTCAAAGACATTATCTGCCAAAGGACAAGGAATTGTTTTTTCATACCATTGAATCATTTTATCCCACCATTAACAGGTCATGGTGGAGGTGGTCAAAATGTACAAACTTCCAGTTACAAATAAATTCTGGGGATATAACCTACAACATGGTAACTAGAGTTGACAATACTGTGCTGTATATTTGAAAGTTGCAAACAAAGTAGATCTTAAAAGTTCTGATCAAAAGAAAAAAAATGTAATTATGGGTAGTGATAGATATTAAGTAAACTTAATATCAGAACTTAATATTGTGGTAATCATTTCATAATATAGACCTGTATCAAATCTCTACTTTGTATACCTAAAACTAATTTGACTTTACATTCCAATTATATCTCAATAATAAAAAGAAGTCATAGTTACAGTAAATTATTTGGAAAAACAAAAACAACAAACAGACAAATCCTGGACCAAATGGACAAACTAATAGCTCTATTTCTATTCTGTCTTTCTGGGTTGTGACCTCAGTACATTCTGGGATAGCCAAGTACTCGCTTTTAGTACATAAAGAGATACATATTTGAGGCTTCCTTCTAAGTAGTATCTTTTGGATAATACATTCACTTTTCCAAGTTATTAATTTAATATTTAAAACGTAACATTTATACAGCCCCTTGCAGTTTATAAAGTATCTTCACATCAGTTTTCTCATTTGTCGTTCTTCAACTGTGCTGAGTGACTTAATAAACCGGGTGATACCAGCATTAGGTTCTTATAAAAATGTAATCATGATGAACAAAAAGCAATTTGATATATTTGCTTCTATGCCCTGTACATCCAGTTATTAAAGTTTAGTGTTTCATGATGACCTAATTTTTTAAAGATTTCTATATAAGCAGTCAAAGGCTTTACGAGGGATGGTACTATTAAGAAAAGGAATATTAGAAAGTGGATTTCGAATTAGGTGAGCCAAGCTAAAATAGATGATTCTGCTCACATAGCTGAGTTATGAAGTCTGCACTTTTCATGTCCCAATCCACAAGGAAAATCTCCAAAGTAATAAAGTTTGATCTCTTTAGAATCTATCATTTCCAGGCAACCAAATCAGTTTTTAGAATTCCTGTAGTTCCGAGTTTCCTGGGTATACCTGGATGTTTTTCCAGAGCTGATGATCAAGGAAACAAATCTGACACGTGTTAAAGGATTCTGGTCCTTGCAATCTGGAATCATGCACTTTTGCTTCAACAAGCTTCCCTATTAGGGCCAAGTACATTACCTAAAATGCATTTAATACTGCCTTTGATAATGGTAAAAGAGTTTAAAACATAGAATGCAAAACTAACACAGAAATTTTCTTCAACTTCAAGAAGTAAGTTCTCCTGTCAAGGTAAGTATGCACTGAATGCATGCAAAGAATTATGTATTACAGAATTATGAAGTTCTTATAAAAATTCTGACTGAACCTTGACAATCATTTTTGAAAACGTAAGTAATGACAGTAACTTAAAGTGGAAAAATGTTCTGAGAAGGAGAACATTTTCTTCTTTTGTAAATTATAAAATGACATATGAGTATGGAGATAAATATGACTGTGTCTTAATAACAATAGATAGAAGTGGCTTACTTTTCCAGAATGCTTATGAGGTTCCAGGTCACGAGCATTGTCTTGTGATGGGTCCCAAATTTATAGTCAAGACCACTGAGAGATCAAACAAATTATCAGAGGCCATGCGGCCATTTAGGGGCAGGAGGAGAATCTGAACCCAGAGAGAATCAGTCTGTGCCTTCTGGTAAACTTCAGTCTCTCCTCAAGGCCCTTGGGGTTGCTGCTGTGTTAGGGAAGGCCACAAGTTAGTATATTGGAAAAACAAACCAGCTATGTTGGATAAAGAAACAGAATAAAAGATTCATCTTTCTTCGTGGAGGAGAAAATGAGTTTCTGCTAGCCGACTAAATGTTCCCCTAGAGCCTGGAAATGTTATTTTGATTTCCAAAATTGTTCAGCTTACAACTAGAAAATGAAACGTTTGGGCCTGAGATGGCAGGCAGGTCTTGTTGCATGTGTGAATGAGAGAGATTGTCGATCGCGGCGGAGAGCAGAGAGATGCTCTGAGTAGCGTTCTAGAGCCTGAGGTCAACAGAGCACAGTGCTGTCTGCCTGGGACTGAGGAGAGATTGAAGAATAAGAACATTAAGAACGTGTCAGTCTCGGTGTCAGCAGTGAGGGAAAAGGATTTAATAAGTCTAAGAAATTATTAGATTTAAAAAAAAAAAAAAAGAATTCCCGCTCATCCTAGCGTCTCTGATTTCTCTTTCATGCCACATGCCTCTTCGCTAATGTGCTTAGTGTTGTGTAGGATATGTATGGCTCCTTGTGAAATATATGCTTTAGTTTGAAAATTCAGATTGAACTAATTTAAAAGTTTAACTTAGAGATGGAAATTAAAAGATTTGCCCGTCTTGACGTCTACGAATTGGTGATGATTTACCCCAACTTAAAAACAGTACTGTGGGGCGCCTGGGTGGCTCAGTGGGTTAAAGCGTCTGCCTTCGGCTCTGGTCATGACCCCGGGGTCTAGGGATGGAGCCCCGCATCGGGCTCTCTGCTTCGCAGGGAGCCTGCTTCCTCCTCTCTCTGCCTGCCTCTCTGTCTACTTGTGATCTTTGTCTGTCGAATAAATAAATAAAATCTTAAAAAAAAAACAACAAAACAGTACTGTGCAGTAGAGCAGCTTTCTCCTTTCTTTCACCAGCCCTGTGATTTTTCACTCCACGCCTGCTGCAGCCAAGTGGTAGATGTAAGTGTGAGTTCAGGAGTCAGGGAGCTGGGCGTAAGTCTCAGCTCTGCCACTGACCAGCTGAGTGTCAGTGGATGAGCCCCATAACTTCAGCTGTGGCCTCTCCAACTGAAGAAATTGGGCAAAATGAAAGTGATCTGGCCGTTAGTATGTATTTCAGACTCCAAGACACGGATGCTATGCACTATTGTTACTGAAAGGCATTGATGTGAAAATTTCACACAACTACCACAGCACTGCGTCACCTGGCTGGGACTCACTCAGGCGTCGTGTGATGCTCTTTGATCTTAGAATGGTTCATTTGTGAGAAGAAACGGCATGTCCAAGAGAAGGATGAAAGAAGGTAATTACTGGAAGGATTAAATGAGCTAATAGACCAAGGGAATAGAACAGAATCTTTGCACATAAAAAGAACTCAGTATTATTGAAACCTAGCCACACTGTTGAATGTGTATACATGTATGGGTTTATTTGAGACTGGCCATAGTTTTTAGTTCATATATAGTCTATGAGGCCATGTTCTCTGCAAGTATGAAAGAAATCAACTTCAATATATAATGTTCATAACGGGGCTGGGAAGCAGGACATTGACTCAGTTTGAATTACTTTGAAGGTCCCAGAGATCCTAGGGCAGTGACAAGAGCTAAGTGCAGAAGGTGAAAAAACTCTGGGGCAAAGGGAAGAAGTTTCTTTGAGTCTGTGATTGTTGATGCCTTTATTGATACTTAACGATCAACATGGATTTGAAACAAGAAGATAGGGAAAATATCTAATGAAACAAGAAAAACATTATAAAATACAGTTTATGAAATCATCTAAATTAGAAAATATTCTAATCCAATACAGTCATATTTCTCCTCTGACCTCAGATGTTATACAATAAATGACTTTATCACAAATACCCTATTAGAAAAAGGCAACAAACTCCAAAATTCTGTTATGCAAACTAGCTTTCGTAAAAAGTAGAAACTGAAAAAAATAAACTCTCACTGACAAATGTTTATATAATGATGTATAAGATAAGTCAACATTCTTAAACTTGAGCTTTCTTATTCCAAGTATGTTAGTTACAGAGAAAGATTAAGAAAAAAATTACTGTAGAAGAGGACAGCCATTTAGTAATTAAGTTCACCATACATCCCTGAACATAGAAATCCTTTTAAGAATCATTCTTGAGATCAACATGTACAAATTTTAAGAAATGGAATAAATGAATCCAATATATTAAGTATATATTGGTTCTAGAGAAATAGAATACCTCAAAACTATCTGCCCACCATGTTTCTGATTCTGATGAAAAATGTTTTTCTTTGAGAAACCTGCTCCACCCCTCCCCACTCCAACCCCATCTAAGAGTAGGCACTTAAAATAATCAGTCTCATAACTCTTATGTGCACCTGTTTTGCTAAAACAAGCCATAGAGAATGAATATATTCTCCAACTTTAGCTGTACTTAGAGTCAGCACAATCATTTGTTGGAAGAGAAATTAAGGGAATCTAAATTACTTTACATCCACAAATAATCTCCCCCCAAACTCATTTCAGCTGCTGAAGCATCCATCATCTCTTCTTCCACCCACTGGACTCTTCATCAGAATGGCTAATAAACAGAAAAAATGGAGATATAGGAGTTTTTATCGATCTTGCAGAAGCTCTAATGGTCAATTAAAAAGTAGTATCTATAGTAAGACTGAATTTGCTGCATCAAGAAAAAGAAGGAGAAATGGTCTTGCTGACCCCCCTTCAAATGCTTTCCTAATGAGGGTCGATGAAATGCCATTTTTCTAGGAAGGAGGGGTTTCGTTTGTTGTAGAACACATGGTAAAATAACACCAGGCATTTTATATTTGTTTTATGTCACTATCATTCTGAATGAGCTCAGCAGGATAGTATGACTCTCTTAGCTTTGGTCCTCCAGTTTTTCCTCTAAATATGAAAATGATAACTTTTTTTTCCTAATGAGGAAAAATAATACAGTGGATTTTAAGTAAACGACTAACTGTAAAGCTACAAGGTGTGATGAGGGGGGAAAGAAACCTGGCTTTTTAGTGCCTTTACTATTCTTTACATCATTGAGGTCAATCCACATGCTGGTCGCTGGGAGATACTCTAAAAAGCAGTGTGAGTGATTCCTGGGAGTGATTCCTCACATGCCGAGTCTGCGGAGGTCACCCTAAAAATACATGAATGGAGGTTACTGAGTGCAAAGAAAGTGAACTGCAAAAACCAAATCATTATGGAAGATTGATGTTTTGGCCAGTCCTCTGTTTTAGTGCCTGTTTGAAAATGGCAGCAATGTAAAAAAAAAATTAAATTAATATGTTGTTTCCAGAGATACAAAAGGCAAAATTATCCAAAAACCTTCAATAAAGAGATGCACCAAGCTTCCTCAGGCAAATGCTTAAAAAAGAAAAAGGAAGACATGCATGGATATACAAATATTCATATAAGACAAAATGGATTTTAGAGCCAAAAGCAATAGAAGTTGCCAAGGAAGATATTTCCCATTACTAAAAGCTGCAATCCAAACTTGAGGATAGAACAGTTTTAAGCACATATCAATATGGCCTAGAAATACACAAATCCAAAACACTAGTGGGAAATGTTAGTAAACCTCTCTCAGGAACTGATAAATCAAAGATTAATAAAACACCAATTATTTGAAAACAAAAGTTACAGAGTTAGAAAAATGTGTGCCCTCTAAGCAAGTGAATATTCTATATCAATAAATAAAACAGCTAGTTCTTTTAACAGAACAATAAATAGACACTCTTAACAGCTCTGCTGAAGAAAAAAGGGGAAAAAAGCAAGAGAGGAAAAGGGAGAAAGTTATACAACAGATCTTTAAAATACTGTATGTAATGTTCTATCAATAAAATTTTTAGAAGTTACATAAAATGGACAATTTTTCAGGAAGATCAAAATTGTGAAGATTGGTTAAAAAGAAGCATAATGCCTGAATACACCAATTCTTATTAGGGAAAATTTATCACTACAGTGGTAAAATTGTAGGAGAATTCTAAAAATTTTTATGAATAGATAATCCCAGTTTATACGAACAAGTTGAGCACAGAAAAATATGACAGTCTTCCTAATTTTTTATTTGAGGTTAACCTAAATCTCAGACTAAAACTGAGCAAGAACATAAAAAAAAAAACCCAGAAAGTACAAGGAAAACACATATGAATTATAATTCCTAAGTAAAATAAGAGCAAATCAAATTCATCAGTCCATTAAAAGAATAACATTATGATCACAATCAAGTGGGATTTATTTCTGAGATGCAGTGGTGGTTCAATATTTGCAAATCAATTTACACGATATATCACATCAATAAGAAAAGAAATGATCATCTCAACAGATGCAGAAAAAGCATTTGACAAAGTACAACATCCATTTGTGATAAAAACCTCAACAAAGTAGGTTGAGAGGGATCATACCTCAACATAATAAAGACCATATATGAAAAACCCAGAGCAAACGTCAGACTCAACTGTGAAAAACTGAGAACTTTCACCTTATAATTAGGAACAAGAAAGGATATCCATTCTCACCAATTTTATTGAACATAGTACTGGAAGTCCTAGCCACAACAATAAGAAGAAGGGGGAAACAAGACATCCAAATTGGTAAGGAATTGGTAAGGAAGAAGTAAAACTGTCACTATTTGCAGATGACATAATAGTA
This sequence comes from Martes martes, assembly GCF_963455335.1. Lineage (NCBI taxonomy): Eukaryota > Metazoa > Chordata > Mammalia > Carnivora > Mustelidae > Martes > Martes martes. The sequence goes on along the minus strand of NC_137901.1, from coordinate 43,426,551 downwards.
TATATAGAAAACCCTAAAAACTTCACCAAAAACCTACTAAAACTGGTAAATGAGTTTAGCAAAGTCACAGGATACAAAACCAAGGTACAGAAATCTGTTGCTTTTCTATACATTAATAATGAAGTAGCAGAAAGAGAAATTAAGAAAACAATCCCACTTATATCGCACCAAGAATGATAAAATAGCGACGAACAAACAATGAAGGGGTAATAGACCTGTTCTCTGAAAACTGTGAAATATGACTGAAAGAAATTGAAGATGATGCAAACAAATGGAAAGATAGTCGCTGTTCATGGATTAGAATTAATATTGTTAAAATGTCCATACTACCCAAAGCAATCTACAGATTTAATGCAACCTTATCAAAATAGCATTTTTTTCACAGAACTACAACAAACAATCCTAAAATTCGTATGGAATCACAAAAGACCCTGAACAGCCAAAGCAATCTTGAATAAGAGCAAAACTGAAAGTATCCCACTACCAGATATCTGGATATACTACAAAGCTGTAGTAATCAAAAGAGCAAGGTACTGGGACAAAAATAGACATGAAGATCAAGGGTATGGAATAGAGAGCCCAGAAATAAACCCACAATTATATGGTCAATTATTCTCAACAAAGGAGGCCAGAATGTGCCATGGGAAAAAGACAGTCTCTTCAATAAATGATGTGGGGAAAAATGGATAGCAGCATGCAAAAAAAAAAAAAAAAAAAAAGAAGAAAGAAAGAAACTGGGCCACCTTCTTACACCATACACAAAAATAAACCTAAAATGGATTAAGAATCTAAATGTGAGATCTGAAACCATAAAAATCCTGGAAGAAAGCACAGGCAGTAATTTCTCTGACATCAGCCATAGCAATATTTTCTAGATATATTTCCTGAGGCAAGGGAAACAAAACCAAAAATAAACTTATCAGGACTACACCAAAATTAAAACCTTCTGCACAGCAAAGGAAACAACCAACAAAACTAAAAGACAACCTACTGAATGAGGGAAGATATTTCCAAATGACTTATCTGATAAAGAGTTGGTATCCAAAATAGAAAAAGAACTTACACAACTCAACACACACACACACACACATAATCCAATTAAAAATAGGCATGAATAGGGGCGCCTCGGTGGCTCAGTGGGTTAAGCCTCTGCTTTCGGCTCAGGTCCTGATCTCAGGGTCCTGGGATCAGGTCCCATGCCGGGCTCTCTGCTCAGCGGGGAGCCTACTTCCCCTCTCTCTCTCTCTGCCTACTTGTGATCTCTGTCTGTCAAGTAAATGGATAAAATCTAAAAAAAAAAAAAAAAAAAAAAAAAAGAAAAGAAAAAGGAATGGATAGACATTTCTCCAAAGAAGACATATAGATGACCAACAGGCAACAAATTGGAAAGGATGCTCAAAATCACTGATCATCAGGGAAATGCAAATCAAAGTCACAATGAGGTATCTCCTTACCCCTGTCAGAATGGTTAAAATAAAACACACAAAAAGCAAATATTGGCAAGGAAGTGGAGAAAAAGGAACCCTCTTGCACTGTAAGTGGGAATGCAAACTGGGGCAGCCACTATGAAAAACAGTACAGAGGTTTCTCAAAAAATTAAAAACACAACTACCATATGATGCAGTAATTCCACTACTGTGTATTTACCCAAAGAATATGAAAACACTAATTCAGAAAGATATATGCACCCCTATGTTTATAACAGCATTATTTGCAATAGCCAAATTATGGAAGCAATGCAAATGTCCATTGATAGATGAATGAAGAAATTGTGGTATACACACACACACACACACACACACACACACACACACACAGAAATATTACTAAGCCGTAAAAAAGAATGAAACCCTGACATTTGCAACAACATGGATGGATCTAAAGAGTATTATGCTAAAAGATATAAGTCAGAGAAAAACAAATACCATATGTTTTCACTCATATGTGGAATTCAAGAAACAAAACAATGAATAACGGACAAAGAGAAATAAAGAAACAGACTCTTAACTCTAGAGAACAAACAGATGGTTACTAGAAGGGAGGTAGGTGGGGGGGGTGGGTAAAACAGGTGAAGGGGATTACTAGTACACTTACCATGATGAGCACTGAGTAATGTACAGAGTTGTTGAGTCACTATATTGTACAACTGAAAATAATATAATACTGTATGTTAACCATACTGGAGTTAAATTTTAAAAAATTAAAAAAAAAAAAATGAATAACATATGACCAAGCCGGGTTTATTCCAAAAAAGTTTGGTTCAATATTAGAAAATCAATGGCATAATCCACTATTATTAATGGGTTAATATAATCTCTATAGATGAAGAAAATTTTTATAAAATTCAGTATGTATACTCATAAAATCTCAAAGTAATCCAGTTATACCATGAAATATATTTATGTCTACAGTAGGTGTTATATATAATGACAAAATATATAAAACCCTCCTCCAACAGTGAGAAACAGCAAAATGCTTATGATCATTACTATTAACTACACAGAAAATGAACTAAGTATTAATCTTAGAGAGAACAAACTGTCATGATTTGCAGCATGACTACCTGTTAGGAAAATCCAAGAGAATCACCAAAAAGCAATTAGAACTAATAGAGGAATAAAGTAAGACAAATAGAAGATAAATACATAAAAGTAGATAAATTTCCACTACAGCAGTAAAAGAATTATTCAAGACAATGCTGTGAAATGTAGATCCCACTTATTATATTAATTAAAATCATAAAAGTGTGAGAAAATGTTTAATGAAACTCTATGAAAGTGTAAATGAGATCTGAAAAGTCAGAGATTCACATCTTATTGGATGGGATAATAGATGAAAACTACTAACTTTCATAACTTAATAAAGTTTCTAGTAAAATTTGTTATGGAACTTGGTGTTTCTAAAATTTATGCACAAAAGACAATGTGGGAAAGAATATAGAACATTTTGAATAGAAGAAAGGAGTGGCTAATCCAGCTGATGGTCTGGAATAATAGTTTAATATTGTGCAGGAATTAAAGATCAATGGAACACTATAAATCATCTAGGAACATACATTTAATGGGAATTGTGTGGATGATGAATGTGTTATTTCACATTATTGGGTTAAGGTTGGATTTTTTTAACAAGTGACATTTAGAAAACAGATCATGTATCTAGAATTTTCTTTAAATGTTATATTTCTACCTTATACAAAGGAATTTCCAAGTGAATTAAAGAGCTGAATAAATCCAAAACAATTAAAAAACCCCAGAAAATACAGGATAATAACTTTCTAATTTAAAGGTGGGAAGAACTTTTCAAAAATCTACAGTTGAAAATACTGAGAGTAAACCACATAAAACAAAAATTTCAGTACTTAAAAACACCATAGACAAATTTACAAGATTAGCAAAAGACCAGGAAAAAAGAATGCATTTAACAAGTTCTTAGTAATTAATTGGAAAAGCCAAGTAATTCAATAGAAAAAGAAAAACAGTTCAAAGAAGCACAAATGGCTAATACACATAAGAAAATAAATCACCATCCTGTCTTACTAGTAATCATTAGTAATTAGCTAATTAGTCATAATTAGCCTGAGATATCTCTTGCTGCTCAAGATGGCTGAGGGTGAAGGTCTAGAGGTTGTTGCACAGTGTTGGTGGAATGTCAGTTGGTTTAGTCTTTATTACGGCAACTTGACTGTTTCATTAAAATGTAAAATGCACATATTTTACCATAGAAAACAGCCTGTTGCACAGAGATTTCAGCACTGTGTACACTTTTTTTTTTTTTTTTTTTTTTTTGGTAATGTTACCGAAGAGATCCAAATCACTAGGAACAAGCTAGTGAAACATGTTTCTGGATGGGGTCCATAAACCACATTCACAAATATGGTTTTCAAGGTTTTATTACATCACATGGTGAAAGTCATTTCAGAGTACTTGAAACCAGTACTGTTGCCTGACTCAAAGACTACCTTCCAAAGAAAAAGAATAAGGCCTTGGTTAGGTTGTCTTACATTTTGTGGTTACTATTTTGAGCCGCATAAAATCCCCTTGCCAAAAGAAGTTGTTGCTGGCTCTTAGAAAACCTCATCTACTTTTAGCTAAAAGTCAATTCTAAATGACATTAAAATACTTATAATTTTGGTCATATTTAATTCATTTCTCTCCACATTTTTTAATCCAGCATTTCCATCTCCAACCATCTCATTTAGAGAAATACCCCATGGGAAATCATATGTCAAAGAATGTTAATTGTAGCATTGTTTTCAGTAGCGAAAAAACTGGAAAATGACAAATTACTAAGGAAATGGCTAAGTTAACCATATGTCCATATTAAGGAATACTATATAGCAATTATATAAAGGTTTATATGTATGTGTATGTATATATGTATTATATATACACACACAATTATATATTACATATCTATAATATATTATAAATGTATTATACACACACACACACACACACACACACACAAATATGGAAAATTTTCCAAGGCACATGGCTTAGTGAAAAAGGCAAGTTACAGAAAATATGTAACATACAGTCCCACTTTCATGAAAACCAAACAAAATAGAATCTTATTGGAAATGTGTGTTTAAAGATACTTATTGGAAAAAACTAGAAATTACACATCAAAGAGCTAAGGAAAGTTATTCCTTTATCAGGGTAGGGGTGGAGCTTCCAATTTTTATTGGTTTCCTTTTTGTTTGTTTGTTTTGAAAAGTGTTTTCACAAATAGAGTCATGTATTACTTCTAAATATTGTTTACAATATTTACTTCTAAATATTGTTTATAATATTTACTTCCAAATATTGTTTACAATATTTACTGATTGTGTTTATAGAATGCTTATTAATCATGCTTAAAATGTGTATATATATATATATACACACACACACATATATGTATTAGATACGATCTCTGACTCTATGTCAATAATAAATAAATAGATCGGGAGTGTTTGTTTACCTAAATGAGGCTAATTTAAGTTCTGTGTTTGAATTAAGAAAAATAGTTCAGTATTCATTTGGGTGTATAGTAGCACAGCGGCACCGACTAAGAATCCATTTTTAAAAAGACTATGCCAATTAGCAAATTTGGTAAGTTTCATTATGGAAATTCCCAGAGGCAACCTCTGGCATTTAATGATTAGAAAAGTAACAAGAAAGTATTGCTTACAGAGTGAATCAATAGAAAAGTGAATTTCCCTAATATAAAATAATCTTTATGTTAAGCAAAAAGACACAGAGCTAATTAGAAGAGGTATATTGTATAAATGTTTTTTGAACCGAACAGTATAATCCAGTGTGATAATCATCACAAAGCAAATAGAAAACACAGTGAAATGTTCTTCAAGTCTCTTAAAGTTCACTTCTGAATCATAGTAGGATGCATTCCTAATTTTACAACATGTAGTAGGATCATTTCCCTTTTTCGTTCTCTGTGACTCTCTAGATAGGGCTAACCCTGTTCTGTATACTCAAAATTTGCTAAGAGAGTCGATCTGACACACACACACATACACACACAAAGGTAACTATGTGAGGTGATGGATATGTTAATTAACTTGACTGTGGAAATCATTTCATAACGTAACCATATATCAAATCATCATGGTGTGGTTCTTAAATATATGCACTTTTATTTATCAAGTATACCTCAATGAAGGCAGAAAGAAAGAGTCAATGAACACAAGTACCAGAGTAGGGTTCACTACGAACAGAAAATGGCTTCAGTGAATTACCTGAGACACTAGGTCTTTCAGAGCCAGTCCTCAGCCTTTTCACCAAGCTTTTCCTAACGTGGGTGCTCAAATGGGAAAGGCCCGTTAGAGTCGCTGTAGCCACGAGCTTGAGTGGAAAGGAATGAAAGCCTAAGTGATACGAAGAATTATACAAAGTTCTCTGAAGTTACGAACGTCCTTTGAATACCACCAACAGCATAGTCTCTTCTGGATGTTTTTCTTCCGTGCTGGTAAGATCCACGGTGAGTCTCTCTGTCACGCCCTGGCCACGGCTGCCACGCTAAGGGTTTCCGTTTTGAGTGGCCCAAGAACAAATGCATACTTTGGTGAAACTGTTGTTCTCAACAAAACTCCAATACCTGGGATTTTCGCAACATTTATAGCAGCTCAAGTAGAAAAGAAAAAGTTCAAACCAGTCACCAGATCCAAAATTAGCATTTTATTCAGAACGCTGGGGTCAGAGGTGTATCATTTATATTCTGGTACACAATACAGAGGCAAAGCTGCTGTCAGAAGTCTCTCCAGTTTAAAAGCTTGTTTTTTTTATTCATTTTTTTTTTTAAAAAAACACAGACTTAGTAGTGCCTCCAGTGTCAGGCCACCCCTTTCTTTTCTTTCCTTCTTTTTTTTTTTTTTTTTTGGTACAAATTATGTAAAACATTTGTGCTAAGAACTTTTCTCCCTCCCCAAACAAAAAAGAAAATAAAAAATAAAAAAAATTAAAAAATTAAAAATTGAGTATTCTAACTACAGCTCAACAATTGAATCAAATGTCACTTTGTTTTGTAAATACTTTATCCATAACGAAAGATATAAACATGCAAAAAACCTGAATCCATAGTCCAAATAATACATACACATGTTCTGAAGTTTCTGCACTTCTCCATAGACTATGCCAATAAAACATTATGTACACATACCATTTTTACAGTGAAGTGGAAAAAATACAGTAAATAAAAAAGTGTACATGGATTAAGACCAAAATGTATCTAACATTCTAGTTTATGAAAAAATTCAATTTTGCTACAAATTGGTGATATGAAAACTCCCTTTATTTGCAACCAGCTGCGTAAGTTTTAAGATTTTAGTGAAAAAAGAAAACTAAAGTCTAAAACTAGAAGTAATGTACATTTTCCAATCTCATGGTCTCATCCCCCAAGATAATAAAATCGCTCCATGAGTTTTTGCTTTTTGTTTGTTTAATTCTGTGTTTTAATAAAAGCAAATGCAATGTAACAAAAGCGTATTGAAGCCTATCATGGTTTAACTTACTGCTCCCACCACAAAATATTTTGTCTTTTACTTATCGTTTCAGAAATCAGTACCATTAAAGCCTTAAACATAAAACTAATTCCAATCTGAAAAAGGTACAAAAAGGCACATAAAATCCCAGTGCTTCTGTACTGTAAAATTCAAGTGTAACTGAGCTCAGTGTTTTTCCAAACAGTATTGGATCACTGATATTCCCTCTGAGCCCAAATTGGTTTGCAGCCTATGCCAAAGCCTCCAGCAAGCACTGTGCTAGTAGACTACAAAGTTAAAGCCTAGCTTCTGAATGCTTTTTGGGAATATCAGTTGAAATTGTTTGTACTTGTCCAAAAACCAAGTTCACCCTGAAGTTCAGTCGTCACCTCCGCCATACATGTCAGCGAGTTTCTTGAAGCGTGGTCCCCAGTCATTCAGGTAGTCATAGTCCTGCTCGCCACCACTACTGGAAGAATTAAGGGAGCTCAAGGACCCAGCAGTGGAGCCGCTGCCTTCATAGTCAAAGACTAGGAGGGAGTCATACGGCGGAGCTGTGGGATCATTGTCAGCAGCTTTAAGGCCCTACAATGGGGAAAGATAAAGAAAGAATGTACAGAGGGTTAGAATTTGCAAGCCACAAGCAGATCCCAGGGGTCCTGGGGGATGAGACACTTGTTTGTAAGTCTCCACCTGCAAAAATTTTCAACCTGCAGAAATTGGGGTTATCAGTATGTTTAAAAGTTGGACAAAAATGAACGTACGCCCTTCCTCTGCAGGAAAGAACCGAGGAAGTCTAGCTCAGTGAGGCCGAGGCGTACAGTGGGAGAATGTCCTCGACAGGTGGCAGAAAGGAATGGTCAACTGCTTGAGGCTCAGAAGGAAGGATCTCAAAGTCTGGTAATGTGTCTGTATAACAGTGCACTTGAATGAGTAACTACTGCTGGAATAAGTTACATGAGATAATGCAGAGGCTGTGAAATCATGTCATACATGGACGCTAATCCAGAGTCAGAGTCAAAGGCTTCTGACGAACAAGAATTACACATGCAAGGCAAAGGCAGAGATATACAAATGGGGGCCATGTGGTCCTTGCCCCTCGACAAGCTTGTAATCTAGCATAAAGGGCATTACTGTAGGATCGTGTGAAATAAATGATAAAGAAGTAATAAAACTACAATGTCTAGGCAAAAATCAGAATGCTAAAAATAAATAAATAAATAAATAAATAAATAAAAGAGGGAAAAAAAACCCCAGACTACCACTGAGAGCTAGGAGTTCAAGGAGGATGTGGTATATATGACCTAAATTTGGAAGGAAAAAAGAAGGAAAATCAAAGAAAAATGAAGGAAAATGGAAAACTGGCCAAATGTGACTACAATGCAAGGAATGTTACTTGTTAAATCATTTATGTTCTTCATTAAACATAAAATATTACATTCATTGATAAATTGTGATCAGGTCTTATTTTTTAAGAACAGAGTGACTGACTTCTAGTTCCCATAGGCCCTATGGAAGTCATTATCTAATGTCTGTATATAGTATAAATATGGGGGCGGGGGGACTTGCAAATTTAAACTAAAGACTGTTAAAAAACTAAGAAGTGACGAAATTATCATCTATATATTTAACTCTTGCAAAAACATGCTTTTTAATATATGATTCATGTATCTGCAGCCAATTCATAATTACGCTTTATAGAATCTTAAAGGTTTAATACTAGGCCCTTTTGGTGTTTTCTCTAATTTCCCTCCACTTCTAGTACTCCAAGATATACCATCATCTGCTTTTTACTCTGCCTTTTTAAATGCTAACGGGTTATGGTAGCCTCCCTTATTGTCCTATATTCAACCCTTCCAATCTACATGTATTTGATAAGTATGTATATGTGGGACTTTTTAATCTGTATGTGTTCACCTAGTTATTCTTCCGAGTTGATAGAGGAAGAAGAGAACAAAAGAGCATGAGAATCAAGGTAAGACTAGCATGTATAGCGGTTAGCGGTGAAGAGATCAGACTTCTCACCCACTATATGCTGGGTGACACCTCAGCTCTACACAGTATCCCTGTGGGATTTCAGCTAAGTTCTACAGGCTTCGTTTCCTCATCTGCAGTTATAGGAACAATAATAAGATCATTATGAAGACTAAATAGAATAAAGGCACCATGGGCTCATCACAGTATCTGCTCTTTTGGGACTCAATGAAGATTAGTCTAAAAAAAAAAAAAACTTTTAAGTTTAGAGAAAAATGTTTTGCCTTGGAACCTGAGAAAAGAAAAATGTGAAGACATACTATTTTAACAAACAAAATGGCAGCTGCTTGACTTCCATCAAAAATGAGAGAAAAATACACACTACCAGTTTTCCCATTCCAAAGTCTCTCTTACCAACCATCCTAACCATTTAATTAAACACCACTTTTTCTCATGTCTGGTTGGACTATGTACAACTCAGAAAAGCCAGTGTAGAATAACATAAAGCACATCTTCAGCAAACTACTTCAATGTATAAAACATAAATAATTTTAGAAAGGACTTCGTTTATCGTATTTATAGAATAAGCTACCAGGCAATTTTGCTAAGGCTGAAAATCATAAACTACAATTTCTCAGAAGTCCTAATTCCTTTCTGTGGTAGACCCTGTTACTGTCCTCAATGATTCACTATCCTTTCCTTGTAGGTGGGTCCCGTGCCCACACTACCACAAGTGCCTCCCTGGAGCCAGAGTTTACTTCCCAAACCCACTGTCAGGCTTGGCTACGGGCTGGCTTTGGCCAAAACAACGTCAGCAGCAATGAAGAGGAGACTCTGTAAGACCTCCATCGGATGTGTTTCCACCAGTTCCTTCTTGCCCACTCTCCCAGGAGAATAGACTGCTCTAGCTGGGAGTCTTCCTCCTGCCTGGATCCTGAAACAGAAGACACAAGGGGACCCAGCCATTGCCAACCCCACAGTGAGCACAGAGTTCAGGCAAGAAGTAAACCTTTGTCATTGTAAGCCACAATTCTTGGGAGTTGTCAGTTACTGTAGCCTTAGCTGGTAAAAATCAAACAAAGCCCCTTCGTTTGTGTTTATTTATCCAACTCAAGATATAATTATTGAATATGTATATTACCACGTATCCTGCTTACTGGTGGGGACACAGCTATTAAGAAGCGAGATCCAACCCCTGTTCTCACGGAGTTTATAGTCAAAGGTGAGCATGCGCCCTTTTTCCTTTTCCCAACAAAATCTAGCAACTGCAAACGTAAGCAATAGGTGATTCTTTTAGTTCAGCCTGGGTTAACTTGGGTCCCTCCAAGAGCCGGACCCCAAAAGATCTGAGGGGAGATCAAGAAAACAAAGAAAAGCCTGATGAGGAGAATAGGTTTCTGAAGACAAATGCAGGTTTTCTGGGCTTTCAGAAAGAGCATTCATGAAGATGAAACCTTCGAAAGCTGAAATGGCAGAATGCGAAGAAGCAATTACCATTCGTTTATATAGGACATTTTTTGAGCATTCCCAGTCCCCAAAAATAATGCCTCCGAGGCTTTTCTGGTGCCTTAGAACACATGTTGCTAACAGATGCCCACGATAAATGGAGATGAAGCAGAGATGCTCAGAGCCACAGTTCAAAGCTACGCAGCTGGCTTCGAGGGGCTGGGGGCAGTTCTGGGGAAGGAGCCCGGCGGGGCGCTCTCGCTGCCTGGGGTGCACACTGCCTTTCTAACAGCTCCCTGCAAAACAAATGCTGTGCATTATTTTTCACTTTCCACCTTTTTTCATAAAAGCAAACCCTTCTTTGGATTTCCTTGGTGAAACCAAGCACGGATGTAGGTCTTCCACAAAAGTGAAGCGGCAGAAGGCGGGCGGACGGATGTTTGAAAAGCGGGGCGGACCTGCATTCAGTTTCCATCATGACCTTCAGTAAAACTGCTTTCTGATGTGCAGAACAGAGACGCGGCAGATCAAGGTCACCACTTTCAGGTCACCTGCTTTTATCATGATTCAAAATTTAAATAGAAATACATGCAGAGCTGTGCCCAGTCTTTATGGTGTCAGCACCAAACTGGAAATATGAAAAGGTTAAACGACTAAAACTATAATCCTAAAGAGTCAGTGGCAGGGCGTCAAGTGTTGTATGGATTCAGTGGAGAGGAAGCAATGGCCTGTGTTTACTAGGACTTAGGGACGAATGTGGGAAGCTGTCTGGTCTTCACTGGTGTATGGAAGGACCAGAACCTCTTCATCACATGTCTAAGCGCCCTAATTCAACTCCTTAAAATAAGTACAACACTGCTGAAAATCTAGTCCCCTACTCACTACGGAGATTCTAAAATATATTCATTTCTTCTAAATTTCTTTTAGATCCTGCCCTTGTTTTTTGGATCAACCTGGTCATTTTTTGTTTCCTCCTTCCATCTTTCCTCCCACTACCTTCCTACCTTCCTTCCTTCCTTCCTTCCACACTGTCTCAGGTCTTAAGTAATTACAGAAGACAAAAAAAATAAAAAATAAAAAATAAAAAATAAAAATCCCTGGACTTTTCAAGAACTGTTAGGCAAGCCATCTTTCTAGGCTGAAAGTTAAGTATCCTAAGCCTCCTCCACTTGGAATAGCACTGATTTTTATCTGAGAATGAAATACGACTCTTCTGGATGAGGTATTATATAAATTCTGGGTCCTATTTTGATAATTCTAAAAAGATCCTAGTTAGGTTCGAAGAGACTGAAAATGACAGGTACACAGGCAGAGTGAATGTGCGGGAGAAATCCGGTGGGCCACGTACCCATCTGGTCCTCCCTTATGCGATTCCTTTATTCTTAGGTGTGGACACCATTTCACATGAAGGGTAATGAACCATTGTCAGCTCTGCCAACTAACTGCATGGGTTTCTCTTCTCCACCTGGTTTGACTAAATCTGGCAGCGTAGGTGCCTATTTCGCCTTTCCTGGAGGGGCAGATCTTGAACTCTGGATAAATCTGAACTATTTTCTATAGTTTGAGGTGTCTCTGTAGAATGAAAGAGCCCGTGGCTCCGGCTGAATTCTTGCTGAGCTTGTATTTATAGACTTCTGATCCTATGCTTTATGGATGGAGATATGCTTTTATGGGAGCTATAAAAACCCACATTTTTCAGTGAGGGAACACATGAGGGATATAAGAGGAAAGAGGTCCTATTGATTCTCTTACATCCTGCCTTCTGTTAGCTCAATGCCACCTGCCTTAGTTCGGGCCCTCTTTATATCCTGCCTGGACCACAGCAAAAGCCTCTCTAACTGGTCTCCCGGCCACCAGTACTTGTCCTGCTTCTTTCCTACAAACTACTAGTAGTTTCTCCCCCAGACGTTATTTGAAGTCTCTCCCCCAAGTAAAACTCTGATTGCTCTCCACCCGCTACTGCAGTGTTTCCCACGTAAGGAAGGGGTTCCGCTGGGGGTCGGCAACAATATTTTTACTGGTGCATGAGCACTTGACAACAATCACCTCTATGAAAAAAATGAAACTAAACATTGATTAAAAGTTTCAGTGAATACTAGAAGAGGTGTGTGGATATGGGGAAAAAAACAAAACAAAACTAGAAGGCATTACTCAAATGCTGGAGGTCTGGGTAACCTACAGGGTCAAGTTAAAACTCTTTAGCAGATCATTCAGTGAACCTGGAGTGTTCATGCACGTTTTCCATCTCAGCCATTCTCAACTTCAGCAGCCACAACTAAATTATTTACCAAAATCCCAAATCTAAAAATGTCATGTTTTTGTGCACCCTATGTTATTTGTATATTCATTTTCTGCAAGCTGAAATGTGATTTTCCTTGTTTGAAACTTCCTCACTCATAATTTCTCACTTGGTTTATATCCATCCATCCATCCATCCATCTATCCATCCATCCATCCGTTCATCCATCATTTAAAGCCATTAAGATGTCACTTTCACTGCATGGATTATTTCCCCCAGTCATGACTGGGAGTCATTCCCAAGGTCCCCTTTACTTACATTGCCATGTTTTGGTTACACCAGATTGTGACACCCTCTCCTGCCAAGCATGTGGATATTCATTTCATATCTTACTGTCCACCCCAGTGCCTGACATCCAGCAGGCATCCTAGAAGGTCATTTGGTACTGCTGTCCTGGGCTTAGGCTCTCACCTCATCACCTTACTCATCTCCAAAGACACTCCTTTCAGAAGAAGCTAGGATTTAGATTTCAAATACATGTGGACATAAAAATATACTAGGTTTACATTAGAGTGGAATTCTGTGACTTAATGCCAACATTACTATGTCCCTTTCTGAGAATTTCACTTTATCTAAAGCAAATTTTTTGGAGGGAGATTTTGTTTTATTTGAAACTGGAGAACAGTAACGTGTCCTATGACTAATAAAACACTGATAATACTGAAGAGATTTTACTATGTGATGGGCACTATACCAAACACTTTGTGTGGAATATCTTATTCGGTCCTTACAGAAATCTTAAAAGAGGATTTATTATTATCCTCATTTTATATATATATATGAAAGCTGGAAATCAAAGAAGCTAAATACAAGGCCCTTGACTTTGTACAGGGTAACAGAACTGTTAGGTGAGGCAGCTGGCTTTGAACTCAAACAAATGCCCGACTGCTGTAAGAAGTGGACAGAGACATGTTAAAGAGGACAAATAAATTTAATACCGGAAAAAAGGCAAAAGTTCTATGCTTTCGTAGTTTTGTGCAAGTTATTTAAGAAGCACTTTCTGTAAGTTTTTAAATATCAATCAAAAGTTGGTCTTTTAACAGAAATATGTCCTTGGTTTTTGTATTTTTGAGATAAAGAAATATATAGGATTGGTAAAGTTATTGGAGGTATGCTAATATCTACTGTCAGGCTGAGATTAAATGAATTTGTTTCAACTTTTCACCCTCTGAAGGTCATATTTAAAAACCTCAAAATAGAATGAAACTTGGCAGTGGAAATTAAAAAATGTGTGATTTGTTTTACTCTACCTACCATACTAGAAACATAGTATATTTTTGATAGTCAAGGCAATATTCATTGATTATTTAAATAAACAAACTAGAAAATGTTCTCATGAGCTTACTTATTCCCCACATTAGAAAAACATTCCATTTATAAGCCCACCATACTATTCTTCCTTTGGAATATTCAGTACTGTGTTAAATCAAATAACACCTGGGGATAAAGAAATTTGTTTGCATTTTACATGTATTTATGAAATATGCTTGAATTCTTTCTAGGTGTCCTCAACTCTTTTAAAACTTGCCATGAATGTATTTTCATCTGTCCAGTTATAGAAAGATAATGAATAAGTCTTCATGGGTATGTTAAGTGGAACTATCTACATGGTATATCTGAATGTTACCTGACTTAGGCCTTTTGATGGTTTCAATCCCCTGAATTTTCCCACAGACCTGACCACCTCATTCCTAAACCCTCGCTGTAGTTTCTTCTGCGACACCTTCACCTCTGTAGACTTTCTTTCTATGTCTAAATGCAGGGCATTTCTAGTGTGAATGTTTGGTCTTCCAACTCGTCCACATTTCTCCATTTTACAATCCCATTTGGAGTCACGGATTCTGTAGTTATTTGGAGAAACATTTCCAAATGTGATCCAGTGCATTCATGTACTCACCAAACCAATGTGCCCCACACTGCCCCCAGGGACATGTGCACCTCTTCCCCTGGAGGCAGAAGTGGACCCTGAGATAGGAGTCATGAAGGAGGGTGAGTCCTGGGTATGACAGGATGTCACTGGATGGCCTACCCCAAACTCTGTGTGCCTGACTGTCTCTGAGTTGATAAAGACTTAATGAAGGAACTAACATCTAGAAAAAGAGGGAAGGGCATTCTACGCAGAGAGGACAGCATGGGAACAGGTACGGATATGGAATTACGAGCTGAGCCTGGGAGGCAGAAGTAGAGTCCCTGTCCCCGACCTGTAAGATGTAGGTTTGGGGTGGGGAGGGTGCTGAGATGAAACTGTAGAGCTAAGGAAGGATTACACCCAATGGTGTCTGGCAAAGGAAGGCATGGGATACCAGAATGTTTGCCTGGTACAAAGACTGTGCTTGCAGCAAAGTAGGGAGTACGCACAAAGAGAATCCAGGTCTAATTTATTTTCTTTCTACATATTACTAGTAAAAATATGTACACACAGGAGATGTTCAATAGTTATTTGCTCAATGAATGATCCTAAACCAAGCTCAAGATCATTTCAAAACAAGCCATTTTTAGCCAAGGCAGACAATCCTCAAATTATGAACTGACTGCATTCTAGAAGTTAATTTGCAAGTCAGTCGTTTGGCACCAAGTTTTTCATAGAAGTACTGAAACATGTTCGTTATGGTCTCAAGTTACTTTTTAGGCTGTGTATGTTTTAGGTTGAGCACTGTTCTAGGAAAAGGAAATGACAAATGGAAATTATGACTGGAAACTCTTTCTACTGTGCCATTTGAGGGGCTGAGTAACTGAATTTAACTGAATCTTATTAACTAATCTTCTCTACCTACTGAAGAAAATCCAGTTCCTGTAAAAAAGGTAAATGAATACATACATAGACACAACCACAAAACACGCACTACAGCACAACTTAGAACAATCAATATCCTATTTTCTGAAGTTTAGTCAGCTCTGGTAGAGTAAAGGCCCAGACAAAAATCCCAATCAACTGCAAATCAGGCGGCACTCATCACTTTATGCCCTATACACCTACCACAGCATGTGGATTCCTTAACACCACAAAACCCAAGAGCGAGACAACACACTGGGTGCTAAGGTTACTCAAAAGATGAACAAGACAAAGCCCCCACACTGGAAAGCAGGCACATGCTCATGCAGGAGAGAGAAATGACGACAGTTACACCTCCGTGGCCGGGGTTATCATGCAGGAAGTATCTTGTTACCTCTTCCCAGAGGGATCAAAGAGGGCCTCCCAGAGAACAGGGTTTTTAAGGTGAATCTGAAGGCTAAGTGGGTGTTTCATTGATGGTTAAGAAGGTAAGGGCTTTGCAGAAGTTACATTATAGTCAAAATTGGGATGATTTGAGGAACGGCAAATAGTTCAATGGGGCTGCAGCCCTGGGAGGAAATGTCATGGGGGAAGAAGGCGGGAGTCAGATTGGAACAATAGTCTTACACATGACACCTAGCGCTTGACCTCTTGTCACTGAGAAAAGAACAGTGCTATGGATGGAATGGAATCCCACAGAATACTGACACTTCGGGGACAGGCAGGAACACTCAGTTAAGTATTTGCTGAATGACACTGAAGCTAAAATGCTTGCTTTAAGAAAGTCCAGTTCCTGCACCTCCATTCAAAAGATTCCCTGTATCTCAAACCCCACAACCACAGGGCTAACGCAACGATTTCTCGTGACAACAAATGCTAAATTAGAAGTAAAATCATCAGCGGTGCCTGGGTGGCTCAGTTAAAGCCTCTGCCTTCAGCTCGGGTCATGATCTCAGGGTCCTGGGATCGAGCCCCGCATTGGGCTCTCTGCTCAGCAGGGAGCCTGCTTCCTCCTCTCTTTCTGCCTGCCTCTCTGTCTACTTGTGATCTCTGTCAAATAAATAAATAAAATCTTAAAAAAAAAAAGAAGTAAAATCATCAGGCATTCTTAACTATTCAAAAAAGATCTATCTAGTCATAGATATAAAATTCCTTACAAATCCCCTAACCAAGACTCTATACAAATAAGTGGAAAGGTTGGGGCATACTTTTATAGATAAAGAAGTTATTGGTGCTCTGTTGGTTGACCTTCCATCTGTTTTCAAACCGTGACTAAAACAAATTAACCTATTACCTGTTTAACAGAAGTGAACGCATATGTTCAGAAAGCAGTGTGCATTTCAAAAATAGACAGTAATGAAGAGTTGTAAAGGGAGAGAAATACGCCAAGCTTGTTTCAAAACTTTTTTTTTTTACAAGCGATAACTGCATCTAAAAACCTAAAGTAGTCTGATTATGTATATATAATATATGACTACAAGGAAGCCTGGGAAATAAGAGTGTTATCAACACATGACAGAAGGCGATATATGACCAAAGTATTCCACCTTGTAATGCCCTGAGACCTATTCTGAGCTTAGAGATACTCAGTGGCAAGACATGGCCAGAGAATAGGAGTCCCACCACAGACTTGCAACTGACATCAATAGGTATTGCTCTCTTACACTTAACACTAAACATTCAGAAGGAGAATTGCAGTAAAACTATGGACACGATCAAAAGAAGCAGCACAAATCATTTTACTTCAAAACTTAAGTATTAAATGTAGCAGAACTCGTGGTCAGTAATGAAATAAAAGAATGCCCATAATAATTTTGACAGTGGGAATCATATCTGTTATATTCAACAGAGAATTAGCTGCCTCTTATAGAAGCTCTTAAAACTCCTCAACTAGACAAGTATTTAAATCACTTACATAATATTTAATTTAGCTCCTCTTCCTACTAATCTCATTTGATGGAACTCTAGTCATTAGGTAGGCACTGAATTCTCAACATTTGTGGGATCCAAAGGGTACAGTGTGAGGAAAATGAAAATGAACTATTATTATATTCATCAGTGCTAATAAATGAAATTAGAATACAGTATAACAGTGTTAGTCTATTTATTACTTGTAATCTAGGGGAAAAAGCCTTTTGGAGATAGTGTGACTAATACTGATATGTATATGAATGTCATTTACAAATACAGAGTATTAATTGACAGATATGCTTTTCTGGCCCATCAAACCAATTATATCTTTCTGTTATTGAAGCCACATTTGCTTTAACACGAAGAGAAGATCAAGAAAATCAAGTGTGCTTTAACAAACCACATAGCTGTATTCCAAGCAATCTAGTCTACATATAGCTAACCGTTAGCAAAAAATAAACACCCTTATAAAGAAAGTGAGCTTATCTCTGCACCTCATTAATGAAGTCCCCAATGTCTCCAGGGTGTGGGGCTGCAGATCGGACCGGGTACTGGGGCTCGGCGTGGATGGGTCTCTCATCCAGTCGTCGGATTCCTACAGGCTTGATGGCATCAGGTTCCACGGTATCAGGCTGCTGGAGCTGGCTCAAGTCATAATCCTGCAAAAGACAAAATCAAAAACCCATGGTAGATGGGCATAAAGATGGAAAATTACAACCTTTGTTTTTAAACACATACCCAGAATGCATAGAAATGAGTGAAATTTAACATAATGGAAAAGTTGCCACCATGAGTTTTTCATGTTATGATTAAATATTTCTTTCACACAGCTCTTTCTTCTGTGCTTTTCATTCCTACAGTCTGTGCTCCATCTGCTTTCCTATGTTTCTCATCAGTTTCCAATGGAAAACAGCAGTGAGACGAGGCCCCACTCTAAAATGACTAAAAACTGCCTAGAAGATAGAACGGTACCATAGCAGCCACGCTACTAACTTAATGTGGGGTTCGAGACCCACTACCCTAACTTAGAGCACCTTCACATATTAGGTATTTCAAGTTGAAAGAATAATTACAAAAAAAAAAAAAAAACCACCACAACAACAAACAGCAAGTAGGAAGGTCACTCTAACTTCCCTCACCCTTGTCCTTCTTTCTTGAAACAGGTTATAAAAACTCCCACCTGAAAGGTCCCCTCCCTGTACCGGGAGGTGGAAGGAAGACATTCTTTTCATCAGAGACAGAGACTTTGGGGCCAAGGAATCTGTACCAATAAACCTAGTTAGACTAACCTTTATTTCCCTAACTACTTCTTCACCATTTACTAGCCCTCACCCAACTCTTTGGTCTTGTCAATTCTTAGAAATATGTTGTTTCTTTGTCTAAAAGGTGTAAAAGTTTCCCACTCTGGACACTTTGGGTCTTCATTCTCTTGCGAGGCTCCCATGAACATTTAAAAGTTTAAATGTTTAATTAAAAAAAAATTAATTAAAAAATTTTAAAAGTTTAATGCTTTTCTCTGTTCATCCATCTTTGCTAGTTTAATTTTCAGACCCTGAGAGGGACCCTGAGAGGGTCGAGGAAGACTTTTTTCTTTCCTACAATGTCTTTAACATTAAAATTAGAAAAAAAAAAAAATGATGCTGATGTGTTTTCCTTAAAGAAAGGCATTAGTTCAGCAAGGTTTCAAAACCAGTCTCCAATCCTCCTTCCTTTCAGTGGTCTAGAGTTGGCAAATTATGGCAGTGAGCTTCATGGGACCCATTTCCTATTTTTCTCAAAGAATGGCTTTTATTTTTGTAAAGGGTTATCTAAAGCAACACTAACAACAAAGGAGAATATGCCGCAGAAACTATATGTGGCCTACAAAGCCTTATATCAGGCCTTCTACAGAAAAAGTTTGCTGATCTCTGGTCCCATAGTGTGAGGTGAGGGGGAGTGGATTCTCTTCTAGGGCAGCACTCTGGGAATGTTCCAGAAAACCAGCCTGCCCACTTTCAGATGGACAGAGTAACACTCATGAAGAAGGATGCTCTGAGCCCCCCAGTTTGGGCCCTCAGAACTATTTTTGGCTTTAACATCAGCCAGTGAGACAGGAATAAAGAAACAGACTATAATGTGGAAATGCATCAGTATTTTCGGCTTGGGCAAATACTTTGTAGTTTTCAAGCTCCTAAATTCTGATGATAGAAGATTCTCCAATTTAATGTGGACATTTACAGAGAGTGCAGACTTTCTGGGACTCTTCATAGTTCAGACTTCATCTTTTTTTCTAAAACCAGCTTGGCACCATCTGAAATATCTCTATAGCGGTTTTGATTTATTCAACACTTGAATACTCCGCCCGTACTGGCACTGGCCTTACATGTGTTCCCTCACGTCATTCTCTGATCAGCACTGATCCATCGTCAGTTTTATTATCCCCACGTAAGAGTTGAGATGGAATCTCAAATTACCCAAGTAACTAAGTTCTTGGTCCCAAATCTACTAAGACTCAGAGACAGGCTCCAACTGACGCATGTGGGAATTACTTCAAAGCCTCCCTCTTTGACAGTCACCTAGAAGAGTGAGTCAAGTCCAAGCTCTGAGGCCGGAGTTAAAAAGTAACAGATTAGGGACGCCTGGGTGGCTCAGTTAGTTAAGCTGCTGCCTTCGGCTCAGGTCATGATCCCAGTGTCCTGGGATCGAGTTCCGCATCAGGCTCCTTGCTTGGCAGGGAGCCTGCTTCTCTCTCTGCCTCTGCCTGCCACTCTGCCTGCTTGTGTGTGTGCTTCCTCTCTCTCTCTCTCTGACAAATAAATAAATAAATAAATAAATCTTTAAAAAAAACAAAAAAAAGGTAACAGATTAGATAGATTGAGTAAGGAGGGCCAGGAGGGCTGAGACACTCTCCTCCCGACCACCATCCTGGAAACAACTCCTTACACCAAGAGATTCAGCTAACCTAACCACTGAAGGCACTGAGGAAAAGCCCTTCCTCTCAGGAATGTATAAAGGGGCTACGGGACGTGAGGAGACATGTACACAGGGCAGGAAAAGCCAATGTAAACTTGGTATATTGCAAAGTAGAAAATGCTCGAGGAGAAAACCTGTGTGAGGTTTGAAACTTGAACAATCTACATGTGAGAGAGAAAAGACCCTTCTGGGATTATCAACAGCATAAGCAAAGATATGGGAATGCTGTTTTCTCGTCAGGATAGGGGACTTCAGACTCTCCATATAAAACCTGAGTGAAGGGGCGCCTGGGTGGCTCAGTGGGTTAAAGCCTCTGCCTTCGGCTCGGGTCATGATCCCAGGGTTCTGGGATCAAGCCCCACATGTGGCTCTCTGCTCAGCGGGGAACCTGCTTCCTCCCTCTCTCTCTGCCTGCCTCTCTGCCTATTTGTGATCTCTGTCTGTCAAATAAAAAAAAACAAAAAAACAAACAAAAAAAAAAACAAAAAAAAACCCTGAGTGAAAACAGCTCGATCGTGCACAAATGTGCTCCATTTTAAATTTTATGGGATTTATGAGCAATTTATAGACTATCTTGGAGACATACAATGATATAACAGATGTGAAGTCCTTTGAAATGCTAAAATGCTATACAAAATAAAAACAAGGATTTATTTAGAGAACTCTAGATGCTTACACACCAGAAGCGTGTTTTCCCAGGTCATGTTTAACTGCATAAGTCCCAGGTATAATAGAGTGGGATTAAACCATGAATAACTGTGCCTCCTGACTATGACTGAAGCTTTACATAGGAAGAGAAAAACAGGTTGTAAGTATACTGATAAGAGTTAATAAATATTTTTATGCTGAGGGTGTAAAATATTTTATAAAAAGCCTGAATTACATGAAATTAAATAATTGAATCTTATGGTTAAGGACTGTCTTTCACCTGGTGACAAACTCCTTGATACTCAGTATCTTATATGATAATTCTGTATAGGAATTTCCTGGGCATAACTAGAGACAAAAGAAGCAAACGGGCTTTGCTCATGCTATTCCTTACCTGGAAAGAACCTGTGCTCCCTGATTGCTTACAAAGCTTCCACTATACCCAAAGGTTACAAAGGTGAATGCATTTTGACCGGCCAGCAGTGCCTTAAAATTTTTCCAATAAATTGCCGGCATTTAGACATAGGGATAGTTCACCTGAAAATGGGATATCTGGCAAAATAGAGCTTAAATTCTGACATAATTTGTTAGACCTTACTGCAGCTATCTCCTCCGGACCAGGACAGCATCTCCACTTGGCCGGGTTCACTTATTAGGGATATATATAAAACAGCATATTAATTTATAGGTTTTTTTATCTTTCTTTTTTTTTTAAGATTTTATTTATTTATTTGACAGAGAGAGATCACAAGTAGGCAGAGAGGCAAGCAGAGAGAGAGAGAGGAGGAAGCAGGCTCCCTGCTGACCAGAGAGCCCGATGGGGGACTCCATCCCAGGACCTTGAGATCATGACCTGAACTGAAGGCAGAGGCTTAACCCACTGAGCCGCCCAGGCGCCCTTATCTTTCTTTTGATAGCCTCTTCTTACCACCTTAAGAACCAGAGAGCAGGAACAGCCTTCAAAGGTTTGTAGTGCTGTTCAGTCCTTTCCACCACCAAAATGGCAAGCCTGTAGAAAGTGCTCATTAAAAAATGTGTTGAATAAAGTCTCAGCGATGATATTCATGCCAAATGTTCAAAAGAGCAACCAATTTCAGAAACGTGCCTTGGATCACATTCTATTCCATCAGTCGTTCGCAATGGGGAGGGACAGAAAGACAATCCCCCCCCCCCCCCACCCAAGTCCCGTCACTGAGATTCATTAGTCTGGTGAGTCCCCCACAATGATGGAAACGTGTCATGTTCCTCAGCTGTGATGGTATCAAAAAAAGAGGCAGAAAACCACTGATTTACGGGAAGTTAGAAACTGGGTTAAAATGGGTGGCTTAACATTTCTCTGTGATGGTTTCTCCTGCCTATTACAAGCATGGAATATAAAAAAAATCTGATAATGCTAAGGAGTGAGCAGAAATGTCTTCAGGTCACAGGGACAGGTTTTTCTGTCCACATCCATCTGTTATATGGCAGAGGTCCTGACCTGAGGGTCCAATTTTAAGCCTTTTGATAAGGGGTCACTCTGTGCAAACCTCCTAAATTATACATCTTTACAATCCCATAATACTTTACTTAAACACACAAATTACAACATGTAGGATGAGAATTATAAAGACAATTACAGAGACTGAAAACATCCTCAAGGTCATTGGGTTCATGGTCTTACTTCTGAAGATTACAAAGAAACAATCCAAGAAGAAATCTTTTATTTTGATCCTAAAACTCTCTGGAGAAAAAGTAGATCTGAAAATTCTCTTATGATTGTCAACCTTTATTTGCAATATTAACTTCCTCACAAAATTTAATTTTCAAATGAAGGCCAAGGAAAATCTTGTTTTAAAATATTTGGAACATACGTTATTTGGTAACAACCATTAGAAGTAGGCATGGAATTATGGTTTTTAGAATATTAACATTGCAATTAACTAATTTTTTGTCCATCTATGATTTAAAATATCTTAAGGGTGATACAATTATGGGAGAGTTAGTAAAAAGTTAGTTAGCAGCTAACTCTGGTTTTGGCTTTTCTTGTTAAATTCCACTGACTTGCAATGATTTATAATTGGTTCAGTAAAGATACCACGAATCTACTCTAAGGCATTGGTTATGTTTAAATAAATTAAAATGCTGCATCGGTATAGATAGAAATTCTGGAACCAAGGTAAAAATTTCAGGGAGCTAAAAAAAAAAAAATCAGAAGCTACATTGCTAGCAGCATCTATAGAATTGTGCAATTAAATCTGGTTTAGAGAGTGATGAAAACACTCATTTACTGTTTCACAAGTATTTAAGGAGAGCCTACTGAGTGCCAGATGCCATTTTCAGCTCAGGGTATGTATGAAAGAAGGAATCATCTGTCAGGAATGACAGTAGGTGCTTTCTCGAGTGATAACCTCACATACTCTGAGCACAAATCCTTCCAAGTGTGTGTTGTTCTATCCCATTGATTACCACAGGTCAGAGAGGTTAATGATTTGCCCAAGGTCACAGACTCAGGTAACCAGTGTGGAAGGATAAAACAAGAGACCACCAGAGCAAGCGAAATTTAAAAAAAAAAAAAAAAAAGCTATATATCATTGCCCCAGGGGCCGTGAAGACATGCACAGGACAGTTTGCTGAGGTGGGAAACATGAGGGGGTTTCCCATGCTAGAAGAGGCGTTCAGGGAGGTTATGCTAAGTAAGCTAACTAGGCGCTGGGATCTAGCCCTCCGGCCTGTGCAGTTGGTTCAACCGTGCCTCGTTGAGCTTTAGTCAGAATTTAGGATTCTTCATTTAGGATTTAGGTCTGACATCAGGAAGGCCTGTGCGGAGAGCCAGTGGGGGGGAGCGGGAAGGGAGGCACTGAAAGTTCCTGGTCCTTTATCAGCTTCCACTGGGGAGAAGAGAAAAGGAACACAGCAGCCAGCTTCCCTATCTCCTAGGCAAGGGCTGGTACAAGTGGAAAACCTTCCTTTTATAGTAGCAAAGGCAAGGAACTTTCAAATTCCCATATAGATAAGGAAAACATTTCTAATATTTTGAGACTGAGTGACTGAGAGAAATAAAAATACTAACATGAAAGTAAATGGACCAAATTCTGAAGGGAAAAAAAAAGAAAGTTATCTGGAAAAAAAGCTGACTGTGGCACAGGCAAAAACTCTTCACACAGACACAAAAAGGAATGGAAGATGGAAGAGAAGAACCTTATTATCTCCTCCTCTATAGCTTCTGGCATTAAAATAATTGAATAAAATAGTGATAAGGTGTCAACACATTACCATACCACTGCTGACAAGTAAGTCAAATACCCTTGCAAGCTTTATGTAAATGACGATACTCCGTGATTTTCCTCCACGGCGAAATACAGTTATGTTGGTAACTCCCTACCCAGGTGAAATGATGTGGAAGACTAAGTAGATTCTACGGATTATGAAAGCCCCCCAAAACAAAAGGTTTGCTAAAAGCTTTTCTGGTTTGAATCATGAGCCTTACAGAGATAAAATAACTTGGGGACAGCTGAAGGACCTCTATTCTCTGCTTTCATATACATCGTAATCTCGCTAGAGGACTAGTTTCCCACTTCCCACCAGGGACGTAGCCAGGTCCCCATGAAGAGGGACCACATTCATTGTTTCTGCCTCCTGGTTTACTGTTAATGCTGCTCTGCCACAGCTTCTTCCAAAATTCTCTCAAAATTCGGTCTTCAGAATTTTGAATGTGCTGAAGTTTCACTGTGTGGAGCAAAACGATGGTTCGGTTGTAGAAAACTGACATTGTTGAAATTTTATCACAGCTTAGTCCCTATTGTAAAACTATGGCATATCTCTTGGAAAGATGTTGCAAATACAGTTCCATTAGATTTGATTCAACAAATAGTTTTCCAGAGAGTCTCTTGCCTCGCAGACACAGTTGCCCATATAGCTCTCAGTCTAGTGACTTTTAAAAGAATGCATTCAAAAATGATGAAACCTAATATAATGCATGTATAAGCAATTACAAAAATATGGAAGGGGAAAGTGTAAGCTGCTGGAGGAATAAAGGATGTGGCTGTGCGGGGCCTAGAGCATGGCGCAGAGTAACAGGGCTTCAGAAAGATGACATTGCTCCTGAAATCTGACATTTATTTTTTTATACTAATGTTTGTCATTTCCCACCCTTTCAGTGCAATTCAGTTATAGCCCTATACTCCTTAACCCATTCAAGCATGTCTGTCTGGGAGACACACGGTATACTTTCTAAATCCGTCTTCAGGCCACGCTCCCACCTCAAGCTCCAAATTCTGACAAAAAATACAAATGTCACCATTCAGACAAGATCAAAGCCATTCGATGTTAGTCTGACCTAGTATTCTATCTTGGAGGAAACCTAAGAATAGGGAGTAAAGAAATGACAAGATTTGGTTGGGAATACGGTGACAGAGCATCAAAAATCCTTCTCCACTTTAAGTCACATTGTTTTGGAATTTCCTAAGGAGAACTAATCATTGCTTAAGATAAATGTACACATCAAGGGAGCATACTACAGTGATTGCAAAAGATAGAGTCTGAAACCAAAATGCCTTGATTCAAACCCTGACTTCACCATATCCAACTGGATGACATTGGACAGGTTCCATAAAGGTCCTGTGCTAACCTTAAGAGTGTTCAAACTTCAGACAAAATGCTAATGAGGGCTCCATACCCTCTAACCCCTCAAGGGTTTAGTTAGCAAAACTTTTTTAGTAAGGGCCAGAGAGTAAACATGTTAGTATCTTTGGGCCATATAATCTCTATTATAGGCTCTCAACTCTGCAGCTGCCACATAAAAGTTGCCACAGATAACACGGAAACAACGGACAAGGTGCATGGTTGTGTTCTAACACAACTTTATTTATAAAACTAGGCAGCTGGTGAATCTGGCCAGGTGACCAACTTTGGCAAATGCCACTTAGTGTCTTAGCATCCCCCCCAACCCCGGCCAAGGCATAGTGTTAACACATAGCTGGCATTCAAAATCTTTACCGCTGTTATTACTGGGATATTGGTAACTTTCTATTCCTCTAAAACTAAATCTAATAAACTTATGATTAGTCAGGAAGAATGAATATTAAAATGAATTCCAGGAAACATTTTGTTCCTTCACACAAAGTGACAGGAATAACAAATAAAAAGGTTGGGTGCAAATCACATGCACATTAAAAATACTTCTTGCCCGGTGGGAAATGAATGGGCCCTGACCAGCCGAGAATATGCCGTTGGTAGCCTACCGATGTGTGTCACCTGCCAGTAATAGTTTTGAGACGAGCTAGCACAAAGGGAATGACAATGTACTAATCCAATCCCCAGTGAAACTCCTCTTGTGAAACCAGTATCAGCCTTTGCATAACTAACATATACTCGTATTTGCAGGTGGGTATACGTAGACGATATACATACGTAGACGAAGTGGAGAACGGAACGAGACTGTGCTTCAGCCAAAAATACAATCTCCACAGTTGTGGAATGGTCTCCACGGTTGTGTCCAGATTCAGCCATCTGTCAGTTTGCTTACACAGCAGAAAGATTTTGTAAAACAATTATCTCGGAGAATCAGATATACTATGGTTAAATTCTATAATTTCATTCTCTGCTTGAGTCAGAGGGCCTGGGCTGGTTGCCCACACCAGGACTGGATCCTGAGATTGGCAGGAAGTCCATGCAGACAGATCTCCCCACCGCCCCACCTCAAGCAAAGGTCCCTTGACTTGGGGAGTGGCTCTTTTGCTCTCAAGGGGCTTTCCTCTACCTGTACCCCATCCCTCTGTCTAGGCATCCAGCCTGGATTTAAAATTTTAGCTCCTATCATCTAGATTGTATACTTGGATTTTTTTTTTTTTCTTTTTGGTAATAACTTGGTAGCTGAGATTGCTTCTCCAGATTCTTACTTTGTTAATGTCAAAATGTGCTCCATTTTGCAAGCCATGTTTAGCAAGTAAGTGAGTCTTACTCTTTCTCTGTTCTAAAGCCGGATTACCAGTGGTCTTCTAACAAACCATGGCTAAAGGCCCAGCCTCACTGGTCTTGCCAGTATCACCTGTGTGCTACAAATCAGCAACACCATATACGACATCTGTCATATGACCGCTGGCAAGTGCATTAGGAGTTGGCCTCTCAAATCACAAGGACCTTGGGTTCAAACACTGGACTGATAGCAGTGTCTACTGCACAAGGCAGTTGGGAAGATTATAAAAGAAATGCAAACTAAGGGCACAGCACAGAGCCTGACACAGCATAAGTACATAATGAGTGCTAGGGTTTATGAACGGTATCATCACTTCCTGAAGACAGGGATTTCAAAGAACGAAAGTCAAGTTAACATGGATGTACTAGTTCAATTAACCTGGTAGACAGACTTATAAAAACTAAGAGGTTCAGGAAGAAGGCCCAATGCATGAACATTCTGTGAACCCTTGTCAGGTGTGAAGTGTCCTAGGTACATGAATAAAAAATGAGTAGGACAAATCCCTGCCCTCACAGAGCTTAAGGTCTGGAGCAGGACTAGACACAAAAGCTCAAAATATAGTAGACATGGGATGCTGTGGGTCACAGAGCAGAGACACTTGTTCCAGCTGGATTTCCAAGGGAAGAGGTCATGAGATGAGTCTTGGAGGCTAACCAGAGTTGCCGGTGAAGACCATGGACTAAAGCTAGGCAACTGTGAAGTCACATGTCACAGGTCCAGGCCTTCGTTCAATCCTACTGCAGCTGGACATGCAAAGGGGAGAGACGATGTGAGGAGAAACTAAGTCATCAACCCTCAGAGTCCCCAGTCCTCAAAGCCAAGCCCTGGCTCACGGGAGCTGAGGGTTCTTACCCCATCTTAAGCACCTAAATTCCACTGAATTTAGTGTTTCTTATGCCATGGAGATTCTGGGGGGTCTCAGCTACAGAAGTACTGATACTGATTTCCACAAATCACATAAGAAATCAATTTCATTAACAAAACAAAACAAAACAAAACAAAACAAAACAAAACAAAAATGCAATGGTCACTCATACTGCAATTACATCTGGAACTTCTGGGTTTTGGAATCCTGGGGCACTACAAAGAGCTCCTATTAGGACTTCCTTTATCCTGAAATTGCATGTGATTTTTTACAGGTCCAAGTGTTGGTCCCTGATCAAAAAGACTTTAGGATCTCAGGGAGCACAGAGAACATCCTGCAGGTAAGGGAAAGCTGGCCTCCCTGGTTTTCGTGAGCCTTATGTACAGCGTCTCATCTTTATGAGTTGTGCACCTCCTGTGTGTCCCCTGTGAGCCCACCTCCTTCTGGCATATCTGCAGCAGTCACAAAAACAATGCACATGGGCTAGCACTCTACTGTGGGAGGGCCCTAGGAGGACACTCCTCTCAAAGAACCTCAGAAAAGATTCTCTAAACTTAAGTACCTATCAGGGTGGGGCAGAGACTTCCAGCTGGTCACTGAACCCACTTCTTCTTCTTCTTACTAGGTACCTAGCCAACAGGTTATTTCCTAGGCAACGCAGAATGGAAGTCATGTGCGCCAGGCCTACCCCGTAAAAATCTCCCACAAATCATCCTCCTTGCCCTTTAGTTATTCAAGGATCGCAGGTATGGATGGCTGGGGTGACCCTGGAAGCCACATGAAGTAGAGTGGACCTTCCCTCCCCACCCCCAATTCCCATGACCTGAAACCCAATGACCACGGAATAAGTGAGAAATACATTTCAATCAGGCTTAGGTCCCTGAAATTTTAGTTTGTTACTGCAGTTGGCCTATTTTAACTTATTCATCTAAATATATTTATGGTGAGTACACTTTCTTTTCCTCTTTTCCTTTAAAAAACAAAACAAAACAGCACTACAGAAAATTGTTCCATGGTTTCAGAACACTGTGGTATCTTCTCCGTGTAGAAATTCGTTTTTTGTTAATCCAATGTCTAATAATTATTACATAATTTAATCAGAGTCAGCAAAAATACATTTTTATAAAGGATTGGTTTATAACATATGTTAATAAAGCTGGCCTGGGAAGAAATGAAGAAAACAAAAACCATTGTCAGAACATATCTGCCTTGCTTAAAGAGAGAAGCCTCTCTTTGGTTTCCAATGATTGTTGTCAAGGCTGAATGCTGGCCATGTTTCTAAATCTTTCAACTTTCTGGAGAGGCTTGGGAGATCCAAAATTGGTGTTAATTTTTTCAATTTCTACACCTTGCAAGCTACATTAAAAAGTCCAGACACACCTTCCCTCCCTACCCACAGTTAATGAAATATAACTTTTAAAGTGAAAGGGAATCCAGCTTTCAGACACGCCCCCCAAAACAGGAGGGTTGACGCTACGCACTTTCTTTGAGAGCTCAGAACCATCTGTGATGCGAAGGCAAGACTCTAACACTTAAGACACCAAATGTGGGAATTCAGATAAGAGTCCTCTCAGTTCTGGAATGTGAATTCTCCTGAGTGCAAGAGGGGCTGGGCCTCTTCTGAAGAAACCGAGAGACAATAATCTGTCCGATGATGATGTTACACTCGGCAGGAGCTGTGGGAAGACAGACCTGGTACAGGGGAAGAGTAAGGACCAAGAGTCCAAGAGATCACTGATGTGGAACCTTTAATTAGCCACTCACATTTTCTGTCAAGACCAGCTCTGACCAGCATCAGCTTTAACCTTACATGTGTTTTTCTGTGGAGAGGGCACTGCTCCCTTAATGCGTCCTTTGAACCAGCAGCCATGGCCCAAACCATCCCAGTGTCCACTCACTGCCACCTCTGAAACTTCCCCACGTGGCCAGCAGCAGCCTCTCTCACAAACCCAGAGTCCCCATAGGAGTCCTTCAGCCCCAAACTCAGAATGGGAAATTTTCCAAGTCAAACTTCAAGAGCAGAGGAAGCTGCCGAATGTCCGAGAGCCCATTTTTAAGGAAGGGACATCTTCTGACGAATTCAAATGACATTATGAAAGGTGCGGTTTTAATCGCCTGGTTGAACCTGAGCGTTGCCAAGGATGGTACAGGATCCGGGAAACACACCACTTTCTTTGGACTCAGATGGACAGGGACTTAATCTCCATGTCCGTACTTTTTAACAAGTGCCGTCTCTGCTGTACTGTGGGAGGGTCAAATGAAATAATGTATAAAAAGCACTTACTACAGTGCCTAATTCATAGGGTACCTCAAACAATAGGTTTTGCTATCATTATGAAGAATGAAACTGTGTAATGGTAAGTGATTGAGACAGAGGTTGTTTAAAGTGAGCACCAGTGAGTGTTGTAAACATAATACACACTCCATAAATGTTTATTTAATATAAAAGCAATCGTAATTAAGTCTAAGCTTTAAAGTACAGGAAGCTAACGGTTTCTGTTTCCTATCCTGGGGCTAAAGGGATGTTTCCATGAAAAGCGAGCCATTGGCGATACTGTACAGATTTTATTAGTGATGCTAATATGGAGGGAATTCACCGCAAAGAACATTAAAAGCTACACAGCATCTGCACCCAGCCCCACTGGCCAAAGTGCACCGATGAACATTACTAACGAGGGCGATTAAACATGACTTGGTAACCACCCAATGGCCTGATGGTAGGGGAGTGAAGCAGATAAAGTTCTCTGACAAGAGAACAGACATTATACTAAAAGTGTCTGTCCAACAGCCAGAAGGCATGTAATGCTAACTTCAAATATGGGACCCACCTAGGATCCTGACAACCTAAACCAGAGCAGAGTATCGACATGGCGCCGGTAAAAGTCTACTATACACAAGGCAAAAGAAACAGATGTGTTGTTGTTGTTTTTCTTTTCTTGGGCTTCTGAGTTATTCTGTTAGAGAAATTAGCAGCCTGTATCCTGGCACAGAACTAAGACAGCCAGAGATGCTAATCAATGGCCGGGAAGATAAGGACTACCCTTGCAAAGGGCTGCTTTGCTTTGTTTTCTTTCTAATCAGTTAGCTTCTCAAGAAGGATATTTTCTCTTGGCAGGAGAAACAGGAATGTTGGCTGAGCCAGCCTGAGGCTGGGTCTTACAGCCTTCTCAGCTCAGCTGCCTTTGCCTTTCACCGCAGACACTACCTGGCTTCCCCAATGGCCTAAACTACCCTCTGAGACCTGCACATCCTTTGCTAAAACTGGTGATTCTTTGGGACTGTCCGGCTGAGCCATCAAGCAGACCACTGCCTGACTATGACAAGCCATGTCTGCCTCGTATGGCACAGTCTCCATCCACAGCTTGAGGTAACACACATGTTCCGTAAAATACTACCTACGTGTAATAAAAATCAGCTAAAACTTGTCTAAAATGTGACGTGGCAGCAATCCCATTTCCGAAGGCTACCTGTGTTAAGAGATAATATCTTCCCCCCAAAACTAATAAAAATGTATGATTCATATTCTACTGCCAAAAAGACTTAATGCACACTACAAAGAAACAAGTCACGGGAATAAGTCTTGGGAATAAGGCACAGTATATGGAATACAGTCAGTGGTACTGTCACAGTGTCCTATGGTTGTGACAGGGGCAGCTTCGCTTGTGGTGAACATAACCTAACATATAGACTTGTTAAATCACTAGGTTGTACACCTGAAACTAATGTAAAATTGTGTGTCAACAGAAAAAAAAAAAACTGACTGTCTAACAGGGAGTCATAGGTGAATTATGGAAAACAGAAATAGAATGTATTTCACAAAGCTGCACTTCTCAGGAACTGACCATAATTTTAAGATTTAAAGCATTTGCATCTTGTTTAGAAAATGGAAAAGTGGGGTGTCTGGGTGGCTCAGTCATGAAATGTGTACCTTCAGCTCAGGTCATGATCCCGGGGTCCTGGGATGAGCCCTGCTTCCCGCTCCCTGCTCAATGGGGGAGCCTGCTTCTCCCTCTGCCTCTCCTCCCCACTCCTGTCCTCTCTCAATTAAATAAATAAAACCTGTTTTGAAAAGGAAAATGGAAAAATCTTTGGATTAAATTTACCTAGCAAGTAAGAGTATTATATAAATGGTTTAGTTTTTCTTAAGGAAGAAAAGGTAAAGGAGAAATTCCACCAAGCACTTTAATGCAAATCTTGATGAATTCAGTTGGAGAACTGATGCAACTTGATAGGAAGACATTGTAAAGGGACGGCAGTGAAACAGAACAAACAGTACAACCCAGGGTCGGGAGGCTGGCCTGCAGACGCACACGCTCAGAACCACCCGCTTCGTGACGAGTGGGCCTCTGCGGTGAGGTGGAGAAGGGTTATCGTTTTAGTAGCAGGGCCGGACATCAAGGGAGAAAACAAAAAAGAACTCTGATAAATATCTCATAGCAAATGAATAATCCATAGGAGAGATCACAGACTTAATGTGATGGGTAAAAGAATAAAGCCTCAAGAAGACACTATGAAATTTTTTGTTTTTCTTTAATTTTTTTAGGGGGAGAATTCATTACCTGAGTCGACAAAGTTTTCTTAAATAAGACATAGATGTATTAACCCAAATGGAATAAAACTGTTATACTGGACTTCATTAAAATTAAAAACTTTTGTTCATCCTAAGACACCATGAAGATAATAAAAAAGCAAGTTATGGGTTGAGAAAAGATATTGACCATACATTTATCGGACAAAGAAATGATATTCATAATATAGAAGGACTTCATACAAATCAATAAGATAAAGGCAGACAACACTAATATAAAAGTGGACCAAAAAAGCCAAACAGAAACCTTGCAAAGATGTCAAAATGGGGGGCACCTGGGTGGCTCAGTCGTTAAGCGTCTGCCTTCAGCTCAGATCATGATCCGCAGGAAGCCCCACATCGGGCTCCCTGCTAGATGGGAAGCCTGCTTCTCTCTCTCCCACTCCCCCTGCTTGTGTGCCCTCTCTCTGCGTCTCTCTCTATCAAATAAGTTAAAAAAAAAAAAAAAGATGTCAAAACAGTACATGAGTCAGTAGGAACATCCTGATTAAATCATGCTAAGATACATGCCATCAGAGTGGCTGAAATGGAAAGACTGGAAAAAGCCAAATGCTAGTGAGGATGTAGGGCCACTGGAATTCTCATGATGAGGGGAGGGGTCAACTGTATAGTCACTTTGGAAAACTGGTAGGCTTGTGCTAAAGCTGCACACAGACACCTTCCAGGACCTAGAAATTCAATCCCATGCACATACCAACAGAAATGCATCAAACCCTCCCCACACACAAGAATGTTCATAGCAGTTTTATTCATAATAATGCAACCGCATGAACTCAGTCCAAGCATAGTAGAAAGGATGAAGAAAATGTGGCTAATTCCTACGACAGAATACTTTTCAGCAACTATAAAAATGAACTACTTCTGTATATAGCATGGATGAAACTTACAGATATAAGTTGAGTAAAGGAAGCCAGACACAAAAAGAACCTACTGTATGACATCCATTTACATAATGAAATCTAAAACCCGACTACGCTGCTCTATGATAGAAATAAAAATACTAGTTACTTTTTGGCAGAGGGCATACTTCCTGGCAGGGGATACAGGAAGGATCCCGGGGTGCTGGAAATGCTCTTGCTGATATGTATGGTGGTTACACTCTTAAACCTTGTAGGAAGTCTTCTGCTTCCGGTTGGGCTGTAGAAATTCATGAGGCTATTATTCACATTCTAATGCAAAGAACAAGCCAGATAAGTGACCAAATCACAGATTTTTGAAGCCATAACTGAGAACATAATGAGGCTAACTGAGTAAAAATAAAGAAGCTAACAAGCTCTAAGAGAAATAAGACCCATAGCTGCTTTTATCTCTGGAGGAGGAGAGAATGGAAGAAGAAAGGAATCCGTCATTAAGGAGGTCCAGGCTTCCAGTCAAGGAATGAGTAAGTCACGGAGATAAAAACCACAGCGTAGGGAATATAGTCAATGATACTGCAGTAGTGTTGTATGGTGACAGATGGTAACTACACTCGTGATAAGCACAGTGTAACATAAAGACTTGTTGAGTCGTTATGTTGTATACTTGTTGAGTCATTAGTTTCATTAAGAAACTAATATAACATTGCATGCCGACTATACTTCAGTAAAAAAGGGAACACAACGGCCGATAAAGAAAATATTTTTAGAAACTATGTCTTGACCCCAAAAAAGTAGAAAGGGAGCATAAGGACAAATCACCTAGACTTGCAAGGAAAGTTTAGTGGCCACGTGTGGACAAGCCTGATGGATTTGCATCTTGAGAGAGTGTATACTCACCATCAACTCTTTCCCACAATCCTCTATCTGCTCCCAAGGGACTGCACCAAAGGGCCAAAGACCTGTCATGCTAAGAAGGAAGTCTGGATTTAATAATTTCCAAAGAGCTGGTGGGGATGTGAAGCCAGAGACAGGATGTTCATTAGGATGCTATTACAGGACAGTGATGATTCTGATCTAAGTTAAGTTGAGACAGTGGCCTTGGTGATGGAGATAAGCAAAGGGATTTCATGAACCACTTTAGGTACAGACAAAACCCTTGTTGGTGTAGCATTCCCACACTGCATTTGTATTCTGCTATTGTGAAGTAAGTCACAGAATGAATAAAAAATCCATTACTTAATTTCGTCACAATTTTCTTTTCAATTATTTATTTATTTATTCATGTTGATAAAAGAGCAGTTTATTTTGCTTCTTAACCCACCTGATGTCCCCCTTCCTCTAGCCCTGTCGCCTTGATCTATCCTTTTCAATTTTATAAAAGATTTATTTATTTGAGAGAGAGTGAGGACACATGCAGTGGGGGAGGCGCAGAGGGACAGGAAGAGAAAGAGAGAATCTCACTCTCTGCTCAGCCCAGAGCTCAATGTGGGGCTTGATCTCAAGACCCTGAGATCATCAGCTGTACC
Organism: Martes martes; assembly: GCF_963455335.1. Lineage (NCBI taxonomy): Eukaryota > Metazoa > Chordata > Mammalia > Carnivora > Mustelidae > Martes > Martes martes. The sequence goes on along the minus strand of NC_137901.1, from coordinate 43,391,780 downwards.
AAAATCAAGAATCAGATGCCCAACTGACTGAGTCACCTAGGCACCCCAACTCTTTTATAATTTTCTATAATGAGAACTGCAAAAGGAAATCATGACAGAGAAACCAAAATGGACAGAGGCTTTTGATCTAGATGAGCATGGCATCAAAGAACCAAGAGGCTAGCTACCAAAACATACTATTGGAAACCCAGTACTAAATAAAGAAAATTAGACACAGAGGACAATACAGAGAAAGTTCCAGAAAAATCTTTCAATTCTTGGGGAACTGGGTAGAAAACAAAACGTTTGTGCCTAAGAGCTTCTCTGGGGTCAAAGAAAATTTCAAAGGTCAGTAAAAGAAGAGGCTGAACATTTATGAGGATGATTTTAATAAATCTTGCAATAGGTAAGTTTGACTTCTTGGATCTCAAGAATTAATCTAGGTGGGTAAAGTCAATAAAGGAAGTCAGTCTTTCCTCAAATAACTACAACAATAAAACCTCATTCAACACTTTCGCTCAAAGGGATTGGTGGGAAGGAGGGAAAAGGAGAGCGAGATCAGGGAACACTGAGTGCCCCGGCCCAGACTCCCGGATGTTGAGAACGATCTTGGTTCTCGCCTCTGGGCCTCCCATTCTGTGAAACACCCAGTTAAGACTGGTAGCCTTCTAGTTATTACTATTTATACTGGAGCTTCATGGAGTTGGGTTTAGATTTATGCCTAGAAAATTATGCACAATGACATGAAAAATAAAATACTGGAAGTAGAAGATTTATGAGATAATGTGATCAATATACGTTTGCTGATCCTGAACACAGCTCAGGAAAGTGAAAGGATAGATTAATTAAGGATTAAGCCAAACATGAATTTTAATATCCAAAGACATTTATAAGCAAGAAACCCTGGGGCATATTTATAGAGCCACTTTAATTAGTCAGTATTCAAAGCAGCTTTACACATGAGTCAAGTTTTCAACATATTTTAATAAGCATCTCTTCTACATGCAAGAGTTGAGGTGCCGTAAACCAAGTATGGAATCTGGAATCAGAAAAGGTGGACCTCAGTTCTGGCTCTGCCAGTTACAAACTCTGAGAGCTCATCACGCGACTGGCTACAAATGGAACATGGAGAACTCTAGTGGGTTGCCATAAAGGCTAAACACGACAGTGGATGTGAATGTGCTTTAGAAAACAGAAAGTGATACAGGGGCACCTGGGTGGTGCAGTCGGCTGGGCAACCAGCTCCTGGTTTCAGCTCAGGTCTGATCTTACGGTCAGGAGATCGAGCCCCACATCGCATTCAGCTCAGAGTCTGTTTGAGATGCTCTCTCTGCCCCTACCCCAACTTGTACTAATATTCTCTCTCAAATAAATAAATAAATAGATAAATAATAAAATCTTTAAAAAAGCAAAAACAAACAACAATAACAACAACAACAAAAAAAAAAACAAAAAAATCCCCAACCCCCCCCCACAACATCCAAAAAGTGATCTATTATTTCCTCAAACAGAGAAGGAAAGAGAAAATACGTTCATGAAAATTTGCTTTTACTCAAATTAACGGTCTTATCACTAATTGTCTACATATATAGTTAAGACAGAGTACATTTGAATTTACTGATAATAATCCATGACCCAAGAATTCTGAGTTCTTTTTTTGACTCTTGCTCCGAAGTTTATATTTTTAAGTCAGAAATAACATAATTATCAAAGTATTTAAAATATAGTCACCTGTCATGGTGACTTTTTGTAGATCACATTAGTATCTTCCAGGTAATTACGAGAGGTACGATCTTGGGGTGGTTAGTTTAGGCTGTGGCATCAGACAGACCTGGATTCAAACTCTGTGTCCATCACTTCCTACTTCTGTATGAGAATCCAGTCTACTTTAGCTTTGTTTTCTATCACAAAAGGGGAGATACTCACAGTGTAATATCACAGGGTTTCGAAGATTTAAGAGACACCAGCATTTATTACACCCAGCAGAATGCCTTGTATGTGGTACAGGCATTATAGATGTGAGCCATGGCAATACCTAAAATTTGCTTTCAAGCACAAAAAGGTGTTCCACATATTGGTCACCCTCATCCTTGAACATGTATGCAGTTCTTTATGTACACAGTGATACAGAAGCTCACGTGATTTTATAGCCAGATGGGAACTTCCACATGTATGACCCAGGCAACATGAAAGACTCTACTGATACAGAGATGAACTAGATATGGTCTCCAACTTCAAATACTTTTCAAGAACTTAAAACTCTTGAGGGCAGGTATCTGTTGGCTCTGCCCACTTCTGTATCTTCAGTGATCAAAATGGTGTATGGAATATTGAACTTGCTTGGTAAATGTTTGTAGAATGAATTATCTAGTGCTTTTCCTGTATATTTATGTATATATAAATCCCCTTGTAGAAACTAATTTTCCTTATACTTTAGATATCCAAAGAAGAAAAACTATAAAAAATATTTTTATTAGCATTATTATAATTGGAACTGGGTTTAAATCCTAGCTTCTCAATGTTAATGATTTTCTTGCAGAAAAAATACAATGACATGTGGCCCTTTGAAAAACAAAAATCAAGAAATGTGCAGCACATCTAGGGAAGAATTCCCCCCAAGTATTTGATAAAGTAACAAACAGGAAACTTGAGACCATTTCCCTACTTCTTGCATGTATTAACATTTGTCCTACCCCTTGAATTACATGATCACAAAATTTCATCTCAAAGGTTTAAAATAGAGCTCACCTGGTCTTCTTCTCCTCCACCTTCTTCATCGTATTTTAAAATATTATCTCTTACATCATCTTCTGGATCAATTAAAAGTTGCTTGGCCTGACGTTCTTTATCACGGCGTTTCATCCATACCACAAACATCAGAACAAGGACTAGGTAGAAAGAGTTAAAAAAAATAGTGTTATAATTTTAAAAACATGACTTTTTTTTTTTTTTTTTTTAAGCAGCTTCTTTTAGTTTTTGTGTTTTTCCCCACTTAAAACACGTCTATTTCTCAGGTCATTCGATGATTTCTTGGTTGATTTACTTTATTCATCGTAAAGATTAGTGCTATGGGTTTTCAGAGCGCCGAATGTATATTTTATTTATTTATTTTTTAAGTAGGCTGCATGCCCAGCCTGGAGCCCATCGTGGGGCTTGAACTCATGACCCTGGGATCAGGACCTGAGCTGAGATTAACAGTCCGATGCCTAACCGACTGAGCCACCCAGGTATCCCCAATGTGTACTTCAGAAAAACCTGTGTCCCTCTTCAGAATCCACTCCATGGAGTCACACGTTGTGATTATGAAGGCATCTGACAAAAGGGTCAGGGATAGGGAAGGGCCTGCAGGTGGGCAGGTGGGGGAAGGGAACCCTGCGGCTGGGAGGTCGGGGTGGGGAGGGCTGAGTGGACACCTGACTGCCAGGTGCCTCCATCAGCCTCCCTAGCAGAGGGGCTCTGGCTACAGCGACCCCTCCTGGTGCTGGTGGCGCTGGAGCTCCGCCTCAGGCCTCCTTCCCCCACAGCTTGACCTCAGGACCCGGGGGACAGGAGGGACGCCAAACTTGTTCTTGCCCAGGGCCAAAGACAGGAGTGTGCCCAAATCAAGCTAAGACCCAAGCTTGGGCATCTCCAGGGTAGAGCAGCCTGTCGCTTCTGCACCTGAGGCTGGAAGCCCAGGCCCCAGGCGCCAAAACATGACCTTTTTAATCACCGCTTTTCACACTAATAACATACTTATCTGGGTCAAGAGCATGTAAGGCCTCTCTCAGTCTGTCCCCTCACTCTGGCCTGCCGTGAAGAGAGAGAAGGCTGTGCTGGGACCCGAGCACAGGACACAGAGCCTGAAACCTTGGGTTCCAGAACATGGTGCCCTCTGAACTCACTAGCTGAATGCCCAGTCTCCATTTTATCATTTACCAGTGGGGACAATAACCGTGTCCGTTTCTGACTTTGGCTTGCTGGAGGATAGGACACTTCTAATATAATGGCTTGTAAATTCTAAACCAACAAACAATAGTAAGTTAATTGTTCCTTGTTACGCAACTGCTGTGTCACTGAGGTGGGTCGGCCATCATGATCCTGTCCGCCTCAGAGGGAAGAGCACTCCCCAAGGAAGGAAGGTGCCTACCAGGGTGACTCGGGTAGTAAATCGGAATTGGGTTGGCAATTGGGCCTTAAGGATTTCTGGCTCCCAAAGGTTGGTGTTTTTCTCCTGTGCTACTCTGCATTCCCTCTCCTACTAAAATGCACGTTTCACGTGAGAAGCCGACGGGATTCATTTTGAGCACTGAAATAACATTAGGCTTTCCTGCTTTACACTTTTGTGCCAGATCTGGCACCATGATTTTTCCAGAGGGTTGACGTTAAAATGAGCACCGATTCATTTTCTTTCAAAATGCTACAGTCACTCCTTCACGCCATCATCCATCATATCGCAGTCTTTCTTGATAAGGTTGGCATATATACCACATTTTAGTTCAAATTGAAACATATCCCTAAGTGCATATCTAAGGAGGGCGTTCTCTCTTGAATCTGAGGATATCGGTTTACATCCTGAAGCAAGAGATTTAATGACTCCTATTTGAGCACATTTTTATTATTGGCCATAAAAGTAAATATCCTCCTTTTAAAGCCAGATACATGATCTCATTTGCCATTGTTCCAGGGCTAAATCTAGCAAGTGGATTATTAGTATAGCATGCAGGTTTCAAATTATAGTCAAAGTAGTCTCCACACAGGAAGTAAAAAATGCCCAGGCTTCTATAGTAATTGCTCGGAATAAAGGGACAGAATTCTAAATTGCCAGAACACTTGTAAATGGAGAAAACATAAAAGAAGAAATGGCCAACATTTTCAAGGAAGTGATTGGTGCATAGCATGGTCGCACAATAAGCTAAGTCCTGCTGCTATTTAACAATAAAACACAGGGCCCCGGCAATTTATCCCTTTAACCTGCACGCTTAGAAGTGGCTCCTAAAGTACTTTCCAGTGGTTAATTTCTTGCATTCCATTGAACCAAAGATTCAAAGTGTCTGAAAAAGGAGCAATTCCTTAATCTAGACTTGCTCTAAAGACAATTTATTGAGCTATGCAATCACTTCTATTATCAAACGTGCTGTATGAAGTACAATCGCTCACTATTTTACGTACCCTTCAGTAACAAATACCTTGATCCCTGCCTGACCGGAGTCGGCTGCTGACTGTGCTTTATACGAAAGCAAACCAAGGAAAGCAATATACTTATTTTCCTAAATCATCAACCAAGTGCCATAAATCCATACTCAAATCATAAGCTAAGAGCTCACACTTAGGACTGTCTAACATTTTTCTATGAAGAGAGTTTACTACAGCTCCCCCCGGCCGTCAGCATCGGAAAACAGTTGCAACGGGTCAGGGGTGAGGAGGTGGGTTGGCTAGATTTGCTCTAAGCATGTAAGTGCCCCAGGGATTTTCTCACGGACCTGACTGTCCCATATACGTTGGCCAGAATGCGTTCAGAGGTCGAAGAGAATTGTCAGATGATGTCAAAAGGCAACAGCAAGAAGTTACTTTGCAAAACGTCTTAGAGGGGAGAAGAATTAAACTCTAAGAGACAATGCCAACACTTACTGAGCAGGATAATGATGCAGAGGAGGATGGCAATAATGGCACCCGTGCCCAGCCCTGCGCCCACGATTCTGTCCACATCGGTGCAGTCCCCGTTGGAGTCGCACTGGCAAACCTTCACGCGAAGGATGGAGATATTCGATTTGGGGGGATTACCCGAATCTGTGATTATGATTGGAACTTCATAAATCCCAGCTTCAAGAAATTTTATCTTCAAATTAAGCTGAGCAAAATCACCTACATGAGAAAGGAAGAAGTATGGTGGATAGTTAATACATCATACTATAAAAAACACGCAGCATTTTCCAGAGTGCGTTTACTACTTAAGAGTATATATCAAGCAATACAACTATGCTACATTGTGAAGACCTTTTTTTTAGCTGTGAAAGTTTTTAACATCTTACTTAACTTTGAGTAGCTTTTAAAATATATTTAATTAGAATATTATAAAGCACCTAAAATTAACTTTTCATATCAGGCTTCAAAACCTCTCAGCTGCACCTATCGTCAAATAATTAACCTGTTCTTACCATTCAGCCGAGTGATGGTCCAATTTCTCTTAATAGTCGCTGGAGACAAAGGAAGATCAAAAGCAAATGGTCCAGCATTTGGATCGATGTCATAGTCAAGTGCTGTGATGTTAATTGAATTGGGGTCTGGAGTTTCACAAGTCTCTGCCTCTTGAGGTAGCACTTGAGGGGCATTGTCATTAATATCAAGTAAATAGATCTGCAGTGTTCCCGTTCCGCTCATAGGTGGTATTCCTTCAAAGGAGAAAAATCACAAAACAATGCTGAACATGTCTTTCCCATGAGTCTCCATTATGGTGGAATTCTCAAAGCTTCTAGCCCGCTTCCCCTCATTACTGCATAACCTTGGAAAAATCTAGTCGCCATAGCACCTAGCAGACTGTTTCTCCAACAAGGCCACTTCCTGCTTCCTTTCTAGGATGACCCTGAGCTGCCCCTTTTGGTGTGCCCAACTGAGCACTGGAACAACGTACGTCCCTGCTAAGTGTGATTCTGCACCTGCTTTTCCCTCACTGTCCATTACACGGGGCCGTGTGCATACCACATTCCTCTAGCCACTGCGGGGAATACAAGAGAAGCAGAACATGGGGCTCAAGATCTTGTGTACCCTACTTTTTGGATGGAGAACCAGGACATGCATGAAAAAGTGTGAGAATGCTTTTAAGGCTCAAACATAGCTATGAAATATTCAACCAGTCTACAGATGGGTAACACAGACCCATAGACCTCATCTTGGGAAGGAATGCCATGGAGAAGAGAAATAGGATTTATGGATCAACCAACTACCTGCTTGACCAAGAATTAGGTTGCTCTATATACATTATTTCATTGTAATCCTATGAAGCAGACTTAAACAGATGGAAAACCTATAGCTCTGTGAGCTGCTCGTGGTCACACACTCTTGGAAGTGGTGGGGTTACTATTCAAGATGGGTCTGCCTGACCCCAAACCCACTCTCATTCCACACTAAAAACCATCTCTACTAGTTTTTGTGATTCTTTAGTCTGGTAATTTGGCCTCTGCTGTATTATATGTATTTTTAGTATTATACTATTTTATATAAATAATGACATGATTATTTTATTTCATTTAATTACATAATTTACATTATATGAATAGAACAGAATAGAATAGAAATAGAAAAAAAAGTTAAAATAATAAATCTGAGACCCAGAAGTTTCAGAGACCTGCCCAAGAACATGTGATTAGAACTGTGCACACATCCACTGCTGAGACAAGGAGGAATCTCTTTGGACCTGTCTGAAGAACACAGACGGTGCTGGGAGCAGAGAGAATAAAAGTGGGGGGAGGGAGGTGGCTGTGAACAATATTCTAATAATGAATATAGCACCAAGAGCTCAGTGATAGTCCACAGTTTGACGAACTTTCACACTCATGATCACACATAATATTATTTGACTCTCATCACAACTTTATAGAATAGGCAAGCTGCTAAAACAATTTATCAATAATGAAACGAAGGCACAGAGAGTATAAGAGCTTGCCCCATCATTAAGAAGCAGAACCGCGGCTTCGCATCCAGCCTCGATTAAAAGTCAAGTGCCTCTGTCAAACATCAAGGCTAATACAGATGCAACCACACACTTCTCTCTCCTATCAAATGCCCTTTCAATTAGAAAAATATCCACCTTGGTGAATGACAAATCTGGTTGTAACGCACAACCAACATTCATACATATAATTTTACAGCTCTTTAAATCTCGACATAATGGTGCAAGATATATTGCTTTAGGTTCCATTGTAGAAGAAAGTGACCACTTACATGCAGTGAGAACATAAAACAGACACTCATGCTGTGCTCTGATGTGCAAAGGCAGAAGCTGTCCCTACTACGTTTCAACTCCAAATATTTGAACAGTAGGTCTGACATTAAAAAGGATAAGAAATATAGCTTTGACCCTCTCACCATGTAGATTTATGATAAATAATCATCTCACTGAATCTTACTATATAGGATTCAGAAAGGTCCATTGAAACTGTTCTTATCAAAAGTGTCTACAGGCCACGTTTTTCAAACTGCTCATCTTGACCACCAAACTGAAGCCGGCTAGTTTTATTAGATGCTAACGTTGATAGTCTAGAACGGAAAGATTTTCAAATGTGGTTGTGACTCAGTTTTAAAACTATTAACAGAAACACTTATTCGAGTCTTTATGTCAGGCACTGTTTTAAGAACTATGTGTACAAAACACCTTATCTTCCCCAATACACTATGAGTTAAGCGCTGCTGCCATTATCCCCAGTTAAGAGAAAAAGGAAAGGATATATTTAAAATCTCACTGCCAATCCCACAGTTAGGAAGTAGTAGATCTGGAGTCTGGGTCCAGATGGTCAGGCGGACCTTCAGAGGTTGTACTCTTAAACACATGTCATACTGAGGGCTGACAAAGCAAAATAAATCCATCACCAGGTTTACGGAAGTCATTTTTGTCTTATATAACTAAAAGACAGACAGAGAGAGAGAAAGAAGAAGGAAGGAAGGAAGGAAGGAGGGAGAAAAGAAGGAAGGAAAGAAAGAAAGAAGTCTATCTATTAATCTCAATCATTTAGAATTTGGCAGAGACCGGAAAGGGAAAAAAAAAAAAAAAAAGACTAGACTCTGTGTTCTGAAACTAACACACAAAACTTGTGTACTCACTCAAATTATGAGTTTCCTATCCATGGCAGAATAGAGGCAGAGAATTACAAAGAGAAAAAAATGCTAGAGACTGACAAACTGATGTCAGCAAACAGACTGAACATAACAGATATAAAAAGATCACCTCAGGGGTGCCTGGGTGGCTCAGTGGGTTAAAGCCTCTGCCTTCCGCTCAGGTCATGATCCCAGAGTCCTGGGATCCAGCCCCGCATCAGTCTCTCTGCAGAGCAGAGAGCCTGCTTCCCCCTCCCCCCACCCCCGCCTCTCTCTCTGCCTGCCTCTCTGCCTACTTGTGATCTCTCTCTGTCAAATAAATAAATAAAAATCTTAAAAAAAAAAAAAAAGATCACCTCAGGAGCTAGTGTCTGGGCCACTGAGGCACGAGGCTAGACTCAACCTGCAGGAAGGAGCAGTCAGTGTGCCACAGGGCACAAGAGCTACAGAGGTTTGTCGTCACAACACGAGGCTACCACTGAGGGCCTGTGGACATGGCAAACATTCATTATAGAAGTTAGGGAACATGTGAGAACACCCAGCGGAAATGGAAAATAGACACAGGGGCCACAGCTTCATAAAGGTCAGTTTTCTAGACAATTGAGTTTGGGAGAAAACCTCATTTCCCGATGATGCATTCATGATGAGGCTCTACTCTCTTTAACGACATATGCGGTAATACAATGACCATATTTAATTACATACCATTGTCAGAAGCAAGGAAAGTAGCATTATAGATATTGTTTTTCACGTTTGGTGATTCTCTGTCCAAAACAGCAATTGTTGTTATTTGCCCGTTCACAGGATCTATTTTTAGCCAATTGGCAGGATCAGATAATTTTGTGTATCTACAAAATGAAAGCGTTATTAAGTTTATTTTTTTAATATACTTAAATAACTACACAGAGCTGCACTCTTCAAAGAGAGTGCCACTGTTGGAGATTATATAAAGTAGATGGATATGTATCAGTAGGTTTATCAGCATAAACTCCGTTTTATTCTGCGTGGAGAGGAACCTTTTCAAGCTCAGATAACCAATATATAGACTGGAAAAAATTTCCTGTGTTTTGAAAGGTAAAAGTTGTAGGAGTTCAATACACCTACTAGTTAGTTATTCATCTATCTTGATATCAATGTATAGAGAAATGCAGAAGATACACAATTATCTGTTAGCAGCAATTCTGAAAGAAGTTAAATTATCTATGAGCTAATTTAAAAAATTATCATCACCAGCAATGGATAGGAGTAATGTGGGGTAGGCTCTGCCAATGATCTACTCCCTCATCAGGAAAGATAAATTAGATTTTGCTGAGGTTGGAAGTCTTACAGATATGTTTTATCAGCCTTATAACTACTGTACAGGTGAGGCAAAAATAATTAGCTCTTATATCTTGTTTTTGGCTTAAGTTTCCTTTTTTCCTGGTGTGTGGAGAAGAGAGAAATGTTACAGCTTCCGAGAGTTCCCCATTTACTTGCAGTGAAAACTTCTTGCAACGTTTGGTATAATAGCACTGGCTTAGTTATTATGAAATATGAAGAGATAAAAGGGGGCAGAGAAAAAAGAGGCAGAGGACATTTTTTTCTTCAAATAATATATGAGTAGATGCATTCTTCTACTTCCTATCTGATATATACTCACTGATCTATTCCCTGACAGGAAGCTTCGTCAAGGAATTAAAAATAATTCTGTAATGAGTCGTTTTAGTTCCAGTTCAAATTTCTCATTCAAATGGTATATTAATTTTGTGCACAACACAGAACATAAAGTAAATTAAAAAAAAAAGCCACAGGTGGCATTTGATACCTAATATTTTGCTGCATATATCGATCTGGGTCCTGAGCGGTGAACGTTGTTAGCATGGTACCAGCATGAAGGCCCTCTTCTTGGCGAATGATCTTGGGGTTTGGGGCAAAATAAGGGTTTTCATTCACATCAATGACTGTGACAGACACTGTTGCAGTTGACTGAGGTGGGTGCTGGATACCCTTGGCTAATGGCACTTGATTTTCAGCAGCGACAGTGAGGACAAACATCCTATTTGTTTCAAAGTCAATTGGCTGAGAAAAAGAAAGGAAACCATATTTTTGCAGGAAATAAGAATATTTGCATTCTACAGTTTTCAACTCCATTTCCCAAACATTAATTTTTCATTCACTATACCATAGGCTCCTCTCAAATGTCTGGAACACATGCATTAGCATTGGCCAATGACTGAAATATTTATCACAATTGAGCCTGTTTATATAATATATTTGTAAATCTCGGATACTTCAATGATTTATGTTCACAAAATAATGCATATTACTATTGCACTGATTGTATTCATTCAGCGACATCTTAAAACTTGATTATTCTTAAGAACAGCATTATTAACCAAAAATACTAAATAGTATGAGGTCAAATGAGAACCCAAATGTCTAGATTATATTCTCAAACATTGGGATCAAGATTAGTCCTCATCCAGCAGACCTTTTACATCTGTGCTGAAGGCCAAAACAAACAAACAAAATAAAGCCCCAAACTATAAAATCTAATTTTTTCATAAAACAAAAACTTAATTCTATTTAAAAGTGTCATTCATAAAACTAAAAAAAAATAAAAGTATCATCCATAATTTGAAATACATTTTAAAGTATAGACATGTACACACACTTATTAAAAAATAACAGTATTTGTAGGTGGAAGGGCTTTTTCTTGTTTTTGTTTTTTCCTTTACTTAGCAAACTAAGACTCTGGCTGTCTCCCCAAAAAATTTTAGGTATTCTACTGGTTTGTAAGAATCCCTAATCTAAGAACAACACTTTAGATAAAGGCAATGCACAAATAATTCATAATGTAAATATTAACTTCCAAATTTCCATTGAATCCTACTGTCAACAGAAAAGTTACCAGGGGTCAAGTGATCAGACTGGACTTTGATTTCACTCTTGATTTCCCCTGACCACCTTCTAGTGGGGGTGCAGATTACACATTACCGCGCCCTAAGAATTTGAGGGGAAAAAAAGAGCTTAGTGAGCTTTCCTGCCCTCAAAGTTGGTCTGGGAAGGATCAGGAGCAAAGCTAATGAGAATGCCCCATAATTAGTTTTCCTACCCTAGACCACTCCTCAAAACCTCCAAACAGAGAGTTTCTTTTTCTCTTACTCTAAAATCACCAATTCAACTTCCCTTTCTCAACTATTTTAAATAAGACTGTATAGTAGCCAGAAAGTAAAATAGAAAAACAAAAAACAAAAAACAAAAAGAAAGAAAATAGAATAGAATTCTTTCAGTGATTTCATTAGCTATAAGCTACGTATTTATTATACATATGTATTTAATATGTATATTAATATTAATATGTTATTTATGTTATGTATATTTAATATGTATTTAATATATAATATATTATATATTGTAATATATAACATATTATATATTAATAAATACATATAAATATATGTATTTATTAATATAATAATATATATTATATTATTATTAACATCCCCTTGCTTCCAGCGCTCAGTGTTTGTTTTGTTTGGTTTTTGACAATTAAAGATCAAAAGAACCAATTTTTTAAAGTCTTGAATATAGCATTTAAAAACAGGAGTATAAATTCACAATATTTTCCAAAACGTAGGCACTGTTTGTCCCAACTCATCCCTTTTACTTTTGCGATGATTTTGGGTTTGTCCTCTGAGTCAATACTCAAAGGGCACCTTGAGGATAATAGGTGTGCAGCATCCTTTCGAACAGCTATCAATCGGTGATCGATACTTCAGGATGGAAAGGCTGCTGGGAAGATGGCAGAGTAGGAGGATCCCGGACTCAGCTCTTGCCACGTGGTTGCCAAGAGAGCAGCCCCATCGGCATAGATAACCCAGAAAGCAACCAGATAGGTGGGAGAACTGACTTTCTAAGGCCTGACAGACAAGAGGCCACAGCGAAGCAGATCCACCCTCTCTAATGGCTCTTGGCAAGATCCATCAAAGCACTGCCACAAGCCTGACAGTTTGCGAGCAGCCCAGAGGAGGGCCACACCACTCCAGAGAGAGTCCTGCCAGGGGAGAGGGGAAGACAGCCACATGCCAGTCTGCCTGCTGGTCCTGCCCACCACCAAAAGCTTCTCGGGGACACACAGGGAAAGTGCCTGCAGTTTGGGCCTACTTCATCTATGGTAAATGCCTGGTCTGACTCAACTCAAGCCCAGTGTGGCCCCTGACTGGCCCACTAACACCACAGGGACCAGACTCTGCCCACAACAGGCAGAGCGCCATCGCAGGGGGGACTGAAGGCAAACACAGGTCCATCACAATGGTAGGACACCCCTGGGACAGCACACCTAGGAGACACCCCTGAAGTGCCAGGTTCTGGGGAACAGGGGGCATTGCATTGTGGGACCTCTTCATCATAAAGCCACTACTTCCAAGTGAGGGAGACGTCGCTGACTTTCCTAACACAGAGAAACAGACACAGCAATAGACAGAATGCGGATACAGAGGAGTATGTCCCAGATGAAAGAACAGACACAAATCACAGCAAGAGACCTAAGCAAAATGGAGATAAGAAACATGTCTGATACTGAATTTAAAGTAACGTTCATAAAGATCCTCCCTGGAATTGAGAAAGGAGTTCAGAACCTCCATGAGACCCCCCACCAAGAGAGAGCAGCCTTAAAGAACCAATAGAGCTACTGGACTCACCGAATGGAAATAAAAATAGACCACCTGGAATAAATAGCAAACAAGAGGAAGTAGAAGAATGGATCAGCCACCTAGAGGACAGGGTCTTGGAAAGTAATCAAGCTGAGCAGATGAGAGGGAAAAAAATACACAAAATGAGAACAGACCTAGGGAACTTAGCAACACCATCAAGGGTAGAAGTCACACGATAGGGATCCCAGAAGGAGAAGAGGGAGAAAAGGGGGCAGATTTGTCTGAAGAAAGAATAGCTAAGAACTTTCTGAATCTGGGGAAGGAAAGAGAAATCCAGATCCAGGAGGCACAGAGAGCCCCCAACAAAACCAACCCAAAGCGGTCTGCATGAAGACACAAAGTAAACAAGGTGGCCGAAAGTACTGATAATGAGAGAATTTTAAAAGCAGCAAGAGAAAGGAAAGCAGTGACATACAAGAGAAACCCCATGTGGCTATCAGTGGCTTTTTCAGCAGAAACTCTATAGGCCAGAAGAAAGTGGCATGATAAATTCCATGGCTGAAAGGAAAAAATCTAGAGCCAAGAATACTCAATCCTGCAAGGCTTTCATTTAGAAGAGAAGGAGAAGTAGAGTCTCCCAGAAAAACAAAAGTTAAAAGCAAAACCAGCCACATTCCTGTCACCCACGATGCCATCGGCCTGTGGGTCCCCAATTCGCAGCCCAGCCATCCTCCTGCCCGAGTGAGCGTGCATGGCCTCCCACCTGCTCAGTGCCAAGTCAACACACCTTCACCACAGACTGACAAGGACTCAAGCTGACACTCTTCCCCTCAAATTCCAGTCCCTGTGCTCAAGTCTGTGCACAAAAGTGGGCATAATTGGAAGAGCGGAATGAAGCAACCCAAACCGTGACACTGGATCTGCGGAATACATCATGGATAAAAGGAGTGTGCTCGGCTGAGAACATGTCCAACAAGCCCACCAAAGAACAAGACGCACGGCATGATTCTGGTTAGTGAAAGAAACACACCGAGGATAAAGAAAACAGGATGAATCCAGGGAGGGAGACAAACCATAAAGAGACTCTTAAGCATAAGGAACAAACTGCAGGTGCTGGAGGGGAGGCGGGTAGGAGGAAGGGGTACCTGGGGGGTGGACATTAAGGGGGCCCTTGATGGAATGAGCATTGGGTGTTCTAAGCCACTGATGGATCACTGAACTCCACCTCTGAAACTAATACTATACTATATGTTAATTAATTGAATTTAAATAAAAAAAGGACCCCCCCAATACTTGAGGATGTGCCGTAGCACGAACACATCTAACGACACCCACAGTCAGCACTGTGGAGGACAGTCCTGTCTTCAGAATATTACAATTGTCCAAAATGACTGAAACACAACAGTCTCCCAGAGACAAGGTGAGAATATCTATGTTGGCCTCAAGGGAGCCTCCACGTAAACTGAACCAAAAAACACCAAAAAACAAATGGGACTCCCCAAAATATATTAATTCCAGATTTAAAGATGTCTGAAGGCAGGGGGGGAACCTAAAATTCAAAAGGGAACTACAGGCTAGGGAGACGTACTGGTCGATGGAAGGTGCCGGTCAGAGAGATGAGCGGCCCAAGGGCACTTACTTTGACGACGGTGACCAGGCCGTCATTGCTGTTCGGGTCCGTCTGAATGGCAAAGCGCCCCGTAGGATCCCCGCCGCTTATCCTGTACACGGCATTCCAGGCCGGCGTGTGGGGCTGATCCTTGTCTGTCACAGTTAGATTCGCCACTATGACATCTACCCTGTTTTCAGGGACTTCACCATAGAACTGCAAGAAAAACAAACCTCGGTCAAGAGGAGCGACGTGGACCGGTGAAGGACAGGGCGTCTTGATGACCACACTGCCCTGATTTTACTGCTCCATTAAATCTTTATTACCCACACTAAATGAGGAAATCGGTAATGCAGGTAATCACAGCATTTATGTTTAACTTTAAAAATACTATCACTTTTCTCAGCAGTCAAAATTTCTTCCAAATGATGTTATAGTTTCATTAATATTAAAATTAGTATCCATTTGTGAGTATCTGGGTGATTAATTCAGGGCTGGAGAAAAGGACTTGTCTGAGGGAAATAATTTTCCTCAAGAGATAATGTATCTATATGCTTGACAAAGTGGCATAAATCAGTCATGTAATATCCGTTCAGTTTCCTGCACCTGAAAATATTTATAAATATTCTGTTATAACAGCACAAAGTATTTTTAGGCCATTTCTTCCAGGTGGCATATTTTAACAACTTCATCAGTGGACCTGGGAGACTAGGAGAAAACAAATTACTTAGGCGCCTCATTTAAAAGTCCTGATGACAGCAAACGTCTGAGAGAGTAGCCAGTCTACGATGAGGATAAGCAAATTCCACCTCTATTTAATGCATTTATTATTCATGACAAAACTTCTCGGTAATGGACCACAGACCTAAATTCTGTGAGTGACAGTCTGTACTTACTGTCATGGCAGTAAACTCTGGAGGATTGTCATTGACGTCTGTCACCGTGATGACAGCCGTAGCCGTGTTTGAGAGGCCGTATGTGGGATTGCCTTCCATGTCCGTAGCTTGAATTATTAATGTATACTGTTGCACTTTCTAAAAAGACAAAAAGATCACACCTTAGATGAAACTAATTCCTCAAGAAGACACAGCAGTTGTTTTGTAAATAGCTCTTTATTACACACAGAAAGCTCAGCATCATTCATTCTGATTAACATTGCTTGAAAGTTCCCAAGTGGAGCCGACTTTAGCTTAGAAGCACAGGCCTGGTTCCTGTTTGGAGAGAGGCGACTGTATATTTTCACCTTTACTTGCAGAAAAGATCACATTGCAGATGTGTGAAATTCACAGAGAAGCTGACACTTCCATCTGGTCTCAACCTTCCCCTTTCTTCTGAACTTCACAACATTGTGATCAAGCGTTCAAGTCACTTGGTTTGTGTTTACTTTCTTATACGTTAGTTTCTACCCAGTTTAGAATACTACAGGCAATGAAAAATCTTGATAGAGAGAGAGAGAGAGTGTGTGTGTGTGTGTGTGTATACACACATTTCATTTTACATTTTCATTTCACAGATTTCATTTTACATTTTCATTTCACAGATTTCATTTTACAGACTATGCTTTCTTTTAAGATGGTCTCATATATGTTCTATTAGAGCAGGATTATGGAGTATTTTCTCCTACTTTCCATCAGTACATACAATTTACAACTATGCAGGAGAGATATATTCTTAAGTGATGTTAAAACCTAATTAAAGGGTTTATGTTTATGTCCTTATTCGTAACTAAGGAACACAGCGGTGCTTAATATTTGTACACTCAAAAGATTTCCATTTTGGCCTAATGCTCATTGTGCCCACATACCTATGAGGGACACAGATACATCTGCACATAGAGAGTCATTACCAAACAGGTATCACTACTTTCAAATTCCAATTGAATTTTTAAAATATTTTATTTATTTATTTATTTAAGAAAGAGCTAGCAGGGAAAGAAGCAGGGAGAGGGGTGAGGAAGAGAGAGACAATCTCAAGCAGACTCTGAGCTGAGCTCAGACCCTGATACGGGGCTTGATCTCGTGACCCTGGGATCCTAGCCTGAGCTGAAACCAAGTGTCAGACACCTGATGGACTAAGCCACCCAGGTGCCCCATCCAAACTGAATTTTTAAAAGGGGGAGCCAAATTAAGCTGCACTCTATTTAAGAGAGTATCTGGAGACTGTCTGAGAAGTCTATAGCACTAACTGACAAATATACTTTATATTAGGACAACTTAACCAAAATGATTTTCTAAAGTCATTTGAAATCTCTGTGGAAATTGGCACAGATAAAAAATATAGATTTTTTTCATAAATGTTAAAGCTTTCTCAACAACAAAACTCACTTCTTCATACAAAAATAAACTGTCACGGCAAGGTACAGTTTTCCCTGATTCTAAATATAAGTCACATTCTGAATGGCCATTCTTAAGGGATTTCTGGAGCTTGGCTAGAACAGACACAAATTGTAGCTTTTGATTTAGTTGTTAGTGGGAAGGGCAAGGAAGAAGAAACGGGTAGGAGAAAAAGCCAAACCCCACACCTGTCCACCCAAATGCTGAACTCTAGCAGGCAGTTATCTGTCTTCCTAAAAAAGAAAATACCATTTATTTGAATTTAAAAAAACAAACAAAGGAATAGTGCTAGCTGAGCTGTTTACATTTTTTCTTAACCCGTAACACCTCACCGTAATGCTTACATAGGCTAAAATATTTCTCAATGATTTCCTTTCCCAATCAAGTGTCATTTCAGCTTAATGTTCTCGTGGTTAGTGAGAGAATTTTACAGGGCACTCAGTTCAGCTTCCCAGCTGAAAATCATGAAAATAAAAATTTGTTATGACTTTGAAATGCCATTTCTGTTAGCTGCTATTCACAGAAGCAGATGAACATTTTCAAAAAAAGGAAGAAGTT
The DNA here is from genome assembly GCF_963455335.1 of Martes martes. Lineage (NCBI taxonomy): Eukaryota > Metazoa > Chordata > Mammalia > Carnivora > Mustelidae > Martes > Martes martes. The sequence goes on along the minus strand of NC_137901.1, from coordinate 43,373,877 downwards.
TTTCTTACTGTTGTTGTTAAAAAAGATAAAAAACCCCCACAGATATTGTATGGAAATAGAGCTCTTTGTTAATGTCTACTCTTTAAATTATAATGTCTACTTTAAAATTATATAAGCATAATATATACAATTTTCCACTGAGATGAAATACTGGGATCAGTAGCTAATATGTGAAATTTCCTACCACTTTAAGTTAGTCTTAGAATCTTTAAGGTACAAAAGAACATTGTTATTTCTAAAATATAATGTCTCTTCAAAAAAAAAAAATCCAACTTGGTAAATAATATGATCTCCATTTTCAAATGCTTGGTTGGTAAAATGCTCTTACATTTAGTAAGAAAGACATGACAGCCTGTTTTAGACAACCGAACTATTTAGGGTTTCTTGCCTAATTTAGACCCTGGGCATCTGGTTCTAGATGACTGACATTTAGATTCCATAATAATTTGACTTCCCATCCTCAATCCCACATCTGATCAAGGGGACTTTGCTTAAAAATGTTTCCTTACTTCCTCTTCTAGGTGGGTAAAATCTCAACTCAACTGTTTGCTATCAATCCTACTCTCCCTGTGACTTATCAAAGTTATATATCACCCTTCAACCACTTACTCTACACCTTCAGCTCTTTGTATCTTACTTTCAAATGCCTATTGTGACCCTACACTACTGCCTTTGGTAGTTCCCCCAGGGTAGAATGGTGGTTCTCAGTGGAGGTAATTTTGCCCCTCCCACCCCAAGGAGATTTTTGATCATTCCTTGGACATTTTTGGTTGTCACAGTTAGGGGCTGTTGCTGACATCTAATGGATGGCCATAGAGGCAAGAGATCCTGCTAAACATCCTATGATATACAGGACAGGCCCCCACAAAAAAGATTTATCCAATCCAATATGTCAATAGTGCCACGGTTGAGAAACTCTGGACTTCGGTCCCCTTCCCGTCACCCTGAGCCTGGCAGATATAAAAGGGAAGAGCCACCTCAGAGATGACTTCAGAACATCCTGGAGGCAGAGCTGTTGGACTATCATCTATACACCTCTATCACTGTTTTAGTTTATATGGCTACTCCCCGTCCATAACCTCCTGGTTATGTAGACACAAACACACACCCTTCTCAGGCCCCTGTCTTGTCAATGTTTGTGTCATTGGTATGTAGCCTAATGTCCGAACAGAGTAAGCAAGTGATAAAAGCTTTTGACTTGGTGGTTGGATGGGTGAATGGATGAGAAATCCTGGGCCTCGCCTTACACTATAGAAATCCTTCCGGGTTTGGGAAAAAAAAAATCTTATTTACATGGCAGCTGTTATTTATTCATTAAATCATATACTGGGAGTAAAAACTAGCTCAGTTTCCCAAACTACAGTGATTCATACATCATCTTCCCAATGCTGCCGTATCCTCATATTTCTATACCATGAGTCACTTAACATTAATCTTGACATTCGCTCCCTTTTAAAAAACTTAATTTATTGTTAAATTATCATAAATAGAAGACCAGCATCCCCCCCATAAATATAACTGTAAAAATAAACACAATATAATCCTTGCTCTCTGGCAGTCTCTACTTGACGGAGTAGCATCTGAAGACTTGTGGTCTCCAGTTTTCTCTAGAGGCATCCCTCTATGTATCAATAAAAATCACCACACCTGGGCACCACACTTTGAAACACCGGAGTAAAGTGATACGAGCGAATGAAGAAGTGAGAATAGCGGTCATTCATTCAGTTGGCACACATTTCATGAATGTCTACTAGATGTCGGGTGAGGTAGTATTTACTTGGATAAAATAATGAGTAACCCCAGAGATGGCCTTGATATCCTTAAGTGATGGAGGAAGCCATTAATGGATCACAGGAGCAGACGTACAAAGCACCTGTAGTAAGAGTTGGTGCGATGCAAGGACTTCAGTTGGGCATCCAAACCAGTCATCAAAGTCTGGGAGGAAGAATGAATGCAAGAGACATTTTGGAGGTAAATTGGAAGGAAACCGATCACTGAATTTATTGGTGGATGGATGGCAGTGCATGGTAAAGGCAGGCAGACCGTGATCTTGGGGAGACTGGGGTGGTGGTACTGGTCACATGAAATGGGAAATTGATCAGGACTCATAGATTGAGGGTGATGATGGATTGCTTTTGGATGCACTGGGTTAGGGGATGGACAATTAAACAATAATGTCAAGAGAACTTACAAGTACAGGTTTGTGACCCTGTTCAAATTCTTAAATGCAAAGTCCTAGTTTCTTCACCTGTGAAATGGGGCTAATGCTACCATCTATCTACCTTGTGTTTCTGGAATCTAAATTCTTTTTTTTGAATGCTTATTGTATTCTAACAAGTTTCTGGGGCCTTGATAAGAAAAAAAAATAACATTTTTTGAGACTGAGTACTAACTACATGCCAGAAGTACTGCTAAGCAGTATACATTATCATATTCAGTCCTCACAATTATCCCATAAGGCAGGTGGATTTTTTTTTTTTCCAATCCTCATTTTCCAGATAAGAAAACCAAGGCTTAGGGAGGCAAGGAAGCTTGCTCAATGACACCCAGCCATAAGTAGTAGAGGCAGGATTTGAACCCACGTCTCTGCGAGTCCAGAGTCTATATCGTTAATTGCTCCACTATGTGAGTGCCCTCCTGTAAAGTGAGAATATGTACATGACAATGGTGCATCCCGAGTGGGGTAGGCAGGCAGAAAGCCAAACGTCAAGATGAGGAAGGAGTGGGAACTGAGCAAGAGTGTGGGCTGTCCTTTCAAGGACTATGTGTGGAAAACAAGGAGAAAATCACAGAACATGAACATTTCTTCAGGGTTCCTATTCGGGGTAAAAAGGAGCACATCAGCCTCACCAAATACTGAGAACAAGAAGGCAGATATAATGTCTATGTGACATAGTCTCTGCCCATCTCAGGGAATACAGAGACTACTAGGGGTGCTCAGGGAGGGGTTGGGGACTGGCTCTCAGAATCACCCTGCGTTAAAGAGATGGGAAGGGAGCTCTTCAGGCAGAGGAAATCACGGGAACAGAAGATTTGCACAAGGAGTTGCGCGTGATTATATGATTGTTGGACATCATTTGCTCCTCAAGAGGAGGCAAGGAACCCCAGGAGGTTAGACCAAAGAAGGCTTTGGGACCAGTGTCATAGAGGGTTCGGAGCGCCATGTTACAGAGCTCTGACGTCATCCTAGGGGTCGTGGGGAGTCATTTTACCACAGGGGAGACTCAGCATGTTTACAGATTATGAAGCTACTATTGGGTTTTAGAAGGCAACCTGTAGGGAAGAGAAGACCAACACAGTGGAACGCAGAACATGAAGCAGAGAGCGCAACGGAAAGGATCAGTAGACTTGGAAAACAAGAAGTGTCGTTCTTTCTTTGCCATGAGAAAACAATGCTGAGGAGCCAAAATGATAGCGCTCACCCGGTAGAGGCCCAGGCTGGATTTAGGATGGCAACAAGGGAAAACAATAGCTAATATTTATTGGGCACAGTGCTGAATGCTTTATGCCATGTGTTACCTCACCCTTACAACCGTCCCATGAGGGAGGTAATATTTTTATCCCCATTCACAGATGTGGGAACTAAGGTTTCAGGTTAATACAGTGAAGGTCAAATAGCCCATAACAGGCAGTCCCAGGATTTACGCCCACTGAAGCGGAGGGCTAGTCATCAGTAGTCTTAGCCAAAAAGGGCAGGCGATAGACACCAAGAGAAAGGGGTAGAGAAAAGAAAGTGCCAGGACGAAGCACAGCCAAGTTAAAGCAACCTGAAGAACTGATATTTTTCTAAACCTACAGATTAAAGTAGAATAAAAAAACGAATCTCAGAAAGGATTTCAATGATTAGGAGTTCAGTCACTTGTAGGTGTCATATATCCTGGGAGAACGACAACTGAAATTACTTCTGACAGAGAGAAAACTGTGAATTCTAATAGAAATAAAAGAAACTCAGGCCTGCACCAGGCCTGAAGAAGTCAGAGTAATTTATCCCTGGCCTCAGGCAGAATTACCATAAACCATCCAAGATAGATACATTTTTTTTCCCGTTAAATGACTTTCAGAAAAGGAAGGTTTTCTGTAATTTTCTCTGGTAACTCATTGTTGTGTTTAATAATTTCACTGTCAAGAAGCTATTTCTCACACACGATTCTATCGTTTCTAATCCATTCCCACATTCGTTTCATGTGGGGCACGGCGGCTTCCGTCCACTGCAAAATAAACCTAACTACGATTAGGGTACGACGTCAGGCTTTCATCCGCTAAACTAAATGCAGTCGTTCTGGTTTTTAAATATGGCTGGTCTGCGGGCGTAAAACAACCTTTAATTCTCCGTGCCTCTTCCTTGTCATCAAACAGCCCGGCTCGATGTGATAAGAATACCGTGGTGTGCAAACATGATGAAGCCCCGTTTCTGTATCTCACGAGGACAGTGTGAATGAGAGAGAAGTACTTGTATTTGGGGGATGAGCTATACACCTCCACAGTATGTGAGCAACCTGGAACTCAGGGGAGAACGTTAAAAAATACCCCCTATTCTCGGGGCACCTGGGTGGCTCAGTGGGTTAAAGCCTCTACCTTTGGCTCAGGTCATGATCCCAGGGTTCTGGGATCAAGCCCCACATCAGGCTCTCTACTTTGCGGGGAGTCTGCTTCCTCCTCTTTCTCTCTCTGTCTACTTGTGATCTCTGTCTGTCAAATAAATAAATAAATAAATAAATAAATAAATAAATCTTTTTAGAAAAAATAACCCCCTATTCTCAAATGAACTATGCACGCATGCTGAGCTCTTGGCATTAGGAACTGTGCTTCGTACAATATTGGAAGAGGTGAAAAGACACACATGTTCCAAGGATCATGGAACAAAAGCACTACTGCAAACACTAAATTTCAACTATCTCCCACACAGATTATTCCTGGAAAAAGAATCGGTCACACCCGGAAGTTAATAGGTACAATGTTCTAGGTGTACATCTAACTCCTAAGTAAGGCTCTCAGCTCAGTTCAATTGTGAATAAAGTAAACTTGATTTGTTCGTACTACTTCATTAAAGGGCTTCTAGCACTATCTTGTGTATGTAATTAATTGCAATAGTAATGTTTTCTTCGATCCAATTCAAGTGAGTGCTATTGAGGCAAATAAAACGTCATAAAAACCAACTCCTGAAATCCTTGTCAATAGTATTTATTATGGTAAGCATAATGTTTCCTTTTAACATACATAATCTGAGGTCTCATTACTGTAAAAGTGGGCTCAGCCAGAAACCTACAAAGCACAGATGTCTATGAGTTAGCACTTTGATAATTCACTCACACAATGATTACTGATGGTCAATAATGACCTTGAGAATCTCTTAAGAAAATGGCCAGAACAGCATAGAGAAAGATTGTAAAAGATTCATTAAGAGCGGGGTTTTGGGGAAAGGGTAGAAGTGGGGCTTAAATTGAGACATGAAGAAATGAAAGGTTCAAGAACAAGAAGACAGTGCAAATCATTCCTGGTGGAAGGAATCACATGAACAAAAGCACAGAGGTGTGTGTGAGGACCGTGGGTTGAGGTCTGTCACAGTGAGATGAGCATTGGGAATTAACCGAAAAGCCCATCCCTTTTCAGACTGTGACACTACATGGTATTTCAATGCTGTCAACATTTTATGCCTTTTCAACAAAAATCATGCCAGAAGTCTGTTTTTCTCCATTTATACCTTTAAAGGCTTGTGAGTAGAATTAATGCCATTGCTGGTCTTCAAACTTGTTAAGTAAGTCAATTTTAGAGTTAAGGGGCAAGTTCTAATAAAGGAGATAATCTCTTTTTACTAAACCAGGCTATCCAGAAAAGCTACAAAATACCTCAGCACACACGTTATTTGTAGCCTCTTAAATATATGACTGTTGGGCTCCTGGGTGGTGCAGTCGTTTAAACACCTGACTCTCGGTTTCGACTCAGGTCATGATCTCCAGGTCCGGGGATCGAGCCTCATGTGGGGCTCCATGCTCAGAATGGATACTGCTTGAGACTCTCTCTCCCTCTTCCTATGCCTCTCCCCACCCCCACCCACAAAACAAATACACAAATCTTAAAAACAATATGACTGTTAAAAATTATCCTAAATTTATACACACATTATTTGTTCATGGTTTTTAGTTTAATTGCTCACAAAAACCTTTGACTGTAAGGGAAAACTGAGAAAATGGCAAGGATTTTAAAAATTAGGTACCAGATACATCTAATTGACTTGGTCGATTACGCACTAAATAGTACACGGACCAGCATGATCTATCCAGTACGCATACATCATTTAACCAACTTGAAGTCTGGTCAAAACAGCACAAGATTTCTTTGAAAAATTGATATTGAATGATACTGTCGATGTATGATTACCTGGAGATAAACTGCATGGGATACCATATACCTTTAAGATTAAAAACAAATTCAGAGAGTTTTTGGTTGGCTTACTTCTCTATCAAGTCCAGCTGCCACTGTGATAATATCACCCGTCTCATTGTTGATTGTAAACATGTTGGGCGAAGGGGTGCTTGGAGCCTGGGACAGGATTCTGTACCTCAGCATTCCATTTAGGGCATTTGGATCATCAGCATCTATAGCAGTGACCGTCATCACGTATGTTCCTAGAACAGGACATAAGGAGAATGAATGGTCACCCTGCAAGTCAGGGTCTCCCAAACAGATATACCTAAGAGGTGTATTTGCCTTTTGGGTCAATCTTAATTTCACTTTCTCAAAACAAACATTTAGTCATTTAGATTGAATGAAAAATGCTACGGATAAGAATGGCCCTTACCTTAAAAAAAATACAAAACATGGTTTAGATCCTTGAAAGAAAAATTATTAAAAATGTATACATTTGTAAACACTCATTTTTTCCCATAACCTAGAAGATAAGTTCACTATACGATTCAAAGAAAGGATCACTTCAGACCTTTATTCATATAAAATGCAAATAATAGTACAGATGCTATTAGCAATGTATTTTACGTCCACTGATAACTTTCCCTTTGCCGTATTTTCCTCTGTTATACAATAACGTTGAAAATGACATGCTGAGCATGATTCTCCTCAAAGCCTAAGTCACTTTCTGAAAGTAAGCTGTGTGCGTAACGATGCACACTCCATTTACTCAGGTCATAAGGAACCATTCCATGCATTGCTGTTTTGGTACATTGAATAGGAGTTTGGCATTATGGTTCATTATTTCCTAGGAGATTACAAGAGCTCTGTAACAAACTCAGGGACTTCAATTTATTAGATATTTTGGAAAGGAAATCAACAACGCATTAGAATCAAATAAGTTCAAACTAGCTACACACCCTGTGTAATTTAGAAGTAGAGAGAAAAGTAGTTACTATTTAGGAAGGTCTGTTCTGTGGGATATTTATAAGAACTAGCATATAAAATTTTCCATCTCTAACCCACCTTCCTCATGAGCGCTCTGAGCTCAGTTCTGTTAGAACCTTTCCATGCTACAGTTTTGCCCCAGAATTCATGAAGGGTTGATCACATTATTCAAATCTCTTTCCAGAGCTTGTCCCTTTGAGTGAGACACTTTTGACTATGTGCCCACTCTACACCCTTATTTTTTTTTTAAACTACATTGCATATGTGCTTGCTTCCTTGGCTTCTATTTTTCTCCCCTACTAGAATGTAAGCTCCAGTAGGGAAGGGTTAGGGTTTGGGTTTAGGGTTAGGATTTAGGATTGGAGTTAGGAACTAGGGTGTCACTGCTGCACCCAGAGTGGTAGAACAGAGTGACTAGCACGCAGCACAGACTCTATAAACATTTGCTGCATGAACAAATGAATGGTTAAAACAAAAAAAAGTATTTTCTGGGACATTGAACCAAAATACTGATTACAATGCTGTTTAATTCAAGATCCTTACAGAATGATTACTGGAAATACATGCATGAAATGTCTTTAGTTCTTATTAACATTGAGTCTTTTATTTAAAGGATGCTTTGGTGGAAATTCATGATCAAATGCATAATACATCTACCTTTAATGGTTCATTTTTGACAATTTTCATGAAGGAGTGCTCTTAATAAAGTTAGAAACAACAGAAAAACAAATGAAAGAAATGATTTTAAAAAACAACAAAAAATAATTACCCCACGTAAAAAATCTTTATCTTCACTTATATTTAGGATATGTATATAGGTCTTGTGTTTTCATATGTATATGTTTTAATATTGTTTGATTTTATTGTATCTTAACAACCCAAAGAAAGCTACTCTGGAATGTGACTCAGGAGGAGCCAAAGATGGCTGAACTTCCCTCTGAACTTCCTTTCTGTGGATACAGACAGGTACATTTGGAGCAAGAAACAGTGCCAATCTAAGGCATGTGTGGTTGTATCTATAAACTGGTGTATACATAAAGGAGCTACTGGCATAAACTGGCATAGGTGACAAAGGTAATACATAATACTATTTTAAATGTTGAGGCTCTTTTAAATACAAAAATAAAAATAATAATCACGTAGCTAATTAAATCTCTCTAAACACCAAATCAGCTCAGGGAGGCTGGTGAAACACTATCTTTTCCCATCTCTCTACCCACTGTTTTTCTTGTCCACTAGTTTTTCAAACCAAATTGGCCTTCGTAGCCTTGTTCTTCTGAAGTCTACAGTGTTTTCAGGACCGGAGTCTAAAATTGTCGTCAAACATCCCTGCACGATGATGAAAGGCTTTGGCAACTCCTGTTTCTAGGCTAGGACACTTTCCATGCCACTGGTCTAAAAGTGTGGGCTGCAGAAGACATTAGGATCATCCCAAAGTAAATATCCAGTGTAACCACAGCTATCTCCAAGCCCCCTCTCTGTTTTTGGCTTTACCTCATTGTCTAGCCCAGGAATACCAAATACCTTTCAGACTCTCCAACCAAGTTTTACTTGCTGCTCCGACTAATATGATAAAATCTGCAATTTATGAACAGAAAGCCCTGGTCTTCTGGAGCTCACTTTCTTTTTCTTTCTTTTTTTTTTTTTTTTTTGCCACACTGAGTTTATCAACGACAGTAAAATGAAAGGATCCCACAGATCCTATAATATAGAATCAGAGACTATAGTGTATATATTTTAAAAGGTGGGAAGTGATGTTTTTCTGCTTTGTCTCTTCTATCAATCTTTTTTCCTGTTTTCTTCTTTTTTCCCTAAAATCATTTCGCAAGAAAGAAAATAACACCAAAAGGTTCACATGATTTCTTCTCTTGTTTATAACCAGTGCTGACTTACATGACATTTCTTGAATCTTTAAATTATTATGTTCAAACTCACCAGGCTTTGACCCCTCAGGAACTGTCCCATTCCAAACCTGGTGTAAGAACTCTGGTCTGTTATCGTTCATATCAATAACATTGATGACAATGTCAATAGGGTTCTCCACTTGATTTCCATTAATATCCACTGCATGTGCCCTCAACTGCAAAAATAATTAGAAAACAGAACTATTTACTAATGTATGTCTCACGTGAGAAGGTAAAATATACAATCACCATGCTATGAAAATAATGAGGGTGAACAGAGAAACTGAAGAAAAAGCTACTCTCCCCATCAAAATTTAAGTTAGTCAGGGGCACCTGGGTGGCTCAGTCTGTTAAGGGTCTGTCTCTTGACTTCGGCTCAGGTCATGATCACAGGGTCCTGGGATCAAGCCCCGTGTTAGACTCCCCCCTGGGCATGGAGTCTACTTCAGATTCTCTCTCTCCCCCTCTGCACCCTATCCCACCAAAATAAATAAAACCTTTAAAAAAAAATTTAAGTTTGCCAAACTTCATGTGATTAGGATAGATATAGCAGTAAGAGCCAACACTTACTATTTGCTAGGCATTCTGCTCAGGTTTATGGATTTTAACTGGTTTGATCCATATACAAAAGAAAGAGGCAGAAATGATAAGGGCTTGAAGGTGAAGAAACTGAGCTTTAGAAAATCCAAGTAACTTTGCTCTGTCTCTTGACAGAGCTCATATCCAAAGCCAGTTCTGTCCAGTTCCCAAATCCTTTTGCTAAATCTGTACATATGAGTCAGGGTAATTAAAAATGTACTGGGCACAGAGTAGTCGTAGAGATTATAAGAACAGAAGAGAACTTAGAATTAAGTGTGCATAGGGAATTTTGACACTAGGTGGGGTTTTTTAAATTGTAAAAGTCACTCATAAACATTAAAAGTAAGTGAGTATGTAAGATAATTGTTCCTCTCCCAAGCTTGAGTTTTATGGTATTCTAAGAATTTTATCTTTTTTTTTTCTTTTTAAATAAATATAGTCACTCAGCTACTCTTGGTAGATTAGCCTCAAAATCTTTTAATCCAGTGCACAGAGATCCATTACATTTTTTTCAGTAGCTGTGTAGTGTTCCATTGAATTGCTTCTTTTTAATGGGATGCTTCTGTGGTTTTTCTGTTAAGTATGATGCTGGCTGTTGGATTCTGTTGGGCATAGTTCATCAAGTTAAAGAAGCATCAATATATCCCCTTTTTAAAAAAAATTTAGAGGTTATCTAACAAGAGACAATGCAAATTTTATTATTGCCTTCCAACAGCTCTAAAATCATCTTTTTTCTTCACTTATTTAATATATCACATATTAATAGATCTTCACACTGAAACATCCTTGCAATTCTATAATTGATTCTATTTTTTTATGAGTGTTGTTCTCTTCTGTCCTGGCGGTAAGACTCTGCAGCGCAAGACTTTACCCCGAAGCTGACCTGAAATTATTTATTTCCCGTTTTAACCACAGGAGTTCAGATAATGAGACTTCATACAGGAAGAATTATCTAGAATTTTTATATTGATATTCTTTATATTCATAAATTTGAGATTCGTCTAATTAGAGACTGGTCTATCATGTGCTATTTTTAATCAAGTTTCTGTATGAATGACACTTGGCCTTTAGGAAAGGTTTGGAAGTTTTACTTCCTTCTTTATAGTTTAGAACAATATAAAAAGCACTAGCATTAAGTGTTCCTGAAGGACTAAAAAAAAAAACAAACCTGGTTGATGAACTGGTTGATGAAACAATGAAGTCCTTTGGAAGAAGGGAATGTTGAGTAGTACTCAAGTAGTACTCAAGAGTTTTAAAAAATTTTCTTTATTTTTACACCCACCGTGAGGCTCAAACTCATAACTCCCAAATCAATAGTCAGATGCTCTAAAGACTGAGCTAGCCAAGTGCCACCCTCCCTTTTTAAAGAACAACTCTCATTTTACTTGTTTAAGCTCTATATCCAATATGGGGCTTGAACTCAGAACCACGAGATCAAGAGTCACATGCTCTACCCACTGAGCCAGCCAAGCACCCCTTGAAAACATTTTAAAATTTCTCCTATCCTTATTCATCTATTTAGATCTGTAGGAGTCTTGCTCTACCCACAATATCAATATTTTAACAATTTTCAAAACTTCAATAATTTAAGAAGTTTTTATAAGTGCAAAAATTCAACAAATATGTTATTGTGCAGCGTAAGAGTCTAAAAAAAAACACAAAAAAAGTTTTGAATGACTAAGTATCAGTGATAAACCACTGGGAATACTAATTCATTACATGAGGCAACTGGCTATCTGTAAAGCAAAAACAAAGTACATCTAGATACCGCTCTCCTTTTAGTAAAATACACTTCACGGAGGTTAAAAATATAGACGCCAAAATAAATAAATAAGTACAACAGATAAAATTGGGGAGATTAGAACTATCTCTAAAACTAGACCCTATGATAAAACTGAAAAACAATTAATTTTATAATGCAAGAACTACAGTAGGGTAGACATTATTAACAAAGTTTAAAAACAAACAACAAAAGAGGAAAATACATGACTAATTAAACATTAACATCCCAAATAGATAAGAGGTTTTTAATATTAAGTATAAAGGGTAAACAATTCCCAAATAAAATTCAACAGAGAGGGGCACCTGGGTGGCTCAGTTGGTTAAGCATCCCACTCTTGATTTAAGTTCAGGTCGTGATTTCAGGTTTGTTAGACTGAGCCCCGTGCTGGGCTCCACACTGGACACGGAGCCTGCTTGGGATTCTCTCTCTCCCTCTCCCTCTGCCCCTCCCCTCCCCTCTAAAAAATCAAAATTCAACAGAGAACAGGAATAGGGAATTCACTTTGATTAGATATTCAGCTTAGGCAACTTAAAGCATTGAGATCATTTCTTTGCCAATGATAATTGGGTAAGTAAATAATGCCTGGAATAGATAATAGAGTGGAGAAAATATATGTCCTATACAGTGGGCAGGCAATGCAACATAATACAACCATTCTAGAGAATAACTTCACTATATTTATTAAAATAATTCCAATTTTAGGAATTTATTCCAAGGATATAATGGGCAAACGTACAGAAAAAAATGTTCATTGCCACATTATTTATAGTTGCAAAGTAAAATAAAAAAAACCAAATTACCCAAATATCTACCCGTAAGTAATTAGTTAAAATTATATTACATTCATTCAACAAAATCATTTGAAGCAATCAAAAACGATGCTATAAATAAATAACTATTTACTGACACGGAAAGATGCTAAATCTTTTGATTGCAAAAGTGACAAAAGCTGGTTTCAGAGAATGATGCCAATTTCAAAGAATACATTTATGAATCTATGCAAAGAAAAACATCTTATAGCCTATCACCAAATTGTTAAAAAAAAAAAAAGAAAGAAAAAGAAACAGGTTGGTTTTATGTACTGAGATTACAAATCATTTTACTTTCTCATTAGTACTGCATTATTTGGAAGTTTTTATAATGTGCATATATTCTGTCTAAAAAATGATAATTTCATTGCAAATTTTAGTTATTCATGCAGAAATTGGAGAAGTAATAAAGACCAACTTAGGTTTCTATATTAAACTCATGGAAAAAATGTTGAAATCTTGTTCCAGGAAATGTGTAAGCCTGGCTAAGTAAAAAAAAAGAAAAGAAAAATGCCTCCTGGAATTTGATTAATATTAGGCAATTCTTGAGTTTTAAAACACTCACTTCAATTAATATTTTTAAATTGGAAAAATTGGTTTCAAATATATACATATTTTTAAAAATATGAACATATTAATTATATAAAAAAGTGATAACTCAATAAGAAAATGAATAGAACAGAAAAATAAAGAGCATAAAAATGAACATGGAAATATAATAAGACAATATATCTAAGAATAGATTGCTCAGATTGGCAGATTGATGAAACCATGTGTTGGCCGGGTTATGAGAGAAAGGGAAATCTCAGTTTCTGGTTGGGAGCATCTAAATGGCAGACCTTTCTGGAAGGAATACAGTCAACAAATACAATTAAAGTGCACTATCCATTTGCTAAGACTATTTCATGGTAACAATCAGACCAAGAAGAATAGGTAAAGATGACAAACATAGATGTCTACTGAAATTGTAAGAAACTGTCGTTAAAATAATAGCCGACACATTTAATGGAATACTATGCAGTCATTAAAAGTGTTATGATCTCTATAATTCACAGGCAATAATTTTTGACTCTTTGACTTCCTTCATGTACATTTGTTCCTCTAAGTCCTTAGCCATACCAACATGTAAAGGGTGAGGAGATTTTAGGCAATCTCTCTTCTTTGGCACTGTTTTTGCTTTGTTTGGTTTTGTTTTTTACCCTAAACATTCATCAATTCTATAAAAACCATGAAATCATTACAACAAATTGAAAAGCTTATTTCTGGTATTAAACCTGTGAGTATCAAAGCTCTAAGACCTATATAAGAAGCGAATGTTAAACTCTACACAGTGAGAAGGGTATTAATACAACAGATTATCAGCGGGCTGAAATCTTACATGAAACCGGGCTATGAGCTCACGATCCAGAGGCTTGGTCACGGACAGCTGACCTGAGATGGGGTTGATAATGAAGATACCGGTTGGAGGCTGATCAGCTCCGGGCCCAGTGACGCTATACCGTAGTGAAAGGTTTTTATCTCTATCCGACCTGATCTGAGGATCAAGAAGACAATCATATTAAATGAAAGACTAAGTGAGCTCATTATCAGAGACAGAACAGGCCACACCTCGTGCCCTTTTTCGGTTACAAACTTACAGCATCTCTTCCCAGAAAACCAGTCCTGTTTCTCATCCTTGCTTCTCTGTCATAAGCTTCAAAAAGAGATGTCACCTATCACCAGAAAGACTCGGGCCAACACTGATGTCTAAAAGAGCAATCACTAGGAGCAGGGCCAAAAAGTCAAAACTAAGGGGTGTCAGTTTTTAAACTGCATCAAATTCTATCCAGGGAGATTGTAGGTTACAATATTTAACACAGGAACGGGTGTCCAATTGAATTGAAATAAAACTTGTTTACCTTTTTGATTCAGTTAGGAGAAGAAATAACTGCCTAGGCCACTGTGTGAAACAACCTTACACGGGAATTCTAATATTATGGTTGAGCTCAGAAGTCAGATTTCTGCACTTGTGTCTTACTGACGTGACTCACTGCAGCCAAAGCTCTCCATGCCATTTTAAGGTGGTATCTGTTACTCCAAATTCTTTTTTAATAACAAAACATACAAGAAATCATTTTATAATACATTTTTTTGCTCTCAAAAATTACACCCACTCGAGGCTCACTGCCTTTCCCCCCAAATATAACAATTCCCCAGAAAAATCAGTTTATGGGTGAGAAGTGATAGGAAAAGGCTATAGAAAAGAAGGAAGAAGAACAGCTCAGGGAGAGGGCCAATTGGCAATACCTTTGCAGGTGATAATAATAGATCTTTAAGTATTAGGTAACTATACTTCACCCAGTAACAGAATCTGGTTTATTAGTTTTCTTGTTAAGGCAAAATTCTCTTTTTACTCATTGTCCATTCAAGTAGGAAAAAAAAAAAAAAAGCCTTTATTTGGGGGCCATGTTGTTCATTGTTAAATTGAATTATAATGTGCATTAAAACAAAATATGTAATATAAAAATGACTTATTAAAGAATACAACTTTCAGTAAGTATGTTTTGGAATGCTAAATTAATCATGCACACAAACATCTAGATTCAGATAAACAAATACACAATAACTTTGTCTTTTTTCCTTTTGCAATAAAACAATGGGTCGCTAATTTTACCAAACATGTACAAATATCTCTGATTTTTTTTTTCTCCACATCTGATGGCATACGTTTGGAGTAACTGAAAAAAAATTACTTCTCAGATTTGTAAAAGCCTATGGTTTTGCACAGCCCCAGGGATTCTGTTAATGGTAGCAGAGGTCACTTCCTTTTTTCTTTTAAAAAACTCTCAAATGCACCTGGTGCTGGCATTTTTAGCAATGATTGCCCCTTTATTTCTTCTTTGGCTCAAAAGCTATCTGTAGAGGGCAAAGATCATCATGGAGAGCACAGCTGTCAGATGGGGAAGTGAAGGGTGTGTGTGTGTGTGTGTGTGTGTGTGTGTGTTTGCGTTGTGAGAAAGGGTATGGTCTGGTTGTGGATGTATGTGGGAGGTACATATTCACACGCTCAACAAACTTCACCATCCGTGGTGTATGGGACCCACAGAAAGCTCTACCTATACATAATCTGAGATAATAATTTAAAAAAAAAAAGGCTCTGCACAACACTATAGACATTTCACCTATATAAAAAATATATTTTTAATATATCTGGTAAAGTCTGTCTTGTGATACAAAAGACAAAAGCATTTCTAACATACACTTGATGCATGCCGTGGAGATAATTAAAATTGTGCCAGCCTACCCTGACAAGTTCTTGAGGAAAAGGTCCCCTGGAGTTTTCTGGCAAGTTGATTGGAGGGATAACCCAGTCTCTCTTCTGCCTCTGTAGGTGGCCATTGTGCTTACTCGCTTGTCTTGGGAATACTATTTCTTCAATTTCTTGTGATTCCTTTGCGTTAAAATACAAGACATTGCTGAGTACTAGGAAAAACATTTTCTGAAAGACAGCAGTATCAATGCATACCTGAGAGAACAGGGTTCACTGTTATGAACAAGAAAATACGCCTGGAGGCCCTGTCCTCATCCCCCTATTAAAATAATAGAAAACACCGTAAAATTTGGGGGTTATACTGATCATTGAAGAACTGAATTCCAAACAATTTATTATGTGGCACAGCTGTGTAAACTATTAGCAGTTTCTATAAACCATCTTAGATAGGAGTTAATATTGAGCAAAATTTAATGGTATCCTTTTATACATCTCTCATTAGTTTAAACCACAGTTCAGGTAATGTGCTACTGTACATTAAATTTAGATCTTGATGTGCTAAAATATAATTTGAATTCCAAGAGAAGTTTAATACATACTGCTAAGGCATGTCTCAAATATTTATGACCCTATTAAATCCCACAGAATTAATGCTGTAATTATTCTAAACCTATGTCAGCCATGATGGATGCTGTAGATGACCCACTTTGCACATTGGGTATTAATCTCTGCTGGATGTCAACATTTTCTTCTGTTTCTCCTTATATCTGTAGACATTTTAGCCATTAGCCCTTGCTGCTTCAGTGCAAATATCCAAGCTAGTTTGCTGGAACACAGCGAATCATCAACAACAAAAGCATCTTTTCACTCAATTAGTTACCAGTTTCTCACTCTGTATTCCCCAGATGACAGGATTTCCCTTAACAGTTAATAGATTAATAAATTACATTTTACATAATAAAAGTCTAACATTGGGGCAACAGAAAAATGATATCCTTTCCACTAATACACTTATTCATATTTGATTATGGGTGTGTATGTTACACTTACCACTAAATAGCCAAAGCGAATGTGTGAATTCTTACCACCAAGAGTACACTAATCTACAAAATGTAATAGTTATACTTCATGAAATTACAGACTTCAAAAATAAATGATTGTGGTGCCTCCTCGTATTTGTTTCGAATTAACACGAACTAGAATATTCAGAAACTAACAGTGTTATCATAACTTTACTGAAGAAATTATTGCATCTTATTAAAAATTCCTAAAATAGTGATTTATACGAAATAAGTGCTCAGTAAATGTTTGCTGAATTTAATCAAACTGTACTTTGTGGGAAGTGTATTTATTTCTTTTATCCTGGTTCATAGCAGCTTCCACCAGAGGGAGTATATCATTCCTTAAAGTTATGTCAGGTAAATAAATAATTCACACTCCCCAATTTGATTATCAAGGGACGAGAAAAAAAAACCCAATACTCTACACTAGAAATGCTACTGTATATCTGTACTTCCCATTTAATAGACTTAACTAGTGACATCTTGCAAAGAAGTGTTTATTTGAGGGTTAAATTTAACAGCTTGTAAAGCTTCTAAGAAATTTAAAACAAACAACTCCTTCTAATTTAAATTAAGTTATAAATCTCGAAGTATAAACAGCCATTTCAAACACAATTTCAGAGAGCTTACATATATATCTAGTCTAAGTATCTTGTAAGATTAAAATAACAACAACAACAAAATACTATTTGAAGTGGCTGAAGTTGATAAAAATTCAAATATTGGCCAATGTGATGTAAAGCAAAGCAATCCTTTAGTCCCAACTGTATAAATCTGATTTTTAAACATAACTTCAAAGCCGTGTTTGGATACTCTACCTTCACTGAATCCTCAGGGAAGGTAGGCTTGAGGCTCAATTTTACTGCTACTTGCCACTTTTCCTGAGTCTCTTTATCTTGGGCGTATATCAGGAACTTGGCATGCTCAGAGGAGAGGGGAAAGCTTCTCACGGCGTACACCATGCCGTCTTCATCCACCTTAAAATCTGCTGGCTCACTACTTTCATACTGGACTTTCCGTTTTCCATTGCAGTTGCTGAACTTCACTGTAAGAGAAAACAAACGTACAAGTCTGGTGATAATACAAACGCAGAAACATCTAAGTCCGGATTCCGCTTAGGTTAAAGGATAAAACACGGTAAACATAAAACACAAAACTTTTAGTTTTACATTATTAAAGCAATTTCATACCAGAGAATACCAGATTATGGTTCTGAGTTGTTCCCCAGAATCTCCTTAGTTCCAAAGCCTTCCCCCTTCCTTCACATTCCGCTGGATCTTGTAGCCCTTGGCTACACCTGCTTTTTCGGCCATGCCTCTCCCTGAGATTACCTGCTGCTCCCTAACAAACTCCCACTCATCCTTCCGGTCCTAGCTCGAGTCACTGAAGGTGGAACTATCCCTTGTTCTCTGTCCTCATGTAGCCATCTGAACCCTACTGCCACAGTTTTATAGCCATTCCTGACATTCCCGGTGAGATGAACGTCAGGGACAATTCTCTTAGCTATCTTGAAACTTTGCATATTTCCTGGCACATAGTCTTAATTTATACTTTTTGAATAAATTCTCAAGGGAAGAAAGCAATAACTTCTATTAATGCCCACTATGCTCTAGAATTACAAGACTGTAGTAGTAATTAAAAGGGGAATAATTTGCAATTTCTAGTCCTCATAGTGCTTATAATAGCTCTATGAAGGAGTAACAATTTGTAAATTTTCAGACAAATAAAAATAAAGATTTATCTCAAAATAAAGTGTAACTAAAAATATTTATGTCTTAAGAATAGAAAATCAAAAAGATTTCAGTATCTTATCTTTATCTTGAATGTAATGACTTAAAATTGAAAAAAACATTAATGCTCCCTTAAAAGCAATGTCAATCAGCTTATGTCCCATTGGGTAACAACACGAAAGTTAAACCACATGCTTATAAATGTAGGAGTAAACATATTCAAGCCAAAGTAAAATTATAAAATAATAAAAATATTCTCTAAGGAAGATGATTTCCTTTTGAAACCCTTAATCATTCTTTATGAAGAAAATTTCTCTGGGCATAGCATAAAGGAATCAAAGAAAAAACAATTTTTTAAAATTTCTGTAAACATGTGGTGTTATGCCCTACCACAATTACATAGGATACATTTTGGAAAGCAATTAATAGGTATATATTACAAAATAGAATCATATACCAGTTTTTGCATTTTTCAAGTTTATCTAAGTAAATTTTTTCAAACTCCCACTCCACATATGAATTGATGAGTTCTTTTGTTTACATTAATATAAATTCACCGCAATGTGCACAAGATCACAGCCAAATAACATGCATGTTTATTTCCCTTAGTAACCATAAGATCCTTGATAACGGTAATAAAGTACTTCAACTACTGAATATGTTATTTCTCACATAGTCCCACATAGATCATCCTTCATTTTTCAAACATCTAAAAATGAAAATACAAGTTAAATCTCACAATATATTATGTTAAACCAAAATATTTGTCTTTGGAGAAGTATCCCAAAAGATACTTATTTACCCCCATCTTACTCGCCATGTGATTAAAAAGTGAAAAATGTGTAATCTTTTTTACAGAACAATGCCATCTACTGCTAATCTTTTATTAAAGACAAAATGAAAAGTAAAATTGATTTCGGGGAACCCTGCTGAGAAAGCAAAACAAAGGACTTTTATCATCTTTCTGTATAAAAATACCTTTTTATATCAAAGAAAAAACAGTATTCGTGAACTTAAAAACATAGAACCTAGATCAGACCTTCTGCACGTTTTTGTTCCTTTTCACCACTCTAGAATGGGCCCTCATCAAATCCCATCTAGATCGTTGCATCAGCCTCCTAGAGGTTTTCTCCCTGTTCCAGCTCTCTGAGCATCTTCTCCTAGACTAAGCATTTGTTGCTCAAGCAGGTCTCCTTCTCAGTTACCATCCACAATATTATTCATCCTCTTTCATCTGGTATACAATGGTCTTTTCACTTTTGGTCACTTGGTTTCTTTGTTTTTTTTGTACATCATCTTCTAAAACATAGTCTACCCAATCGGATTTCTCGGTCATTCTCCCGTCTCACCGCAGCCCGTATCCCATGCTCACCACTTTCTCTGGAAAGTCCCTCCACCCCCATTCTCCATGCACAGCTCCACAGCCAGGCCATCATTTGGGCAAATGGTCCACCTAGACGACCTTTAGAAGATAGCAGCCAATGCCCTCATTTGGGAAGGCTTCACATTTTTTATTTTAATTTAATCTAATTTAATTTTAACTCTTACTTGTTTTTACATTTCCTGTCCACAGACGCACTTATTTTTATTAGAATAATGATTATAAGAACTAATGTCTACTTATTAATGGTTTCACATGACTAGATCTTCTCTAAGTAGACTGTAAACTCATTTTGGCTTCCTGACAGTGAGTCTTGGTTCTTCTGTTTCCTAGGACACCTTGCAGTGACAGAGACAGTATAAATGCTCATTAAATTTTCACAGACCAGTTGTATAGGTGAGTAACTTACAACTTTTCAAAAAAACTTGAAAATAGGCAGGAAACACAGAAGTATGGCCAGTCTGCTACTGCAATTTGTTGTGTTCAGCAATCACCACAACAAAAAACTCAGGAGCTTTAAGTAATTGACTTTGTATTAGGCTGTTGAGAGTGAAAGATAATGAATTAATATTTGTTGCATGCCAGGCATTGAACAAGATACTGAAGATTAGCTTATCTACGTAAGCCTTAGCAATAACCTCCTGAAGTGGAAATCATTATTTCTGCTCTAGAAATGGGGAAAGAAAATTCAGAGAGCCATCCATGCCCATGGCTGCTTGACTTTAGGGATTCTCCTACCAAAGCAAAAAATAATCCAACTGAACTCATGATTCCTAAGTTATTGAAACTTAAATCTTTAGTAAACAGAAAAGACAAAGAAGTTCCATAAATGCTCGTGATGAGAATAATGCCACATTTAGATCTCCAAAAGTACCAGAGTAAAGAGTATTATTATAAAGAATTCTTTAAGTTGGGGTGTACCCTAAATGTCCCATAAAGGAAGTAGCTGGGCCCCTGCAGGGGAGGTGCAGGTGGGCGGCGGGCAGAAGGGAAAATTCATGCTCAGCGTTCCAGTGCCTGTGGATTCTGTTAATTTGGTACTCAGTTACCTATTTGAATTCAGGTGTCAGAATGATGCAGGGAAGGGAAAGAAGGCCTTTAAAGAAAAATGCATTTGCAAAGAAGGAAAAAAAAAAACCCAAAACCGTGTCTTTCCTATAAAGGGTCATGGAACATCCTATGAATGAGAAGTGGTTGACCTCAGGGAGTCTGACACTGCGGAAACTCTGAAGGAAACTGCATAAAGGTCAATTCTTTAAAGTCAGTAAGTTTTCAATCACCCCTGTTCCTCACCTATGACTACTATGAATTGGTTTAACATATCTATTAGTAAATTCTTCTGGGTTTTTTAAACAAATGTTAATCTGCATTTGCTCAAATGCTAAAATAAGCAACACTTTGGGGGAGTATTCAGGTTTAAAGAAGTGTTTTTCATTACGTAATTCCCTTTGTACATTCAACCATTAGAGTCAACACCTTGACTGAAAAAAGCCCATTGCCAACTGAAAAAAATCCTCCTCGGTGAAAGCCTAGTCCTGACTTCATCCTGTGGTTGTGAGTTAATGCGTGTAGAGTGCCTGGTTCACGGTGACATGCTTCATCAGGGATAACCACATTTCACTATTTTCAAGTCACACAAATTAAGAGGCTTACTAATTTCAATGGGTGTTCCAAACTGAACTGTGCTCTTCAAAATTCCTGTGTTGGAGCACAGACTCCCAGTACCTTTGACTATGACTGTAATAGGACACACTGGTCTTTAAAGTGGTAATTAAGATTTACAAAGCTCATATGGGTAGGCCCTCATCCAATAAGACTAGTGTCCTCATAAGGTGAGGAAATTTGGACATAGATGTGCACGAACACAGAGGAAAGACCACGTGAGGACACAGCGAGAAGGAAGCCATCGGTAAGCAAAGACAGGTCTTGAGAGAAGTCCAACGTGCTGTCACCTTGGTCTTGAACTTAGACCCTTCAGAACTGGGAGAAAATCATTTCTGTTGTTTAAACCACCTCGTTTCTGGTCTAACACAATGGGTAATGTGTAGATTCCAATTATCAACCACTGGTTGGTGTTTATTGCCTATTATCTTGTTTTACTTATGACTTAGATGCAACTAAGAATATTTTCTCAAATTTGACAAAATTCTCTTCTTGAAACAACCACTGAAACTTATCCAAGAGGATTTTTTTTTTTACAGAAACATGGATATTAATGAAAAAATAGTGGGAAATGGCTATGTTATAGAATCTTAGTTACATCACTAATTTAATTTATAAATTAAATTTACTTATAACATTTCAAAGGAGTTTTCAGGAGGACTATAAAAAATTTGTGTATAAAAAAGCTGGTTAAAAATAAAAAAAGAGAGTAGGTAGAAGCCATTTGTAAGAAGAAGGAGACATTCAAGGGACATGGCTTGATTATTAAAATTAGATTTAAAATTTAAATTTCAAGATGAGGAAAAGAAGGCAGGCAACAATCATAGACATGTTACTGTTGTTAGAATACATAGTTCACTGGAACAGAGGGGTTCCTGTTATTAAAACATTTTCCTAATAAATGGTAGGTAAGGAACTCTAAGTAACATAATGCATACAATTTTCAACTTTCATCTTCCAAAACATGAAACAGTTCAATCATTTTTTAATACATGGCTTTTTAAGAAAAGATGATAAATTTATGTTGAATTAAAATCCATTCTTAAGCAATGAAACTATTCTATGTGATAGTTTCATGGCGGATACGTGGCATTCTGCATCTGTCAAAGCTCAAGGAACACACAGCAGAGAGAGTGAGTTCTAATGTAAACTATGGATTTTAGCTATTCATAACGTATCATTATTGGTTGCAACAAACATGCCACCCTAATGCAAGATGTTAATAATAGGGAAAACCTCCTTGCTGGTGATGACCTAACCTACTATATTATTAGATATTTGAGAGGGATAATTGTCAATATCCTCAGTCTCTCACAAACACGAGTTCCAGTGAATTGCCTCCAACGGGTACTACTTGGAGCTATATAATATAACTAAATCAATAACTTGACATAAATACCTCAGGCATGCAGATGCTGAGTCGGTGTTCCACAAAAGTCATAATTTCTTATTAGACATGTGTAATAAAGCAGAAATTCTGTTATTTTAAAAATAATCAAGGAACTTGAAATATTTTTCCAACAGAATAATCTTCCTTACATTAAAGTATTAAATACTTAAATACTCCCCTAACTCAAAGTAGAAACTCCAGAATTTTGTAACACAGGACAAGGAAATAAATTTCCTTAGACAACTAAAAAAACAGGCTTGATCCATGGGATTATTCAATTTTAAAACAACTCTATACACAATTAAATATCTTAGGCTGAAAACATTACAATATTCAACAAGAAATTTATTATTAGAGCTACTGCATAGTTTTCCTATTTAATATGTAGTTACTGTGTTCTAGCCTACATAAAACTTTGTTAACATGGTTAATACAAAATTAAACATCAGGGAAATAATTATTTTAAAGTACTTTTTGACTCTTAAAGCTATACCTCAAATTAATTTTAACCATAAAGCCATAATATCTTTATAAAATATTAACAGGAAACCACAGATCTTATATATTAAATGCATTACCATTTAATAGCACTGCATAAACCATATGAATGAAAATGTGCAAAATACTCACCTATGACTTATAATTTTTGCTCAAGTAGAATACAATTGTAAGAGAACACTGCAAAATATTTTTGTGCCTAAATATGTCTTCACCTTATTATTGGTTTTTTTTCCCACATTAATTGTTATTTTTGAAGCATGTTGGGACAACAGACATAGTTTCACTGTGCCAAGAGACGTTCTCCTTCCGCAGATAAAGAGCAATATTAATTTATGAACCTGACATCTAAATGCAAGTGGGGAAGGTAGGGAGGAGCTGTCTCAACAGTAGGGATTTCACTGTGTTTTTACTTACAGATTCCAATGGAGAATGGTTACCACGTGGCAAGTTTACTTACAGATATGAAAAACCTGCTTAGATATTCCTTTGCCACCCCAGGCCCTTCCTGAGTTTCAATCCGGGGAACGACTCTTCCTGAAACCCCTTTAGAAGCCATTTCAGGGTGCACCAACCCTGTCTGTACCTATATAGTGGGATCTTCTAGAGGTAGCATGGGAATGTCCATTTGGACCTTGGTGGAAAAAGTCATTACATGTTCTTTATGGCATATAATTATAAGAAGAAAAATGAAATATAGAAATTTAGTTACACATATGGACTATTAAATATACATAAACTTCCAAAATCCTTTAAAATTCTTTAATGCTCGAAATCTGAACTTGTTTTCTTGAGATACCTTTTTTATAACAAGTCTTATGATTTGGATATCAAATTCTTGATAATTACCATCAATGAAAGCTTTACTCCCAAAAGTTGGCTGTAGCAAATGATAGCAAAGAATTCATCACTTTTTCTCCAACGGGCAGAAAGTTCTTTCTTGGCACGAACCATGAGAATTTACTAAATTTCACGGTCCTTCCTTTTCTTGCACTGACAAATATAACACCGACATTCCTTGTGGAAATGCAAAAGCTTTTCAAATTTTGTCATATTAGGTATTTAAAAATAATGATATAACTTGACTTCAAGAATACACAGGTATTGCTCTAATAGTCTTAATAATTTTTCTCTGTGGTTTAAAAATATAACACCACCTAAATATCACAAATGAATCATTTTAATCCTCTTTCCAGTGTTGAATTTTTGCTTCAAATCCATAAACTCTGTGACTGTGTGTAATATTTTTTACACGGCTTTTGCAGTTTTCAATTAAGTTCATTCAGGTGCTCCAAAATGTCAGGTAAGTAAGCTATTTTCTCAAGTGAATAACTCTCCTTCAACAAATCTACAGTGAACAACATTTGAACACACAGTCATTTTTCTATTAGCTAATAAACTCCTGAAAAAAAAAGTGTCCTTTGGACAGCTCGTGCACTTTGCTATATATCAGCAAATATGGTATTCCCTTATCTTTGCACAAAGCTGGAGCCATTTATTTTCATAATATCAGTTTATGTGGATTTAAGATTTATGAGCAATCTTCTATGTACAAGAGCTTTTACATGAATAAAACCAACAGAATCATGAGGTTCTCAGATTAAACTCTTGGTTTTTACATCTTCATGGCATTTATAGCTTTTATAACCTTTATGTCATTAGGGCCTCTGCATCAGCCTCGTGTCATATTTGCTTACCATCCTACTGTAAAATAGCCATTTGTCTCCTTGAATATATAATTAACAGAAGTTTGTTTTGCCTTTTTTTATCCAGAATAGAATAATGCTTTTCAGGGAGTCTAGCTGCTGCTATTAACGAATATATTTTTTAGTTCCTTAAAGTCATCGACGTGGAACTATAACCTTTTTGATTTAATAATCTTTTCGATTAATGCTGTCACTACAATGTGTGATGTGCCATCACCACTCTTCCTGAGTGTAGTATTCAAAAGTGGTTCATATTCTACTTCTCTGAGTGTCGATGATGGGTACATAGGCTGGTAAAACAGGGATTCTGCATGTGGCTTAAAGCATCAAATAGCAAACGCTATAAATGACTTTACGAGCTTGATCATATAGTGCTGGACTCAATCTCATGAGGAAACGTTCTCCTTCCTGTTTAAGAAAGTGCAAAATTTCTGCTGCCCAAAATGGCTGGTTGGGGATACAGTGCCCACAAATTTTGTCCTGCATGTGGCTTCACGTGATCATTTCACATTAAGATGTTTAGACCCAATGTGAGAATAAGGATAAGAACACATGAATTCCAATCTGAGGGAATTATTAGTATATTATCTAATTAATACCTTAAATATTTGAATGGGTTCTTTCGACTCTGAAGTCCTTCAAGCTTTCATCCCAAATTATCCGTTGGGTTCGAAAAGTAAAGATATGTAAAAATGACATGTAAAAACAAACTCTGGCATGTATAACTTCAGAAATCTATTTGTAAAATAATATATAATATTTGTGTAACAAGTATAAATAATGTACTAAGTAATATTATGAAATTATATAAAACAATAAGATATACAAAAAAGTATGTAATATACATTGTGTGTGTGTGTGTGTGTGTGTGTGTGTGTGTATACACATATATAGATATGGTCTTCTGCATTTTTAAAATACTTTAAAATAAAGACAGGAAGTACGCCTGGGTGGCTCAGGCAGTTAAGCGTCTGCCTCAGGCTCAGGTCACGATCCCAGGGTCCTGAGATCAAGACCCTCATTGGGTTCCCTGCTCAGTTGCGAGTCATCTTCCTCTCCCTCAGTCCCTATGCTACTCTTGCTCTCTCTCTCAAATAAAATTAAAAAAAAAAAAATAAAGACATGAAAAACTTTAAAAACTAAACATCCTGTAATCTAAATTAGAATGTGGAGTATTTACATTCACGTCATTTAAAAAGTATAGAAAGTGTCCAAAAATATACTCACATATCCGGATAATAAAAAATATTTTTGAAACAATCAATTTCTGGAAACTACAGTCCTCTTTAATAATATAATAAATTTATATCCAGAAAAAAACAAATTATTCTAACGGATTTGATTCTAAAAACCCATATAAATTTAACATAATATATACACATTAATTCTAAAAATCACATAAAAATTCTTGATTTCCATCAAAAACAAGACTTTGACTAATTGTAACCTTAAATCTAACAGAAAGAAAGAAAAACAGCAAAAGAAGAAATATAAAAAAAGAAAAAGAGGGAGAGAAAAAGAAATAAACCATTGAGAAAATTAACAACATTAATGATTATCTGGCCCCTAAAAAAACATAAAAAGTTAATTTATAGATACCTTCTATTTTAGAATCAAACAGGGAAAACTATGAGCAAAAAATATAAGTAAATGAAATTGAAAAGATAATTAAATGGATACTTGCATAAAAGCTTCACTTAGGATAAGCACACGGATACAAAAGTAATGACCAGATAACCAGATTCTGTGGGCAAGGGGACATTTTGTTCCAGCTCCGCCGGCGAGGTCTTGGTCAATGAGAAGATCTGGGGAGATGCTATGTGCAGACTTAGGACTACATAAGTCTTACTCAGCCAAACAGAAAATAATAAAAGTAATAAAAATTGTCAGCAAGTTTTTAGAGAAAGCCGTAAAGGAGCTTTCAAATATAATGTTAAGTGTTGTGAGTTAACTTACTGAACTGTTTTATTATAAAAGTGCCTTCACATCATTTTTAACATTATAAAAAAGTTCAACCACGCGTATGTGTGGCACAATGTTACTCTATTCTTGGCATTCTGGTTGGGAAACACTGATTTATTTTGCCATACTTCTAAAATAGTAAGTCTGCCTTAGGCATTACTAATTGATCAACAGTATTTTCGGTTTTTCTCCTCTTCATGGACATTCAAAGAGAGGACACTCTTCATCTCTCTTGACCTTAGGTATGACCATGTGGTTTGCTTTGGCCAATAAAATCTGGGGATTGAAGTGACATACATCACTTCTCAGCAGAAGCATTTAAAAGTTGATACCCTCTTTCCCAGCAGTAGCAATGATTAAAGGTGTTAAATGTGTATAATACGAGACCCAAATCCCCGGGATGAGTAAGCCACTCTGTAGGGAGCTTCTCTGGAGAGAAGGGGGGGGTAGGTCACCTGTTCCAAAATGGACTTCCCATGAAAGAGAAAGCCTACCATGTCTGACAAAGCCTCACTTGCAGTGATCTGAAACCCTCTCAATGCAGTAGAACTAGGATGAAGTGTCTATGAAACAAAATAAATTGGAATCAAACTTAGTGTAGATTAACACAAAAATATCTCTTATTCCTGTACCTCTTGGTAGTTCCCTACCAAAAGAGAAAGGTTTTATTATCATGTTCTCTAAAATGTTATGAAACCTCTCAGAGAAACTGTTATTTCATTTCCTTTCTAAGTAAAGGCATGTAATATTAACTAACATCTGTATACAAGTTGCCACAAATAAAAGAAAGGAACAGAGCTTTGATATGAAATTGAAAAAATCAAAACAAGCAGCAGGAATGATATAGAAGAATGGTTATGACATTAAAAATACGAAATTTGGGTTTTCAGCAGTCCAATAATGATATGCATGTGATTTTATATATTCCACTATTGGAAGAGCAGTAAGATCATTGCATTTTCCTTTGCATGAATTCTAATAACTCAAAAAATTTAAAGGGGTTCTTCACTTCATTGATATTCTTCCTCTAGGCATCTCTATGCATGAAATTCAATGAAAACATTTTTTTTTTTACAGACTCCACCTAACTTATATAAAATTATCAGTGCTCAGGCAGAATGATTCTCCTTTTTTCTGCAGAATGTGCCCATTAACAAATTACATTGAAATATCACTACCTCTAATTAAATTACTCTGACAGAGCACAGGTTGTGTTGAAGCTTCTTTTCCCAACTATGTGATTATTAGTCTCTGAAATTTCATGCAATTTAGTTCTTCTAAATTTGGTTATCAGGCTACTTATGTCAACAAAGAAGGAATTCCGATTCCTAATTTTTGTGATGGGTTTCTATTAATTTTTAAAGAAAATAAAATTTCATCATAAATTTACTGAAAACAGAAGTTCTTGCTAAAGGAAAAAGCAGGACTAAACTAGTCGCATATCTAAATCAGTTTCGAAAAAGCAGCCTTTATTTGTGCCCCAGAAACCAGAAAGAGCCAATGTTTCCCCAGAATGCCCGGCTTGCTGAGGCAAGGAACAAAAGGATGTTATATGTTTTGTGAAACTTGAATAAAAGAACGAGGTACACAGAACATAATGTTCATTAACCAAATTAACCCTAATGGTATTACATGATATCACATTAACTGAAATTAAAATCCATTGAACTATTGCACTATTAAATCCAAAACCATTTGCTGATAGTAAAGTTATAAAACAAACAGGGTAAGATTTTATCCTAAGCATGTAAAACAATTTAAGGAATACTTATTCCTTTACTGGCTATTAGGAGAAAAAGATCACGTATGAAGAAATAACAATGTATTTAAAATTACTCTTTTTTTAAAAAAAGAGATTTTATTCATTTATTTGAGAGAGAGAGTGAGAGCACAAGCAGAGGGAAAGGAGAAACAGACACTCCCCCTGAGCAGGGAGAGTCCGACTCATGGTTTGATCCCAGGACCCTGATCCCTGGGATCAGGACCTGAGCTAAACACAGACACTTAACTGACTGAGCCACCCAGGTATCACTAAAATAGCTCTTGAAAGTATAACATAAAGATACATAATTCAAAGTTTAAAAGCTGAATTCCCAATTATTACTGCCAATCCACGTGAAAGATGTTATCAGCTCCCCAGTCTCTATAAAGAACTGTATAAATAGTAAAGTTGGACTTTCTACAGAATACAAACTATACAAATATAACAAAAGCATACCAAAACCCACACGATGTTACACATTTTATTTCTAAAGGCTGCTTATACTTTCCGAACTAGCAACATGATATGTATTAAGTATTTAAAAAAGGCAGGATCCCATAAAAATTTCATCATTTACTACTTTTTTCATAAACCCAACAGTTATCAGAAATAATTACGTAAAATCCCTAAGTTGGCAATAAAATTTAAGTAGAAAAATAATTAACAAATTCTAATAAAAATTCAATTAATGTGTTTCTGCTTAAGAAACCTCACCACATAATCTGGAAAAAAACATGGTCTCCCAGCGGAACCCGAGTAGCTCAGGCGGTTGGGCAACCAGCTCTTGGTTTCAGCTCAGGTCACAATCTCAGGGTTGTGGGATCAAAGCCCGCATCAGGCTCCACACTCAGCACTGAGTCTGCTTGTCTCTTTCCCTCTGCTCCTCCCCTGACCTGTGCACACACTCTCTCAAATAAACTCTTAAAAAACAGAACAAAACAAAACAAAAAACAAAGTCTCCCAGTCTATCCTATTACTATTGTCTCAGTAACCCACTATCTAACTTTTTAAAAAGAACTCCTTTATAAACCCTAGAAAGCTGTTCCAGAAACATGAAAGTATTCTCCCAACAACCTATACAGATAGCACTTCTTAGATACAGTTCAGCTCACTCTGGTCTGTCACAAAGAGTCACAAGGAAAACAAGGGCAAGGAATCTACGACAAAATTAACTTAAAAAAAGGCTACGTTTTTAATGCGTTAATATAACGGTAATAAAGGACTCTTTGAAGATTAAAATTTTACACAAATAGATACACACTTTAGTTGAGTAATATCCATTTTAAACTTGTATTTATTTACATACATTTATATTTACTTATATTTAGAAATACATTTTATGATTATTAAATGTTTATTAATGTGTCCCGAACTGTGATCCCTTCAAAATGCTGTTGCTTAAAACAAATGAACCAACAACAACAACAAAAAAAAACAAAAAATACTCTCCCAAACTGTTCCCTCCCTCTATCACAGCCTGAAATGATCATCTACCTCAGTGAACCCACCAGCTCAGCAGTCTGAGTAGCCGGGCAAAAATCTGCCGCTTCAAATGACATTAATAAGCCTCATCCTCATTAATGGGTTGACATTTCCTCTTGGAGAAATGCTTACGTTTCTATTTCACCATTCTCATTAATTATATCAAACTGAATGGGATTAATTGTCATATATTGTAACTTTATGGCCATCTCAAGTGTACTCCACACTGTGTAACTTATCTAGAAACATCGCAGGTGCACGAGTGTTCCGTCCAGGAGCAATCACCTCGTACCAGTCCCTCCCCAAATGAATCCAAAGCACTCACAGTCCAACCCTTAGGTATACTTACGAAGGGTCAAGATAGCTTTAGAATTTTACAGAGATAAAAGATCTTGCACATTTAATTTAGCCCATGAAAATACATGAGCATGTATTATTTTCATTACATTAACCATGATGATGTCAAGGCAAATATCCTGTGCTCTTATTATTGGCTTCCAACTTTACCATTTGCCCATCTGTATGTATTAACTATAATAAATCGAGTTAGGCTAAAACAATATCCTTATCCTGTCCTGAGAAGCAGATCCAATAGGCAGACTAGTCTGAATTATACCTTTTGCCTAAAAGCCTCAGCAATACTAATGCTTTAGGATAATACATTAAAACCCTATTTTTTAAAACATTAAAATGTTTTAGATACCTGACTTTCAGAGGCATGAAAATGAAGTAAAACAATAGATGTAAATAAATGGGACAATGACAGAAACACACACACACCTAACAGTAATAATGAAAGATGTGTTAAATGTGGATTTTTCATTAAAATAAAACCCTCATTTTTTAAAAAGACAGGTATAAAAACCAAGAACCAAGAGAAATGCAAGGTGTGAGAGAGATTCTGAGAGCACAGTGTGGCACTGGGTCCATGTTTTTGGTGTACCACCTTTGTTCCAAATACATAGCCATCATAATAAAGTATAAAGAGTTGAAACAAAATGAGATAAAATCCAGACAGGCTCAAAAACAAGATGAATGTCACACTAGATCAGAAGTGAGCTTAATGTGAATTGTCACCTGGACAGGAGGCGAGCAGGGATAACCAAAATGCAGCTTCTGTGAGGTAAAGGCACTTGAGTGTGACGACAACATCAGAACCTAATGCACCAAATGAAATTATCTTCATGGACCGTTCTGATTTTCCAGGTCCCACTTCCCTTTCCTTCTTCTCTGGAGGATGCTTCAAGGATCAGACTAGGACCTTTACTTCTCTACATTCTCACCCTGGGTGATTTCAACTCGCCCCAAGGTTTTAAAAACCACCTGGACAAAGATGAATACTGAAGATATATCCATAAACTTTGTTCTCCTGAGATCTAAATTCCTATATCCAACTTGCCATCTCCAGTTGGTTATGTAAAAGGCAACTCAAACTAAGCAGGTGCCAAAACCAACTCTTGGTTCCCTCCAGCCCCCCAAAATGAAGCATGGTGAACAGTGTCACCCCACACCCAAATAAATGCTCAGACTAAAAGTCTAGCTGTTGAGTTTGACTCTTGTCTTACTCCCAGTGGATCAATCTGAAGATCCTGTCAGCTCTACTTTCAAACTATATCCCCACAACAGCTCCATGGCTATTGTCTTACCATTAGCCATTATCAATGACTAGAGCCTCTAACTGGTCTATCACTTCCACTCTTCATAATACCTACAGTGGCCTTTTAAAAATATGTTAGATCATACCCAAAGGCTTCCTATCATACAGAGAATAAAATCCTTAACAAAAGCCCTTGGTCCTGCAACCTCTCATCTTCCTTTCCTCTTCTCATCACTCACAAGACCCCCGTCTTGTGATTCCTCCAACAAGCCTCAAGTCTTTGTTCGTATGTTTGAAATATCACACAATGTAGGAGAGAGAGAAAAAAAATAAAACAGGAAAGAAGCAAGACAACTTGGAAAACTAACCATCCAGGTAAAAGATCATCAGGTTTATTTTGGTCTTTTCATAGGCTTTATTAATAAAGTTACCTTATTTTTTCCAACTTTCTTCCCTTTTTCCCCCCTTTTCCATGTCACTGCTACTAACAAATGATTAGAGTTGACTTTTTTCAATCAGACCAATTAATGATTAAAAGGCAGTGAGACCCTTTTTCATTCATTAGCTAGTTTGACTAGAGATAAGTGATATGAATCATTGAATGCATGGGGAGGGGTGTAACATATCATGCATTTTAGCAAGAGCTAAGCAAACAGAGGGCAGCAAACAGAAGTGTTTTGATGTTTGTAATCTAGTAAGGGGTCCAGCCACCAGAACATGAAACCACAGGTGAGATGCTACTGATCACCCCAAGCCTGTGTTCTGCTGCACCACATAGCCTCACAAACAATGCTGGAATTTGAAACCGTGCGGGAGGAGTGAAGGAATTCCAACTAGCTTGAAGACTTGTGGAAGGAATGGAAGAAATTCCAACTAGCTCTTCAGTAGTAAAGGACAAGGTCAAGGACAACAACCTCCTAGTGTTGAGCCAGGGTTCATTCATATGAATGTTAAGTCTTCTCAAAACTGGGGACTGGGAAGAATTAACATAAGCCTGTGGCCTCAGCATCTCAACCACCAGTATAATCCTGCTTCAATGAGAATGTGTATAGCATGTCTCTCAATACAAGGAAACAAAAGCAAAGGTGGATATTGCACCCACTTCCACAGATCCAACAGCAGAGGGTAATTATTACCACCTTCACTTGTTGTGTATGTATGTGTGAATCCATCTATCCATCTACATGGGAAAGAAGTGCTTAGCACTAAACTCTGAACAGAGCTCCTTGTCAGCTCTCTCATTACTGCTCTTTCTAAGTCAGGAGTTCAGGGTTCAGAATGTTTGTGATCTAGTATCTCATTTGGATAGCACGTCTAATGATCCAAATACTTTCATGTCCTCCCCCCCACCCCTTTCCCATGTCGGAACCACCTTTACACGTAGGGAAACAAAAACCTACAGAGTGTGAGTGACCTGGTCACACTGAAAGTGATAGCACAGCTGCCTGAAATTCTGGGGGGCAGTCCGAGAACACACTCTAGTTCAGGACCGATGGAAATTTCCAGCTCTTGTTGAGTTGCCTGCACTGAATAAAAATTAGCCAAATGATTCCCAGTCTTACCATCTACGGTGAGTATAGAAATAGAAATGGCAACGTCCCTGATCTCTAGGAGTTAAAATTTAGGAGGAAATGCCTTTAATAACTAATAGTCAAGTAAAACAATATAAAACAAGGTGGGCTAAGCCAAAGCTCTTGACAATTACGTTTGAGGGGAGGAAGAGAATTTCACTGAACACAATGCAAATGGTAGCAGAGTTTTGATCTGAACATAGAAGGAAGCACAGGATTCTAAAAGGCTGCTGGGGACAGGGAAACAGTGGCGGCTTCAGCATGAATGGGGCATGGATCCCCAGAACGATGGCCCCTTCCCAAAGGCCATGATGTTGATGTTAAGAGCAGTGCCTGGATCACAATTGTTCCTCACTCACTGCCTTTGTTAAAGATGCATATTTGCAAAGGATTTTTTTCTTAGGGCAAATTTGTTTGGCAAGGTGTTTGTATGGCACACTATCTTTGTGGAGTAGGAATATTTATGGACTCAAGTCTCTACTGCGGTATTCAGGTAGACTGAAATCCATTAGGTTGAAAGAAGAAAAGTCAACATAGTCACAAACTAAAGATAAAATTACCAATGCAGATGAATTGGTTTACAGAATTTAGGGACCGTGTGTGTGTGTGTGTGTGTGTGTGTGTGTGTGTATAAGACACATATGTGATAGTAAGATTAAG
This sequence comes from Martes martes, assembly GCF_963455335.1. Classification (NCBI taxonomy): domain Eukaryota; kingdom Metazoa; phylum Chordata; class Mammalia; order Carnivora; family Mustelidae; genus Martes; species Martes martes. Next base: position 43,339,737 of record NC_137901.1, on the reverse strand, counting down.
CATTAAAATGTAAATGTTATCATAGTTTAGCATTTCCCCTTTTCCTGAGCCACGGGTTAGATCTATTAATATGAGGAAGACCATTAGTGGTACTTTTTAAAACACAAGAATTATTAAAGAATACACAATATAATATGCAAGATGTGATTATAAAGAAGTGGGATTAATTCCACAAGTCACACAGAAAAATCAGATTCATTACATAACAAGCACGCCTTGTATAAATTAAGAGTCCAACCAACGGGGCACTAAATATGCACTTTAATTTAGAGTACAATACAGAAGTAACTTTACCATCTAATGAGATGAATTATTAATGAAGCTAAAAGATACTAAAAAAAAACTGCTTGTATAAAGGCCAACTCTAATCTCATGTATTTTATAAGTAATCTTCAATAATACATTATCGTTTTATACTCAATTGAACCATATCCTCAACTAGTCTGACATAGTGTACTTTCCTCTGAATAGGAAGAAATCGCATTGATAATGAGATTTTTATCATTTTGTTCTTATTCGGTGCAAAAAAAAAAAAATAAAGAGCAGCAGACTAGAGCCAGTAAATTGAGTTCTGGTTGTGGTTCTACTGATCCCAGATAATTCTCTAAACAGTCTGCATTTTCATTTCTGCTGTAATAGGGGCGGGGGGACTTCACTCAGCCACTGCTAATATCTTTTACAGCACTAAAAATATGCAGACACATAGTCTAAAATTGGGGATTGTGACAAGTTCCAGAATGATTATCACCACTGAAGTTTGTACTCAAGTTATTTTGGTTTGTTTTTGTTTTTCTTATCATTTGAGCAGGTTTGCACTAAAATATAATGGCTTCTGTGGGATAAAAAACACAGGAAAACTCACACAGGAATAAATTTCTTTTCATGTGTTTCTCTCTAGTTTTTAAAAAGTCACCAATACCACAGCAACGTTCCAGTCCAGTATCACATCCCATGTAATTACAGATGAAGGAGGCAACGACAGGGATGGTGCTAATGCTCACCGCAATTATTCAGGGGACACTCTTCAACAGGTGAACAAGTTACAGTTAATGAATTGTCATTTATAAGCTAGGTGCTTTTCTCTCGCCCAACTTTGTAGGCCATCACAAAAAGCAAAAGAAACTCCCGTTATTCTGTTTGAAACACAACTCTTCCTGGAATGGATTCATCACCTTCCTTGCATGAAACCGATTTCAGTCACCGCAGCACGAAGTGTCACAATGAGTATAAATCTTGATGATCAAAAGATACTCTCAGTATTTCAAGTTACAAAATCTGTGGCTCATCCCCTTTAGGTAATGAATGTCAACGAGGAAGTGTAAAACTCAAACTTCCTTAGAACAGTTCTTTAGAACTATTTAGTAAGGAGCACACAATTCCTGTAACTCTGCAAAATAAAAATACGCATTTGAGACAACTGAGGACACCATCCACGTGGTCTCCTAAGTTTCCAGGCTTGATGGGATAAACGCTTTTCAGGAATGACGAACTGAAGTTCCTTGGGAGATATACCGCCAGAAAACCAACATGACTGTTGCGGGCTTAATTAAAAACAGGAAAAAAGTTACAACAGAAAAGGTGCTCCTCTAACGTTTATATGTCATACTTACTTTGAAAAGTATCTAATAAAATAAACCCTGTAGTTGTTACAAGAGACGTCCTCTATTCCGTTCTTATCATAATAGCCACACATAAACATTCCACTGCAAGTTTGGGTTTCTAATGAGTAACATTCTGTTTCTCAGGTTCAAAGTCATTTTCTTTAAACAGCCTATTTTATATGCACACAGAACCTTTTGATAATTCTTTAATGGATTACAGTGTAGACTTTAAAACAAGCAACTTTGTTGAATACCTTATTGTTTTTCTAGGCAGTTTCAAATCCCTTGATGTTTGGCAAATTTTTGCAAAATTAATGAGGTTAACCTTCATTTTTCAAACGTGCAGAGTTACTTTATGTTAACATAGACCTCTTTTTTTTTAATTTTTTAAAAAAAGATTTTATTTATTTATTTGAGAGAGCAAGCAAGAGAGAGAGAGAGAGAGCGAGCACAAGAGCGGCGGGGGTGGGGGGGCAAGGCAGAGGGAGAGGAAGAGGGTGAAACAGATTCCCCGCTAAGCAGGGAGCCCCAGGCGGGGCTTGATCCCAGGACCCTAGGATCCTACCTAAGCCGAAGGCAGATGCTTAATCAACTGAGCCACCAGGTGCCCCTAACATAGAGCTCTTATTTACAGATGACTCACAGTTAAGAATTTTTTTTTTTAATTTTATTTATTTATTTGACAGACAGATCACAAGTAGACAGAGAGGCAGGCAGAGAGAGAGGAGGAAGCAGGCTCCCCGCTGAGCGGAGCGCCTGATGTGGGGCTCGATCCCAAGACCCTGGGATCATGACCTGAGCTGAAGGCAGAGGCTTAACCCACTGAGCCACCCAGGCGCCCTGACAGTTAAGGACTTTTAAGTTTGACTTTATTTGGGGAACATCTACTGAGCTCAAAGTAGATCCTACTCTTAAACACATTTAGGCAACTACATACAAATTAATCCCACTTAAAATAAAATATATTTATGAAAACACAGACATACGAACTTAAATTTAAAGAGACATTAATAACGTTTTTCGCCTTATAAGGCTCCCTTCCATAACTGCATGATATTCTGCCTTGTTCCTCCTCTGCATGCCTGAAAATATGTGTCTTCAAGCAAGGTTAAGTACTGGGAGAGGAGCTAGGAATATAAAAGCGAACAGAGCCTGGGGTCTACCATCACCATCTAAAAATTTCTCTAACAAATTACGTGAATTAAAATGAAGAGTTACAGAGTAGGGATGAGGGAAATTAGGCCAAGAATTTTTAAAGCTGAGGCTGACATTTAATAACATGATTGAACAGAGTATCACCAGTGGTATAAAATTGCCACGAAGATATATGGTTTATTTTAATTTACTTGCAGTTTGCAGGAAAATGTCTGCTGTGTACAGAAAGGGACAAATGCAGGTTGTGTGCAAAGTACCCCTGTTCAGATTTGAAAACACGTCCCTTATTTTGAAACGTAAATGTGCAATTCACTCCAAAGAAGGCCAAGTGGAAAGACAGCTTTCAAACATTCCTTCCTTAAGCCACCAGTCCTGCCCCACAGAATATATTTGCCCAGACTTTTTGTGATTACATCTTAGTCTGGTTGCAGAATAATGGAAATTCATAGAATCATTGAATTCTTTGTTTAAAAAAAAAAAAAAAAAAAAAGCTTTGTACATAAGCCTTCTCATTTTATGTTACTTTGTTTCCCAATCTAACTAAATCACTGTCGGAGGGAATGAATCAGGCAATTTTTGCTACCTGAAAGGAAAACACAGGATTCAGCTTGGTTCCTTACTTTCTCAGTGAAGATACACACATGGCTCTTTAATAAAAACATGCCACCGAGTTTCCATTTCCCATAATTCCTTCTGCTTAGTGAACAAAGTCATAATAGGTATGTCAGAATGAAAACAGGGATAAAGTTCTTTCGAGCTGACGGAAATGCCTATGCAGCCTTTTATAACTGGAATACTGACCGTCAGCAAAACAGAGATTGGGTGGCTCAAACAGAGCCCATATTACATCTGATTCACTGATCCCTTTCAAATTCTCTGCCCCCAACCTCAGAGCAACACAAAACCTTCCTGAGTTCTGGCCGGTCCTTTTGTCTGTTTGCAAAACAAAATACAACACAAGAATAAACTCTTAGGGGGTAAAACAGCCTTTCTATAAGGACAATTATCTTCCTTTGGCTACCTTAAGGTTCTTGTTCTTTCTAGTTTTTTCACCTAGTAACCATCCATCACCTGTTATTTAGTAATCTGCTAGGTAAAAATATCCCGTAGCTCTCCTAGCTTTCTCTAAGGAAGCAACTTAAATGGAAAGTCAATAGAAAATGTGCTTTCTGTACCCAGCAGCCCTCCGAGTGCTTATAAGATAATTAGGACTGGTAAGGAATCATTGGTTTTACACCTTAAATTGAGTACGGATTTGAGATTAAATGTCAAAAGAATGTATCTGAGAATACTTGGTAAAATAAAAATTTCATAATTAAAGACATGCGCTCCATGTAAGATCAAAGATGTTGTAAGTGCAAAACATGCCTTAAAACCATTTTGCTAATGGATAGATAGGAGATTCCCACAGGGTGCTCTTCCTCCCAGAGTTCTGTAGACATTAAACACACCATGAAACTTTATGGGGATTCAGACAGACATCCTCCATGAGGGCAGAATTACTTTTTACAATGGCTTATTGCATGTTGTGTTGTTCTGAAAACATCCCCCTTTCAACTATTAACTTTCCAGTCCAAGCCATACACTAAATAGTCGAGGACAGGACAACAATCTTGTGGGAACCTGTGAGAAAGACTACAGAAATACTCTGGGTTCATGACGAACCCCGAAGGGTTCTTAGAGGCAGTGATAGGAAGAAAGGGGATTCCAGTGAGGAGAGGAATGACTGAGCAGGATAGAGGGTGGATGACAGGTCCAGGGTAAGGCAAAAACCAGCCACTGCTTAAAATCTAGTTCATAGAAGGAGAAAGTGGAATATGCATTTATAAATTTCATATGGACATACTGGAGAGGACTTGCAAAAATTCATGAGATGGGTGCTGAAGGCTTTAGGGCAGGGGAAGCATACATAGTTTGGGGACAGGCGACCTAACGTCCACATCAAGGCTGGAATTATGAATGAAAACCCAAAGATTGGCACAGCACCAAAGAGATAACCGCTGGAAGCCTGAACTGGGGATTTGAGCCCGAGTGGTGGCCACAGGACTCTCAAAAGGAGAAATATATGCCCGCAGAGGGTGTGAAGACAGAATCTGGGGGAACTGATAACAGATCTGACACACGGCTAAGGACTGGCTATGAAAGGAAAAGAAGAAGTCAAGAAGGATTCCAGTGGTTTGAATCTGACTGACTAGTGGGAAGATGAATGGAAATGTGTTCAGTTGGAAGGAGGGTACAGTTTACGAAAGATCATTTTTTCAGAACTGCTGATTTAATTTGGCATTAAAACATATATATGAATTGTGCATCTCTGAGTGTCTGCCGCAGGCAGAGGTGTGGACAAGTCACCCATGACCATCCCTGGAGGAGCGTCTAGGCCAGTGACAAAGATACACAGAAATCATTTGCCTAGTGGAAGTCGCTGGAATGAGGTGAAATCTTTCAGGAAGAAAGTCACGTCTAATCCGAACTTTTCCTGCTAAGACTACCTTGTTTACCTGTCTTATTGACAAAAGACACCTGAAAGGCCATCTCTTCAAAAAGATTTTTTTTTAAATGCACTGATTTCAGCCCTCGTCTTTATTTTTTCCTCCTTATTAAATGCATTAGCTTCTTCGCTCACAGACCTTAGGTCATTTGTTCTTCCCTCTCCACCATATTCAAACTTGCTACTACCTTCTCAAATGTAAAACTTACAAAACCAATTCCTTAAGCTCAAATGCAGGTGTGCAAATCATTGCCCAGTCAACAACATCCGAACACCCACTGAAAGGAAAATACTTTTCAGCTCTTTTGTAACTCCTCTGCAGACTCAGCAATTTTTGGTAAGCTTAAAAATCTTTGGACATTTTCATGGTAAGTGAGCAATGTGTGTCCCATCTCTGGTATTGTACATGGACAGTGGCCTCTACCAGTTATCCTTAAGGCTCTTGGTCCCTTGCTTGGCACTCCCCCAGATGGATGCCTTGGGTCTCATGTCATGAACAGCCAGTCCCTTCCTTTCTCTCCTTTGCACCGCCATTGGAAGTTGTCTCTGATAAACCCACAACCTACACTACCTGGCCTCTCCTGTGCATCCACACTTCTGACATCCGAGGATTCTGAGGCTTGGTGCAGGGGGTGGGGGGATAGGGGACTTGGGGACATCATGATGTTTGGGATGTCAGGTGTCTGCTTTCTGGGCACACTGCCACTCTTTGCTCCCTGCATTTGTCCAGCGCTCCTTCCAATCTGTTCTTGCATTTAGGAGAGTGGTGTTGAAACTTCAGTGATTTCACAGACCTGATCATATCTGATCCCTCACTTCAACCCTAGTAGGCAGCAACTCATATTTCCATTTCATAAATGAATTAATTACGGCTCAGGGAGATTAAGGAACCTGCCCAGGTTCTACAACTGTCAAAGAGAACAAACTACCATTATTAGGGACCAAATGAACTACAAATAATGATGGGTTTCTAGCTCACATTTAGTTTATGGCTTGTTATAATTACCTATTTTCTGCTCTAGCACTGCCAAGTCTGGACGTCACAGTCTGTATCACATGTTTTTTTGTCAAGTTCTTCTCACCGCTAATTTGAAAAGATCGTTTCTTTCCAATTCTATTAGTGGTGGGGATAAGCAATTCCACAAAATTTCAGTCTTGTGTGACTATGAAACAGATCTTGGTATTTTAGAGTGATTCTGTAAACACAAAGAAAGCAAACTTAAGGTCACCACTAATTTGTAAGGATAATTTTCTTCCCACTCTACTAGTTGTAGGGATAAACAATTCCACAAAATTTCGAGTCTTGTGTGACTGTGAACAGATCTTGATATTTTAGAATGATTCTATAAACACAAAGAGAGCAAACAAAGTCAGTCAACATTTACAGTTCAAGAAAAATAGAGTATTAGACAACCAACCACGAGTCAATGTCTTCTGAACTATTTCCCGACGAGAACACCTATTTTAAGATTGGCGACAACTGGCTGAAGATGCCAAAAACAGAAGTAAATCTCTTTTGACTAAACACAAACGAAAGTTGTGAGTAGCATTTATTGTGATAATATCTTAAAATGGTGTTCCTGAAAAATAAATAACTATCTTCTTATACTTGAAGTTCGAGATGCTTATTGAAAGTTGACTGAGCATTTGTGCACAGAGCCTTGGGGGGAAGAGTCCAAGCAAGTCACTGACACGCAGTCAGTCCTTTCCCCTTGCTCTGCTTCACAGTTAAGACACGGCTCTTTAGCAAATGGAATGATATCGTCATATGTATTACTGTCTGACCAGGACAACAATAAGACCACAACCTCAGTGTTTCAGAGCACCTTAACAGTTACACAACTGTGCTTCTAGAAGTCAAAGGCAAATGATGATTTCAGCTGTGCAGTACTTGAAAAAAAAACTGAGTACCAAGGGGCAGAGCCCACCACATCAGCAAAATAAATAACTTATTTCCAAGTCGTGAAAATCCTGTGACGGACAGATCATGCTCGTTTTCTCAGGTCAGTGCTCAGATAAAGACTGTGTTCCTGCCATCTGCATTCGACACAAAAACTCTTAGTTTTGCCTCCTGTTAACAAAAGTGTCAGGGACAAAATTTTCCATAGGTAGCAAACCTGGCAACTGCTCGAAAAACATTAGATGCAGAAAGCAAAGCAAACAGGAGAAGGAGAAGCTGAACCAGTGGAGTCCAGCTGAGCTTTGAGGTCCAACTCTGCAGACCCTCACTACAGTCCACACTGCCCTCACTAAGGGCAATGTTATTACACAGGATATCAAGACAGATGACTCCAGTCCTGGCCCCATCAGAGACTCATGGTATAATGAAGGAGAAACAAACACCAAGGATTTTAGTTCATTATTCTCATAATGATAGATCATTGGTCCATTGACTCAGCAGTTACGCCAAATATGGCTCTCCATATACTACCTCATTTAATCTTAAGGACAACTATAAAAGGGAGATGTTATTTTAGAGATGGGAAAAAAAAAAAAAAAAGTTACAGGGACATAAAGTACCAGGCCCAAGGTCACACAGTGGTAAAGCCAGTAGACACAACCATGTGATTCCAAAGCCAAATACATGTTTTCAAAATGCTTCCCTGCTTATAGTTACGGGAGAGGAGTCCATGGTGAGCACAAGTTGAGAGTAAGAACATGAGCCGTGAATTAATATCTTTATGAATAAAAATGTCTTTCCCTTAGGAATCACATTAGATTATACATTTATAGAATAATGACATCTTTATCATTTGGTGCATTCTTGAAACAATCTCTTTTTAATTCGCAGGTTTATAAAAGTGGTCTCCTGAAGTGAAAACCTACCAATTCTACTTTAAATCCGGTATCTGTAGGCACCTGGGCTTCCTAAATATCTGATTTTTCTATGGGGGAAAAAAAAAACAGAATTCATTTAATTTCTCACTGAAATCACACATCAAATTTTATATGAAATAAGAAGAATGAATCTCCATTGAGTGCTTTCCACTTTAATCAAAGCCTGAATCAAACCCAAGACTCGCCAGGCAATGTGAAAAAATGGACAATCAGCAGGCGTCTGTGTGTTTTCAATGGATAAGTGTCCATGACAACAGGAAAAAATGCCACAGCAGTGCAAGAACCACTGTGAGCAGGCTGAGAGAGATTAGGAATAGAATCAGCCTAGAGATCAATCAACCGCTCTCCCTTCCTCCTTCTAGGTGAATCATTCTTAACAGAATTTGGAAGCATGGCTGGAGGCTGAACCTACTTCCATGTGACTTTTCCACCTATTTCTGAACCGAGAGAGGGCCTGGATGCCAAGGGCAGCGCATCTGGCACTTTTCAACAATCCTGCAGTTCACATATCATTCATAAGCAACTTACAAGTTCCCAATAACAGAAATGAATGAAATGAATAAAAATATAAATTTATTTTCTAAAAATGAATATGTAATGGGGTGCCTGGGTGGCTCAGCGTGTTAAGCCTCTGCCTTTGGCTCAGGTCATGGTCTCAGGGTCCTGGGATCAAGCCCTCATCGAGCCCAGTCCCATCGCGCTCCTTGCTCAGTGGAAGCCTGCTTCTCTCTCTCTCTCTCTGCCTGCCTCTCCGCCTACTTGTGGTCTCTGTTTCTGTCAAATAAATAAATAAAATCTTTAAAAAAATAAAAATAAAAATGAATATGTAAAAGTGTATATTCCATTGAAATGTTCCCTATTACCTTAAAGATTTTACTTAAATATATATATTTTTTAGCTCATTGAGGTGTAACTGACAAAATTGTTAAGGTATGTAAAGTGTACATACAACATGATGATTTGATATATGTATACATCGTGAAAATATTCCTCTCATCCAGTTAATAAACACATCTATGACTTCACATATATGTATACACACACATACACACACACACATGTATTTTTTGGTCAAAATAAGTTCTACTCTCCTAGAAAATTTAATTTCAATTACACAATACAACATTATCAACTATGTCACCATGTTATACATTAAATCCTCAGACCGCTCTCATCTTATAGCTGAAAATTTTTAAATACAATTTATTGATGAAAGAAATGAACAAGGAGAAATGACTTTCCCTTTAAATAGTTGTCAGTAACTTTTGTTATTCCTTTTGTAGTTACAACTGAGAAATAGCTCTGTGCTAGGAAAAAAATCATCACCATGAAAACAGAAAGTAGGAAAGCTAAAGCTGGTATATTTGAAATACCAAACTGTTAATAAGTACTTTTTAGTGACAATATATGTGCTTTTATATTTTATTAACACATTTTATTGTTAATTTTTTTGACTGTATGTATATAGGAATCTTAAAATTGGGATATTATGCTTTTAACAATTGATATTTTTCTGTTTAGTCATAAACAAGATTTTCTGCTTTTATAATACTCAATAATGTAACATTGTAATTACTAGAATAATTTTTTTTTTAACCTTAAGAGTATTCTAGGTTAGAGATTCTTTGGTAATTCCACAATTACCCTGCCTCAGATGACATCTAGAATGATCTTTTTTATATTTAAACCCACTCTTTACAGATGATATTATATTTGTTATATCACACTCCCAAAGCATTTACAAATCTTAAATTTTGATAAATTATGCTCTATTTTTCATGTTGAAATGAGTAGACAAGTCATTTCACTTGCCTTATAAAATCATTCATTTAATCAGCAATGAGTTAGTGAGCACCTACGTGTAGGCGTAGGCATTGCTATGAACCCTAGGGATACAGAGGTGAACAAAACAAAAATACACACATAGGCACACACACAACATTTAAGAAAAATGAAGGCAACATCTGCATTGTAAAACACGTTATTACAGGAAATTAAGGTTTTAAAAGTATGATCTTGCCTTCTTTCTGCTTGAAGTCTATGAAATGAAAGGATTTCACCATTTTCCAATAAAGAAGAGGAAAAAAAACAGAGTAATAAGAACTAGTGACTTTTAATAGGAGAGGAGACCTGATGTGGGAATGAAAGGAAGGTCAGAGCTCCTTTCCTCTGTAGAGAAGAAATGTGCATATTGGGACAACAGGTTTGATCTGGAGAAGCTGAGGGAGACGTAATTTTCAAGGCTGCTTAAGTTAAGTTCCTCAGTGGTTGATGGCACTGAGTTTTCATTACATCTCATTTCACTTCGAACTTTGCAGGTTTCCTCATGGAATAAATATCCCACCAGCACCACTCTTACGATCATCATCTTTGAAAAAGATCATTTTTAAGTCCAGTTAACAAATTTAAGTAAAGTTGAAGAAATGATTTCCCTAAGGTCAAAAGTTGGACAGAGACCTGAAGGACCTAGAGATGCCATGTTTACAAGTGAATGATCACAACTGACAGGATCAACAGTGAAGGCCCCACACAGGCTGGACTGCTCATCTGTTTCTCAGCCTCTTGGTATTTTTGAACATAGATACAGAAACACAGGGACCTGCTGATAGTGAGTTAATTTTTGGCTGTACCCTGAAGGGGAAATTCCACAAACTGCTCTACTTCTTGGCTGTTGACCTCTTTGTTTCTCCGAGATTTTCCTGGTATTCCTCCAAAAACAATCTCGTTGGCTTGAGTTGGTTTCTGTTATTTGCAACCAAAAGAACATTAATATTATATTCTGTCCCACTGGTCCATTTCGTATGCTCATTTGAATTCACATCCTTTTTTTTCATCATCCTGCTGAAAACTTTCAATGTTTCCTACTGCTGATAAGATAAAATGAAATCTACCAACATTCTACTCTTCCCTGTATGATACTCATAGGTTTTTAAAGCCAAGTCTAAGTACACACATACCTTGCTTCCCCTTCTTACTAAAAATGATACTAGAAAATACCAGTGAATGTTATTTTAATCATATGTTTGTGATCAAATGCAAATCAAACCAAATCACCAAATTATTAGATGTGGAAGCTTGCACAAATTTACTGCTCTAAGCCTTACTTACTCTTTGATAAAATGAAGATAATAGTATTTTGTTCTTAGAGTCAGGTCAATGATTTAAAAATACTATATGCAAGCAAATAAGTAATTTCATCTTTTTTATATTTATATTTATAATCATCTAGAACAAGGCCTAGCACAAAGAATGTTTTCAATAAATGAGAGTTATTTTTATTTCATTATGACTTAAATCTGTATCTTTAACCAAAACTCTTTCTTGAGATTCAGAGACACAGATTTAAGTATCTCCACGACCCTTCCGTGTGGACACACCTAAAATCCCAAATTCAATCTGTACAAGAGAAAAATTAACAACCACATTCCTCCCAACCTGGGTTCTCCTCCATCCCTTACCTTGAAGCATGATACCATCATCTGCCTGTCACAGAGCTGCAAATATGACTATTTTAGAATCCTGCCTCAACCAACTAGTCTCCATGTCCTGTAGACTTTCCCTTTTATAATTTAGACACATCTCTGCTTTGCCCTGGCACACAGACCCTCTACCCTGCTCATCAGGCCTTCGGGGGGAGCTTTCTCATGGATATACTTTGCCTTTGCTCCACTCATCAAATCTACCTTCCCAACAACTAATGAGTCTTTCTAAAACTCAAAGCTGATCAAGTTTAAATCTATTAATAGCTCTCCGTTGATCAGAAAACGAAGATGTTCTCTTTGGATAGTTACACATGTCATTGACAATGTGGCCATGGCCTAGTGTCTTAATTCTCTCATTATGTCTTGTTAGTGAACTCCACTCCAATCAAATCCACCTGCACCCACCAGACTGTGTCAGGCTTCCTTTGCCTTCTTTGTGCTGGTCCATCTGAGTGGACCGCCCTTGCTGCTGCACCTGGCAGGTGGTTGGTTACACATCTTTCCAGGGTCACTTCCTTGATGAAGCCCCAGCTGATATGCCCCTCCCCTGCGTTTGTGCTCCAGCTATAACCCTGAGAAATGCTTTTCTCATAGCACTCACACTTGTGTTTCACATGCTTGGCTATGTATTTTCCCAAGCTGAAGGGCAAAGCTGTGCCTTATTCCTTGAGGGGCTCTGGTGCTCGGCTCAGGGTGGATATGCAGCAGGCCCTTCCCTACGTGCTTGCTGAATGAACTGAGGTAACGAACAGAAAGAGACGGTTAAGGGAATTTAGAATTCGAATTCCAAGCATGAGAAGCGAAGTTCAGAGTATGTTTTGGAATTTGTAGACATTCAGTGTCACACAGGATCCATTACAATACAGAAAATGCTAAGTGTTCACAATTATGATTTCTACTAATTAAGAAAACAGTCCGTCATAGCTATTCAGAATACCCGATTTCAGGTAATCAAGTATGTGGTGAAGCTGACACATTGTTCCAGAAGGGGCTGAGGCAAGTGCTCATTTTTGTAAGACAGCTATTGCCCTTAAGTGACAATTTGAGAGCGTTATAAATGCTCTAAGTCTAAATAATTTAAATATGGTGCATTATTGAGAGACACCATAAAATAGCTTACTACTGTCTAGTAATTTGTGATCGTCTCCTATGTTGTTAGGAAATTTGGGCAACTTTAATAAATTTGCACATAACTTCCTTGGTGAGTAATGAAATGGTCAGAAAAAACCTGGAAGATAAAGACACACTGGGAGAATCTGCTTAATAGCAGGTTAAAATACAGAATTATTTCTTCAAAAACGATGGTAGCTAGGCCATAGTGAAACATTAAGAGTATATGCAAAGATGTTGCCAGAAACCAAAAAATAAGAATGTTTTTTGACATAAACTGATTCAAGTGGGAAGGGATATAAATATAAATCAAAGTTTAGAGGAAAATCTTATATTACAGAATCAAATTAAGTTCTAATATAAGACTACTAAGAAAATGCTCTGCAAATTTACTGAATTCAAGTAATTCTGTAACAGATTCAAGTAAGAGATGTAATTCATGTAACAGATCTTCTACAAAATACGGTCACAGATCAGAATAAAATCGATGCAATTCATCCATTAATTTTCAACCTAATCAATAAAAAAATAAAGAAAAAAACAGACATTCTGATAGATACGTAGATGTGCTACACATTCAAACTTTAATGAACAGTCTTTCAAAAAAACAGTGTTTGCAAAGTTTGGCCTTTCCAAAGAACTTCACTCAGAGCAAAATCGTAATTTTGCATTTAAAATTTCACTTCTGTTGAGCTTCAGTAATGGATAAAAGTTACAGGAGTCATGACTGATTGAGTACAAGTAAATTTCTCCTTTCAAAGCAGCCTTAAGGCAGGTACACAATATTATCTTTGTGGAATCAAGGGGAGGGTTGCGAAAGGAAGAGTATGAATTTCAAGAAGCATGCATGACTGGGATGTGTTAGAGACCAAATGATTGTATTTGATGTGATTCCTACAGGGATTCCTTTATACTTCAGATCTTCTGTGGCCTTGTGATTGGCCATGCTCCAGGCAGTTCACAAACAAATTACCATCACTTCCCTAGGAAGTGGGTTCCTGGCTGTAGAAAAAACAAGTAAGTTACAAAAAAAGCACTAAGAGATTTAAATACCTAGAAGCTTGCTAGGAGCTAAAAAGAGATGAGATACTGATAAAAAGTAGATATCTGTCATAGAAAGCCTTGGTCCTCTATATTCATAGTTGAGCAAGGAAACATCAAAATACTCTTCATTTTACATCTCAAGATGTTTCAAGACCAGAGCTTAGGACTAGCCTGTCAAGTGTTCGGCCAAAAGACTGAAGTACTTATGATTACCTTTTTAAAATAAAGGGGTAAAGAAAACCAACTTGCAATGTGAGACCTGAATTCAGCAGGTATCAGGAAAAGAAAAAAAAATAAGTTTTTACTGGATTATTCAAACTCTTATCTTAAAAGATTTTAGATTGACCTATAAACAGATTATTTCTATAGGAAGAAGAAAGCCTCGGTATATTTGAACTGTGATATATTTTAACCTTTATTTAGTGTCTAATACCAAAAACTGAAGGGGGAGGGGAGCACAACCTGCTTTTCACTTGAAATTATGGGCAGAGATTTTATTATGTGACATGTATACACATACCCAATCCGGCACAAATGTACCTCAATCAGTGATAAATAATGATTCTGGTTGTTATAAAGGATAACCATCCTTGGTATGTAATGTGGGACAAATGCCCATGAAGCATTCCAGGTGGGTACCTGGAGACTGACAGGAAAGTTTCACGGCATTTCTTCAAGACTACGGTGTTACTCATGAAGCTACTTCCCCATGCCCATGAAGGTGTTTCTGCTTTAATAAATCTGGAGCACCATAACCATGGCATGAATTTGAATGTAAGCAGAGAACTCCACACCCCTCTCTAAACGCAGCAGTCTCTCCACGTTAGAATAGGCAAACACTGCCAGCAAAAGCAACAAACTAAATTTTCTGCTGAACCAAGAACGGCAGAGCGTGAAATAGCAGCCTGCCATCCGACATTGGGAGCCTGATTTTTATCCACAGCAGCTGAAACAGCCCTCCCTCCCACTTCTGTATGGCAGGGGCGGGGCGGGGGGGGGGGGGGACGGACAACAACCCAGAAAACAGACAAGACCATCTGCATGCAAGCAGGGGGACAGATCTTGTCAAGCTAGTCGTGGCACTCCCGCAGTCACAAGTGCCTCTTCAGGCTCTCTTTCATGGCCTGACCCCATGGGCTACTGCTAGTCACTGGATGGTCAGAGGAATCCATGGCAATTCTTGAAAAGATTCTGCTGGTGTCACATCATCTATTGGAAAAGTTTTCAACCAGAGGGCTGCTGATTGATTTGTTTGGGGTCATGCAGAGGTAAAAGGAAAAGTTTGAAAAAATTAAGGACTTCAAAGTGGCAAGTGGCGAATCCCACGAGCAGGTGGATGCATTTCAAAAGCCCCCTCCGTGACGGAGCCCCGACATCGCACCGTGGGCCTGTCGCACTCGCACCAGAACGACAGTCCGTTATGGTCCGGACAGCTCCTGCCGATTCACCTGTTACAATGCTGAACACGCTCCTGAAACCGTGCCTTCTGTGAGAAAGGAAACTCTTCACACAGAGATGAAATGAACAGTGCAACTACACACTGCGGTAGTTCTGAAGCCCAAGTTAGATGGAATAAAGCAGGTTGATAAAACAGGTAGAAAACGTCTCCCGCTTGACTAGACTATTAATGGGACCAGAGGAGCATCAATGTGCTACAGAAATTTTATACGCATCTGTTCATCAGGCCTGGTGTATGGACCATCAGGAAGCTAAGTTGGTAGATTAACTCATCACCGAATGATATCTGTGGCAAGGCCATGTGCACATTAAATGTCAAAAAGTAAACAACTAGCAACAACAACAACCACCAAAAACCTTCCCAGCCACATCCTGTACACCTGATCACTGCTTTTAGGAAACCCAATAGAGGGGCACCTGAGTGACTCAGTGGATTAAGCCTCTGCCTTCAGCTCAGGTCATGGTCTCAGGGTCCTGGGATCGAGCCCCACATTGGATTCTCTGCTCAGCGGGGAGGCTGCTTCCTCCCACCCCCCCGCCACCTGCCTCTCTGCCTACTTGCGATCTCTGTCAAATAAATAAATAACATCTTTTTTTAAAAAAAGAAAAGAAGCCCAATAGAATTTAATCTGGATGTAATTAATGATTATTATTATGATGGAAATCATTTTAATAATTTGAATTATTGTACAGCAAATATTCACTAGCTTCCTCTTTCCACTATGGGCAGAATATACTTTCCCATTCCATTGGTGCTGGGCTTGGAAATGTGTCTCGTTTTGGCCACTGGGATGTTCATGGCGTGGCACAAGCAAATGTTCGAAATGTACTTGTACTTCGAGTCTTGCCTTCTTGGAGGATGCCATCACCACGCAGAGGAATGTGTACTGGCTACCCACTAGTTCAGGAGGGTGGATGGAACGGAGGCCACATCTACAGCTTGTATCCAAGCCCAGCCTGGATCAGCTGAGCCCTACCCAGCCCACCAATGCAAGGATCATGATCGCTGCTCTGGCCACTGAGTCTTGGAATGGTCTGTTAGGCAGCATTGGTTTTGCAACAGCCAACTGAGATTAGCAATATTAATAATGGTCCAGCTAACATAGCATCATAAATAGTGCCTATATATTAAATGCATGATATAGGATGAAATGCAATTACAGAGATTTCATTAATTGCTGATGGAATACAGTATAGTTAGAAACCTTAGTAAAAGTGAACCTCCTTAAGTTTTACCCCCTCCAACCTTCTCTCCAGCTGCCTAAATGAGCTGCTACCATTTATTGAATACTATGGCTCAGCGTCTCAGGCACTAAAATGGTCACTTTCTATTCATTTGTCTCTTAAAACAATTCCCATAATGTAACTTTATCCCCCTTACTGATAAGGAAATTGAGACTCACAGAGGTTAAGTAATTCAGACCACAGAGTTAATAAGTGGCAGCTTTAAGTTTTAAGTAGGTGCTTCCCTAATACTTAACCATATTTCAGAAAAGTTTTTTTTTTTTTTCTATTTAAAAATGTTTAACGGAGAAACAGGCCAACTGCATAGAGGAGATATAATGTCTTTTTCTCTTTTGTTGCTCTGTAGGGACTCATCTGGCACTAAAGTACCTCTCCCATTCCCACTCCCAGATGGTCCACTTGACAAGGAGAGGCCTCTGGGGAGGCCTGAAAGCTCTCTTCTTGCAAAGGAGAAGTACAGCCTAGAAAATTCCTAAGATAGTCATAAGTTTTTGCTCAAGAGGATACCTTTAAAAAAAAAAAGTTTACTTCTTTTCATCTCTGACCATTAAGTTAGTTCAGTCTTGATAGAGACTATGTAAAAGAAAAATCAGAGTTGTTTCTGGTATTTGTTTTTATTTAAACATACATCTCAGGGGCACCTGAGTGGCTCAGTCATTAAGCATCTGCCTTAGGCTCAAGTCATGACCTCAGGGTCCTGGGTTCAAGCCCCGCATAGGGTTCCCTGCTCATCGGGAAGCCTGCTTCTCCCTCTCCCACTCCCCCTGCTTGTGTTCCCTCATTGCTGTGTCTCTCTCTCAGTCAAATAAATAAATAAAATCTTAAAAAAAAAATACACATCTCCCTAACCAGGTGTATTCCTAATTAAGTCATGCTAAGAACTGAAAACACTTAATTCTCTCAAACAATTTCCTTCCCCCTCAATCTTTTTTTAGAGAGAGATCGAGTGAGCAGAGGGGGAGGGAGAGAATCTCCAGCAGACTCCCCACTGAGCACAGAGCTTGACTTGGGGCAGGATCCCAGAACACTGAGATCATGACCTGAGCCAAAATCAAGAGTTGGATGCTTATCCGACTGAGACACCCAGGCGCCCCTCCTGTCCTGATTCTAAATCTTATGCATATTTAAAAAATCAATAACTATGAATATTTTTCTATGAATGTTTTTCCTGAGGTTGCTTTTAAAAGATGCTGATACAGAGGCAGTCCTTCTAAGCATTATATTGAATTATTATTATTTCTACCGCTCATATAAGCTTTTATCAGACTCATTTGCTAAAATGTCAGAGTAGTCAGGCTACCACTATTTCAGGGTAGTGGAAACTAAAGTATATCTAACATGACACTGGGCAAAGATCTTTCAAAACCTTAAGATGTGGTAAAACTAGACATAATGACGAGGAGTAACAATGACCTTGGGAAGATGCCAAGTGCACTAAAAAAATAACCCCTGCATAATTAATAGGATGATGTTATCTCTACAGACAGTAATATCAGGCTTGCAATTAAAGATGTCTGCTCATCCTAGGAAATGCAATCTATAAAGAAAAAAGGAGGAATTTTCATGTAAGATGGTACATTCTATGTCAGAATCATCCCAATACCTCTCAGGAGTGCCTGACTTTTAAAAATTAAAAAAATTCATTGCGAAACATTTTCCAAAAAATTAAGATAATTTAACCTTTTGCGACAAATGGTTCATACTTCAAAATGCCTCCTACCAGCTGCAGAATTGTGCCGTCCTTGACACAAGACTCTTTATAAATAAGTTTCCCAGCACACATTATGTGAGTCCTGTTAGGAAAAAACCTCTGTGTCTATAGGAAGATAGACTACATGGCTCAACCACTACAATGTGGTAAATACTGTTACGTACTTTTCTAGGAAATCAGTGTGTAAAAATGGTAACTCTGTTGTGGCACTAATTTTTTACTGAGAATGATTATAAAATACACAAAAAGAGTAGTCTAATGAACTCGTGCTGATTATCCAGATTGGACAATTATCAGAATTTTACCACATATGCTTCATCTGTTCCCTTTTTTGTCACCACCTAACTACTTTAAAATAAATTCCTGATCCCACTGGTATGTGTCTCAAAAAAACAAAACAAAACAAAACAGGAACACTTTCTTAGAGACTCACAATGCCAGTAGCCCTAACACATTAATGATTATTGCTTGGCATCATGGAATAACCACTCTATGAAGTTTAAAGCAAGTTTGTTTTTCCATCATAATCTATTTTACAAGGAAAATTATTTCTATTTCCCAACCACTATACTAGTTTTCCCAAAGGAAAAATGAAGAGAACATGGTTAGAAAAATCACAATTTCCATTTTTGTTTGTTACACATGGAAAATAATTTGTGTAAGGGAGTTACAACTAAGAGAAGACACAATATCAATATGTATATCAGCTTTGTAAGTTAAACAGATAAAGGAAGAGAAATCATTACTTGAATTTTAATTTATATTTAGGCTATAGCAATAGCATATTAAATTTAAACTTCTCAGTGTTCATTGTCATTAACAGGCATACACAAGTGAACTCCAAAGAACCTCCTTTCTTAAATTTATTTAAAGAAAAGCTAATATCTTATTTAATGATTTGCCTCTCTATAATTTGCTTCTCTACTCATATTTATTTGGAAAGGCAAAGGAATTCCAAAGATCATAGAGAAGTGTTTTAAAGTTATTAAATAATGCTCTAACCTCAGTGATGCCAATGCATAAAGAGAGAGAGAGAGAGAGAGAGAAAGCACATGGGAACAAAACAGAAACTGGCAAAGCACTTAAAGTGAAAATATATGCCATGACGAAGTGGCCGACATTTTCTGATTATTTCTACTTGTTTAACATCAACAAATAATTCACTGAAACTAGCAGACTTCTTTCTTGAAGTTTAAAAAATTAATCTCTCCCCTTCAGATTACCATTTCATGTGTTGTAGGTTGCATTTTGTCACGCCCAAATTCATATGTTGTAATGCTAACGCTCAGTACCTCAGAATGTGACGGTATTCGGTACTGTGAAAGAAGACCTTTAAAGTAAGGTGAAATGAGGTCATATGGGCGAGTTCTAATCCATCATGACTGGTATCCCTATAAGTAGAGAAAATCTAGGCAAAGATATGCAAGTACACAGAGACAAGACCACGTGAGGACACAGCAAGAAGGCGGCCATCTGCAAGCTTAACAGAAACCAAACCTGCCAACACCCTGATCTTGGACATCCAGCCTCCAGAACCGTGAGAAAGTAAATTTCAGTTGGTTAAGCCAGCCAGTCTGTGGTATTTTGTTACTATGACAGCCAGGCAAATTAATACACTATGCAACACTGAAAACTCTAAAAATTAGTCGCTGACTTTGTTTATAATCAGGCAAGTTAGTAGGACCTTAATTTTTTGAATGTTAAGTATTAAACATTTTTTAAGATACTACTATCTGTCACACCTAAAAGTAAACTATCATTCATTAAAATTATCAAATATTCAGTCAGTAATCCAATATCTGTTTGATCTACTCCAGGGTTATTATTATTTTTTTGGTGGGCAGGGAAGGTGCAAACTAATTCACAGATGATGCTGTGTATCCCTATCAGGAGGAGATAACAGATTTTCTTTCTTTTAGTTGTAGGTGACCATCGCCTAGACCCACTATTGCAATAAGAGATGCAAAATGGTGATGATCAATTTCTATAAATCCTTCTTCATTTATTAGCTGCATTACTTCTATAAAAAAAGAACCCACTTGCATCATCTACTCATTACAGGGTTACTATGAAATGCTCATTATGGAAAAAACAATATAAATACATTATTTCCCCTTATTTAAGACTTGTCAAAACAGTGACCAAAATGGGTTTTGCTTTTCCATTGCAGTTACTAACCTTGTTTACACCCACAGTGACCCCACTTGGAGACACCTTTTGATAAAACTAGTAATTGTTGATAGCTATGTTGCTGTGTGGTAGGGCAACATGGTATTCAGGTCACCTCCTATACATTTTGCCATAGACATGGAACCAGCCATTTCTTCAAAGAGCCCTTGTTCCTTCTAGTGAACCTCAATACGGGTCTCAGGGCTACTCATTGTAGATGGTCATTGCTTTCAGGCATCTTCAAAGGGCACAAATAAATCCGTAATTTTGTAAAAATTTATTTTGATACTTCTCATTCAAATTCAGGAGGTCAGGATGTCAGTAACACTGATTTTACACCTCTATGTGCTTCCTCTTTCTCCAATCAAAAGCATGGCTACTCACTTGCTTTACCCCGCAACACAGACCGACAACAGTTTCTAAGAGTAACACTATTACCAAATACAACTGTAAGACAATTTAAAATTTTGCCTCTTTTATTTAGATCTCAGAGTCTATCCTAGTGAGGACACACGCCCAGTTTTCTGTGCCTTAGTACCATTTGAAATGATTCTTCTCTGTGTTATTGGTTATATCAGCAACTGCTTTATACGGTGAAGCCTTTTTATTTTGTCTTTAATAGTTGTCTTCATTTTGTTGGTTTTGTTTTACACTTATGTAAAATATGGACACATTTCAGGGTGCCTGGGTGGCTCAATCGTTAAGCGTCTGACCCGATTTCTGCTCAGGTCATGGTCTCCAGTTTATGAGATCAAGCCCCGTGTTGGGGCTCGGTCGCTTAAGCGTCCGACTTGATTTCTGCTCAGGTCATGATCTCCAGGTCATGAGATCAAGCCCTGTGTTGGGCTCTGCGCTGGGCAAGTAGAGTCTGCTTAGGATTTTCTCTCTCTCCCCTTCTGCCCCTCCCCTAGCTCGTGCTCTTCTACTCTTTCTCTCTTAAAAAAAATAAATAAATAAAGTGTTAACACATTTTCAGAGTCAAATCCACAAACACTTGCAACTTTAAATAGCGATGTTCATTTAAGTACACTTTCCTTGGCTGTGCTGCTTTCACTTAATATGTTATCGGAGAGATCTCTCCACAGCAGTTTACAGATAGCTCTCATTCCTTTTTAATCTGCAGAGTGCTTCCTTAGATGGTTGTATTATAATCTATTCAACCAGTTCCTAACTCATGGTCATTTGGTTTGTTCCCGTCTTCAGATTTTACAAACAGCTACAATGAACAAGCCTCGTTCTTTGCAATAAACAAGTGACACTTAATCATTTTTGTAGCCATGTTTCTATTTCTTTTGTAAAATTTAAAATGTGGCTAAAATAATTTCAAAAGGAAGGGGATATAATGCAATAGGATAGACTACTGGCAACTATTCCCATCCTTGTCCGCTAACTGAATGAATTTAACGACTTTTCTAACAGAAAATATATAACTTATTCAACTAAGGACCATGATTTATAATCTAATATATTCCACTTGAGTCAACAGAGTCTCCGTTTTGTGTCTCCTCCTTATTTTTATATAGCACACTGTAGATGAAAACTATTAAAGTTCTTAAGCTTTTTAAAAATTATAAAAGCATTTTTTAAAAGATTTTATTTATTTATTTGACAGACAGAGATCACAAGTAGGCAGAGAGGCAGGCAGAGACAGAGAGGAGGAAGCAGGCTCCCTGCTGAGCAGAGAGCCTGATGTGGGGGATCCCAGGACCCTGAGATCATGACCTGAGCTGAAGGCAGAGGCTTAACCCACTGAGCCACTCAGGCGCCCCTAAAAGCATTTTTAAAACAGCTCCTGATACTGTAAATCAAGTGGTCCACGTCATGCGACTGAGCAAATAATGTAAATATTCACCACACTAACATGCAATCAGGTGCTGCAACTATAAAGACTTTTCAAATTTTAACAGTACAACATTAAGAAAAATGGAACAAAACAACACAAGTTGTGAAACACATCTCTCATCAAAGCCTAACAATCTCCCGGATTATGAAAACTATATTATGTTATGTTAAAAAAAATAAAAAAACAGTACTTTAGAAAGCTCCAATTATTTTTTTTTAAAGATTATTTATTTATTTGACAGGGAGAGAGAGAGATCACAAGTAGGCAGAGAGGCAGGCAGAGAGAGAGGGGGAGGCAGGTTCCCTGCTGAACAGAGAGCTTGATTCGGGGCTCAATCCCAGGACCCTGGGATCATGACCCGAGCTGAAGGCAAAGGCTTTAACCCACTAAGCCACCCGGGCGCCCCTAGAAAGCCCCAATTAAATGCTAGATCTGAGCAGCACCGCACAGCCCTCCTGAGTCACTTGTAGGGTGATTTTTAAAAAATAAGAGCATACAGCTTTGTAAACTTCTATTTCTTTTCTTTAAGAAGTACTTGACAAAATCACACCCCAGAATTATTACAGGGTCACAGCAACGTTTGTATCACTTTCCTTGTATTTTGAATCTGAATCCTGTTCCTGAAGGTCTCACTACTGTAACATTGTCACTATTTGGTGGGTTTCTTTGTTTTTGTTTTTGTTTTTGTTTTAAAGCAAAGGCAAGGGAGTCAACAGCCAACAACCACGAAGGAAGTCCATTGACTGAGCTCAGAAGAATACCCTATTGTGTGGAAGGGAGAGGAGGGGCAGCAGTCTTTCTCTCCTGGAGCAAAGAGAAATGGGGCAAGCCAGCATGTTATTTATGGCAGAACACACCCACAACCAGAGCAGATCTCCCTCGCCCATTGTCTTGAGCAGGAAAGCATCATTAACACATCCTAATAAAAACTTTTCACAGGGGCTCCTTTCTCATCTACATGCAAAACTGAATGTCAGCAGGAGGCCTAGAGCTTTAGGAAGCCACAACGTGAAGCTGGAACTCAGTAATGATCTGCAGCAGGATATCTACTGAGACAAAGTGACTTGACTAGGACAGATCTGACAGCATAACAGTGTATATGTAAAGCTTCACATCATTTAAGCTACACATCCCTGGCATCTGTAGACAAAAGTATCCTCTTTCATGCTTCAAAAGCGTATTAACCAGCTTTTCTATATTTTCTTCCTCAAGGAGCTTCCAATGATTATTGGTAACCCACCTATATTCTAGAATCTTCAAAAATCACTAGCGGCACAGTATATTGCATATAACCAGCCCCAATTTATTCTATCATTAAGATCGACTTAGGCAAAGGAAAAAGTAATATAATATTTATTGCCTGCCTGAGAGGCGTTAACGGCCAAAACAACTTAAAATATATGCTGTCCTTCATTTATTTCTCCAGACATGTCTGGATGAGAAACATCTGGAGATTTTGTAAAACTATGAATTCCTCAAGGAGGGGAGCAGGGCAGAGGGGCAGCGGGAGATTTTTTTCTCTCCTGTGTCAAAAGGAACCTCATGTCTGAAGATGATATTTGTATGGAAGCAATTCCTGGGGATCTGAACAGTTTCTCTCATCCCTGTTCTTTTGCTGGCTTCCTAAACTAGTAAGTTTTCCATGAAGCACTAGCCACAGTATGTGAGAATATACCAGGGTGTGATAAGAGGGAAACATATGGGTGCAAGTATAAGAAAAGGGAGGAAGGGAGGATAGTTTGGAAGGAAGGAAGGAAGGAAGGAAGGAAGGAAGGAAGGAAACAGACAAATAAACAGGGATGAATGTAACTATTCACCTCCCCCAGTTCTGAGGTGGTTTGAAGAAAAAGAACAAATAAATGAATGCGCTGAACAAACAAACCAGAGTATTCAGAAACTCGGAGCCCTAATCAACAAAGGTACAAAATATAAATTAAAGTGAGTATTTACTTAAAATGAGAACTAAATTGCCAAAATTACTGGAGCCTTGAAATATTCAGGTGTCTTTCTTCTGAGATCTCTTCAGGCAATTTACCAGAACTGTTTCCAGATTCCAGCCTGGCCTCTCTTTCTCTCCTAGGACACCCTGAAATAACTCCCACCAAAGCCATCACTCAGGGTCTAAAAGTGAAGGGTCTTAAACTTTCAGTTTCTTTAGCTTCTTGATAAATCTGCCTCTGTTGTCTCCTGTTCCTTCAGCTTGTCTTCTCCAAGAACCACAAATGTTCAGGTCCTTTCCTTCGCAGCAGCAGTTCACCGTAAGATTTCTCATACCCAAGAATGTCACAGGTGAAGATGGACCACAGTTCAGATCCAATGTTCAGTGGTTACTAAAAAACTGTAAATTGCAGTGACTACCCAGTTTTTAGCTCATTTCAACAGTCCTCAGTCCTGCTTTTAAAGGGAGCTCTTGGGAGCTGAGCCAGAAACTCAGTCACCAAGGGGTTTATCTCTTGTTGACACCTCATCGTTCACAGAGGTGACAAGATCTCAGGCAGGATCTTAAGGCAGGGTCCCAACTCTATTAGGCTTCACAGTTTATAATCTATGCAACACAGCACCCATGTGCCAGGAGGCAGGTAGAAGAAGGCTAATTAAGGAGTATCCAAAGCAACATTTTCCTTATAGAAGATGTCTTACCAGAAAGAGGCATCTGAGTTACAGGACAAGAAGAATCCATTCTAGAGCAAATATAATAGAGGAATCTCTTGAAAGGACTGCTGTTTTCAACTACAAATGCCTCTGTCTCCTTATATGGAAAAGAGATTACTGTTCCACATTCTCAGACACTGGCTCAAGTGCTAAGAATGCTGTTACAGTGATAATCCAGTCATTGTCAACCTCTAAGGAAATCCATGGTCACTTCTATAGAATTGGTTCTTTGTTGGCCCCGGGTGCTGCCATTATAAGAAATATTTCATCAACCTCTTACTTCTCCAACGTTGTGGTCATCACCATCATTATCATCACCCTGCCTACTTCATCATCATAGTCATCATTATCATCATAATTCTCCAATACAAAGTTCTGTAGAAGACCATAAGCAAGGGGACACCTCTATAGTAGTACTCTGGGTGATGATATAATTAGGAACTCAGAAAATCAGGATAACCACCACCATCTATTTCTTTAGGTGACACCAGACTTAAATGCTAGGGGTTTGAAGAAGATCACAAAATTAAATTTCACATTCCCTAGGCTCTGATGATTATTTACTCAGATAGGTACTTAATCTGAACAACAACAACAACAACAACAAAAAGGCATCCTGGGGCTTTCTAGTTAAAAGTGGGGGTAGAGAGCGCTATGTCTCAGGCTATACTCCCCCCGTTTTGTTCATTGAATATTTGAGAGCCTCCTATGTTTCAGGACATTGATGTGAATTTATACCACACTCTCTTTTTGATAACCATGCAAAAAGTACTTAGTCACTGCCTTTAAAATAATTATTCTTAAATTCAATTTATTTATCTAAAAAACTGTAACTCAACTGGCTTGAACTGGACAGCACATGTGAATTGCACACAGGAAGGAGGAAATACTTAGCCCTGACATACACTTACTCAATATAAAATAATTTTGTCTTCAAAATTAACTACACATGAACTTCAAAATGCAGATATTTCATAAAGAGAAATATGGGTTTTACACTATTAAAGTAAAACTAGGGTTTCTAATCAGACTATTTTTAGATTTTTAAGGTTGTCACCTTTAGAGCAAGAGTTCAAACAAAGGCTCTTATGTTTAATGCATCAACAATTTTTAGAATAATTTTTGATAGCAAGGCATGGAATTGTATTGACAGCCCCCTTCTCCAAATAGACCCCTTCACTTTTCAAAGGTAAAACTCTCCTTTTCTTACTGCCTATCAAACAGACAAGCATGTAATTAAAACCATTTTACTAATTCTCTTCTTAGTTTAGGTGCCACTGAAAAGCTGGTACTACTCTACTGTTTGAATAATGATTTCTATTATAGTCATGTTGAATCTGATTTGTACAAAGGATAAGTTTTACTATTGGATCAGATGGTAAAAAAAATTTAAATCTGTAGGTTACACAAATGTTTACTGTCAGAATCTGAAATCCACAACACGAGCACATTTAGCATTCAGAAGAAGACTCACTTCTTAAAATATATATATATATATATATATATATATATATGTTCCTCCAATAGGAAGAACTGGCAAACCCCACAAAATATAAAAACCTAAAGTAAATTTCAAGTATTGAAATAAAAGCCCTAAAACAAGAACATTGTAGAAATTTAGTTTTCTACTTGGATCATTCTCTTCATAAACAAACAAACCTATGAAAACAAAACTTCATAAACTGGAGAGGAAAACAAACTCTATGAATAAGCTAACAAATAAATCACATAGCTTTATATACTTCCTGGTAATGGGAATAATCAGACACTTATTTTAAAAGTTCACAGAATCGGAAAACAAGTGTTTGTAAACTCATATTGATTATGCAGTGTATATCTTTAGGTGTTTGGTTTTGTCTTGGTTTTTCTTTATTTTGGAGTGATATTGACGATTTTAACGCCTTTATTAAAGTGTAATTCGTGTGTTATACAATTTCACCCATTTAAGGTATACAGGTTAATGGGTTTTAGTGTATCTACAGACATGTACATCCATTACTACAATCAATGCTAGGACATTTTTATTAGCCAGAAAGAAACCCCATTTCTTTTAGTCATCACCTCTGTTACCAACCCCATCTCAACTCCCTACCACCCAACCCTAGGCATCCACTGATTTACTTTCTGTGTCTATAGATAGAGTTATTCCGGACATTACATATAAGCAGAATCATACAATCTGTGTGGTCCTTTGTAACTGGCTTCTTTCACTTTAGCATAGTATTTTCAAGCTTCACCCATGTTGGAGCAATGTATCAGTATTTCATTTCTTTTTATGGCCGAGCAATATGATATTAGATGGATATACTACATATTATGTGTCTATCTGTCCTGTAGATGGACATGTGGGTTACTTCAAGTTGACAGATTTTTCACCTAGTTAGAAGAATAGTATTTCTTACTTTTACTTTTTGACTAAAGCTATTCATCCCATCAAGCTCTTTCAATAAAGCATCCTCTCCTCAAAATAAATTAATTTACTTTCTGCTCAAGATTATGGATGTACCAAATGTTCCTGAGAGTCAAGTTGTAATATTCATGAGCAAGACCCACCACCTTATATCATTTTTCTCATTTGTGAAATGGATTCTCCAGTTAAAGTGATTTGAGTTTCAAGTTTTAGGGATCTGGAAGTTGATGTTCATAATGTACTGTAAAGAATTATCAAAATAAAGCTGAATAAAACCCAAAATGTTGTATGGCAGTAATCTAAAGGTGTTCCACAGGAAGAGAGAGTGGTACATGTCTTGATTCACCTGTTCTCTCTCCCTCCAATCTCAGCCAAGGATTGCATGGACTAAATCCACCTAGAAACAAAGGGCAAAAGAGCCCACTGATGTAGACAAAAAGGTAAGCCTCCTGGGGCCGAAAGTCCATCCAGAGGAGCAAAGAGAAGACATCTGGTCTCCAAGCACCACAAACAGCATCTCGAATTTTGAAAGCTAAGAGTAGAAGAGGGAATAAAAATACCAGAGTTGAGGAAGTGGAGATGCAAGGCGGGGGGGGGGGGGGGTTGGGGGGAGGTAGGAAAAGAAAAAATGAAAAGATGGGATTGGGAGGGAGACAAACCATAAAAGACTCAATCTCAAGAAATAGACTGAGGGTTGCTGGGGGGAGGGGGGACGGGAGAGGGTGGTGGGGAAATGGACATTGGGGAGGGTATGTGCTATGATGAGTGCTGTGAAATGTGTAAACCTGGCGATTCACAGATCTGTACCCCTGGGGATAAAAATATATTACATGTTTATTAAAATAAAAAAATAAAAAAAAAATACCAGAGTTGCTAGCTATAAAGTCTCAACATTATTAGCATACATAATAGTTATTTATAAATACAAGGAATGTTCCAGAAACTCCAACCCATTAAGTAATCAGTATGTATTTCAGAAGTTCCAAGTGAGTGAAATTAACGAATGCACACATCCAAACACTCACAATGTCACAACCAAGAGCATTCTGAACATTCTGGTAAAACACATGGAAAAATGTTCCTTACCAGTACCAAACTTATCAACAAATTAAAAATAAACTGAATTTACTCATCCAGCAGATAACGCAGATACTCGGTATTAAAAATGGAAGAAGTGTTAACAGCATGACCAAAATAGTTTCATCAGGTCTTGAGGCAAGGTTATGACACCTAAGGTCCATACATGAAGATAATAACATTAGCTACTATCAATCAGTACTAGCAGCGTCAAGACTAAACTTGGTCTCAAAAAGGCTGACAAGAAATGCCCTCTAGCTAAAGAAGAGCTGCTGAACCAAGAACTATCTCATCAAGGTGAACTAGATCCCATGCCATTCCATTAACTAGAGACTAATTTGACACAACCCGATAGGTGTTATGCTGGTGAAAAGTTATTCAAGTTGAGATCCATTTAATAACATAAAAATTTTTAATTAAACAAGAAAGGACAAGTCATTCCCTACCATATAATAAACCACCTTTATTCTTTTTCTCCTTTGCTATTTTTGGAGACTAGAAAGGCACAGCATTCTCACATGTTACACAAGGGGCATATTCCTGGTCTCTCTGAATTCCAAGACGAAGCCTGACAAATGAGTTAGGATATTTCTATTCACCATTATGAAGTGGAACCATCATGAAAACTCATTCAGTTCAATCACTTTGAAACTGCAGTAATCTTGACATTTTTTTTTTTTAAATTTGGGAAGATGCACATTACTTCAGATCCCCAAAGTTTTATATGTATCCTTATAGTATAGTATTTGCAATTTTGGAAACTCAAAGGTGTTAACCTTTGCTTGTCTTGGTAATCTAGAATTTTCAAAAATTTTTGAGGCAACAATCTGCAAAGGTCTGTATGATTACACTTTAAGTGGAAAAAAATCAATTTTATTTGGAACCTCCAATAATACTCCCATGCAATGGACATTGAATTTCATTCTTCCCAAAGGAACTACCCTCCTTATTTAAACTCTTCCTATAACAGTAATTCTGGTTTGTTGTTGTTGTTGCTCCAACTTTCAAATGTCCAGAACCAAGAGACTCAGTGACAACCAAGTCACTTCAATGCTACTTTCCAGTGTACCTCAGCCTCTTTCAGGAGATTACTTTAGACACTCCTCCCTGAGATCTTAAGAATAAAAGACAACCTTTGATATCTCACCTGTAGATGATCAGTACCCAGTCTCTGGGCTCTCACAGGCTTTGATGTCTGTTATTATAGCACACACGGAAGGAATTAGCTGCCCCATCAGAATATGAGACACAGGAAGGCATCAACCATGTTTTATGTAGGGGTGGAGACACCGCCAAAACGAGCCCAACCTGTATTCAGTGCTGACTCTTCAACTCATTTGGACACATCTTGGGAAGGAGTTGCTTAGACCTTGACCCCTCCTCGAATCACCCCTAAGGTTCCATTTCCCTGAGAATGCTACAAAAAAATGTGATGGAAGTGGTTTCCCAACAGAGAATAATGCAGAATAGTGAAGGTCTACTTTATGGCCTCCAGTCACCAATAGCCACAATTAGCCCAAGAGGCAGGGGTGGGTCAGGAGAGTAGGACCCAATCTGCATAGGATCAGATATGGGGGGAAATTGGGGTGCAGTTTGGGGACGTGGCTTTGAAGCAGGCAGGAGTTCTGGAGGCCAAAAAAAGCCATAAGCTAAAAGTACATACAAATACCCCAAATCTTCTCTATATAAGGCATCTTGCCAGTAGTGAGAGATGCACAGGAAGTATAGTATTTGCAGCTATTGTTCTGTTCTCTTACAAGTCCAACTACAACCACCACCTTCGTAATTTACAAAGTACTCTCACCGTTATTATCCTATTTGAGTCATCTTAGAACTGAATGAGGTAGGTATAATTACCCTATTTAATTTCTAAGGCCTGGAAAAGTGAGTAAAACTGG
This sequence comes from Martes martes, assembly GCF_963455335.1. Classification (NCBI taxonomy): domain Eukaryota; kingdom Metazoa; phylum Chordata; class Mammalia; order Carnivora; family Mustelidae; genus Martes; species Martes martes. Next base: position 43,309,556 of record NC_137901.1, on the reverse strand, counting down.
CTAAGGTCCTTTGTGGGGTGGAGCGGAGGTGGGATCTGCACTGGGTTTTCTCCTGACCACCAGCCAGGGGCTCATTCCATCAGGCCTCAGGACACTACCATCAGCCAGCAGAGAAGGAAGCCAGGAACAGAATGCAGAGAGCAAAGTGCTGAGTCAGCGCATCGGAGAAGAGAGCGCTTCTCTTCCAGCCTCCATTCCTCACTGGTCAGATCAGGTCTGCAACATGAGAACTGCCTGACTTGCTCTGGTGCACAAAGGAACCTTCTGAAACACCTACTGTGCGTAGAGCAGTGAGCACACAGTGAGCCCAGTCCAGTCCCCACAGAGCTCAGGGCCTTACTGGAGACAACAAAGTGTAAACAAGTAATTAAATGTCATAGATAAATGTTTTAGGAGAGACAGCAAAAGCAGAGAGGTGAAATATCAGGAAATGGTAAAAAGCATACTACGCCGCTAATCACGAGCAATCCATTAGTGGTAGGATTTGGATTAAATTACAACTAGATTTTACTTATTTATTATTCATGAGACATTCTGTTTTTCAATTATTTTTTTTTCTCCTCCACATTAGCCCACCCATTTCAAAGCCTCAAGCATTAATTTGATTTCCCGCCAATAATTTGAAGATAATGACTTGTGTCTTGGTTCTGTCTGCACGGATCTTCCTCTGATAATTTGGAGAGAAAATGATGTGTATCTCCTCTCTTTTCAGACAGTGGCCTTAGGGATTTTATTCATCGTGGGGGCAGGGCCTCAGTTTTTCTGACAGATTCGGGAAACAGGAAGATGGAAATCCAAAACTGAACAAATCTGTCAAACTCATTTTCTTGCAGGGTTTTCTGCCAATTTTTGCACGCGCTCTCTCTCCTTCCCTCCCCCACCCCCTTCTTTTTTACTTCTTTTAAAAAGGAAGAAATGGGGAAAGTCTGTTTCTCCTGGTTCCTAAAGGAACGGAGTAAAAATGCTAGTGAGCAGAAACGCAGGTGTGTGCCAGCTGGAAGGTCACTCTCTGCTCCTTGGAGAACAAAGCAGGAAGGTAACAAGGACAAGTGTGAGTGCGTGCAAGGAGCAGAGAAGCAGGCGGGAGGGACATCTGTCCATAACGGTCACTCCATCACCATGCCTCCACAACAGAAACTGAGGGCAGGAGGCTGACCGCCTCCTTCCTGGGACTGCAGGACTTTGACGGGCCCTCCTCTCCCTCACCTCTTATCTTCCCATTAGCCCGAAAGCAGGGAAAGAATTAAACCTTTTTTATTGCTAAATAATTAACAAAGCACTGGCATTCTGACAAGCTGGCATGCATTTTCTTAATCAGGAACCCACCCAAGTAATTTTGTTTATAAGCGACTTAAGATAAATCCTGTCACTTAAATACTCTAGATGAGCCCAGAACACTGTCCATTGCTTTGGAGTAGCTTGAGTAAATGCTTTCTCCCAGCGGTTGCTCCTCATTCCAGCCTGTAATTTGGCTCCTTTTCACACTCAGGGACTATACTGATAACCCTAACAGTGGCAATAATTGTGCCTATGGCCATTCCACCATCATTAGGATAAATGATTACATTTATGAGATTTTCTTATCATACAGTTCTTCTGAGATCCTAGAAATTCAACAGACAATAAGGATAACGAAATCACCCTTGGTAAGGCCACCAAAGACTGCTTAATTGCTAAAGTCAATGACACTGTAGAGTGCTTCTCTCCTTTTTTTTTTTTTTAAAGATTCATTTATTTGAGAGAGAGAGTGCATGTGGAGTGAGCAGGGGGAAGGACAGAGGAAGAGGGAGAAAAATCCTAAAGCAAACTCCCCACTGAGCACACAGCCTGATGCAGGGCTTGATCCCAAACCCTGAGATCATGACCTGGGCTGAAAGCAAGAGTTGGACACTTAACCAACTGAGCCATCCAGGTGCCCCTGCAGAGTGCTTCCTCTGAAAGAAACAGGAATATTTGCCATCCTGGGTCCCTGATTCCTTCTGCCTGGAATGTGCCCCACCCCTCACCAACCTAGCCCTGGTTATGACTCTCTGCTGTCCTCTCCCACTTTTGCCTCTTCTCCTTATCAGTCTCTTCTAGCCCTCTTCTAGCCCTCTCTGGAGCCCTCTCGGGGAGCCCCAGAGCTCCCCGGTTTGAATGTCCTTTAACCGCTCTAAAGAGGCCTTTGCCTATCCCAGAAAATGCCCCCACCTGCCCCCACACTAGCCTTAGACACAGCTGTCATACTGCATGCCTTCCAGCCTCTGAGCAGCGTCTACATTGACGTGGCTCTCTTTCAATGCTCCCATCCCCATTTGACAAAGGCCTCCTCGACCTTAAAGACCTTAAAGACTCCAGCTGGCACAGGTCTCTGTTCTCACCACAGTTTGGGACCCTGTGCTTCTTAATTGTTCCTCTGACCCACCACTTCCACCAGGCAGCTGGGGCTGGGACTCTGTCCCTCTAGTTAAGCCCTGAATTCCTGTAGGACTTAGCAAGTTACTACTAAAGAGTTCCGAGTATATAAATAAAATAGATATATAGATATAATAGATATAATAATAATAGATATTATAATAGATAAAATAATAGATACAATAGATATAATAGATAATACTATAAGATAGATAATAGATAAATAATAGATATAATAATAGATAAATAGATATAAAATAGATATATAAATAAAACAGACTAGAGGGTCATATCCAAATGATAAGAGACTAAATACAAAACAAACCAAGAGATTTCCAGGAAGCGTTTACACGGAACACAGGGAGACTTTCTGAGCTTTAGGATATATTTTCTTTTCTTTTTTTTTTTTTTAAAGATTTTTTTAAATTTATTTATTTGACAGACAGAGATCACAAGTAGGCAGAGAGGCAGGCAGAGAGAGAGGAGGAAGCAGGCTCCCTGTTGAGCAGAGAGCCCGATGCGGGACTCGATCCCAGGACCCTGGGATCATGACCTGAGCCGAAAGCAGAGGCTTTAACCCACTGAGCCACCCAGGTTCCCAAGGATATATTTTCTATTACAATACATTATTCTCCAAACAAAAGTAATCACAAGACCTTAAATAATTGTGCCCAAGGCTATAATTTCTGCTCTATGAAAAATAATACCTGAACACATTAGTGGTTATCATAAACTCAAAATAAAAATCCATCAATGTTCAAAAGCATATGAACCTTTATTTGGATTTGGATTTGGTAACACACATGGTTATGTGTGTACTTATCTAACTATATACACATGCCATCCCAAAGACACACTCACCTAGAGTTCCTGTTTCTGTCTGGGCTATCAGTATACTAACTGTCAATAATCTAACATAAATTATATAGATGGTGACACAGACTGTTTTTTTTTTCCCAAAAAAATGATCATTTTATAAATGCATATAAGCTAGAGGGTACTGCAAGAATATCAATGAGAATCATTATGCCTGTAATTTGGACTGCATTTCCTTCAGTTCTCCAGTGTAAACAAATCTTCTCCCAAATAGCCCTATTAGTAAATGAAATATTTACTGCATCAATAAATTTGCCACAAAATTTGCTGACCAAAAATGTTTTTAATGTAGAGAACTTCATTTCACAAGGCATTTATTTCATATCCTTTGTCAAGGTTCACATACAATGGAGGCCTTTAAAAAGCTTAACAGGACCGTTTTCGAATGACATTTTTTTTTAAAGTTCTTATTTTTAAAAAATCAATATAAATAGAGGAGCCCTTATTTGATTGTTTTTCTTTGAAAAATATAAATCAAGCTCCTGAAACTCTAGAAAATGAAAACGCTATTTTAAGTTCTGCTTTTAAAATTGTCCCTTTATAGGTCTTGAAATGCTTCTATCTTCTAAGGTGTGTGTGTGTCGGGGGGTTGACTCTTACTAAAAGGGTGACCTTGAGCCTTACTACCTTACTAAAGGCAGATGACAGTACCACTCTGCTGAGACTGTTATAAAGATTATAATACAGGGGAAGCATTTGGCCTGCTATTTGGTGCACTGGAAGCTACACCACACATATTTATAGAATCGGGGAAGAATTAAAGCTTCTGGTGCAGGTATTATAGGCTCTGGAGTGAGAGCACCTGGGTGGAAAATCAGTTTGATTTTCTATCATCCGCTGACTTTGGGAAGAATTTTCTCATTATGACCAAGGTCCAATGTCCTTACCTACAAACACAGTAGAACAAGACTACCTAGCTCCTAGGGCTGCTGCAAGATTCAATGAGAGAGTGCACAGAAAGAGCTTTGCACAGCACTAGACATTATCTTATTATTTCCATTGCATTAATTTCATTAGGATGTTGACAGGAGGGAAAGGCAGGGAGATGTGGCCAACAAATTCTGGGAAACTACAAATTCTCTCTCTACATGAAAATTAAACTTTTGCCCTTATTCACGTGATAATCTTTGGAGTTACCAAGAGTACATGATGACCAACTGTGTCCACATATACAAAATGATACCAAACAGTGATGGAAAGGTGAACTTAATATGTAGATGCTACTCTCGTCAAGCAAAAGTGAAATTATACCACATGTTCATTGTATGATGTTTAGACATAGTTTGAATAAGGAAAGCAGTAAGAAACGTTGGTTGGTTTCAGATACAGGAATACATGAGAATAGTGAACCCCCTAGCATAACACAGACACGCTTTGTGTAATAATAGTTTCAACAAAACGTCATCACCCAGGACAAGGAATCAACACTCTAATTACAATTTTAGTCTTTTTAGTTTTTTTGCTGTATGTTTACAGTTACTTTGCTTTTACAGTTATATGAGATGTATTGTAAGAAAGGTTTAACTAGTTTTTGCACACTTATAACGACCAAGATACAATTTACATTTTCATTGAAAGAGGCCCTTTCATGTCTCAAGCTTGAGAAACACTGTTTTTAGGGAAAGCATTGATTTATTCATCAGATCACTCACAAAATTATACCCAACCCTCTTTGCCAATCACTGATAGGTGAAAAAGCAGAGAATTGTGAAAATTAATGAGTTAGTGCACAGGAAGAACTCCATGTCCTATCTGTCTCTTGCCCTCCATAAAGGTATACCACTATCATCACCACCACCACCACAATCACCACCACTATTGTCATCATCTATAGAAGCATCTATCATCATCATTGTCATCTATATCATTGTCATCACCACTGCCACCACCACAATCACCAACCACCACTACTGTCATCATCCATAGAAGCATATATTGTCATCATCATCATCTATACCATTGTCATCACCACCACCATCACCACCACTATCGTCATCATCTATAGAAGCATCTATCATCATCATCATCATCTATACCATTGTCATCACCACCGCCACCACCACAATCACCACTAACCACCACTATTGTCATCATCTATAGAAGCATCTATTGTCATCATCATCATCATAATCTATACCATTGTCATCACCACCACAATCACCACTACTGTCATCATCATCTATAGAAGCATCTATCATCATCATCATCATCATCTATGACATTGTCATCACCACCACCACCACCATCATCATCATCTATAGAAGCATCTATCCATCTTCCATTCTGAGAATGAAATCTGGGTGCTATTTGCATCAAATAACCAAAATGACAATACGTGTTAATTTCATCTTTTCTATTTTACATAATTATTGTTTTTCTGGTATATTGGGCACATACTTCGCTGTTTTAAGTATGTTAAAGATGGTAAAAACCAAGCAGTTGAGTAACAGCATATAATTCTGCTTATTTACAATGGCAGAGCCATACTCTTTGGAACAAATATTAAATGGATAAATCACATTAGAGATTTATCGAATTTTCAAGTAGAATAAAATGAAAACTTACAAAGGAAGGTATTATCAAATTAGAAATTAAAACAAGAGTTAAGGAATTTCCTTTAATAAAGGCAATTACTGGTACAAAAACATCAAAAATCCCTGCTTATTTTAGAATGGGACTTTTCCTCTGGACATTAATCATATCATTTGCCTATTCTCTAATCAAAGGGTAGAACCCCCTTTGATCTGTAATTATCTGCTCACCTGGTTTTACTAATGGACTTCCAGTTCCTTAAGCCTACATGAATATTTCTTAGTTATCTTTTATCTAGGAACTTAGTAAGTCCTAACACATATTTACTAAATAAATAATTAAAACATTCCAACATTTAACTACCTAAATTGTCTAAGATTCTCTCCTAGGCTTAGTTTAATTTCCCCAAATAATGCTGAAGTTAAAAAGTCATTCTCCTCCTCCTCACTGTCCACAGATGGGGACAAGCAACGCTTTTCATCCTTGCTCTAGATTATAAATATTCTTGCTCTCCACAATCAATCTCTCTGTTCTATTGTTTAATTTCCCCATTAGTCCTTAAAATATGGCAATATATCCTGCAAATAATATTTTACAGTAGAGGCACAGCAAAGAGTTTACTTTATTTGTATTCTTTTGGGGTCTGAGTCCTGTCTATACACAACCAAAATACACATTCAGGTTTATTTGGGTCTCTCCGATTATCTGTGATTCTATAAGCTGTGTCTTTCCATTTGAAGTAAGTTATTCCACTTTTTCAGAGAGCATAGCTTACGTTTCCTAATCCCAATGAATGATTTTTCCTTTGTAGGATCAATTTATTAAGAAAAAAAAGAAAGAAAGAAAAGAAGAAGAAAAAGAAAGGATGTTCTGGTTAACGTCTTGAAGTGGTAAAAACTCCCAATTCTCGTTCAGCTACTAAGTCAAAGGCAAGATGACACGTCCTTGAGAAGGGAAGAGTTCTGTCAAGCGGGACACTCTCCCCAAGCCCCAGCCCTGCTTGGCTAGGGCAATGCCCTACGACAGAGACTTTAATTCTAGCAGACAGAGTGGGTAGTCTTTTTGAAAAATGAACTTTCTTTTTTTCCAGAGGAAAAAAAGTCATATGCCATATGATCAAAGGGAATTAACATATTTTTTAAAACTGGCCCATTTATTTTATAAGTAACTAAAAAATACAATTTTAGCAAAGGAAAACTCGAGGTCAGAAAAATACCTTCCTACCTCTACCACACAAACTGAAATTCTCCAGAATGCTATTACCCACCGTCTGATCGAGGGACCCTGAGGAGTTTCAGTGATGAATGACAGATTCCTCAGAAAGAGGACACAGGACTGATATTCAAAAGAGACAGAAGAATATTCTGGTAATTAATTTACCAGAAGGTGGAGGAAAGACAAGACCCTGAGGGCAAAGCAGAAACCAAAAAGGCACTTGCTCTAACGCAAAGGAGAAATTAACAATGAATATCGAAGGTCACTACCTGAAAATCTAACACAGAAGTAAGGTCCTCTCAGGGATATTCTGAAAACTACAAATAATATCAGAATACAGCAGTACCAGTTTTTATTTCCTGCTTAATAAGGCAATTTGAAATATCCCCTATTCCTGTTCAAAAAGAAGTTAAAATTTCACAGCAGCTATGTTAAAACACAAGTTTATAATCCTAACTGGTTGGTTTGTGCTGTAAAATCCCTCACTTTCTAAATTTTGAAGTTGTTAGGAGATATCCCATAAATTTAACAATTAGGTCTTTCAGAAATGAACAGAGTCCAAGACAACAAAAGGAAAGGAAGTTCTTAAAAAACAAAAACAAAACCCCTGAAATCTTGATCAAAGAATGCTGAAACACATTTTCGCAAGTTTTGATGGAGTTTAAAGGCATTTTGTTCATCTAATACCACTTATTTGTGGTATGACCAACCTAACTTATGTATGATACAGTCAGTTGGCAGATTTCTCAATTCTCCTTCATTCAATCAGCTAATGTAACTGGGCACCTAGGATCTTCCGTGCTTTGGAGTACAAGGGAAATGTTTAACAGTAATCAGAAAGGTCATGCTTCATACCTAAATCAGATGTCCAGTCATGTGCAGATGCCTTATAAGCTTTGCACCTACTAACTCCTGGAAAGCATAACTGTGTCTACCTTGGTGTCTTTTATTCAACCACTCCTTCCACCTTGAATGCCTTCTTAACCCCCAAACAAGCAGTCACTGAGAGGCTTTGTGAGAAAGGGTAAAAGACTCATTGAGAAAAGGCCTCTGTGAGGCCCCGCCTGATTTCTTGGACACTACAAGGCTCACTTACATAAACTTTCATCATTCTAGAACCAGCCCAAGGTGCTCTTTGTCCACCTAGGTCAGGGTAATCTCTCCTTTTCTGAAATCCTTCATCTCTAACGATTTAGCGTTTAATTGTTTTTTGACTGTTAATAGTTCTCCTCAGAAACATTTTATTCCTTTAGGACAGGTCCCATACATTATACCCGGAAGCACTTGGTCCAGTACTAGGCAAAATAAATATTCACTGATTCATTTATTGTTGAAGCCCAGAGTAGAGCCATTTAAAGGAATTTTTTTTCAAAAAGCAAATAGCTTAGATACTAAAATTAACTTTTAGGTAATGTTTTAAGATTATAAGGAATCCCTCACACACAAGCTATTTTAAAACTTTTTTAACAAACTAGTTGTAGTGTTTGATCTGCTAACGTTTGCAAGTGCCAATATTATAAATCTTAGTTCTTAGATCATCCTGTAACAGTAAATTTTCTCCATCATATGAGTGAAGTACAACATTAATTGTACTATTTCACAATCATGTGTAACAGTGCTTCATGAGGAAAATACCATCTGGCCTCAGGGCTGTTCATAAGACTTTCCTGAAGAATGATTACGCTGCATTTGCAAGATTAATTATTTTCTATGCTACAAGCATCAGCACCTGTCGGCATGGTTAAATGGTTAGCTTAGTGGCCACCGAACCTCACATATAATTCAGCATGAAGGTAATGAAATACATGTGAATAAAGTTTGTCAAAGGTGAAACATTTTAAATTGGGATATTTCATTTGATCAAAATCCATAGCATCGGTAGGTAAGAAAGCAAGAATTTATAATTTTCTTCATTGTTTTTTCTTAAATAGCACTTTTTTCCCATATCATCTCCTTGAATAACATGATCAAGTCCAAGAGCAGGATTATAGTCTCGTAAAATCTTGCTATTAACTACTGACAATTTTACTGTAAACAAATGATGGATCCAAATATTTTGTACTTATTATAATAAGGATCACATTCACCTCAAGGTTTTGCAAAGAGCCCTTAAAATGGCAGCTGAAACTTGGGAGTCATAGTCACATTTCTTCCTTGGAGACTCCATCATGCACACTGACGTGGACTACCAGCCAAAGTGGGTCAAATTCCCAGTAAGTATTTTTGTCACACAAAAGATTTTATGTGGCACCCCCATCTAGAAATTAATTTACATTTTTTCCCACAAATTGTTCAAAGATTCACAAAGCAATCCTTATATCTCATTAATCCTATTTTATATTAGATTATAAAATGGTGTGCTACACATGGTGTTTTATGGGCACACAGCTGTTCCTTAAATAGTTGTTTTCTTAATTGTACTTAGTTTCTTGAATCTAACACAAATACGCTGTAATTTTTTTTTTCATTATTTAGGGCACAAGTTAAGAAAAGAAAAAAGAAAAAAACAGAAAAATTTCTCTCAGTACCCTCAGGCAGGAGTGCGCACCCAATCTTCAGGGGAGTACGTCAGCACCGGTGCAGGGGGCTGGTCGGCACCAACTAGAAGGTTCTTTCTCACCTTGGTCTCTGACCACAGGAGTTGGGTTTGTTCTTCATCTTCACAGTGAACGAAACTTAAAGAGTCTAAAAATACTTTGTGAGCAGCCTAAAAGCAAGTGACAATTTATGCCAACTGAGCAGAAAAGGATGCTGATATTAAATTCGCTGCCTATGGACTTCCTACGGGAGAATGCCCAGTAAAACACGTTTGTTGCTGTCGATCTGTTTGCAGAACCATTCCCTCAATTAGCTCCTGGAGACACAGACAGTGTAATTAAGTAACTAAAGATAACATCCCCCAAGAAACTCATTTTCAGCATCAGGACTAAGACTACAGCAACATCTTGTCTAAATTTCATATTTTATTGTCCTTGCCCACCTTCTACTGGAGATGCTAATGAATAGACAAAGAGCCCAAAAGCCACACCATAAAGAGAAGACAAAGACTCTGAAAAGGAAGCACTTGCATCCAACAGAAACCTAGATAATCTACAGTTGGACCATAAGCACCATCGTCCACACAAAAAAGCAGGGCCACTTTGGCCTAAGTGGGAAAGAGTGAGGGAAAAAAAATTATATCTCTTAAACACAACTTAAAAAACTATAAATTATTAAAAACTGGGGGGAGGGGTGGGAGATCTTAAAGCCCACTTTATGGGTGAAGAAACTAAGACCCCAAATATAACTGATTCACTCAAGGTCACAAAGCTGGTTAGTTGCTGAACAAGAACAAGAACCCAGATTTTCCTTATTTTCAGTCCCAAGTTGACTCACCAAGTCCCCACACCTCATTGAACATTTATTTTAACTTGCGCTCTCGCTCCTAAGAGGTAGAACGCATTTTTAAAGCTGACTGCAAATGTAAACACACACACACACACACACACACACACACTATAGTCAAATGAATCAAGCCACGTTTTTCTTTGAGGCAAATGGAAACGGGCACATGCATCAAGTCAGGGGTTGGCAATCACTGTCCTAAACTCAGCATTTGGAGAACATGGGATGTTGGCTCTGTGATCAGCTCCTCACCATCACATGTTTGCATGCGGGTGCGATAGTACATGTGTTGGTTTAGTGAGCTCTATGTCTATTTGCCTTGCAGAGCTCTGCAGAGAGCAATTTCGCAGAGCTTAGAGAGCTGTCCCCCCAGCTTGGTTCACACATAATGAAGCTTGTCCTGGGTAACCAGTAAGCAAATCAGCCATGAAGACTTTTGTCTGACAAATTCGAATTACCAAATACCAACAATACATGACTCGGTGCTAGCTGCTAGCATAAATGAATCCTATTTATTTAATTCTCTGTATACCTATCGGCCTCTGAGTCTTTACAAATACCACTCACAGGCAGTACCTACCATTTTTATGTCACCGGAAAGCTGGCCAGCACTTCTAAAGACAAAAGTGGACCCGTTATTCAGAATTCTAAGGACACCAATGGGGCTGGTTCTGCAAGAAAGTCACTAGCTCAAGCACAAGGGGGAAGCAATTTTCTCATTCTATTTATTGTAGTTTCTTTGTTTTGTTTTTACAGGAAGACTCAGGAGGGGGCAGCTGGATGGCTCAGTGCTTAAAGCTTTCAGGTCAGGATCCCGGGGTTCCAGGATCGAGACCCACATCGGGCTCCCTGCTCGGTGGGAGGCCTGCTTCTCCCTCTCCCACTTCCCCTGCTTGTGTTCCCTCTTTGGCTGTGTTTCTATCTGTGTCAAATAAATAAACAAAATCTTAAAAAAAAAAAAAAAAAAAGGAAGACTCAGGAGTACCAAAGAACAGCAGTAGGAGTTACTAACATTTTAGGAGTTGCTTTTTTGTGTTTATCTGAAAAATGCCAGAGACTCTCCCTGTTAACCTGGTTTCTCCAAGCCACATAGGAAGGAAGCCAGTTTCAACACTATTTCACAGAGAAGGAAGGGTACTGGGAAGCAAGGGGTCGTACAGCACACAGATCACACACACACACACACACACACTCAGGCCACCCTTACCAGCTTCTTGGCCAGCTTAAAATTGTTTGCTTCCGTTTGTCCTGATCCTTCAAACCTCATCCATCCAGCAAAAGCTCAAAAACTGGGATCAATAGAGCAAAGCACAGTCTTGCACCCAGATGCAGGAAGCCAAGAGTTTCTGCAGAAAAATCTTATAACTCTGCATCTTCTCCAATGCATGCCTCGGGTCCTAACTGAGTGACCAGTATCTATGATTTTATTTTGTTGCAGTCCTGTTATCCCTCTTCCTCCCGTTCCCTCAAGGACCATTATGATCCTTCACGAGGCTCGGCCCCACTTATAGGTAACTTCATCCGCCAAAACCACATCGCTCCTAGGAAGATGAAGGCTATCAACCGTGGCCAAAGTTCAATTCCCCACTCTGCGTCCAACAAACGTATCAGGAGCCACACCCATCTCTAACTCTAGGACTCCACTTGGAAGTCCTTCATGACTGGCTTTCTGATTGTGTGCTTGACCCTGACGTCCTGCAGAGAGAGCCTCTCTCTGTCTTTACACTTTCCTTGTACAGAGGACATAAACCTGTTCAAAAATGGTCATTTTTCTCCCCAGGCCTGATCTTAATGCACTTCTCTGTTCTGTCAGTCTGCACCCACCCCTCACACAACTCACGCCTATTGACAGATACACACACCGCACAGCTCAAACGCGCTGAGGAAAGATACTCCTCCACCTAGCAATCACAATAATCTATTCTACTTATTCCCCCTTGCCTCTCTGAATAGGTTTGGTTTCCCATCAGGCTCCTAATTTCCCCCCTGCCCTTTAAATCTTCATTCCCTGGGGCATGATTTCCAATGCCGTGGATCTTCTGAGACACCCTGTATGATTTCATCCACCACCCCCTGCCATTAACAAACAACTCCCTACTGGTAGCTCCCAGATCCCCACCTCGCAGCCCAGATTTAACCTCCATCTTCAGAAAACTATAGCCAGTGATCTGCTTGGCCCTTGCCTGATTTTGCCATGTTCACAGGCATCGGAAATATCAAACTTGTGAGGGAACTTTCTTCTCAGTCTGGTCCTGTATCTATCCCTATTCCCATCACTAGGGTTATCACAACCCTGGAATCCATACTGTGTTAACGCCACTTTGGGGACGGGACTTACTACACATTTAATGTGCTGATGAACAAACTGATTAATTACTTCAAATATTATAATATCCTACGAAATTAGCATTTGGATCATGTGAATAACATGACAGGCAATGCCACAGGACACAGGTTATAAACTCCTGTGCTCATCTTCTCAAAGGGTAATACAAATATCATCTAGCCAGAAGCATGTTCGCCACTGTATTATAAACTTGTTTCAGAAACTAATGATAAATTAGTGACCAGTCTATAGCGCCTTTGAGACCATGTTAACTTCTGCCTAACGCAAGGGAGAAGTTCAGCATTCTGGCAGGTAGAAACAGTGAGGCTAAATTTACTTTGGAACAACCTGGTTTGCAATTGAGAAGTTGATGCAATTAAGAAAATGTGTTTATACATTTCCAAAGGAGGGATTAACGGGGTTGCTATTTTCTTAGCCTAATGAAGTAGCTTTTTAGTTCCAGAATTACCCCACAACATCAGAAACAGATCCTTTCCAACATCAGGATTCTGTAATTCTCCAGTTACTGTTATGCGTAAGCAATTCCTCCACGTCTGTCTTAATTCCTTAAGTCTCCTGGTCAAACTTTCCTAATTCCCTTTATTTATCAAGCCGTTATTATTTCTAAGTAAAGATGTCTAAAGATTTCTAAGTAAAGGATTGATTATCATTCAGTCACACTTGAGGCCTTTCATCTCCCGCGGACAACAGACTGTGGACCTAACAGAAATCTTCAGAATGTCGTCAGCAACAGAAGGGCCAATTCCCTGGGCCAGCCTCACATCCTGTCAAAATCAGGATCCTACAGCTCCGTGGGGACACTGACCATGGTTCTAAGCAGCATATGAATCTGGACAATTACAAATGTATGTTTTTGCTTTTTGCTCATACACAAGCCACACTAGGGGCTTGCCTCAAGTTCAATGGCTCCTTGTATTCAGTCAGTTTCCCAGCCTATGCTCTCATCTCATTAGAATTTCTGTATCCTCTGGTCTTGCAGAGTTCCCTTTACCTTCTTTTGTATCAGACAAAAGATGGTAATTTACGTCTAATTAACGGAACTGAGTCATAATGAGTTCTTTTCTCTTAGACAGCATTTGAATGTCCAAAATAACCAGCAAGATTGGGCTTTTTAGTCTCTCTCCAGCTTAAGGTTTTATAACACAATGCTCGTATTCAGGCCTCCTACTTTGCATACAGTCAGAGGGCTGGAGGTTATCCACATTGTGAAATTCTTTGGCTGGTTATGCCCAGAGTGATTTAATGGCATGCGAGGCAGATTTAATATTTTCTGCTAAGCAGATCTGTTGAAACAGTCAAGCTTACGATCGCATCCTTTTTACGTCTCTTCCTCAGACTTTGAAATGATATTTTTTGCCAGTTGATGAATTTGATAGCATTCTTTATGAGATCAATTTCCTTGCCAAAGATACAAAAGACAGGATGAAAGACAAGTTTGATGCAAAGCCCACAAAGGGCTGTGCATCTGTGTGGAGAGAAGCACAGGGAAGCATACAGCGGTGCTCCCCACACCATGAGGAGGGACAAAGATGGAACGACGTAAACACAACAAGCCTGCCTAAAGAACGCAGAAGCGCATGTTCTAACAGAAAGAGTAACCAGGATAAAGTACTCAAAGCATCTCTCCCTCCCTCACGTGCCAAGGTATTTTAAAATGCCCTCTATAGGGGCGTCTGGGTGGCTCAGATGGTTAAGTGTCTGCCTTCCACTCCAGTTGAAATGCCCTCTGTAGGTGCAGGCATGCCCACACAAACCAACCACAGAGTCTGAACGCCACCCGACATCGTGTCCTCCGGCAACGACACCATTGCGACCCACTGGGTTTTTTACTCCTGGGACCATCTTCATTCCATCTTTCTATTACATTGGGTTAAAAAGAAAAAATATATATATCCTCTCTCTACACCTGGACTACCCCAATACCCCAAAACAAATTCCTTTAATATGATATCGTTGAATTTTTCAAGTGTGGCAAGACCACTTCACTCATTGCCTTCTGCTGCAATATACCTTCTGCTCTGTTCCAATCTTAAAATCAAGAAGTAAAGAAAACCCCCAAAAAACCATGCTGACCAGACTTTCATTATAGGAGCCCTGGACAGGGAAATTACAGCTGTGTTACACAGAAGTGGAGGCGAATCCGGGCTACCAATACTCAGATTTTTGTGGTTTGTCTCAGCTTTTTTCCTTCCCCTGAGAGAAGGTAAAACATAAAATTTATAAACACAAGCTCCTCAAGTAGACATGCTCGATTTTTCAAAATGGAAAGATGATTCTTTGGTAACTAGGCTGCTTGGCAAAAATATTAAACCAGACAGCAAGTCAGAGAAAATTAAATGCTACCTTGATTAATTAGGCTTAATGGGTAAGAAGCAACTAATTTATAATGTTAAGCTGACAAAAATAGGTTAAAGAAAAAAGAGACCTTCACATCAAATTAAAGTATAATTTCTTTTCCTTTTTCGGGGGGGGGGGGATAGACTGGTACTCAAAATGCAATCTACCTTTTTGAGCATATAAACCAAAATCTCTGAAATCTCTACAGGCACTTTTAAGCAACTGTCCTTTGCACAGCGACAGTGAAAAATCTAGTATCAGAAATAAGCCATACATAAGAAGCCCTGAACGTGCAAATGGCTTTGAAAGTTAATTTATAAATCTGACATTTGAACCACAAGTTTTTCCAAACTAAACTGAAAATCATGGGGACATCTGCAATCAAGGTCAGAGAATCTTTTCTAATCTAGAGCACAGTGAATGAACAGCACGAGGGACCTCACAGCATCGCCAGCTATCTCGTGCCCTTGAAGGCATGCAGGCAGAGACAGGGGGAGGAATGTTCTGGGTGTAGGTCTATCCTAGAGGGCTCTGGGGTGCTGGGTATCTTCCAAAGTGGGAGGGCAGGCGAATAAAGATTTCCAGCGTCAACAGCACCCCCAGTGGTGGGGAAAGATTCCTACTGGGCTGGGTCGGTGGGGGTGGGGATATCCCATGGTGGCCACCTTTGCAGCAAGTCGGAGTGTTTCTAAACTGGGGCTGTCTCTACTTATCAAAAGATAACTACAACTCAAAGTAGTGTAAGTGAAAAAAGAATGAAAGCAGATACTGTGTACCATGAGAGAAAGCACGAGTTTTATACTGGGTGCTGGGTAAAGAATAAAGTGCATTCAAAGGCGGGGGCGGGGGGGAAACACTGAGGAAAAAAAGTACATAGATTATTATATTTAAGTATAACTTCCAAAATACTAATGCTAAAAGAGCTTTGCAAACAAATAAACATCTACATGCCTGTGACTTAGTTTGACTCATTTGTTCCTTCTCGTAACTGAATATACACAGAAAAGAGAAGGGAACAGACTTTGACAACAGATCAGAAGTATGTTCCCTCTACTTGCCTTTCAAAACCATTTATACACTCCAGAAGACTATTTTGTAACAAGAACTGAAAGAAACAGACTGTATAAAAGCCTAAATGCCAAATAAACTTACTTTGACTCTAGGCAGATCAGGACACCATGAACTGATAACTTCGTGGGAAAAAAAAAAAAATTAGGACTTCAGATGAAGGAGTCAAAACACCACAAAAGTCCTCCCAGATAACAATTACCTCAGAAAAATCAAAGAGTAATATTCAGTCTCAACTTAGAAAGTAGAGGCAATGGCATACATTTCTTCACATTATAATTATTATTATAGTTAACAGCATTTCTTAGATGTAAGGAACTTTTTAAGTGTTTATTATGTCTCTATACCTAAGAATATCTAGATTTTCATAATCTCTTTTCTGCAAAAAGGTGTACATAAATTGATTAATAAAGCCATACTTGAAATGTCCTCAAATTATTTAAATAATATAAAACAATTTCAACTACAATTTTGTTCAAGTCCAATAATCTTTTCTAAAGCATGTGATTAATTAAATCTAATTTATTGATTGCCTATTTGGTTATGACTTTTTTTTTCCTTAAGGAAAGAAAGATTAGCTGGTATTATGATTAGTACTCTTACCAGTTCTTATTGCAAGGGATACAGTCAGCAACACATTTATTTATTAGGCACATAGTACCAAAATGTATATGGAGGGTGCCAGGAATACAGGGAAACAGGACAGGGCCTGGTTCCTGTCCCAGTGGAGACCTCCACTCTTCAGATCCATGTCTGGTGGACAGATAGTCTTCAATACTGTAATCTCTGCTTTTACAAACTCTTTGATTATATCCTTTTAATTTATGTTTGAGGTTTCAGTGATAACAACCTAAAATGTAGTTAGCATGCTTCAAAAAATTATTGAATGCCATTGGTGTAAGGGTCCTAGAAGATGAGCCTGATTCTTCCCTTCCCTTCTGAATATAAGTACTATTTTTTATTTTTTTATTATAAAAAAATTTTATTTAATTATTTTGAAAGAGAGAGAGAGAGAGAGATTGTGGAGGTGGAGGGGGGGGAGGGGGAGTGGGCAGAGGGAGAGAGAGGATCCCAAAAAGACTCCACGGTGAATGTGGAGTCTGTCACAGGGCTGATCCTAGGGCCCTGAGATGTGACCCAAGTGGGAACCAAAAAAGTCAGACGCTTAACCAACTGAGCCACACAGGCACCCCAAATATAAGGACTATTTTTCAGTTTACAAACAAAACTACACAAAATTACAGAACTCTGTGGATTCCCTCAAACTTATTAATAATTGTTCTTTTTAGCATCTGTTAACTAAGATAATACATAATGGAAAAAAATACTTTAAATTTAGCATGTGTTTAAATACATGTTTAGGGGTGCCTGGGTGGCTCAGTTGGTTGGGCTACGGCCTTTGGCTCAGGTCATGATCTTGGAGGCCTGGTATCAAGTCCTGCATCAGGCTCCCTGCTCGGCGGGGAGTCTGCTTCTCCCTCTGACCTTCCCCCTTTCATGATCTCAAACATGTTTATTACACTGATCTCAGTAATATTTAAATTAATTTGGAAGTGAGGCCCCTTAAAAGAAAGAACCAAAAATTTTATCCACTTTCTTCATGTCACCACTGAAGTATACTTAATGCTAGAAATGAATGAACCATCTTCCCAAGGTCACACTACTGGCTAGCAACAGAGCTGACCCGGCTACAGTGAGATCCACAAACTTCCGGCTAGGTAGTATCTAAGAACATCTGCTTAGGTGCTACCCACAACCTTCCTGACAAAGAGTACACTTCTCCTCTGCCTACAGAATTTTTAAAAAAATATTTTATTTATTTATTTGACAGAGATCACAAGTAGGCAGAGAGGCAAGCAGATAGAGAGGGGGAAGCAGGCTCCCCGCTGAGCAGAGAGCCCGATGTGGGGCTCGTTCCCAGGACCCTGAGATCATGACCTGAGCTGAAGGCAGAGGCTTAACCCACTTAATCCACCTACAGAATTTAAAAGTAAACCCTGTGTGCTTTTATTACAGCATCATCTACTGCATTCCAGCAAACTCTTGGAAATGCTACATATGCTTTTTTCTTCCCAAATTTATGGTAGATAAGAATTTAAAGAAAGCTAAAATATAACTTCAGGGCAAAAGACAAATTTTCCTTTATTGTACTGTAGAATGTTGTATCTATCACAGCCTAAAAACACCCAGAAGCTAGTATAATATTTCTAATGCAACATGTATCTTTCTGGTTTGGAGAAGGAAAGAAAAAGGACTGTTATTCCCTTTCACTCTGCCTACAACTAGAACACTGAGATAATAGAGATTAAGCCTTAAATTTCTATATCCAATAGTAGTAGAATCACAAGAGGACTGAAAAAGCATTTGTCTCTACAAGCTAATACCCAATATGTTAGTCCTTTGGGCAGTTTACATCGATTTTGCATTTAATTGCATAGACTGACTTTCCCATATTTTCCAGGACAAAGTTGTAAAAATGGTAGGATTTAGATATACTCTGATATGAAGCCAAGAAGAAAGTAAACTTAAGAGTACTTGTTTCTGTAACACCTCTATGATTGCAAAGAGGTGGGGTTTTTTGTTTGTTTGTTTGTTTTTTTCCTACCAGAAATTGACATCAAGACCAACCTGAGAGCAGATGAGATAAAACTGTATTTTCTCCCCTTCCTCTCATTTCCCCCACTGTCCTCAAATTACTTTGAGCAACAGGAAGAAAATGGAAACAGCCCCTGACACCTTTCACCTACTTTGTAACTAATTGGGTTTAATTCCCTCTTGTTCAGTTAGCCAGTAGACTTTGTCCTTCAGTCTGTCTGGCAAATATTTCACAAACCCTCCTATATGTTTTTGTAAAGTGTTGGGACAAAAACCAAACCAAACAAAAACCTTATTAATTTTTGTTACCATCAAATAAGATAAAATAATATTTCGATGGGAATGAAGCAATTAATCCTAATGATTAACTCAAATTATTTTTCAAAGTATAGGTTTCTTGAAGCGTCACTTTTAAGACAACCTACTGATCTGCTGTTTGAAGGAGCTGCCATTGGAAAATTAATTAACGAAATACCGATGGTTTTAGGACATCCTCAAAGGGATTATGAGGAAGTGACATTAATAAAAATTTGTTTCCAAAGAAAATGATAGATCTATTTTTTTCATTTGGTTAACTCAGTTGTTTTGATCACTGTTTAAACAAAGCCCCCTGCATTGGTTTGCCAGGGCGGCTATAACAGAACACCACTGACTGGGTAGTTTGAACGACAGACATTTATTTTCTCATAGTTCTGGAGGCTGGAAATTTGAGGTCGAGGTACCAGCCAGGCTGGTTTCTTCTGAGGCCTCGCTCCTGGGTAAGAGATAACCATCTTCGGCACATGTCTTCACAAGGTCTCCCTGTGTTTGGCTGTGTCCTAATCTTTTCTTATAAGGACTGAGGTCATATTGGATTAAGGCCCGCCCTGATGACCTCAGTTTGACATAAATACTTCGTAAAGGCCCTTTCTCCAAATACAGCCATTTTTTGAGATCCTTGGATTAGGACATTGACAAATGAATTTGGGGGAAACAAATTCATCCCACAATATTCTCACAAACCAGAAATTAACCCTTCACTTCTGAGTGGCTCTACATGTCTGATGTTTTTAGCTCAACATTGTTTCTTTGTCTCCAAGGCCAAGGAAAGAAGAATGTGGGAAAGTCAGAGAAATTACAGACCATGACATCAAACCAACAACAGTTGCTGTTAGTAGTGTTATAACCTTAGCCTTTTTAATTTTTCTTTGTTTTTTCCTGAGACTTTTTTTAAACTGAAGGAATGATTATGTTTGTGTTTGAACTTTTTTTTTTTTTTTAAGATTTCATTTGTTTATTTGAGAGAGAGAGATAGAGTGAGGGAGAAAAGACAGAACTCAACCAGGCAGAAGGACAGTGGGAGAGGGAGAAACAGACTCCCCCTGGTCAGGGAACCCAACATGGGATTCCACCCCAGGACGCCAGGATCATGATCTGAGCTAAAGACAGACACTCAACTGACTGAGCCACCTAGGAGCTCCTAGGTGGCTCGAATTTGTGTTTGAATTTGAAGTGATTATTATAAAAGGAAACATAAATAGGTCAGACGAACCACTGGGCACATAAATTCCAGTCATCAGCACTCAAAAGCCCAGTGTCATTAAACAGCACTCAATCCAATCAAAATTCCATCAATGGCCCTGTTTTCAAGAGACAGGAATAAAACATTGATCAGATGAGGAAAAACAAAAACAAAAACAAAAGCAGGAAAATAGTAAGAGCCTGACAAAAACTAAGCAGTTGAAAATCCTAATGTATAATATCGTTTTATTAGAGACTCAATCTTTGAAGAAACCCCAGCAAAACAAAATCCCTAATTTGGGGGTGGTATCAAATCATACTTCTAGTATTTATTTCTAATTTTATTTATATTCCAATGAATGAATGAAATTATGGAAGAAAGACACGCACAGAGAAATCTTCACATCTATCGCCTCATTTTAACAGTGAGGGATGAGGTCCGTTACACAGAAATTTTCTTGGCCATCAGGTGGAAGCAATCAATAGTCAAACCTAGGACATGTCCTCTCCATCTCAGTTACATGCTATTTTGAAAGGCAATCAATGAGTTTGAATATCTTTCTTATTATTGGGCAAATTATAAGTGTAGGTAACACTGAACTGTGATTTCTGTCATTCTGAGGGACTTGATTAAAGAGAAAGTGACATCAAATTTGTTGTCATTTCCTAAATTACTGCATCCCAGCAGATACTGCCTCAAAGTTTGGGTCAAAGATTCTCCTCATCATCTTTTTGTTCGAGGACACTTTTGAGAATACTATTGATGATGCTATGGACCCCTTCTCTAGGAATAAAAAAATACACATGTACACAAAATTTGGTATTTCAGGGAAATCAAATATTCCCCTAAAAAGTACTCGAGAAAAAAAAAAATCTCTACACATACCAAAACAAAGCCCAAGTTAGAAGATGCTACGTGAGGTTTCTTGCCCCAGAGCCCTCATCTTAACTGAAAGAGATTCCCTGTAATAAATCAGGTAGGACTGCTAAGTTTTTATAATTCAGTGAAGAGACAATACGGTTCCAAAGGCTTCTTTCTGTCCTTTACATAGTTGAATCCCCTGTGGAGGCTACTATGATAGCTTTGTCTGGTGTGATTAAGATAAATTTGTCTTTATCTTTTAAAGTCTAAGCAAAGTAGAAAAGAAAAGAAAACATTAGATTGTTCTCAAAAACAGTAGAACAGTTGACCATAAAGTTCTGATAAAGCGTTGTGAAAAACACAATCACAGCCAGCCAGTTGCATGATTAATACAATTTCCTTGACATATTTTATTGCATTCCTTTACATACTATATATTATACTGAAAAACTAAAACTCAAAACCCTATAGTAATTAATCTAAGTCTTGGTCACAAAGAGGATCAAGAATAAACCCCAAAAGCAAATTTCAATCTCACTTTTTAAAAAGCAAAGAGCTGGGGCGCCTGGGTGGCTCAGTGGGTTAAAGCCGCTGCCTTCGGTTCAGGTCATGATCCCAGCGTCCTGGGATCAAGCCCCACATCGGGCTCTCTGCTCAGCGGGGAGCCTGCTTCCCCCTCTCTCTCTTCCTGCCTCTCTGCCTACTTGTGATCTCTGTCTGTCAAGTAAATAAATAAAATCTTTAAAAATAATAATAATAAAATAAATTAAAAAAATAAAAAGCAAAGAGCTTACAAATATAAGAATCACCACAGGCCCCAGATCTCTGAAACATTTTGGGAAACACACAGAGGATGAAGACGGGACAGGCCACTCAGACACACCGTGACAGTCCACGTTTATGGGTGAATCTAAACTATTCTTGGATCTGATTAAATCTCTTAGGCTCAAATGTGCAAAGAGGTGTGTAAAATTCTCCACCATATTTATGAGGAAATCAACCCTTCTACATTTTTGAAATATTTTCTTTTTGGAAAAGCCCTCAGCTAGGCTGGGGAAAGTCACAACTGCTTTAGAGTTTCATTTCCTCGACTGTAAAAAGGAGTTTTAAATAGATGATTTCTGTGATCTCTGCCAGCTCTAAATACTACACTCCTCTGACAAAATTTTTAACGAATGAGGGTGGAGATTTACAATTGGCTAGGCCAATTTAACTAAAAATCTCTCAAGTTTGAGAAAATAACCTTTAAAAAATTTATAACGTTATTACATATTTTTTCCCAATAATTTCTTATCACTGCAGCCTTAAGGTATCTCAACCTGCATTTTTTTAGGGCTTAAAAACCATCCTAAGCTCTAAACTCAGACTTCACACTCTGTTAATTACATAGGGCCCCAAGTTTTCCCCTTGCTATAAATGATCTGGCCAGATTACAGAGACCAAGGTTTTTCCACCTGTATATACTCCATACCCAATAAAGCTTAGGACAGCATTCAGACATCCAGTAGATGTTTGCTGAATGAATAAACGAACTTAGACATAAAGAATAAAAAAAAAAAAAAAGAATCTGACTGGGTTTACACTCCTTGGGAAGCATCTAGAAGGGAAAACACAGAAAAAGAATTAAACTGTACTCGGGTGAACCCCCACAATGGAGAGGAAGAATAACGCAGAGAGGGGTGGATGGATTTGTGAGAGGCAGAAGACGTTATGACTTGAGTAACTGGGAGCATTCCGATGTCAGAAAATTGAATTATTTGGGAATTCAGCATTTAGGACTAGCCCTGGCTGTTTCTTTCACAGGTCATTATGAGGGTGGTTCAGACGTGTTGTATTCCTTAAAGTGTCTGCATCCAAGTGAGAACCCAATAACGTGAGGTGCTATTCCCTCTCTACTACTGGGTCTATAAAAGTTAAACGTTATTGGCTTTATATTTTACATACACAAAATATATTTAACTTGGAATAACTCCATAAAGAATGGAATGGCCTTCACTGTGACAAAGAAAAGACTCTCTGAAGCAAGCATTTGGGTAAAAATTAGAAACAATGATTTTACACAAGACAAAATTCCAAAGTAAATACTATTAGAAAAAGATTGATCCTTGCTAATAATCAAAACTATCTATAGTAAAGCAACCTTGAGATGCTTTTTAATGGCCACTAAGAAAGCAGAATTCTTTTTTTATTTTTTAATATACCATACATAATACACAATCATGAGGTAAGTATTGTAGGGTTTACCATTAATTAGCAACACAGTTTTGGAAGGCAATATAAAAATACACGACGAAAGCAATAAAGTATTTCCAAGTAGTTCCACTCGTAGGAATATATGCACTAAAAATACCCCACAGGAAATAAAAAATATATAAGCAACAAATTGTTCACTTGGCATTACATGTAATAATCAAAAAGTGGAATGGAATCCAAAATGTTCAAATTAGGAAAGAATGTCAATAAATTAAAATATATCGACACCATCTAATATTATGTATTCAACCTAGTATTACATACTTGATGATTTACGATCAAAAAGGCACTGCAGAAACAAACCAAATGATTTGTCAAGAGGAAACGTGCCAACTATGAAATGCCACATGTACTTTGTAAATAAGAATTAGATAGCATAAATCAACATTTGCTTTCTTGTAGCAGCAAGGCTAAAAATAAAGAAGCTAGACATGCTCCCTACTGGAGAAAGATCATAAGCAAAATTAAAAATCTGCCAATGTAGTAGAAGTATGCAAATTTATGGCGTTAGATAATTTCCCTCATGAACATAAGTCATCTTTCAATGTCTAGCACACATGCCGTTTCTTTGGGTCGGCAACACAGCAGAAAGTAATATTCGCTCCAGCCTCTCTCTTTCTAATGCATTCTGCTTGGAATCCTCCTGAGACATGAAATCAGGATCTCCCTTGCAGCAGAAAGGTCTTCATGTTCCCTCTTCACTTAGCATCTGTCCCTACAAAGAATACATGTGTGACTCATGTTTCCCGAATTTAGATATCTGAAATGAAGCTAGAAGAAAGAAACTAAAGAGAGGTTGGAAATGGAGGTGAACAGTCTGAGTTCTCCTCTACACCTACGGCTGATTATATTTGGAAGAAAATAAAGCTCTGTAGTTTGGTGTGTTTTTAAAAAAAATAAAATAAAACTCACAATAAAATAATCAGACCAGCCTCTAACTTTATCGATACAAAAGAGGCGGCTGTACTGAAGAAACCTAACATGTGTTAGCTGATCTGCAATTCTCTGCACATCTGAAATACAAGGCCTTGCAACTTAAATACATGAAAACACATTTGCTATAAATGACCCCCAAAATAAAAGATAAAAGTAACTGTACCAGGTTTTTTCTCAAATTTCTATGTTTTTAAAATGTGATCAAAAAATGGATAGTTTGTTGTTAATTTCATCTTATTTAGAAAGGAGTATATTAGAAAGGTCACAGAGCAATCTTGCAAAGAGCAAAAGTCTCAATTTGCATATTCCGTGTTCCAAAAATCTCACTTGCAGAAATTTTACCCTGAGGAAATAATCATGGATATGATCAAGATTAAGGTACAAGGATGTGTATTCTAGATTTGCACATAGTAGTAAAAAGTTATTCACTAGGGGAGAGCCTAGTAAGCATCCTCTGAAAGAATTATTAAATAAACTGACATCCCATCTGTGTGCTGTTCTGCTGCATAAATATTTAAAAAGATGTTAAAGAGCACTTGACACAGAAAAATGTTAAAAATATACTATTAAGGAAAAATGCACAAATGTACAATGGAACTCAAAATCTAAAGAAGAAAAACACTTAAAGTTGATTTTCATTACCCCAGAAAGTTATGTTCAAAAAAAGTTGTGGCAAATGCTGATTTAGCTAATATTTCTCTTGCTCCTAGGAGAAATACAGAGTTAGGATCCTGGAGCCTCTGGTCATAACATTTCCATCACCCGCTCAATACATAACCTTGTTTTATGTGTGTTTGTGTTTAAAAACACCTTACAGACTATATACTGTCAACTCATTAACACTGAACACACGGCCAACAGCACTATAGCTCATGCCTGAATGAAGCTTATCTAACGCGTGCATTTTCTCCAAAAGGCACATCACGGCCTTTTTGCACTTAGGAACACTAGACAGCATTTCAGTACACCTGTGAGCCATTTTTAACAATAAAATCACCACCAAAGCACACAAAAATGTGAAAACGTGGCACTAAATACACTGCAAAAAGGACACGTCCTTACAGCCTGAGAACCGCAACAAGAAAGCACTGTCATTCTGTTGGACATCTGTTGGGACAGTATGTGTTAGGTGACTCGTGCTTTCACCCCTCTGCACATGTCCGTGAATGACCTTGAAAGGTCTGCTGCAGATTCTGATTTAGGGGTTACAAATCATTTCTAGGGAATCAGTTCCTTCACCAATAAGGAATCCATGAATAATGAGGGTCAGCCGTACACGTACACGTACGTGGCCAGACGGAGGACCTGGAGGGATCTAACTAATCGAGGAACAGAGGTGTCTTCCGGTGGCAGCGAAGTAGGTATGCCACACGGGATATTTTCTTCTTTTTGCTTATCTGCTGTTTCAAAGTCAATTTACCATTCTCCAGCTGTTTAAAAGAATACATGATTATCTATTCAAATTTTCTACAGCAAGCCTATTAACTTTTTGATTAGAGGAGGAAGATTATTGCTAACAAAATCCTGTAAATTAGGGTACTTCCATCATATTTTAGGAACTACATTACACTCGTAAGCATTTTGTAATATTGAGTTACTGATGTTAACCATCTCCCCTAACTACTGGCAGTATCTATTCAGTAGGAAGTAAAAGAAATGCAAGTAAAGAAAACTTTATAATTCTATGGTGCACATAACAGAACAAAAGGAAAGAAACGTTACTAACAGAATATACAATTCGTTTTCAAAATATTGATGTTGTAGCTCAGTTTTTTACGGTTGTAGTCATATTACTGAGGTTGTCATCACTCATGGGATTTCAACAAACACTTTTATATCAATTAAAATCTGAAAAGTTATCTTCTACACAGTAAAAGTAAAGGCAACTGGCAAGAAGCCACTGGAAGGAAGTAAATAAAGGCAGAACCAACCAAAACTAAAATGAATTCAGGTGAAGAAAAGATAAATACTAAATATAAATAAATATAAAGATACAAAATGAAATATAAATATTAAATACCTCCTTGATAAGAAGAAAAAGAGGCCATAAGAAAAATCGAGAGGTAGTATGATATTAAAGGAAACAAATAGTAAGAAAAAAGACATGCAATTACAGAGAAGAAAAAGGTTTAGATCCTTTTGAGTATTCTGGAGTATTCAACAGTAGGAATCACCTTTGGCTTGACTCACATGCTAAACACCAAGGCCAAATAATACTAAAATTCAAACAAACACCTGTGAAGTTATAGCTTTTTAAGCAGCAAAAACAGAAGTATTCCCAGATTTAGAAAATTTACAATTCTTTAATGTCTGTGATGGACATTCATTCGTTTATCCATCTACACCACAAACATCAATCCACCAATATTTATTGAGCACTGATGTTTGTAAAGTACTGTCCTGGGCATGTACAGATACCATTTGCGATGGTTAATTTTATGCATCAAATGACTGGACCACAGGGTACTCAGGTATTTGATCATATATTACTCTGGTATTTCTGCAAAGGCATTTTTGGATGAAACTCACATTTAAATAGGTAGACTGTGTAAAGCAGACTGTCCTCCCTGCAGTAGGTGGGCCTCATCTAATCAGTTGAAGGTCTGTGAACAAAAAGACTGACCTTTCCCTGAATACAAGAGAACTCCTCCTGTCTGAATGCCTTCAAACTGGGACATCAGCTTTTTCCTGCTTCCAGACTGGAGCTGAAACACTGACTTCTCCTGCGTCCTAAATCTGAGGGTCTTTGGGCTAGAACTACATCATCAGGTCTTGTGGGTCTGCAAATTGCCAACTCACCCTGCAGATCTTGGGACGTCAGCCTCCTTAATCATGTGAGCTAACTCCTTAAAATAAATCCTACACACATCCACCCCCACCCCCATATCCCCCCACACCCACCTCCTATTGTTTCTTTTTCTCTGGAGAACACTTACTAATACACTGTGATAGACTACCATAGTACATAGGAGCAAGTCAGAGTGGGTCCTAAGTTTCTCCAAACCTTGCGTATGGCACAACTTCTCCTTGGTCCTTAGTCTAGCTTGCTTGGCAGATTTTTCTACCATGAGGTAATCCCACATCACTCATGGACACATGTTCCCAAAGTTTTAAGAAATTTTTAATAAAACCTAAGATTTCTTAATTTTAAAAACTTCAATTTTTAGAACCTCTACAGTTATTACAGGAATTTTGACAAGCTAAGTCATGACAGGTCCTGGTAAGGCAGTGACATCTAGCAACTCACAAGCTGAAACATTCCCCCTTCCTCTGTCCCTCTGAACAGGAAGGTCTGAATACAGGTGAGTGAGACTAATGCCATGAAGAGGAGTAAATTGGAGTTCACGCAGACAAATGCTTTAAAAAGGAGGAATTTTGTAAAATTTCTTAACGAGTATTAATATCAGATTTCTTGTGGCATATCACATATCCCAACACATATGTTCTAGGGACCTCCAGTGGAGAACAGACCATCTACTGTACACCATGACTTGGGAAAGGAAATTATATTTTACCTTGAACTCAGCTACTGCTATGACTAGAATTGATGTGAATTCCAGTTACATTGTATCAAGACTACTTTAACAGTTTGCTTTCCTACCTAACATTTTATATATCCAAATTTTCGTTCCAGGTCACTCCAGATCTTTCCATGTTTCGCAGTTTTTAGGTACACACACATAACCTCCACCTCCTTAGCCGTGTCATATGACCCCTATAGCTATTTATATGACCCTCCTAATGACCCACAGCTTGATTTTCATCTACCATACTGAAGTTAGTGGAAAATTCTCCTGCCTTTCTAAGTCATTTTTGCACCTATATGCATTTCTTTACCAACACCTTATTAACTTATATTTCTCCAAAAGCCACCTGGAGACTTAACTGTAGCCACACCTGTGATTTATAAACAAATACACCCGAACCCATTTGGGAATTAAATCTCGCCTAGCTTATTTAATACCTATGTGCAATTTAATTTGAGCAACATGTTATGTTTGCCGGAAATAGCAGTTCTTGGGGATTCAGAGTTTTAAGAAGAGAAAGAATTGATTAAAGGACAAGTATAAACTTTTCTGGAATCCAGGAAACTAAAGTGCAGAGCTTGAAGCACACCATAGATTACAAAAATCTGCCCTAAGCATGAAAAGGGTTTCTAATTTCCTCGATGGCTTAGGAAGGTTTCCAAATGCACAGAAGTTAAAAAAAAAAAAAAGAAAAGAAAATAAAATAAAAATAAAAAATCACTTCACCCTAAAAAGACTTCTAACTTCGGCCTTTAATGAATATCTTATCAAAGCCAATATCAGCCGCTTGTGCACCTGTTCCAGTTCTCCTCTGCCTTCTCCATTTTTACCTACGTATCTTCCTGTTTCTCAAACTGCTCAAGAGGAAACGCGATGGCCGTGCAGGGTGAGAAGCTGAATAGAGCACGTTCCCATTTCCTGTGGCCATCTGCAGAGAATGCACACAACTCGACTCACCTTTATCATGGAGCTGAAACCACCTCTCCTATGAAATTGGCCTACGCCTCCAGTGAGAAGAGAGCGCGTGAAAGCGAGCGGTTCCTCCCTCTCTTTGGAGGAAACTGTTATGTTTTCTACAAACCAAGAAATCACAAGTTAATTTTACTAGGGAAAAAAAGAATGTTTTGTTGTAGGGGTGTGTGTTTTCACTTTATTAAATGAAGAAATAGAATCCCAAGCGTTTGGAACTGATTGACGGCAAAGTGCCTAAAGACTCAAGAAATGAGGGGTACCTGGGTGATTCAGAGGGTTAAAGGCTTTGCCTTCTGCTCAGGTCACAATCCCAGGGTCCTGAG
Source organism: Martes martes (assembly GCF_963455335.1). Classification (NCBI taxonomy): domain Eukaryota; kingdom Metazoa; phylum Chordata; class Mammalia; order Carnivora; family Mustelidae; genus Martes; species Martes martes. The sequence continues at coordinate 43,280,435 of NC_137901.1, read as the reverse complement.
ATTGAGCCCCACGTCGGGCTCTCTGCTCAGCGGGGGCCCTGCTTCCTCCTCTCTCTCTCCCTGCCTCTCTGCCTACTAGTGATCTCTGTCAAATAAATAAATAAAATCTTTAAAAAAAATACTCAAGAAATGAAAATTTTAAGTACAGTCTGGGTATTCTGATCCATCTCTGCAGAATCGCTTCTTGAAATGTTCTGTTTTGTTGTAACAAGAAACACAGAGTAGGATACCATAGGCCAATACTGCCTGTTTCCTGGTTCTACCTATCCAGTCCCTCTGCAGGATGGGAAGCCCCATTCCACACTGGCTATCCAACAGTGAATGACAGCAGTTGGTACCCTGGGGAAGAGCAATTGCAGAGCAGAGTATTTATTTTTTAAAAATGAATATGCAGATCATTCCCTTGCCTTTTTAAGTCAAGGATTCAGGCACTTAATGTAAATTAAATATAGAAAAATTCTAAAATTTATCTGATGCTTTGGAATGAGTTAATGTCATTATAGACCTCCTTTATTTGGCTTATTTGTGGGCTACGTGACAAGGGGTGGAAGTAGTGGCCCCAAACCACTTATCTGAGAAACTGAAATGCAAATTAGAGGGAAACGTGAGGTATAAAAATAGACTATCAGTATAGAGTGAGTAAATGCTAAATACCTAAGAATCCCTAGCACTGCAGCTGAAACTGGTTTGCAGATTATAAAAAAAAAATCCATAGCGGAAATCTGAATCAGGTAATATACATGCATGCATACATACAGCAGAACTGATTATAATCATCAAAACATTACTTGCCTAGAAAGAACACTGTTTTCACTAGTTACTTAACAGTAGGTACTTAGAGTAAGTAGGTACTCAGTAAATAACCAGTTAAAAAATAAATGAGTGAGGCGCCTGGGTAGCTCTTGACTCTTGATCTCAGCTCAGGTCTTGATCTCAGGGTCACGAGTTCAAGCCCCATGTTGGGCTCCACGCTGGGCATGGAGCCTACTTGAAAAAATAAAAAACAAAAAGAATGACAGAGTAAGGATCTCAAGCCCAACTGATAAGCTCTTATTATCACATACTTCTATACAGAACCCCTCCCACCTCCCCGCAAAAAAGTCAACAGGATTTTAAAATGCAGCTTAAAAAAAATGTTGGCTCTATAATAGGAAAACGGGCTGCACACTGTGAATACCAATGACCCAGGAGAAGTTGGAGCAGCACTTTTTCTGGCAAACCCTGCCAGCTGTGGCCAGAGGCACTGAGCTCTTGCAGTACCTTCTTGATGCCAACTGGCTGTGACTTCTTCCTGTCTGCCTCTCCAAGAAAACAATCAGTGTTAATTCCAGTTGGTTATATTATTGATTTTGGTTACTTAAACAGATTTATAATGAAGGAAGGCTATAAATAAGGTTATCAAGAGTTTCTGTTGGTTCTCTTGGTTCTATTATGACTGTGAAAATATTTATCATACATATTCATTAAAAGGTTCCCAAAGCATTTGCTTGTGAAAAAATGAGCTAAAACAAAATTCATTAAAAGTGTACAGGTAGGGGGCGCCTGGGTAGTTCATTTTGTTGAGCATCCAACTCCATTTCGGCTCAGGTCATGACCTCCAGATCTTGATCGAGCCCTATGTCCACCTCCGTGCTCAGTGTGGAGTCTGCTTGAGAGTCTCTGTCCCTCTCCCTTTGCCCCTCCTCGCCTCTCTAAAATAAATAAACAAAATATTTGGGGGGTTGGGTATTTGTTCTATACCATAAACTCTGGTTACATGAAAATTGAGATTATCACTGTTGCTATCTTGAAAGCAAGGGCCATAAACAGGCAATATTTAATTTGCATTCTTTTTCAACTTTTTTTTTTAAATCACAAAGTAATCCAAGAATTTAAACTGTTTTACACCGAACCCCATCATGGAGGTGTTATTATCCTTAATAACAGTCCTAAACTGGGTCCAGAGCATAGTCCTAAAACTGGGTCATGAGAGTAAGTGAAATTATCCTCATCCAAGCAAAGTTATTCTCATTTTTGTAATTAATTCACAAATTGAATTAAGTATACTTTAATAGGAAAAAAATTAACCACCTAAATATACACGGAGATGCAAAACTAAATTTACCATAATAAATTATAAAGTATACTTAAATAATAAGTATACTTAAAATTGACTCCCTTCCACCACCTTTGCATCACGATCTTTTGAAAATTACATTACTTTACCGGAGCAAATTTTCCATGATAAAAATACATGACCTGGAGCCCAAAGTCCAGGGTTACAGTCGTTCTTATACTACTCTTCAGCTGTGTGTCCTTGGGCAAGTCATTTAATCTCTCTGGACCTCATTTCCTTCGACTGTAAACTGAGAAGGTTGTGGTTGCAAGGCTCTAACGTTCCATCCTGTTCTAACAACCTATGAATCTGTGAGAGAGAAAGTTCATAAATATTCCATAATCTTCCTTTTACCAAAATGTTACTTCCAAAAATAGATAACCTTTCATGACACAAAGCAAATGTTATGACAAGGTACTTTTCAATTAATGCAAATTTTAAAGTTACTATTTAAAACAATTCAAAAATAGAGTAGACTCTATCAAGATGTTGTGATTTCAGACATTTCAGAACACAACATAGGGATCGCACGCCAATCAAAAAAAATCTGAATGAAGCAAATTATTAAGTGTGAATTTTAGAGAATTCTGGAATACTTCCAAATTCCTTGTATCCTTTTCAAAATAAGCTTTTTATATGAAGAAATACAGTACTCTTAAACAGAACCCATCAATTATATACATTTAAAGTTTGAAAAAAAATTTTACCCCAATCTTAGAAGAAAAGTTCAATCTGACAACAGAACAAATTTGTATCAGTCACTCAATAAACATTTTTCCCTCTCCTCTAACTTCTGGGGCATGGCCTGTGTCACAGAACTCTACAATAAAAATTCAAATTCAGGAAAACATTCATCCAGGTCATTGAAGAGTCTTTAATTAAAAATACAATCACACTCATTAATAGTGTTATTACAGCCAAAGTATCCTAACACATTGTATAAAGATATTTAAAAATAGGGGACGTCTGGGTGGCTCAGCCAGTGAAGCATCTGCCTTCTACTCAGGTCATGATCCTGGAGTCTCAGGATAGAGACCCACATTGGGCTTCCTGCTCGGTGGGGCGTCTGCTTCTCCATCTGCCCCTCACCCCACTCATACTCTCTCTCTCTCTCAAATAAATAAATAAAACCTTTTTGGGGGAAAAAAAAAAAGAAGATGTTTAAAAATAAAGCTTGAATATAAATGGATTCCTGGTTAACCCTTTCATGACTTAACCAGAAAAATACCCATACACTATGTGATTAATTAATTAAGAATTTATTGTAAAAACAGGAAATACAAACTGCAATGGATAGGCAATGGGTAGAATACGTTCTCTTTAATAATAGTCATAATATTACTTCACTGAAAGGGCTATTCACAAGTTCTCTACTCTGAGATTTTGAATGTAAGATCCTTGAAAATGTTTATTTCTTGCCAGCAGTCACCATCAGCAAATGTCGTGTAGGAAAGTGTTAGTATATGTATCTTATGGGTATCAATTTACAGAGGTACTTCTTCCTCCTATATAGATGTTTTGAACTTATTTTTTCGTTGGAAAAAGAAAAATAAATTGTCTATAGGAATTACTCACTACAGTTATAAATTTATAGATTTAAAAATATCATGTAAAATGCAACTATTAGACAGCAAGGAGGCCCACAAGATCAGCTACTCATCTGTTTCTGAGTTCCAGGGTATCTACCTCACTGAATAGACTCCTTTTTCTGGTTTAAGAAACTGTTGTTTTAAAAACGATTTTCCTATAGAATGGTACCTTACATATCAGCATTTAAAAAAATCAAATTCAACTCCTTACAATAATTTATAATTTTCACTTAGCATCTCTTATTATTTATATCATAGGTAGCAATATATATATATATATATATATATATATATATATATATTTTACAATTTATCTAGTTACACAAATGTTTAGTTAAAACTGTTTTGGGTGTAAGCACAAAAATCAAAACTATGTACAAAAAGGTAAACTGACAGATTAGAAAACACACACACACACAAGCTGAACATTCATTACCAACTCCACGACAAATATTTTCTTAGATGATGAAAAGTCTGGAAACAGTACAACTGAAAAACGTGGTTGGTTTGACAATTAAAAGCAAGGAAAACTAGAATGCAGTACTACAGTATGTTTGCTGTTGAAATATCTTACAAAAACTTGGCATCATTTAAGATGATCAAATTGAAGTTTATCAAGAATAATGTATTATCTGAAGGCCCCTAAAACAAAACAAAACAAAACAAAAATGAACCTGAATCTACAACAAACCATACCCAATACCTATTGATATTGAGTTCGAAATGTTGAAAAATCTGTTAATTCCTGGAGTGACAATTCATGGAATGAGAGAGACGAATGCCTATAGAAACTGTTGAATAGTGATACGTGTAATACAGAAGACTATAAACACTATTACCTAGGGCACTTAAAATGACACGAAACAAAATAAGGAAAAGCCCATTGTAAAATAATATAGAAAAACTGAATAAATAACTTAATAGGATCATTATATATATGTCAGATTACTGATTAATATTAGTACAAACCTGGCATTGACAAGCAGGGTTAATTTTCCTAATATTTAAGAGTTACAAATGAGCACATGAGAGTTCTCAATTGTGTAAACAAGCAGTCAATAATACTAAGAAGGTGGCAGGAAGAGTGCAGACATTCAGAAAGGCAGCTGTCAAAAGAGGTATGTTTCCCCTGGGGGAGGAAAAGTAAAAAAGTTTTTATGCATTTTAATTAGCCTGCTTGCAAAAGAAAAATCAGGTGAATACTACTAATTATCACCTTCCAGCCCCACTAACACTTTGTAGTCTAGCAAAAAGGAAGAAAAGGGAACTAAATAAATAAATAAATAATAATAAACCAAGAAAGAAAAACACCCTCCCACTCCAAGCCATTAAAAAAAAAAAAAACAAGGCTTCCTCTAGCATCCTTCCAGCAGCTACTGACAAGATTTATCTTCAAAGAACTTTCTTGTTTACAATACAAATCTTCCCCTCTGTTACAAATTAAACCCAATTATCTGGTGAACAGTTTCCATAATAAAACCTGATAGACAGAGGAAGCGGTAACCTTTCCATCCCCTCCCCCACAACTTGATAGCCTGCAGGTTTCAAGCAGCAAAAACCACTCCTACTTATCCCATTAACACATAGGTGTTGAGAGGGCACAGAAACCCCTGGAAAGATAAATGGCCTCATTTTCCTTGGAACAGGCTTTTGAGACAACTTCCAAAGATCGGAAAAAATGCTGAAAACTCTCAGTTGCTTATTTGATCCATAAATTTAAAAACTACTATGGGAAACATAACATCTACGGAAAAGCATCATTAACTCTGGTCAATGGAATCTACAGTCGTTGGGAGAGCTAGTCATTGCTGAAGGACAAACCGCAAAGACTCTACGAAACAGATCCATCTGTTGAGATAGCAAATAGATGAAATGCAATCACAGACGCTTGAGTCCTGGCCAATTCTAAGTCACCCTGACAGACCGGGGCTCAGCCTTTAATCAGGCAGCTGCTCAAAGACACATTTGTGTCCCTTTAACAGTCAAACACAACTCTTGCCTGATGAGGAACTACCGAAAATCAAGTTTATTCTAAGACCTCAAGATGCATTTGTGCGTGCCTGATATACACACACCTCGACTACAAAGTTACAAACTCTACTTTATTCTCTGATAATATTTTGCATGAGGCACATGACTTCTCAGAAGGTTTTTTTTTTTTTTTAAAGATTTAATTAATTTATTTATTTGACAGAGAGATCACAAGTAGGCAGAGAGACAGGCAGAGAGAGAGGGGGAAGCAGGCTCCCAGCTGAGCAGAGAGCCCGATGCGCGACTCCATCCCAGGACCCTGGGATCATGACCTGAGCCGAAGGCAGAGGCCTTAACCCACTGAGCCACCCAGACGTCCCAGAAGGCTTGTTTTTAACTAGCATTTTCTATGGATGTGTGCTCTGCTATGAGAAAACATCAGAGGTACTCTAAAAACAAAAACAAAAACAAAAGGTCATGGTTAGAATAGAATGGCTTTTCCCAAATTTTCTTCACCTTAACTAGAAGGAGGGGTAAGGTCTAAACAAATAACAGAAACTTCCCTCTCTTCCCTTGCGGTTTGCAGAATTCCATTTAACTGACCATCAAGAAAGGCAGAATAAAAGAAAAATATCCAAGAACCGTGAAAGCTCAACAAGCTTTGTTCATGTTCAACATTAAATAATCCTTTGACAACATGACAGCACCTTCTCCAGTACTAAAAGCATTATGATTAATCTTATTAAACCAGCATCTGAACCATAGCCACCGAGTGATGGGCAAATAATTAGATAACTAATGACATAAATACTACATTAACAAATTCCTATTACTAGAGCTAGTAAGGAGCAAAAGAGGAGATTTCATTCTTGAAATGCCCAGTACAAAATAAGAAAATTTTCTATAGAAGGGAAATGAATACAAAATAAATACAGTTTTGGTAGACTGGCCTGTGACCCTAAGTAGCCTTTTTCTTTTCTTTTAGTTTTTAACACTGTTATGACAGAAATGTTCTACTAATTTACAAAGAACTGACAAATAAAACATGGGATGCCGTGTAGTTTTAAGTTGGAGAATCCCTATATCCCCGCATGTTTAGAAGTAAAGGGTAATGCTTTCTTCCTCCTTACACAGCACATGAAAGATTTAAGACGAAAGGTTCACTGAGCATAAGGAAAACTTCAAGTGGAATTCATTGACCACATCCCCTTTTAAGTATAATAATAATGAACAAAACAATACATGAGCTAGGTACGGAACAATCACATAAATAAGACACTTTGGGCTATTAGTCTTAAGAACTGGGGAGTGATTTATTATGTGCAATATTATGTGCACACTTCAATATCATTGTAGACAGAACCAAGTCTTAGTTTCAAGGTGATTTCACAAATAACTAATGTCAAAATCTCCTTGACACTTTTCCCTACTACTTTGGAAAATGAAACTCTGGGGAAAAAAAAAAATCTTCCATGTCTAGATAATCAGAAGATCAGGAGGAAAGCTTCTTCTATTGTTTATACAATTACATTTTAAGTCTTATTATCATTAAATGCAGATACATGATGCCAACACTTAAGGGAGCTGTTAATTCCTTTCATATGCCAAAACAGTGTTTTGAAAAATGCTGGTTAAAAAATGTAATTCCCTTCCTTTTTCTGAATGATTGGCCAAGAATTTACATACCATGCTTCTGGAGAAGATCATTTTTGACAGAAGGAATTGTCATGGCAAGAGTATACAAACACAGGGCCATATGGTGTCCTTTCTTGAGATAAGAGGAAAAAGGCAATAAACCTGACACACTTAGGAGTTTATTCCCTTTCTAAATTATGAACTTGATGCTATCCATGTTAACGCAGAAAGTAAGACCACGCTCACACGGTACTAATTACACACAGGACCCATGTCATTATGTCCACCGTGCAGCACCATCTTCTGGTTAATTCTGCTTTGTTGTAGTTCCAGTCAAAGACTAACACAAAAACACATTTCCCTACATGGGACTCTCAATCAACCACATTCTTTCACTGCATCAATTATTTCTTTGTCTTCACCTTTGCTCCCCAATCCAAAAGTAATGGATCTGCTCTGCAAACTCGTGGGCCATCCTCTCTGAGCAACAGGACGTATCAGGAGAGGGATAACGAATGTACATCCTATTGAGACCTAAAGGTAGACTGGCAAAGCCCTTCTGCTGGTAAAGGATAATGACAAACATAAAATAAATGCGCAAAGTGCTAAAGCGAATGTGTTATTTACCGTTATTTACCGCTTCAAGAGTTCAAAGGAGAAAGATGCCTTATGGTTCTGCAGGCTGCAGTGGAAACTGAGGCCAGAGGCAGGTGGCTAGACTTGGCCAAGGGTATCCAGCTGAACAGGACAAAGCTGGCTGTAGAACCCAAATCACTATTCTCCAATCTGTGACTTCTCCACGGTCCATTTTGTAGAAGCAGGAGGACTTAAGGTAAGTCCAGCTGAACTGGGTTAGTATGACAGAGAAATGAGAGAGGACAAAACCATCCGTGCAGAGTCACAGAAGGTGGGCCTTTCTGCTTAGTTGCATAAGAGGAAGAGAGTTCTTATCAACTCCCCTATCAATTCCCAAGGCTGACCCTCAGTGACTCTCCTGGCCTACTTACAGGCCTTGGACATGGGCAGGACAAACACTGCTGGGGAAGAAAACAGCGGAGCTGGGCTTCTATTATCAAATCTCTGAGCCTTAGCAGGTTGGCCTCAGCCTCACCCTCACTCCCCGAGCCTGCCTGCTGACCTAGATGGAGAAGCGTCAGAGCATGGGATTCGCACGCGCCCGTGGGCCTGCGCCCCTCCCCCCACCCCAGCAGTCCAACCGCATGTTCCTTCTTTTCTCTTTGCTTTCATCTGGGTTTTGAACGTTACTTAACACAACCTTGAAATAGAAGTTGCTTTTTTGAAGATTAAAAACATATGTGTTTGAGGTAATAACACTGTCCACGTTAAAAAAAGAAAGAACTCTGTGCTATAATTTGTGCGAGCAAAAAGAATCTCGGGAAATCATCTACCCAAGACCTATCTTTTCATACATGAAGTAACCGAAGACCAGAGAGGCAGATGTTGTTTCTTTGAAATTAAAACCACTGAGTTCTTAGATGTCTTGATCTGCTCGTCACGTTTTGAGTGAGGAGAGTCGAGTGCGGTCAGAAAGAACACTACACTCCGGTGTCAGAGAGTCAAGTTTTGGTTGAACCCGTGCTGCCCACTGGCCTGGGGACTCGAAAAACGTGTTTCCTTTCTTTAAAAGCAGTTTGCCAGTAAGCAACAAGGAAAGATAGAGAGCTTGGAAGAGATATCTCTAGAGTCTTCTCCCCCAGACCTAAAGTTCTGTGATTCTGTTACGCACTGAACAAGAGTAAACGAGAACAAAGTGTAAAAGCTGCATTGCATACGTAACGATTACTTTTAAAATTCTAAGAAGGGTGTCACAAGCGTACACTTATTTTTTACATATTACTTTCCCAGCCTCTGTGACACATACATATTTTTATATCTACAAAACCAGAAGGACAGCATGACCTTAGCATTTACGGGTAACGGACAATGAGCCTGACAGACAATTAGCTGTTAAGAGTTAGATATATTTAGCATTTAAGAAATGTACTATCAGTACACTGAAAGTATTTGGAAAGTTTCGTCATCAGTAGATAGAGCATGAATCATGTCTGTGTCACTACCCAACCACTTGTCTAATCTCTTTCACTGTGAGTGCAAGACGCCATGTCTCCAGAGCTGGTTTATTTCATATTTCAACCCCATGGTCACAGACAAATGCACTGATCCAAAAGAAAACGGACTTTCTTTATTCACTGTCCTCAGATGGGTCAGTTATGTCTGGGCCTGCGGAATTCCACACTGGGATCTTAATGAGCAGGAAAGCCTTCCGTGCAAACCTCTGCAGAAAGGACACCAAATGGCCCCTGAAAATCCAGGCCCAAATTCCTTTGAAGGAGGCACCAAGGTGATGGATTTGACAAAAGGCTGCAAAGTGTATGTGGAACTTCACTAAAGCTTCAAACACTCTGAAATTACCAGTCTGGTTTCTGGGGGAAAAAAAAAGTTTCATAGTGCTCATTTGGTCATCTTCTAGTTTTTAATAACCTCTTCTTCCATGAAGTGAAGTACGTGGTTCCTTCCAAATGTCCTCTAATTGTTAACTCAGGATCCATCTTAAAAGAAAAAGGGGAAAAAAAACAAAAAACAAAAAACCACTTCCAGAGGATCCTTGCCCACGAAGTAGCAGATTTACAAACTCAAACAGGTAGATCCCCCCAAAACCCCACAAAAACCCAAACCCTCAAACATGCAGATCAAAGCCCATACTCTAAGTCCCCTTATCTCTGCAGGCTGGTGAGCAAACAAGACACAGCCATTGGAAGTGTGTCCACTAATTCCCTTTCTCTCTCTCTCTCTCTCTCTCTCTCTCTCTTTTTAATTGTGTTATGTTACTAATTCTCTTCAGGAAGAAAAGTCAAAGGCACCGAGATAACACAGGAAAGAAAATCAAGAAGGCCAAATTGGTGGAATAAACCAACAAAAAAAAAGTGTTTAAATATATACCACTTTTTGTGTTAAAATTTAAGACAACTACAGAAGTGGGTGAAAGTATAGGGAAGTATTCAAAGAATGTGAAGAAAGTATTCTTTCAACACAATCTATATTGACCTGGCCTTGAAAATACTGAATCTGTGTGCAAAAGGGCAAAGAAAGTGGAGAGCAGAGTTCAGGGCAGTGCTGCCCAGTGGAAATACTAAGTAATTTAAAAGTTTCCAGCAGCCAGTTTAAAAAGGTGAAAAGAAACAGGTGAAATTAATTTACATAGCATATGATATTTAACCCAACATATCTAAAATATTATACTTCCTGTATATAATTGTTATTAAAAAAAGAGACATTTTACATTCATTTTTTTTTATACTTGGGCTTCAAAATCTGGAGTAGCCACATTATAAATGTTCCAGAGCTATAGCTACTGACTGTCATACTGAACATAACATTTAAATACATACATAGTTAATTACCTGGAAGGTAGAAGTGTCAATATGCTATGATAAGCCAGGAAAAGGAAGAAAAAAAGAGAAAGAAAAAGAAAAAGCGTATATTTACCAAAGGTGTGGCACAATGACTCTCTGCTGCCTGAGAAGGGAAGGTAACAGAGGGAGAGATGAGGCACAAACGAAAGGTGAATGATTTAAATTTAAACATTAGAAAGAACCCGATCTCTAATGGGACTGAAACATTTTTACTACAGGCATTTACACAGAATCTTCTTGGAATACTGTATAAAATGAGCATGATTTTTAAATGTAACTCTAAATTAGCTCTGGAAAGAAGATAGGGAATATGGAATACTACTGCCATCTATTCCTTCAAGCTTTGAATGATGACTTCCAAAGCATATAAAAATTTACCTTCCCTAAAAGACTGAGGCATTTATATAAACCCCGAAGTAGCATAATGAAGATATGCATTTTCCTTTGAAAAAAAAAAAATAAGGAAAAACATCAATCTATTGAAAAGGAAGAAGGGGAAAGACTATGTATAACAAGAGTAGTCATTTGGAAAGAAAACAGATTCATAGTATTTAGTACTGTTATCCTATGCTCCCCAACAGTTAAAATGGTAGGTGGGATAAGAGAGCCAGATTCTAAAATATTTCCTATTTATTCCAGGCCTATTTATCCACCTACTAACTATTTCTTTCCATGGATTCTCCAACATACAATCTGTACAGATAGATGTGTTTAGTAAGAAAAAAAAATAAGTGATTAAATATTTCATATCTGGATTGCTTAAGCTTTTATTTGAACTTGTTTTTAAATTTAATTGACAACTGCTGAGCGGTAAAGTGCGCTTTTGTTTCATTTAAACTGTGTTCTTCTCCTTTAAGTTCTAAGCCATGTAGCTGTCAAAGATGTTTTTACTAATGACTCACCTATCAAGCTGTAGTTCAGCACTGGCATTATCTGGATTTGGTGTCAGTAAAATACTCAGGTTACTATGTCATGAGAGGTTTGAGTTATGCAGCCTCTAAATTTTGAGGCCTTGAGTCTGTTATTAACAGGCCATGACCTTAGGCATATTGTGACCTTTGGCTCAATCTGTCCGTCTTCTAAAAATATCAGTGTAATACTCTCCATCTAAATTGTAGGCTGCCTTCATAAAGGAAAGCAAATTGTTGGAAAACATCTTACAATGAACAGTGCTGAGGTTAGCTCCTGTTTGTCCCAAGTGTCTCAGCTTCCAGCAGTTCTCAACCATTTTCTTGCCTAACTCAGCTGAGGATTTGATATGACAAATCCCTAAGAAGAAGAGGGAGTCCTAAATGATAATTCAAAGTGATGATGTCAAAGGGGACAGTGCCATCCCCCATGCTATCACTCCTAGAGAATGTATCTTATCTGTTAAAATTCACTGAGTCAGGAATCCAGGCATGCCGGGAGTCTTCAGCCTCTACTTGAACCCTGGGAACCAAAGTGAAAGCCTGGGAAAAAACTGGGGCTACGTGGAGAGTACTCATTCCCATACAGGAGTTATGGATGAAAGATCTTAAGGAAAGTTCCTGGCAAAGATATCCCTACACACAAGATGCCACAGGGATCACTTCCAATAAGAAATACCATGTGGGAAGGGGATGTGAGTTATAGCATTTTGTTTCCTGCCCTATTCTTCATGCCCACTAACCTGGAAGATGCAGGACTGTCCTCACTGTGAATCACCATGCTTCTCTGGGGCTGACCATTGTGGCACCCATAAGGGACAAGGGAGAGGAAATCAAATTAGTCACCACCTAAGGGTTCTCAAACACAGGCCAGGATTTCTCACCAGCTGGTGACAAAGCTTCCCACTAGTTACTGGTATCTTTCTCGGAGAATTTCCTGATATCTGGGCCTCTGGCTGCATCATCCTGATGATCACCGGAGAGTCAGTAAGAACCACCTCTCATTAGAACCACACCAGAATCATTCCAACCAATTCACTGGTCAGCTTTCCAGTTTGCCCAGGATATTCCAAAGTCAAGTAAGCTTTTATACAAGCATGCTTCTATGAATTAGAATTTGAACAAAGACCTTTTCTAAGTGACAAAACAGATGGGCCATCTGAACTCCATCTCACCTTGTACGATGTGGTCTAGATCTGTCGAACATGTATCAAGAAAACCGATATTGCATTTTTATTGGTTTCCATCCCTATTCCTCCTTGAGAAGGCTTATCCTTTACTTGGATATTTCTGGTGTTAAATGGTGATAACAATTAAAACATAAAGCAGTGGGTTCTCAATTGTGGGTGATTCTGCCCTCCAGCAAACTTTTGGCACTCTTTGGAGATATTTTTGGTTATCACAACTGGGACACCTAATGGGTGGAGATCAGGGATGTTACTACACGTCAATGCCCGGAATAGTCCCACACATCAAAGAATGATCTATTTCAGAATGTGAATAATGCCAAGGTTGAGAAACCCAAGCAAAAGTCTTCATTAGGTGATTTTTTTGAAATTTTACTCATTTTTTAAATCCCAGTGACCTGAGATTGCTAGGCTAACAAGGACGAGTTGTCAGGAAGAGATGAACAGTTGATAAGAGTTCAATAATCAAAGAATTTTTGAACTAGATAACTCTGAAACCTGAGTTATCTATAAGAATGATAATAGATGATCTACCTACATTTTGTTTCAAATTTTACTACCTGCATAACTTATTTTCTGATCAAACTCTATGTATTACTTTGAATGTCCTTTTATGAACCAAATTTTGGGTCACACTACATGGACTTTAGTACAAAACAGTTCCTCAACGAAATAGCTATCCTGATAAGAAGTGAGTTCCCTATCACTATATGATTTTAAGTGGAGAGGGAATGACCAGGCATGTGCCTATTTTAAAAGAACTCCCAAAAGGCCCAAGAAGTAACTGAGATTATATCAAGGGTCACTGACATTCAAGGTTTTTCTATAAAACCAATTAATAACAAAGACTATACGTTTCACACTCTTTCAAACAACTCTGCCACTTGTGAAGTTTTCACGCTATTTGTCTCTGATCCTGAGTCCAGAACCCATGTGATGGCAGACAAGGAAAACATAGTTTGAATGACTCCTAGTCTGAACTCCTGACTTCATGAACCAAACCAGACCTTACTAAAAGTAACTGAGTTACCTATAAGGGTCAATACAGGCATACTCCAAGGGAATAGCTGTTTGTTTAATGGACTAAGTACCTGTCTTAGGAATGAAGAAAGAGTCGGCATTTCATCTTTTTTAAAAACTCAATTACTAACATTTTGTAGGCGGGGTAGGATTCATTAAGTAGCTTCGTCTCCCACAACTGTGCCCACAATCTGGTTTTCATACTTTCCTTCCTGTACCAATTACAGTGTATTTAAAATTAATCCTCTAACTTCTGAAGTTTGAAAAGTGGCTTGTTTACTCTTACTCATTTCTTTTTCACACTGATATTTAATATTCCCCTGAAATTGAAATTGATTGTTACTAACAAAAGGGGAAGCAATGACACATAAAGAGAGATCCATTTGTTAAAAAGACCAAATTGGTCCAAACAAGATGAGTTGAAACTGGAAATACCAACCCCAGATTAAGTAAACCAAGTCCATATGGCTAGACATGTGATCCAAGGGGACGATGGCTGAAGTAAAAATATACAACTGGGACAAATGTTCACAACCAGCAGGTCAGAGACAACCCTTCCAGGCTGGCCAGCTGGCCCCTTACCCACAGAGGACACGCAACTGCAGGGCTCCCCCAACAGCTTCACTCGGGAGCTGGTTCAAGGAGAGTCTAGAATGCTCCTAAAACACACTAGCAGCAAGGGGCTGCATGCCAACACCCCGGGGACTGGAGCTTAACATTGCTAGGTCACAAAGTTTATTCATGAGCAGTTGAAACCCTCGAGAAAGTTATGCAGCGTTAGGACAAATTATATAGATTTGGGCGCCAATCCTGCCTTTTTTTTTTTTTTTTTTAATAGGACATGGCTTCAAAAAGTGCTGATTTTTTTTGTTGTATTTTGTGTTATCTTTAAGATAAAAGGGACCAGTGCCATGCTAATTACGGACTTGAGTGCAATCTTAGTAGTCAGAGTGCAAGCCCTGCATTTTACAAATAAAAAAACAGGCACCAAGAGATAGTACACACCATAATAGGGTTACACGGAAGTTAGGAGCTCAGATGACCCTGAAACCCAAGTTTCTGGACTCGGGGATGATTGCTTTCTAGCATGTCAGGGTACCTGTCATCTAACTCATAGGCACAATCCCGGGGGAAAGTGTTTAAGAGCTGTCATATATCCCAACCTTAGCATTTCATTTGACTTAATATATTAAAAATAAAAGCAAAGAATAGGGACATGATACCTCCATCTTTATTTAAACCTTATCTGCCCTCCTGACAAGTCTGGGGCAACACAGACATTTTCCTTTTCTGTTTTTTCTGTTGAGTTTTATTTTTTCCCAATGATGGGATTCTACCCATATCATAAACCAAAATCTTCAAGAGTTGCCTATATGATAATTAATATTCACATGCCTCTATATTAGACATAGAATAAAAGGAGGTTGAAAGAAGAGCAAGAAACAAAGGGACAGAAGTGCAACAGGGAAACAGGGATTAGGAAGAAGTGCTGATTGTGCCCCATGTGCTGAAGCATATTTACAGCCAAGTAAAATGTTCCATCTTCTAGTATACATGATTTTTTTTTAAAGTTTATTTTCTTTAGTAATTTCTATACCCAACGTGAAGTTCGAACCCATGACCTCAAGAACAAGAGTCACATGCTCTACCAACTGAGCCAGCCAGCAGGCACCCCATTACACATGATTTTTAATAACATTAATATTAGTCCTCCCTATTCTAATGTAATCAAAGAAAATGATAACCCATTTCAAATGAATACTGTTTAAAAAAAAAAAAATCCAAAGTTCTCATTAAAGAATGACCAAAAAAGAAAAAAAAGAAAGATAAAACTGGGCGAACCAGTGTTCTCTTGTTTTTTATAATGCGGCTTAAGGTTTGATTAGTAGGTGTTTGGCTGTGTGTGTGTGTCTGTGTGTGGATATGCCCTGACTTCAGGTTGTGAGCAGTATGAAGGTCACATAAGGTTTGCTGGGGATTTTAAGAATAAAACCCAAATTGTGCACCTAAGGAAGGCTTAGTCAGTATACCTTAATTACTTAGTTACTGATGTATGTAATATGCATTAAAACCAGCTTTTTATTTCTTAAAGACCATTACAAAAATTCAGAAGTTACACTCTGATTAAACGGGAAAATTTTAAATCTGATTTAAGAGAATAGGCATAATTACTAGGTAAAAGAATATTTTATGGTCAAAAGAAGGAATTTTCTAAATCCTGAAAATTCTTTTTTAAATAAGCACCAATAAAGTTTCTTTCCTTGTTCCCAGACATACCCATTTATGACACTGGGGGCAACTTCATAATCCATCAGAAAATTCAAAACCAAAAAACAATCCAAGGAACATAAATAAAGAATTTGAACCTTTAAGAAATTTTCCCACCATTGCTACAACGAGATCAAGAGTGAATCCTGTTCAGGGAATATGGTGCAGAGCAGACTCTGAGTGAATGCGGAAGAGACTCTGGGGCAAAGATCCCTTGATTTCCACCAGGTACAGTCATTATTGGCAAGGCCAGCCTTTCAGAGGGGTGTAAAACCTTTAATTTTTTTTGAAATTTTAGTAAATTTTTATTTTTATTAACATATAATGTATTATTAGCCCCAGGGGCGTAAAACCTTTATTGCTTAGAGCTTATGTCCAACTTATTTTGTATGCCATGCAGTGCCTGGCACAGGACCCTCCCTTAAGAGAGCTTCATAAAGAACTGAAATGAGTGAATAAATAAAGCAATATTCAAGGAGTAATCAGACACAGACCACCCTTAACCAGCTAGGAAACAAACAGATCTCCGTCAGAAATTAAGTGTCCTCTACCGCACAACCCAAGTCCTCAGAGATTAAAATTCTGGACTCTGAGATCATCAAATTTTCCAATTGAAGGAGATGTCTTATGCATAATTTATAAACCATTCAATAATGCCTTAGTATCAAGCAATATTGAGCAGACATTCAATAAATGATCCATAATAATGTTAACTATAGAAAATGGCATTTCTGCTATTTACATGCACCAGCTCTTTTGTGCCCCGGGACAAAAACTATAACCCAATATCCATTCTTACCTACTTTCAAAGTAAAAGAATTTTTAGCTGGGCATACTGCAGCTCAGAATAGAGAGTTCATTTCCTTGCCTCCCTTAGGTTGTTGTGCCTTAGAAGAAATCTCTGGCTAAAGGGACGCCAGGGTGAGTGACATGTGCAACTTCCAGATCACGCCTTTAAAAAGAAGGGGCATTCTCCTCTTTCCAGCTGCCTAGACTGTGGACTTGACTACTAGCCATCTTGGAATGCAAATGAGAGCATCACTCTAGGAAGGCAAAACAGTGACGAAGAGGAAACCTGGATCTCTGGATAACTTCACAGAAGAAAGCCCCCTAACTTCCCTAAATGCTGATGTCCAAATGACCACCTGTGAGAGAAATAAACTTCTTTCCCAAGTTACTACCATTTCTAGGTCTTGTTTCACACAGTCAGATTTGTATATTACCTAATTCATAAAGCAAGTGAACAAAAGCCACTTCTTTTAATTATTCCTAAGTACTCTGTCCAACTAATTTCTCTGTCTCTCTCACACACACACAATTGGAACAAGGGACAGAGACACACATAGGTCTGTAGTACGTGTGTGCATAGGTCCAATCATTTTCAGATGCCATATCTGGCCCATACCAAAGGCCCAAAACATTTCTTAAACTCCCTCCCCCTTAATGCATTCCTCTGCACTGGAGGCTTAGAAATATGGCTAGTTGAGAATTTGAGCAAAGAAATTACAGAATATTCAGTAATAGAAAAGATACAGATTTTGATACGTAAGTTGTATGTATCACTTAGTTTTCCCCTGAAGTTTTGCTGTTACGTAGTCCTAGACATAAAACAAATATATGCCTGTTTATGACCAAAAATTGGTATTTCATCCAATAGTAGTACATGGCTAGACAGAACGTGTGTATTTAGAAGGTGAGACATGACCATAATAAAGAAGATAGATGAACAGGAGTATAAAAGAGATAGATATAAAAGGAAGGCATGATTTATGCCCAGGCCAGACAGAAAACCTATGGTACTTCATCGACCTCATCTAACCTGTCCTAGAGTGTAACCAAAGAGTGAAAGAACAGTATTGAAGAAATACTCAGACACAACATACACAGATACCAACCAGACTATCAAGAAGCGGTCTTGTTGTTGTTATTTCCTTTGAGAACAATTTCCTGATTAGAAAATTAAAATTGTTTATCAAGGGTTTTGGCCCTTCTCAAGAGAAAGCACCTTTGGCCACCAGTGTAAACTTTTATTCACGGAATCCGACTGTCCCCACAGGCACTGTCTCAGCTGATAGCTAATAGGCTCAGTTCAAGTCAAGGACAAATAGAGAAACCCATGGAAACCACAGGGAAATACTAATGTTATTCTGTGCAGTTTCACCTAAGTATCCAGTACTTAGACTATGTTTTACTCAATAGCTAGCTTTCAATCAGCTAAAAACGACCACAAGAAATCCTCAACCTTCTGATTACTCAGGGGTGAAGGGTCAATAGAAAACACCTAAATAAACCGAATTGTCCAGCACATCATTACAAATGACATATGAAAACATGTGAATGTTTTCTTAAAGAAACACATATTTTCATCTTAACCACCCTATTTAAACTATTCTCAGGGGCCTCAAAGACTGCCCCTTCACCAGATGCAACCTTTTCATTATGTCTCGTTTTTCTTGGCTTCCCTGCAGTATTTCAACTCTTTGGTCATTCCTTAACTCTTCAGATTTTCTTTGTCCTTAACTTATGTTGTGCTAATTTCCCTCTAACCTCCTTTAGCTCCACATTTGGGTCCCATGATTCAGTCTTCCACATTCTTTTCTTTTCTCTAGATTCCAGTCTCAAAGGGCCAACTTGAACTATAGATTCTCGAAACTCTTCCCCAATTCTAGTAAACCCAAGCCACAGCTGTTGGAAGTCTCCCCACCCCCTTAGTTACTTTTCCAACAATCGGAATTCTTTATCCTTTTTCATCAATCCAGCAGAAATTTGAGTATTGACTGTGTGCCTGGATTAGGGTTACCAAGAAAAACGAGGTCGCTAGAGTACCATAAGATAGAACCACACTCACATTACTGAGGTCAACCATAAAGGGTTGGACTGGGGGTAACGAAAGCACCTCTCCCCGTGGGGGTTCATAAAGTTTCAATATTTGACCTGGGTTTTATAAAATTCACAAGTAGAGGAATTAGCAGGACAGAGTGGGAGAGAGGGCAACAAGGGTACCAGTGATATGTACAAAGGTACATTGATGACAGAGGGCAGGAATTATACACGCTTTACTCAGCAGAGCTACAACTCAAGATGCCAAGAGGGGAGGATGGTTTTCCTTTATCATTCTCGATCTTGAACCCTTGCTGCTTCCTTATTTCAGGTAATACTGTCAGTGCTCGTCTAGTTTCTTCTATCTTGAAAATCTTAAGCTCCCTTCTCCTCCTGGTACCTCATGCCCAACAAATCCCAAGCAGAAAATCCTAGTTGGTTTCATCTAATTCATACCTAAGTTCCAAGGCCAAGCTCAAGTGCCATGTCTCTAGGAAGCTTTTCCAACCTCCACCACAGACACAAGTAACCACTCCTTCAGGGATCCCTAATACTTCAGCTCTCTGTATTCATCCTCAGCACCATGATTTGAGAGAAAGCTCACAGAACACATATCTATGTCTAGTCACATCTGCATTTTGGTGTTTTTACACAGCACATACTCAAAGATGTCACCTTTTCTCCAAGCAGTTTTTTAAATGTACTATTCATCTTTACACTGACTCTTATTATAGAGAGTATTTTAACACCTTCATATTACTCTATTAGCAAAGTCATCATCAATTCAGTTAGCTAAGTTGTCTTTTATTATTATTTTTTAATGAACGCACTCCATGGAAGGAAGGGGTACCTAGGCCATTTGCCAAATTCCTTCCAAGTCTAGAATTCTAGTATTCCACCTCATAAATATGGTTAACTAAAAATTATTAGTGTTAAGATTTCTAATTTTAAGACACTGAGAAGTAACTTTTAAATCAACACTATAAGGAGATTTCTCCAAACTTTTTTCTTTTTTTTTCTTCAAACACAACTCCTTTTTGTTTTGCTTTGTTTTTTTAAGATTTTATTTATTTATTTGAGAGAGAGAAGGAGAGCACAAGTAGGCAGAGTGGCAGGCAGAGGGAGAGGGAGAAACAGACTCCCCACCGAGCAGGGAGCCCAATGTGGTCCTGGATCCCAGGACCCTGGGATCATGACCTGAGCCGAAGGCAGCCGCTTAACCGACTGAGCCCCAACCACAACTCCTTTAGCACGCTAGAAGTCATGCACCTCATTCTTACCTAAGAATATAAACATCATCTTACAACCCTTAAATGGAAACTAAAGAATAGAAATTCTTCAATGGGCCTCATCTTAATGATTTAACTGTAGTCTATTAAAAATAAGCAATTAAAAAAAAAAAGCAATTCCTAATAAATAGGACAACCTCTATCGAGATAGGATTTTTCCAGCAAAAACAACCTGAGGACATTTCTGGGTGATGATGGAAGTTCATAAAAAACACACAAAGATGTAAGAGCCAACAAGGTGACAAACTGGGCTTTAACACCTTATACAAGGGATCAATTTTCATATCTCAGTTCCGTCTATCTCAACGCCAAGTGTTAGAAAACTGATATCCCAAACACTCTAAAACACTCCTCCAAATACACAGAGCTCTTTAAAGCTAAGATGAAAGCTGCTAAAAAGTCTAACAGCAAATCCTGAACAAAGCATAAAAACCCAGAAAGAAAGTACAATAGATTCCAATTTGTTTTATTCATGTTGCATATAAATGAATCTATGTTAAAATTACAGTTGACAGATTACCTCTCCAGTGCTATGATAATCCATACACTTTCCACAATCGTGCTGCTAACCTGTGGGCATACTTTCATAAAACGAAGGATTTTATTCAAAACCACTTAGCAGCAATCATCTTATGTGATTAAGTCATGATATTAACTGAAACAGTATTTTGCTGATACTCGGTTTTTCTTTCCGGAATCACATGGTTTCTCTTCATTCCTTCTTCATTATTCTGGAGGATGGGTCTTGGGACAAATCGGGGGAGTGAGCTTTGGGAAAGCCTGTCTGGAGGGAGCTCCAAAGTGTTGCTCTGTCCTTGGTAATAAGAGAAAAAACCAAAAATCTCAAACGTAATTGTGATTGTGCTTTGGAATAGGAAAACAGACACCTTCCTAGCCCGAGAGTGGAGGCAACTGGAACACAGACTTCATTACACTGTATTGATCTCACTAAATAAAGGGTTCTAAATGTATTGATCAGCTTGGATTAAACCCCTAACTGTTTGCAGGACCATGCACGATGTGAAGGCTGGTTCACTGAACACGGAAGAGCACAAAGCACTTTTGTTCTTGGACGGCCACAGAGCAGTATTTTACACTAAGTAGTAGATTAACATGATTAAAATAATAGACAGCATTCAGTTAGAGAACAGGCAGGGAGATAAAAACTGTATGAAATTCAAAGATTTCTTGGTTTTAAAAATGATGTAGCAGTAACTTGAAGGTAAAATGACTTTTGAAAGAGGAATATTTTCATATTTCCAAACAGAAAGGCAATTCTGCCTCCTTGATAAAGTTGTGCTCTTGAAAACCCCAAAAGATGTTTGCAGTGACTTTTTTTAATGATAACTATGCAGCGGCTCCCCCCACCCTGTCACTTTCACTATTACTGTAAGATGGTGCACGCAAGGAAGGGCAAATCCCAGATTAATGTTAAGGTTCGTTTTGTACATCTGCTCATTTCCATTTGGAAGAACATGATTTTCTTTAGTCAAACTCAATTTTCATTCAAAATAAGCCTGAATATGCTGCGAACTGATCTTATTACAATAAAATGTTGCTGCCAGAATTTCCAGGAGGCTTTAATCTCAGAAAAAGAGAAACCGTGCCCCTTTATGCTGGTTTTCAGAACACAGGCCGAGCATGTGCTTCCAAATTTTGTTAGTGTTCATCTTTACACTTTCGAAAACTTCTCAGTTTTAAAACAATAAAAGGTTTTCTAAACATCAGCCCAGGGAGTATTTCCAGAAAGTTTTTCTACCTTCCTTCTAAATTCAAAGGGTTAAATACTGACGTACGACCACATTCACCCATTATTCTTACTCTACCATTACTACTCCAATATTTTGGTATTTAAAAGAGGATGGCAATAATTTAGTATTAAATCACTACGTTAATCTCTCCAATATTTCTTGTCTTTTCAACCTCACTGACTAATAATGATTCAAGGATGACTCACTTAACGAAATAAAGTAACTGGCTGTAGCTGGGAAAGGGGGTGGGAGGGGGACCAGCCCAGGAACTGAATTCAAACTTGAATGCAGTCCAGATCTCGGTTTAGCTTCCAAAGGGCTGCACAGTACAGTATCAGGCAAGTTGCTATGCCTATGAGCTTCTGTATTATGGAGCAGACACTGCCTACACACTGGGTTCGTTCTAAAGTTTTAAGGTAATTATTTGAAAACACCATTAGAGACAAACATTAGTTATTTTAGAAGCTGCCTATGGTTTAGATTCTAATACCTTATGTCCACTTTATCTGGAGAATACCATAGCTGTTACACAAATATTAAGGACATTGTAGATGGGGAAGAGGAGGGGAGAGACTTCCACTTTAACATTTATGTTCCACTATATCACATACGAGGAAACTCTTCAAGTTCCTCCCTGTGAAGGTCGAAAAGCCAGAAAACATTACTGTTCAGCCATTGATTTTAACCAATATTTACAAAATACCTAGAATGAATAAAGTAGCTGTTGTTTCTCAGTTAACACAGTGAATGCAAAAACTATTATCTGCCTGCAGTGATTCCAAAGAGGACAGGAGGCAGAAGGAAGTAAGAGTCAAAGACAATATTTAAATTCATTTTCTTCTTAAAAGGCGGGCCAGGATTAAGTAGAAATACACTGCAAAGGGTCAGTAAGGAAGAAGTGAACTCAAATGCTTGCTTTATAAAATGGACTTATTTACCCTTATATGTTAATTTACTGAAAGTAACCATTAATTGACTCAGTTTCTGAAAATGCTTCTTGTTGAAAAGGAAGGAGTGGAGGAAAAAAATGCTAAATTATCACCATGAATATTTACTTAGCATTTACTACATGGTGGGCATTATTCTCAGCACTTCTTAGGTATTAACTTATTTACTCAGCCTAAGAGGCATGTAAAAAGGGACTGTCCTTATCCTCAGAAAACTGAAATTAACTGAAGGCTAACTCTTGGATATCGTTTATGACCTAGAGCTCACAGCTCCTGATTACAAGATATATGCACTTACATTTAAGAAATATTTTGGGGTGTGGAAAATATGAAAGATAATTTAATCATTTTCCTTAATTTTGCACTGAGAATAGTAGGGAAACTGAAAGCTTACCTTAAGTTTTTTTTTTTTTTTTAAGATTTTATTTTTAAGTCATCTCTACACCCAGCATGGGGTTCAAATTCACACCCCAAGATCAAGAGTTGCCTGTTTTACTGACTGAGCCAGCCAGGTGCCCCTAAGAGTAGTATTTTTATAGAAAAGAGGCTGTTCACTGTCAACTGCATTGTCTAACACTTGACCTGCTCAGACTGACACAACGATGGTTCACATTTAATAGAAAGACATTGTTAAAAGGTCATATACTGTTATTCTAGGGGAAATACCCAGATGCCTATGCTTTTAAAAAGTGGTCAAATATTTTTATTTTCGAGATCGTCAACATCCTAAGAAAAATGGACCTTAGAAATCCATAACTATTTGCTCAATGATCTACTGTTCTTAAATGGGAATATGAAATTAAACTTAAGTAGAATAATTGGAGGTTATATGACTATATAATAAACTTTAAAAAATCAAAATGAATTATTTCTTTAAAATACAGTACAGTGGGGTGCCTCAGTGGGTTAAAGCCTCTGCCTTCGGCTCGGGTGTGATCTTGGGGTCCTGGGATCGAGCCCCGCATCGGGCTCTCTCCTCCTCAGGGAGCCTGCTTCCTCCTCTCTCTCTGCCTGCTTCTCTGACTACTAGTGATCTCTGTCAAATAAATAAATAAAATCTTTAAAAATAAAATAAAATAAAATACAGTACAGTGGGTGCCTGGGTGGCTTAATCAGTTAAGCATCTGCCTTCAGCTCAGGTCATGATCCTGGAGTCCCGGGATGAGGCCCCACATTGGGGGGCGGTTCTGCTCAGTGGGAAGTCTGGTTCTCCTTCTCCCACTCCCCCTGCTCATGCTCTCTCTCTCTCTCTATCTCTATCTCTCACTGTCTCTCCCTCAATAAATAAATAAAATATTTTTTTAAAAATGAGTATAGTGTATATGCAAGCCTTGGGAAGATGATATGTAGCCTTTGGAAAAAAACATGGAATCTTCCATATTAATAGCTGAGTTCTCCTGGAAATTCTCTAGCTTTTTCTAAATCTGTTTATTCAATCCCTTTAAAATATATATAAAATATACCCTAACTGGTTGTTATAATTAAGCTGAATAACAGGTCTAAAACCCCTAACAGTGTCTGGAACTCAAGCAAATTTGGTGCTTTTACATAAATATAAAACACAAAAGTCTCCAATGTCATCTCTACCAATAAATAACTTTGAAAAAAATCTTAAGATTGGTAAATCTCTCCAATTTTCTAAACTCTGAAATAAAGAGAATGAGTGAGTGATAGCCATCACTGATTTCAAACATTATTGAGTGTGTTGTGCTCGGCACAGGAGATAGAGATGGGCATAAGAGGTCATCCTAGCAGAATGCAAGGTGAATATGGAAAGCAAGTTGCTAGAACTGAGAGGTGAACAGAGGGGGCTAGTAGGTTCTGGAGAGGCAGATTAGCACATGCAAAGATATGGCAATGTGACCAAATGGTGCAGCCAGACCCATCAATAATAGTTCCACATGGGGTGCCTGGGTGGCCAATCGGTTAAGCATCTGCTGAGGTCATGATTCCGGGGTCCTGGGATCGAGCCCTACATCAGGCTCTCTGCTCAGTGGAGAGCCTGCTTCTCCTCTCTCTCGCTCTCTCTCTCAAATAAATAAATAAATAAATCTTAAAAAAAAAAAAAAAGTTCCAGAAATGAACCCAGAAAGTCCACAAGGGCTAAAGGACACTGTGGGCCCATGTGGGCCCATGTAGGCCCATCGTGAGCCCTTGGGCAGGAGACAGACAAACACCTGCCTTGTATAAAAGATTACAGCAGCGGTATGAGAGAGAAAGAGAGAGCCTGAAAGAGGAACTACGTTATTTAAATAATAATAATAATAATAATAAGTACTATTACTTATTAAATCATCTTCTTTTGTATAGAAAAAAAAATTGTCAAGTCATCCAAATTCACCACACTGATATGAAGGAAATAATACCAAAATCTACAGGGCTTCCCCCTGGTTCCCAGAGGAGCAGTTATGGATTTAGTTGATGGATTCAACTTTGGAGTGGCTTGGGAATTTATAAGCTTCCCCTTAATAACAGCAAATTTAAATTCTGGTAGCCATAGTGACAGGTTATTACAGCCCTATCTGAAATTTGGGAAGCAACCCACAAAGCAAGGCCCTAAGGTAAAGGAAAAATACTTTTTCCTGAACAACGGTGGACAAGTATTCAATATATATTCAAAAATACATTTAAGATTTTATTTAGCCTTATCAAAATAATGTTCATTCCTTTTTAATAAGGAAAAATATATTAGCAGAGCACAAAGACTGATTATGATACAGTAATTTAAGTCATGCCAAGAGTAGAAAAGGTACTGCAATTATATAGAGATAGAACTAGATCTGGAAAAAAAGTGGGGTTTAATTCTGATTGGAGGTAGAGCTGCCCTAACACATAGTAGTCCTTCAAGGCTACTTCAGGACACAATCAGAAAATTATTTCATAAAGGAGCAAAAATATGTAACATTTCCTCTTTCATTTCATACATGCACATGAACTCAGCTAACTGTATGGCTAATATATTGCAAAGCTCTATGTGCTTAGGCATCAAAGTATACCATGATGCTGGCCAAAGAAGACGGTGCACAAATATTCTGTGAAGCTAACTATTACCCAGTAACTTACAATCCAAAAAGAATGTTCAGTTACAAATATTTTTGATGATAAATGAGAAAATAAAGGAGTGACTGATGACTAGTTAGCTACCATCCTGGGACACCTCCAATGTTCCCAGGACATACAACTAAAGGAAATAGTGAAACAGTATCATGAGTATGCTTGGATCCCAAATTCATGATTACACTTTTGATATACTTTAAAAATGTTATCATGAAATTTCTTATCAGTTTTTTCTTTGGTTTTTCCATAATCAAATACAAAATTAAAGTGGATTTTTTTTTTAAAAAAAATGAATAGGCCATACCAGAATGTATAATTAGGTTCTCAAAACTTTTTAAATTGTAACAAAGTCTCATAATCTTATCACTTATATTATTTCATAGATGATGCATCAAGAATTCTATGTGTACAATATAAGTGTGAGCTTAAAATATCAGATGTGTACATTTTTATTTCTCACGTACTTGGCTATCCTCCAAAGAAACTTGACTGCTAAACTATAATAGCTAAAGAGTTATTTTAATATGTCTTAATAGCATTCATGAATTAAGAAGCTAACTGAAGGCTGAGATTAGCATTACCCCCATTATCGACGAGGCTGCCTCCCACAGAAAGATAGAAACATACAATAAATAGACTGAGCTTTGCCACACGTTCAGCACACACAATATTTATTTAGTTTTGGCAGATACATCAGTGGTACAAATCAAATTTGTACTATCTGAATTGCTGTTTGGCTTGTATTTGAAAGTAAAATTTGTAAATTAATTTCATATGCAGCCCTCACTGGATGGGTCACGCCCATAATCTCTAATGACATTAGGCATTTACATATAGGTTTCAGACATCTCCTATCCAACTCCAAACAAGTGGGCATCATACATTACGTGATTGTTGCCCCTTTTACCTGCAAACAGGCATTGGAATTGCCATTTTGTGATCTGGTTAATAGTTACTCTCCTGAAAATTATAATTGTCTTTCAAAACATCAGAGTCCAAGACTAACATATTCCTAATGCAAAGCTATTTTCACTTAGAAAGAATTTACTTCCTTTGCTTTAATACTTTTAAATCATTGCTTTAAAGATTTTTAAGCTCAAAAAGAAAACCTAACTACCTGCATATAAAAACTATGTACTTAAAGTTAAGAAAATATATGTTAATTGTGGTAATCATCAAAAAAAGTGGAAGAAAAAATACATGAAAGTAGTTGTCCTTGATGTCTTCGATAAGCATAAACTGAAGATAATATACCAAAGTTTATTCTTCTCAAAGTCCAGCTTATAATTTGTAAAACACATGGGTATCAGTTAGACTCCAGTTCTGGCCACAATTTGGAAAATGCAAAGTATTAACTATGAAAACTAAATGATGATTCTCTATGTCAGCAATTGTAATTTATAGAACTTTCTTATCACCCGTTTTAAGGACCTTTAGAACTTCATGAGGCAAGTGCTACTAGGTCAAAAAGCAGAATTTTGGGGAAAATGCAGCATTAAACAATGTCCCTGTGCTCGGCTACTTCCTTGGCAGAATAATGAACCTCTCTTTTCATTTCTAAAATAGATGATAGGCAATCATAGTGCTCACACCTAACAGAAGACAGTGAGGCCCAAAGGTGCTATCACACACACAAAAATTTTCGTATCCAGTACACAGTGTCCAATAAATAAATATTAGAAGCATTAGGAACATTTTGGGATTGTATTAACACTAACAGAGGGACCACGGGCGTAGGTGGATACGTCATAGCCAGTCATCAGAGGTCTACTTCTACTAGAAAAGACACAGAAATCTCTGTGGCTAAGTACTTCCTCTACCTTAGAATGCAGGGCAAAGGCGATGCTTTTCAAAGCGCAGATATAACAACAGATTATTAGTATCATGTAGAATGGAATGAAATGGAAAATTGAGTACATCACTGTCAACGGTAAATATATTGTCTTGTGACATATAGATGCATGGTGTGTATATATACACCCAAAAGACATTCATACACACACACACACATATATGTAAATACGGAATAATGATGTGAAATGTATTTCTGACAATGTTTCCCAGGCATAACAATTTGAAAACTCGTGCTCTAATGGACATGAGCCTATCCCCACCCAACAAGGACATCTGTGAAGTAATCACACCACAACTAGCTAAGGTCTCTAAGGCAGAATTAATGGGCAAAAGTCCTGAGATGACAGAGAGCTTTAAGATGTGAGCACAGCAGCTGAGCAGGCCTCTTCCAGGGAGCCCCATTGGAGAGGATTTGGGCTCCGTCCCCAGTGACTAAAGTCTAAAATTGTGTTACCTCCTCTGGGGGCGCAGAGAGCTATGTTGCTGCCAATACTTTCCAAGGTGGAATGTGACTGTGAGAGCAAGCACTCCTCCAGATGAGTGAAAAGAACTAAATTTCCATGGGAAGCTGAGACTTCAGTAATCCCAAATTTAGATGAGCTCCCTTCAAGAGTTAATTAAAATTTTACCTTCAGACACATACATGGGCATACACATTCATCCATTCAATGGAATCTTTTTATTTCTAAAAACGGCTCTTTACACCATTTCCTTAGCTAACCAGACATACAACCAAAAGCAAAACAAAACAAAACAAAACAAAAACCAGTTCCAGAATTCTGAGACAGGACATGTAATTTTGGACCAATGAATACCACCTAATTTGTCAAAAGAATACCTACGCAAATTAGCTCAAATAAGATATTCTAAGTTCTACAGTATTTGACAGTGATAATTTCAAGTTTCTTCTGCCCTTTCCACAAATCTACTTTTATATAATTAACTTTTTTTTTCCCCAAAAATACTAAAATGTATCTTTTCTGTTAGGGATTTGCTATCGATTGAATATTTGTGGCCACCCAAAATTCTTATGTTGAAACGTATTCCCTGATACCTGGCATTTGGAGGTGGGGCTTTTATGCGGTGATTAGGCCATGAGGGTGGAGCCCCCACGAGGGAACTGGTGTCCTCATACTTAAAAAAAAAAGGTGAGCTCCTTCAACCCTTCCACCACGTAAGGAAAGAGTTGGTAAGATGACTGTCTACGAACCACGAAGTTGGCCTTCACCAATCAGCCACCTTTGGACTTCCCAGCCTCCACAACAGCGAGAAATAAATTTCTGTTGTTTATGAGTCAGTCAGTCTATGGTATTCTCTTGCTACATCCTGAATGGACTAAAGGAAGAAAAAAAAATTCTCAGAGAGTGAATTTTCTGTCAGTTTTTAAAAATCTATCACTCTGAACAGCTTTTGTATCCCTACTTTGTAAGAAAAGAGGCCACAGGAGCAAAAAACGATCATAGCAAAGCCCCAATGCAAGCACACTGCGGGTTTTTAATGTCAACACCTCCCTTCCCACCTAGACAAGTTACAGGAACACTTTGATAGAATCTTCGCATAGCAACATCTCTCACTGCCATGGTGATTTTCTATTAAGATCTGACCTAGAAAAAAACCTTAATTTTTCTTTCTGCTCCATCTTACAATATATTCTTAGAAGAAAATCAAAATATTATGGAAGACATTTAGAAAAAATTGGTCCATTTGAGAGAGAGAAAAATTAAGGAGAAAGAAGAAATTGTTCCCAAAGCAGTTTTGTGTAGCCTAAATGGTGTGATCCTACGGCCTAGTTACAATTTCCTTTTACCCAAACACTTCCCACCAATTCACAAACTATTACCCCATTTCCACCTTTCTAAGTTACTAAGAACTTCACTTTCCTTTTAATTTCCGTATTATTCCATGCAATAGATGATACTCTCCTTGACCTCATTTCCTATTTCTCAGTAAATCACCAAATTGTTGTTCACACACATTCATTCATTTAATCTCCCAACTAATGTCTCGAAGGATTTGTAAGGCATTGTGCCAGGGACTGGGGGTACCGGATAAATAAGTGACACAGTCCCCACCTCATAGCAATGACTATTATGTCAGGCCCATGGCAGAAAAGCACAGACCCCTGATCAAAGCAACTCTCTTCATTTCCTTACCTTGATAGTCCCCCTTTCTGGCCACAACCACGTAGACGAGCTTCTCGTTTCCCAGAAGTTATGAAGTCTGTGCTCCCATCCTGACTGAGACCTTCAGCAAAACCCACTATCAGCTAGGATGCAACTCACTGCCCATAACAGAAAACTCATCTCATGCTGCCTTACACAATTGATGGGGCTTATCAGCTAACATGACCAGAAGTCCAGGAATAGGAAAAGCTCTGGATCATATTAATTCAGCTGTTCAGTGACTGCATCAAGGGCGAGGTTTCTTTCCTTCTCTCCACTCTGCCAGGAAGCAGATGACAACAAGAGCTCTCGACATGATCTGCTTCCTTGTCCCCATCCAGGGAGGGTGAGAACCGTGGAGGTAAAGTGATGGAGGGAGGGGGCAGGAGACATGAGGGGGCAAAAGATCTAGACACGAGTTGAGAGGGAACAATATTTCTTTCCTTAAACTTGAGCTCACTATTTAAGCGTTCCACCGTGGTCAGAGGAAGAGACTATGATATCTCTTCCCTAGAACCAGAGGCTGACTAAACTTCTCCTAAAGCTAGGAACAGGGTGGAGTAGATACCCAAAGAGTAACCGAGGAAGGACTCTCAGTGGGAGGCCACCATGATGTCTATTACAAAAGTGACTTCACACAAAACATGATTCACCTACTATTTACAACCTTTAGAGTCAGCTTCATCCATATTGTCCTCTGCATGATTTCTAATTGCCTAATTCTCCTTCCCAGCTTTAGAAGCCTCCCACTTCATCAGCCAACTCAATCCCATCCTCTGGCATTTGAGGGCCTTCAAGACTTGGTCCCATCAATCTGCAATTTGGGGAAGTAATCTCCAGTAAAAATCTTCTTCCCTGGTCAATCTGATCTCACACACATACTCCTTATCCATCTCTCTTCCTCTATCTAAACTTCCACTCTCGAAAGTGTAGCTCATTTGCCTCTCCATGAAGTCATCCCTACAGATCTGGTCCCTCACCAATCTAAATTTTCAGGCACACCTTATGGAGACAGCATGGTCTATCAGGAAGAGCACAGGAATGGAAATCCTACAGACCTGGGGTTAACTCTTGGTACCACCACCTGCTAATGGTATGCCTTGGGTAAATCCTGTTAAAACTGCTTACTTCTGAATTTCCTTACCTGCAACACTGGGTCACTATGGCCAGGCCATTTTATCAAGGACCTGGTGCATACAGTCACTTGATAAATTAAAAAAATCTATTAATATTATTGAATCATGAGATCTCTTGCATGGACGCAGTCTTCTGGTTCTGGTTTTCGCTCATGTTCTCCTATACCAGGTCTTCACTTAACAAGTAATCTTCGGCAAACAAGAGAATCATCTCTCTATCTATGTCCAGCTAACAGCTGGCCACTGGGTCTGGCAAAACCAGGATGCTGCATCACGAGGGCTACAATTGTCTTCTATCATCTTCCATAGAAATGAATTGCTATTTCTTAAGTAGAAAACATTCATGGCATAAGAGTATTCAGGGTAGGACACTGGGTCCAAAAATGGGAGAAAAAAATGTAGAACTCTGGGTGCACTTACTAATACCTCAAGGAAACTGAGCAAGGTTTTGTGATCATTCTTGGGAAAAGAAGAATGGTAAAATGAACAAGCACTGGCAACATGGATTTTAAAACACCAAACATGCAACAGAGTACTGGCCAGTGGGGGAGGGAAAGTTGGAGGTACATGAAATGCCTTGTCAGAACCAGCCTTTATGAGAAGCACTAACCTCGAAGGGCTGGAGGGGAAGGACTGTATAATTGACAGAAATCAGAAGACAATATCCAGACCACATTGAGCCACTTATTAATCTTATGATTTTAAGTGAATCACTTCACCTCTGTGAACTCAGTTTTATTATGTGAAAATAGAATTGTCCCCCACCACACCCCCTCACTGCACCCCCTCGTCCTACTTGACTCAGAGTTTGCAGCAGCTAAATAAAATTTATTCAATTTCTGAAGAAGTAGAAAGGGCTATGCAAATGTAACACATTTATTAAAAAAAAATCTGAATGCCGAAGGTAAAGACAATCCTCACAAATCTCTATAGAACACTGATGAAATGTCCACGTTGAACCCACTAGCATCATATATGAATAACCAGCAAAACAAAGGATGCATCTGTTCTTAATTGCCCAGTTTATTTAAACAGCTGCCTGGAAGTTGATAAATTACAATTATTATTTGAGACGTGTTAAACAATTAGGACGTTTCAATGGAAGGCTACCAAACTTCTGACAACGGGGCACTAATATGGCCTGAGAATTCAGCCTGTCTGCTAATTTGCTAATCATTAGTAGAGTGACAATACCGTACTCGGGCTTTATCAGTTTGAGTAGTTAGTGCGAGATTACCTCATAAGGGACCATTTTCCTACAACATAAATGCAACAAGATGCTTTACTAAATGTCTTCGGCATCAACAGAATAGATGACAAGTCAACAAAAGATGCCATCGCAGATCTAAGTGACTGAACTGAAGGAATAATTACATAGATGCATAATGTGAAAATCTGCGGGATTTAATTTCACAAAGGAATTAGGAGAACAAATATTCAGCACTGCTGGAGATTTTTCTCTGATCATTTCATTAAGGTGGTCCATTCTTTATGGCCTTGAAAACCACACAGATTCTACACAGAAATATTTATAATTTAATGATTCCCATAGATTGAGACTATTTTCCCCACCACCACAACTAAGAAGTGTTAGCTGGGCACTGACATTTTCCAAGGTGATGTACGCTGGCTTCCTTGCACACACCAGAAAACAAGTATTTGCTCAATCAATGTACAGAACACAAAGACACGCCAGGCTCTGAATATTTCCATATTAACATTTCCTTAAATTCATAATGCCTGCTAATCCGGAGTAGTTAATTTAAAATGAGTTTCTGAAATAAAAGACAAAATAATAATGAACTGACCCTTCTTTGTAGGGCTTTAAAATGTAATTCAAGGGGCTCCTGGGTGGCTCAGTCAGTTGAAGGTCTGCCTTTGGCTCAGGTCATGATCTCAGGGTCCTGGGAAGGAGCCCTGTGTCTGGCTCCCTGCTCAGTGGGGAGTTCACTTCTCCCCTACCACTTCCCTTCATGCAGGCTCTCTCTCTCTCAAATAAATAAATCAAATCTTAAAAAAAAAAAATGTAATTCAACATTCTGCTAAGTAAAGTCAAATGCCAATATGGAAGGATAACATCAGGAAGGCCAGCTGATGTCAGAGGAAAATCAAATGCAATATATCAGTGCATCTCCTCTGAATAGATACACCTTTAGTTATACCATAATATCAGCAAGTAAATGAAGCAGCCAAGAAAGGAGGAGATTTCAGCACTAGGAATTAACTGGAGGTAGAACCTATGAGCCACTTTCTTTGCCATAATTTTTTTTAACCAGGTAAGTACAGAATTATAGTCTATTTATTCACACTTAAACTAGAATTTACTAGCCTCTTTACTTGAGCATCTGGTGAAATAAATATCAAGATATTTAAAAACAAACAAAAATATAATAATAGTATATATAGATGTGTTATTTTTTTAAAAGATTTTATTTATTTATTTGATAGAGAGCTAGAAAGACAGAGTGCACAAGTAGGCAGAGTAGCAGGCAGAGGGAGAGGGAGAAGCAGGCTCTCCAATGAGGAGGGAGACCAATGTGGGGCTCGATCCCAGGACCCAGGGATCATGACTTGAGCCAAAGGCAGACATTTAACAACTGAGCCACCTAGGCATCCCATATAGATACATCCTGATCAAACATTAACATGAAGAAAGGTTTCACCAATGTCTATTTTAAATGCAAGTAGTATTTGTCCAGGAACAGAAAGCAGGCTTCTACATTTAAAAAAGAAAAAAGAAAAAAAAAAAAAAAGACAAAAAATGAGGAGGTAATATACAACCTCCAAAGTATAATATCTCTAAAAATCCATCTGATCTGTGTTTCTGTCATGGAAATACACACCAAATCCAACTATGTCTGTTTGGTGGAAAACCATCTTTATTAGAATTGCCTGGAGTTCACTTGTAATAACATGTGTTCTTAGGACTAAGACCTTAAAATCTGGGGTAGGCCTTGGAATCTGAATTTTAACAAGCTGCCCCCAGGGCAACTCTCAAGCACCCCAAAATCTGAAAGCCAATGACATTGGCTTAAAAAAAAGTTAAAACAAGAGAACGTTGTTAGAGTTATTGCCTGCACTTTTTAATATAGACACTAGGAACAAAAGTTAAACTCGAAGTAATAAAAGCATATAAATAATACAGAACCATGTAACAGTCAATTTAATAGACAGTTGGATTAAAGTCTGATGAGTTCTTTTGATAAAGGGATACCCTCTCATACTACTGGAAATCTCAAAATGAGGTGAAATGACGCAATGTCACAAAGAACCATCTGCTCCTCTGGGGGGACACTGGGAACGCACGACCTGGAGTAAGAACACACACCTTCAAAAGAGGCTGCATTCTCAGTTTCATTCTTGATACAACTCAGATTATGAATATTAGCATCAAAGATGACTCCAACGGTGCGGGGGTGGCTCCGTCGGTTAAGTGCCTGCCTTCAGCTCAGATCATGATCCCAGGGTCCTGGGACTGAACCCCACATCAGGCTTCCTGCCCAGTGGAGAGACTGTTTCTCCCTCTCCCTCTGCCTGCCACTCTGCCTCCTTGTGCTCTCTCTCTATCTCTATGTCAAATACATAAATACATAAATAAATCTTTTTAAAAAAAGATGATTCCATTTGGGAAAAAAACCCTAAAAAGACGTTTTCTCCCCCAAAACAACAGTAAAGTAAAGCATCCATAAAAGGAACCTCATCCACTGGAAGAAGTAATAATAGATCAAGGGGACAGTGACCTTCCCTTTCAAGTGAACAAATCCCAACCGATGTGATCTAAAAGATTCAACAAGGAACAACTGAAGAAAGAAACCTGAAACTCCTACAGAGACATGATTCAAAACTCAAAGTTACCCCCAATAGTGCTCAATTTGCAAATGTAATGGATTTGCCATAATGGGCTCACCATTCAGTTTAGGATTCAGTTTAGGGGACAACCATTTACTAATACAACAGTCCTCAAGAAGAAGCCAGAGACTTTGTAACAACTTAGATGTGCTTTAAAAGAGGTATGCATTCTTGAGAATAGATTATTCTTTACTCTTTGTTAAAGTTAGTGAAATTCATTTTTCAGCAGGAATCTGAAACAGTAGTAACTGGGGTGATCTAAATCCCTTGTTATTTATGCCTTCAAATATCTACAATAGGCCTTTTCTCCATTGCCTGATGTTAAGAAGTCTTATTTAAGAAAATCACAGGCCATGAGCTGAAAAATAGTCTTAACATATCTCTTGAAGTTGCTGCAGGCTGAAACTCATCAACCTCTTTTTGGTCATTTAATAGTTTAAAGTGTGTGTGTGTGTGTGTGTGTGTGTGTGTTTTACGCCATCGATTTGGCAGCATATGTCATCCAAAACCTGTAGATGTTATCGTACACCCTTTGTTCAAATGAGGATTTAAAGTAAGTACCGGCATTGATTTCTGAGGCTACTATGTGTTTGGGTTGCCAGTGGGGTCTCCAGATGATGTTGAAACGAGGGCTTTTTTGAAAAAAGAATCAACTTACAGGTCTAACATTTGAGTTTAAAAATCAATTTTACAAGTACAAGATGGTAAGCAGTTCATCTGAAAAACACCCAGGAGTTTTAGTTAACCACAGTCTTCACAGGAGCCAACAAAATCATGCAGCGGGAAACAATGCCGAGTCCACCTTGGGCAGCACTGGAAGGGCCGCGTCCACATCAAAGGCAAGAAGACCTCTGCAGCGTGGGCAGGATACAGAAGGCAGGAGTTCAGTGGTGGAGGGAACCTTGGTTTCCTCTACTAAAAAGCAGGAGTAGACCAGAATGCTCAAATACCACCGAGGAAACTACATGAAACCATGTGATGTTCAGCCTGGGGCAGACAAGATTTAAGGAGCAAAGGTGACCGTGTTCGGGTACGTGAAGGATCTCTACAGGGTAGGTTGCTACCACAGGGGTTCCGCCTGTCTTGTTGACCGCCCCTGCCTGCTCCTTGAAAAAGGCTTGATATCTGACAAATGTTCCAAAATACTCATTGAATGAAAAATGATGAAATGAATGACCTCAGAGTATAAGAGAACATACGTGCTGTTCTGTGTGGTACCAAAAAATGAGACAGGCACCAGTGGGTAAAAATCTGAGGAACATATGCTCCAGTTAAACTTTTTAAGAAACCACTTTTTAACAGTTAGAGCTCTCCAAAGACGGAGCAGACTTTGTAAGGGAGTGATCTCCTCCTCATTTGGGGGGGAGGGAGCAGCAGTGGTATTCTTGCAGAAACTGGATAACC
The DNA here is from genome assembly GCF_963455335.1 of Martes martes. NCBI lineage: Eukaryota > Metazoa > Chordata > Mammalia > Carnivora > Mustelidae > Martes > Martes martes. Next base: position 43,244,059 of record NC_137901.1, on the reverse strand, counting down.
ATCTGTCAAGGATGCTACAGCAATGAAAACACTGTTTACATCATCGAACACCACAAGGGTTTCATTTTTATCCTATCTGCCATTTCTGTAGAGCAAACCTTCTGCTGACATGAAATCATCAAACTGAAATGAAGGATTTTAAACTATTTTAGGAGTGACTCAACAAAAATGTGTTAGAGTGGTTCCCAAATGCAGGTACATAAAAACATCTGTAGAGCTTGTCATAAATACAGGTTTCTAAGTCCCACTTGATCTCCTTTCTGCAGTCTACTCCATGACATTGTCTTAGCAATTGGCTCCTCTGTTCAGCACCATCACCAGCCCCCCTTACTAGAGTCTGTGCCCCATCATCATACAAACGTGTCACTCCCCTCTTTAAAAAATACCCTCGATCAACCCCGCGTCTCTCTCCAACCATCACCCAACTTCTCTTCTTCCTGTTAAAGGAAAACTCCATCTGCATCCAGCTTCCCACCTCCACCTGACTGTTGAACACACCCAAATAGAAGACACCAGTTACTCCATGTCACGGAATCAATGGTGAATTTCCAGTCCTCATCTGAGTTCACCCTTCACGGTAGCACCTGGCACAGATGATTAAGCCCTCCCTTTAACACATTTCCTCACATGCCTTCGAAGACACGGCACCTTACTGATTTTTATCCTACTTCCCCGGTCACTCTTTCTCAGTCTCCACTCCTCCTCTTAATCCTGACTTCTTAACACTGGAGTGCTCAAATTCTTGATTCGAAGCCATTTATTTACTTTCTTGTTGGTTTTCTCCTCCTCTCACTGCGCTCCTTAGTGACTTCAGCCTGAGTCTTGGTTCTACTTAACTATTTATACACTTAGTACTTCCCACTTCCCATTCTGCAGTCCAGTTTACTTCACTGAACCCCAAACCTTCATTCAAATGTCCCTTTGACACCTCTGATATTCTTCTCCAGATAGTCACACCAAGTTCCTGATTTCCACACCACAGTGACTAAGATCCTTCCCAGGGTTCAGACAAAATTATCAGTCATTCTTGAATTCTGTTTATACACTATCCATTCAAGCCATCAAATCCTGTCAGCTCTACTGTCAAAAGAGATTCAGAGAATTAACTAGGACTTCTATCTGACACCACACACAAAAATAACTCAAAATGGGTCTATGGCTTACACATAAGAGCTAAAACCATAAAAATCTTTGAAGAAAACAACAGAGAAATCCTTATGACCTTGGATTCTGCAATGGATTCTTAAGATATGACACCAAACGCAAGAGCAACGAGATAAAAAAAAATAGGTAAACTGGACTTCATTAAAGTTAAAAACTTTTGTGACTAAATTGACATTGCCAAGAAGGTGAAAAGACAACCTAGAAAGTGGGAAAAAAATGTTTGCCAATCATGTATCTGTTAAGGGTCTAGTATCCAGAATATATAAGGAACTCTGACAACTGAAAGGCCAAAAAAAAAAAAAAAAAATTCCAATTTAAAAATGGGCAAAGGACTTGAACAGACATTTCTCCAGAGGAGACACAAATGACACATATGAAAAGATACTCAATATGAGTACTCATTAGGGAAACGTAAATCAAAACCACAAAGTGGTACCATTTTGTAGCCAGTAGGATGGCTACCATCAAAATAACAAGTTTTAGTGAGGATGTGGAGAAAGTGGAATCCTTCTATATTGCCACTGGGCATGCAAAATGGTGCAGGTGCTGTGCAAAACAGTTTGGTAGTTCCTCAAAGAGTTAAATTCAGAATTACCATATGATCCCTCAATTCCACTCCCAGGTATGTACAAAAGAAATGAAAACAGGTACTCGAAAAGTCTATGTATACTACACGTTCATACCAGCTGTATTCACAACAGCGAAGGGGTGAAAACATCCCAAATGTCCATCAACCAATGAATGAATAAATAGTTTACAGATAAATTGCAAACCATATACATATTTACATACATACAATGAAGCACTATTTGGCCATGATAAGGAATGAGGTACTGACACAGGCTACAATGGGATGAACTACCAAAGCATGACTCTAAGTGAAAGAAGCCAGATACAAAAGGTTTATGGGACTGGGTGGAGGAGGAAGATTTGGGAGAAAATGCTTAATGGATAAGGGGTTTTACTTTTAAGTAATGAAAATGATTCAAAATGATTTGAAACTAGACAGAGGTGGTCGTTGTAAAACAATGAAATGTATAATCCATTGAATGTTTCCCTCCAAAATGGTTGTTTATGTTATGTGAATTTCACATCAATAACTTATTTTTTTTAAATATTCAGAATCCAACCTCTTCTCCTACCTCTATTGCTTTCTTCCAAGCCACCATCTTCTCTCACCAACATTATCACTAGTCTCCTGAGTGGTCTCCTCATCCCCTCTTATCTCCTTTGTTTTTTCTCAACACGACAGCCAGAATGATGCTATTTTATTAGTCAATCATGGTTTTCCTCTGCGGAAGGCCCTCCAATAGCTTTTTACCTCCTCACAGTAAAACCCAAAGTCCTTACAGTGGTCTACAAGGCCCCACACAGTGTGGCCCATTACTGCTCTAACATCATCTGACCTCATCCCTGACTACTCTGCCCCTTCTCCCCACATGGATCCTACCAGGATCCTTGCTGCTCTTCCAGCATTCCAAACACAGTTCTGCCTCAGGGCCCTTGTGCTTGATGTTTGCTCTATTTTGAATGCTCTTCCCCTAAATATGTATGGCTCTTGGACCATCTCCTCCAACATCGGTTCTTACTCAAATATCTCCTATGCAAGCATCCTATTTATCCTATTTATTCTATTTTTTTTTTATTTATCCTATCCTATTTATCTTCTTTTTTTCTGCACTTTTTCTGCACTTACAGCATCTAACATACAGTAAATTTCACGTGTTTACTATGTCTTTCTTCTATTTTCTACTAGACCTTTACTAGAGAATCCAAGGGACATTGAGAAAGGGCCTCTCTGGATCTTAGAAGGTCAGATTTTAAACCACTTGGGTGCCTGCTTGCTAATATGTCTGCCTATGTGAACAGTGACTTACTTTCTTTAACACAGACCTGGTTGCAAGCTTGTGAGAGAGCAGGCCTCAGCTACTCCAAATCACTGAAGGCTATAAATAACTCTAAAATGACCCCCCCCCCAAAAAGTGACCACTCAAACTGGCTTATCTTGGTTTGCAGCAATGCATTAAGAAAGATGGATCTAAAATACATCAAAAGGGATACAAAAAATTCCCAGTTTTAAATAAAGTCTAAATGAGATGATGAAAACAAGGAGGAAATTTCTTAGTTCTTGTGTTGATCTTATTACACACTTAATTGCTCCTAAAAAGAAAAAAAAAAAAAAAACTGCCATGCAGTATTAAAACAAGGTCTCCACCCCTGAGAATCCACAGCGCTGCATTTCATTTGTAACTCCTTAGAGCTTATCATAATATCCAAGAGAACAATCTCAGTACCTAGTGCCTTTTCCCACAATCATTGGAAATCAATTAAGTTCAAGTGGCTAGCCAACTTTATAAATACGATGTTTATAAACCTACCTTCCAAATATTTAAAAACATTTACACATTCAGTACCAAAAAAAAAAGTCAGAATAATAAAAAAGAAAGAAAGAAAGAAAAAATAAAGCCAAGGTTTTCACAACAATTCCATACAAGCCTCGAACACAGCAAGCTACTTAAAATAAGGATGGCTTTCCAATTCACATACACAAGAGTACTCATTAAAAAAGTAGTGCAGGGAGACAAACCATAAGAAACTCTTAACCTCAGGAAAGAAACCGAGGGTTGCTGGGGGCGGTGGGGCGGGGGAGGGATAGGGTGGCGGGGTGATAGACACTGGGGAGGATATGTGCAATGTGGAGTGCTGTGAATTGTGTAAGACTGATGATTCACAGACCTATACCCCTGAAGCAAATAATACATTATATGTTAATAAAAAATTTTTTTAGAAGTAGTGCAGTTGTGAAGTCCTGCTAAACTGATAAAAAATATTTTCGTACTCTCCTCTAAAGATACCGTACACTACAGCTTCCCCAGAGCTTCTTAATGCAGACAAGCCTCAATCAGTAAGTAAACTAATCTAAATCAAATTCCCTCCAGTTGAAAATAATCATCATGTCCTGCCCAGAGTTGGTGAGTATAAATGGATTACTGAAAATATTCTTGGTAATTGCAGGTTGCTATTTATGTTGACCAGAGTTGGAGGAGTTTACTTAGTGAAATGTCTAAGCACGTAGACCACCAATGTGCAACACGCAGGAAAATCACTCTTGACATCCACACGAAAAACAGCCTGGATGCTCTTTGCAATGTCACGGTGTGGCTGTGATTTCATAGCATCAGAGACACTGCTGGTGGCAAAATGAAAATTTATGATTGCAGTGATTTTATTTTCAGGTAAGATGCTACCATGAGAGATTTTTCTAGTTCAGCAGAGTAGAAGTTAAATACTAAAGACTAAATATTACTTTGCAGAGCCCTAAATTTTGCTACTTGTAAACAAGTAGGCACAAAATATGAATGGTGACAGTAATTGAAATGTCTTTTTTAATTACAGGGAGCTCTGTTGCTTCATAGTCACCAATTCCCAAATATGTCTAGTAGCACACAAGTCATGGTGTGAAGTGGGAATAAGGAAGACCAGCTCTAAGATGAACTTGTCACAAGACACCTGGCCAGTTAGGCTAGCTCTCACTAGCACTCACTCTTCCCTGGATTTACCATAATGTTTTGTTTTGTTTTTTAATCATCACCGTCATCGGGATTAAATTAGGAATCAGAAAACCTGGGTTCTAACTCCAGATCTGCAGCTAACCATCTAAAGAGCTGTATAATCACAGGAAAAGCCTATAATCTCTCTGAGCTCCAGTCTGCTCATCTGTAAAATGAGGCGGGGTGGTAATAAATGCTTTTAAAACGGAACAGACAAATCCAAGGTAAAGGAGTACCTCAACATATTACAGTTGATCCTAACTTATAAAAGCAAAGGCAGAGAATACCACAGGATAAAAAAGAAATGTTTTTCACTCCAGGGGAAAGAGGAAAGTGAAAAATATTATAGAATTAAATGTAGAAAAGAACTAACATATGTTTAGCCTTGGAAGGAAGTGTCCCACAAAAATGTAAAAAAAAAAAATTACTGTCAATAGTCTACGTTCCCTTTGGCCTAGTAATTCTACTTTTCAGTATACATCCCCCTAAAAAATATCCCTGAAGAAAAATCAAAGTTCTCTAAAAAAGCATCTCCATAGCAGCACTCTATGTAAGAGAGAAAAATTGGGAACAACCTGGAAGTACAAAAATAGAGGCCCAGTTAAGCAAAATCTGGCTTTGCTAACAAAATGGAACGAAGGTCTACACGGCCACTTTTTAATACTGAACTACTCTCAGAAGAGTGGAAATATTCAACACGCTATCACACGAAATGTAAAGGCTAATCACAAAATACATTTGTCTTCTTTACGATTTTATAGAAGACATACCAATGACAACCGGAAGAGAAACTGGAGGGATGGAACTAGCTCACTGGGTTCATTCTTCCTATGAAACTCATCACAGCAGCAACGCACAAAAGGTGTGTGGGAGGAAAGGATGCTCTCCACACTACAGCCCAGCTTTGACGTTTTTATGCTTCTTCCACATAGTGCTTCACTAATGTGACGAATACCAACTGGATATCCATCTAATGCTTAATGCATTCCAAACACTTTTCACAAAGATTATGGTGTTTTATTGTTCAAAAAATAATCATCATGCGTGACACCTCTACAACAAAATGTCAGAGTTTGGAACAAAGACTAGGGCACCAGGGGTGTATCTTATGAAACCATACCATACATATGACTGGATGCCCCTCTCCCCAAATGTCATCAGTGAGAAATCAGAGGAAGCATCAAGAGTCAGGAGCTATGATTTCAGGAGGCTTTCAGACTCTACTGTAAACTTTAATACAGTAGGGCTTGCCATGAGGCAAATGCTTTAGAGAACTGTAATATATATCTTACGTCCAATTACTTCTTTCCTTAAACACCAGAAATCACAAAACTTGACAAAAGGTAGGCCTAGCAGCAGATTCCTTCCAGACGTAGTATATACAAGGTAAACGAACTTACTGCAGTGGCCAGAATTCATGAACACCGTCCCGGCATGGTCTTTGGGTTCAATGTATAGATGTACTAAGAACTCCAGAAAGATATAACAGGTAAAAACATAGACCCCTTCTAAATAACAATTCTCCAAAGGAAACACAACTGGGGACAACACTCTTGTAAAAAATGGATATTTCACAAAAGCCTGTTTAAGTCTTCTTCCTCACCCCAAGACATCTTTTTCTACTGACCAATATTTTGAACTTTATGCTTTAAGCTCTCAGAGGCTGGTGACCTTTCACATATTCTATGAATGATAAAGAGAAAAGTAATGGTGTGGCATAAGAGAAATAGTCTGAAAAGAAAAAAAAAAAAAAAGCTTAAGGATAAAGAAGGTAACAACTGGCCGTACCAAAGCATGTAATTTCTATCGGAGATTATGAGCCATACTTCTTTCAATGATGGCAAGGGCACAGAGTCAAAAGTAGTTTCAACCTTTCACATTTACAACTCAAGCAAAATCCCAGCTTCCAGGTTATACTAAAAACACCCTGACAAGCCACTATGCCCAATTTCTACTCTTACAGGCATTATCTAATAGTTAGAAAACAAGTTTTTGTTTTCAAAACCATCCAACGTGCCAATGTACTTCATCTTAAATCCGTGGTTTCTAAGGACAGACCCTGTGTTGATCTGTAACCAGCAAATTTCAACAAGGTTTTAGGAAAAGAGACTGGGAGAAAGATTTATCCATTTACAAATGAATCTCACAACTAAATGGCAAAAATGCAACAATTCCACTGACATTTTTTTTCTCTGAGTTATTCTAGAAAAGCATCATTGATGCATTTTTTTCAGTATTCAAATAATATTTACTGGTCACATAGGTCCTAGGACATCATATAATAATTCACAGATTTAAAGAAAATGACCAACTTGCAGAAGAACTCCAAGACTCAAAATCTACACTTGCGACTTGATTTGAATTCAACCTTTATCATGTCAACCATTACCCACTAGATGAACAATTCAATGTGGAGAGAGACTAATTTAACATTTACTCATTAAAATACTATGTAATAAGGCAAGGATAAGAAGGTGTCTTTAAAAAAAGAATCCACTTCAGAAAGAATACATAGGTGTAAGCAAATCACAATTAGAATAGAAATGAAAATAAAATGATAATCTTGCACTAAAGAACCTTCATAGCTAAGAGGCCATTTACATGTCAAAGTCCTCTGTCTACGGTCTTCTTAAGTATTATACCACTAAGGTTTGTCAGTGTTGCAGGGAGACATTAAGGCTGTGTGGTAGAACCCTGTGTAAATTAATTAGTTGAGGCTGCACGGATTTTCTAAAAGGAGCTCTCTAAAAGGCGTTAGAGATATGCACAATTTGTGGGGAATAACAATTTAATACAACTCACTAATCAATTCTTCTTGCTTTCACATTTCAATGACATGTTATGTAATGATAAATAAGCCCATGAAAATACTACTAGCCAAAATTTTATTTGCCTAAAGGCAGATAAATATATCTCTTTATTAGAGACAAAGGAAGGGGCTTTCGATTTTGCTTAGGATACTTCAAGTTTTATTTCAGATTTTACCTAGATGTACTGGCATGATTACCACAATGAACTTGATCCACATGTCAACAGATATGTCTATATTGGAAATCCACATATGTTAACAGCTGAATTAGCGATCTAATAATTTCTACTAGCAGTGTCATAACAAAGACGCAGATCTCATGCTCCTGCCTCAAGATTTAATCTGCTAAACCTTTATGATAATTTAGCTAAATGTTAAAGAACTTTGACAGGTTTTACCAAAGATAATATTATAGTAATTTCTTTATTTCTTTAATTCAAAATGCTAAGTGGATTTTTGCCATAAATAATTTCTAAAACCATTAGAATCAGATGTTTGGCACATACCCTTCAAAATAAGTAAAATGTGCACAGAAAAATGGTAAAAATTAATTACATAATGGTTTCTACTATAAATGAAAAATGGAAGAAATCTGACGTTTTCAAGAGATTAGGAGCCTTCCAATTATGTACATAAGAGATTCATAAGCTCTTCTGTAATCCTAAAATAAAGTCCCTACAGTCTCATTATAGCGATTGTGAAAAATTCCTACTTGTTATACGGTAGAGATGATTTTGAGACTTTTTAACGGCTAATTTGTTTCAAGAGCATAGACACTGTATGGACAAATACATCTTTTGAGATAGTACCATTGAGAAGAGGCTGTCCTTCATGCACATCCTGTGATAAGACTGCACTGTAAACATCTTCAGGAAATCCAGTCTTGCATAATGCGATCTCACCAGAAGCCTCTACAGACGCCTGCAACACAAGAAAAAAATGTGTGCAATGATTGCTACCTCCTTCAACTGAGAAACATTCCACTTGGCATAAAGCCTCAATTTTTCAGCTATCTTGTACAAACAACCCCTTTGTTTCCGAACGGTTACAATTAGAATGTAGAGGGCAAAGGGTTAATCTTTTTGATAACTGGAGTAGAAGAAACAAATCCCACTTGTCTTGTCCAGTAAAATCCAAATAATACACATTCTAGTTTCTTCTAAAGACCACGCATTTCCATTAAAATGGGCATCGGCCCTGAAGAATGGTAAAGTGGATCTGGGGGAGGGGACAGCCAACTACTTTTCAGGATCCACAAATCACCATCACCAACTTAACTTTTCAAGAAAAACGTATACATTAAGAATATAGATTTTTACATTCTCATCCAGTCTCCAGCTATGAAGTTTGTTTCGATATACCCTGTTCATTAAAAGACAAAACTGCGATATACTTACTGCACGGTATAGAGTATTTTGTACCAAGTAAAACCAATCAATCAAAAGTCTGTATGTCTCTAATTTGGAGGGCAGGGACACATTAAAAATATAAATAAAGAGGAATACAATTATGTTCCCTTAGGAAGTCTCTCTTGCCATTTTTTTTTAAAGATTTTATTTATTTATTTGACAGGCAGAGATCACAAGTAGGCAGAGAGGCAGGCAGAGAGAGAGGAAGGGAAGTAGGCTTCCCGCTGAGCAGAGAGCCCGATGCGGGGCTCGATCCCAGGACCCTGGGATCATGACCTGAGCCGAAGGCAGGGGCTTTAACCCACTGAGCCACCCAGGTGCCCCATCTCTTGCCATTCTTGTCTCTATTATCACATACGCAACTAACTGCCCAGTGCGGTTGTAACTTAGTCATACCAAGTGCTATGCCCTTACCCACCCCAAGTCAGCTTCCCTACGTCTTCCGGCCCTACTGACAGCATCATAGCGCTCAACAGAACTTGTGCAGCGTTTACATTAACCATGATGGGGATCCATACACAGGAGGAGGAGGAGTGGACACGGCTGCCAGAGGGAACGCAGTAGCTGCAGGGACAACATGAGGCGTGGTCTGCACTGGGGAGGAGAATCAGATACTGGGAGGAAGGAAGAAGCAAAGTCCCAGAAAGAAAGAAACCTGAAAGCAGGTGTCAGAGCAAACCTCACAGCTTCATAATTAAAGGCCTACCTGGATTCTGCATGAGAAGCTGTGCAAATACTAAAGTCATAAAAATCCACACTAATCTAATATTTAAACCGTTCTTTTCTGATCAGGGAAAATAAAGAAAAAAGTCAATTTGAACTTTGTTAAATATTATACAGTCTTTCATCTCAAAAAAAAAAAAAAAAAAGTATTAGGAGCAACAGTGAGAGAGTAGTTCAGACCCTCCAAATTAGCAAACAGTTTCAAGTCTGTTATGGGCAAGTGAGGACTGCATCTGGTCAAGGGTCCGGAGTAACCAACCCGCTCATACAGGTGTTCGTGGAAGCTGGTATGGGCACATCCGGAGTGCAGTTTGGAAAATTCTTGTAAAGATGAATGTGGAATATACCCAACCCACGTGCTAGGTATATTCCTGTGGAAACTCTCCTGTGGGTGCTCCAGTCAACAGTGAGGGCATGTTCTCACGTCCACCACGGCATGACTGTAACAGCAGGGCCTGAAGACTACCTAAACAGCCACCAAAATATTCACATCACCAAAAAAAAAAAAAAAAAAAAAAAAAAAAGAACACCCTACAGCATTAGAATGGAATGACTGCAGCTACATTCATCCACAGGGTTATGTCTCCAAATAGTCAGTTTCTTTAACTTCCATGCAAGACTGCAAGAGAAATTTAATTCTAAATCAACCCAGGGAAGACTATTCTTCTTAGGTAAGTTCGGAAATCTACTTATGCAACACTTCAAATTCAGACCACAGACAAAGCATTCTATAACATGAATATTGCAAAACAAACAGAACAAACCCAAAAAAACAAATTAAAAGCATGATTTAGGACTCCATTTGTATATGCAAGGTTTAATACAAAAGATGTGAAGTTACTGGCACTTAAAAAGCAAGAATATCAAAATGTACAAGGTAGTGATAAACACAGAACTGAGGACAACAGCTAGCCCCCAGTGGGGTGGGGGGGCAAGATACGAAAGGCCTCAGGGAGGGTGGTACAGGCAGGCGGCTTTGATTTTATTCATAATAACTCACTTCTTTCAGTAAAGTGTGAAGATATACACAGGAACATGGGTGCAAATTATATTATTTCCTATTTATCCTGTATGCTCTATTATTTCCTAGTAAGAAAGAAAACATTAGGGACTAAGTGAGAAGTAAGGAGGAGAGCTTCCAACACCCATCAAGTTTGGGACACTGGATGCTATTTCGATTCTTGCCAGCTGGAAATATCTAGGAATTTGCTCTGGGCCCGGCAAAGAGCAGGCACTCAATAATAAGTAAAAGCTTTTGATTTGAGCTAACCGTAACAACTGAAGGGAACGCCCCGGTGCACCGGACAAAATGGACCGATGTGTTGTAACTCTGCGTCCCACTGGTCAGAAGTCGGCCTACCCACCCCCCCAGTCCAGGCCTCTGCAGAGGGAGGCCGTGGCAGGGTTCCAGCCGAGGGCAAGTGGGAGCACAGCTCTGGAGGGGCAGCAGGGCAGACGCAAACAATGGTCAGCACGTAGTAAACTGGGGTCACATTCCAACATGGCCATTCGGGTTGGGGCGGCGTGCTGTTGGATAAGCACCCGGAGATCCATAAAGTCTAAATACTAGAGGAAAACTGGAACTTTTTTTTGAGCTCCACACGGCTACTGTCTAGTTTTCCTGTGAATCCGCCCTAAGGTGGGAGAAGACCCAGGAACATGCTCCTCATCCAAACCCACAGGAGTGGAATTTCAAGGCCGAATGAAGTCACCGTATGTTCACTCCTGAGTTTCATCTCCAGCTTGTTTCGGAGAAGGTCATTTCAGTCTGCAACAAGTTACCCTTTGCTCAATCTCTCTGCTCAGCTTCCTCGTTGAGGAAAAGGGGCCTACCTGCATGAGGCAGCTGTGAGAATTTCTGCAATCATGTTTGCAAGGCACATCTCTAGCAAATCCTGGCTACCAATATTAAATACTCATGGGAGTCATATATTATTTTACGATATTTTCATACTCATTTTTTAAAAGATTTTATTTATTTGAGAGAGAGAGAGAGAGAGCGTGCGCATAAGCAGAGGGAGGGTCAGAGGGAGGGAGAGAGAGAGAAGCAGACTCCCCACTGAGCTGAGCGGAAGGCAAACGCTTAACCCACTCAGCCACCCAAGCACCCCTTCAGACTCATTTTAAACAGCTAAAACTGTTCTAAATTCTTCTTCTAAATGGATTCATAGAATAACATGCTGTTATTCTATAATGTGTTTTCTTAAAAACAGGCTCTAAAAATTACTAAACGTATGGACACATTTTTGGTTGCGGCCGCTGGGAAAGGGGGTGCTACTGGCCTTTGGTGGCTGAAGGCCAAGGTCACTGCTCTTCCACACACAAGGCACAGGACAGAGAATGACTCAGCCCAAAGCATCAATAGGGTCAAGAGTGAAACCCTCTTCTTCAGCAACTCATGAAAACTGGGTGTCCATCCACCCTTTAACCGCCCTCCCCCCATAGTGCGGAGTTCACTGACCTTTTTTTTTTTTTTTTTTTTTGACAGAGAGAGGGATCACAAGTAGACAGAGAGGCAGGCAGAGAGAGAGAGGAGGAAGCAGGCTCCCCGCTGAGCAGAGAGCCCAATGTGGGGCTCGATCCCAGGACCCCGAGATCATGACCCGAGCTGAAGGCAGAAGCTTTAACCCACTGAGCCACCCAGGCGCCCCAGTTCACTGACTTTTCAAACTGTCCTTCATACCCTTATTGAGACACGCTCGTTTTCAGAAAACCAAAGCCGTTCCCCTGTGGCTTGCCCCAAAGTCGACGGATCACTCTGCCTGACCCAGGATGAGGCTCCAAAAGTTCAAAGAGAGAAACTTTCCCCTCAAAAAGTACTCTGTGGTACAAGGAGGCAGCTGTGAATCATATGCATTTTCCTAATATTTGAACAAGGCAGGGGTCAGCAAACATTTTTCTCTAAGGGGCCAGATAGTAAATATTTGAGGTTCAACAAGCCACAGTAACTCTGCTGAAATGACCGAACTTAGCGGCTGCAATGCCAAAGCCCTAATAGACAATGGGAAAGGAATGAACTCGGTTCTGCTCATTCAAATAAAACTTTATAGACACTGAAATTTGAATTTCATTTAAGTTTTGAGTGGCAAAAATATTTTCTTTTGACTTTCTATAAGCATTTAAAAATGTGAAAAAAACATTCTTGGCCATACAAAAATGGGCATCAGGGCTGTAGTCCGTGATCCTGGAATGGCATGTTAAGATTTATAAACATTACTATCTCACCTGATTCTCATAAGAGCCCCTGGGGGGGGGGGGGGGTAAATTATCCTCATTTTACAAATGAGCAAACAGGTGCTCACTCAGAGTGGTAAAATACTCAATACCTCATATCCAGGAAGAGGAAGAGGCAAGATGCTAACCCTACAGTCTTTCCAAGTTGAACAAATAATTACAACACAATTCCTTCCAGAAACTTGTAATGAGTATCCATTTGCCAATGGAAACACAACCAGACACCCTCACTGCCTTTAAGAAGTTCAAGGCTTAATGTGAGTACAAAATAAAGAAGTGATTGCAATAGAAAGTGACGACCAGGAAGTAGAGACCGACAGAACCCAGGGCAGGGGTTCGGGGGCCTCCCACACAGAACCCAGGAGTGGGAAGCCATCCCAGGCGGTCACTGTTGGGCTGGAACAAGGCGGCAAGAAACAGCAGACTGCCTGGAGAATTACAATGAGTTCAGTGTCACCGGAGTCCAAGAAGCAAGGCAGGAAGTCAAAAGTTGAGGATGGAGAGTTAGACAGGGTTAGATCATAAATGGTTAGGGGCTTGGGGTTATCCTGTTGCCTATGGGGACTCGGGCACAGACTTTAAGCACAGGCAGATTGCATTTGATATAGAAGTCTCTGATGCTTTGTGGGAAAATGTTGGGGGGGGGATGACGGTGACAAGTGACAGCTAGGGTACAAGTCAGGACACAGACTTGAATCAGACAGGGGCTGAAGAAGGAAGGGGCAGATTGTATCAGTATGCAGACAGTTAAAACTGAGGTTTAGTGAGGGCAGGGATTCTTTGGAGTGGAAGGGAGGGAGGAAGGGAAGCATGCTCTCCCCCACGTTTCCAGCTGAGTGACTGTGAACTTGGGTGGCACAAACTAAGAAAGATAATCGCAAAATTATAACACCAGGAACAAAGTGCTAAAGAAGCAGAAAGAATGGGATGATAAATCTGCCTGTAGAAATCAAAGAAGACTCCATAGCCGAAGTGACATTTAGGCTCTGTCTTTAAAGATGATTAAAAATTTGCCAGGAGAAAGAGGAGGAAGTGGAAAAGGGCATTCCAGGCCAAAGGTGCAGCACAGACAAAGGCTTGTTGATTTATATTGAGCTGGTAGACAACCCAAACAACCCTGATCTTTTTTACCAGAAAACTATTAAGTCATGGCTTCCAGTATCTTTGCTGCTGATTTGGGGCCCCGAGAGGCAGCAATTTACATGTAACCTTCCCAGATTTGACCGTGATAAAATAATAATTCCACCTAAATTTAGTCATTTCCCCACCCCTCCAGCTCTCTGCATCAAGAAGGCCTGAGAAACCCCAATGTCTTCATAAAGATCCTACTCAGATACTAAAGACAGGTTGGGACACATGCCCAGACATCACCCTTCCCTCCAACCTGGAGCCCTAAGGTGGGCTTTTAAGAGGGGCTATCTGATGGGGGTCTGGAGGGGCTCAGTTGGTCAGGCATCCACCTTCGGCTCAGGTCACGATCCCAGGGTCTTGGGATTGAGTCCTGCCTCGGGCTCCCTGCTCAGCGGGGATTCTGCTTCTCCCTGTGCCTGCTGCTCCCTCTGCTTGTGCTCTCTCTTTCAGTCTCTCTGACAAATAAATAAAATCTTAAAAAAAAAAAAAAAAAAAGAGGGGCTATCTGCTGAGTGGTACAGAGCTCAGATTTTCAAAGTGCCAGACTTCCGTAGTTTGAATCCTACCCCATCAGTTACTGTCTGTGAGACTTCAGAGACGTCACAGTTCCCCATCTGTACAATATGTACAGTAGATATGTACAATAGAGATAGCACCCACCCAGCGGGGGTGAGGATTAAATGAGATCATATGTGTACAGCTCTTGGGATAGTGTCTGGCATGCGGTTCTCCAGTGCATCAGCTGTCAGTAATAGTATTAACACTATGATGACAAGATAAGGCCAACCCCCGCATGTCTCCTACAGCTCAGCGGTTCCCATACTTGCTCCAGTATAGCAAGGAATCTGGAACCCTAGTCTATAATCCAGATTCTTGGAACTAAATCATGAATCACTAAAACAGAATTTCAAGACATGTGGTAGATAAACCGGTTCACTTAACAAGTGCCTCCACAGTACAGGGTGGCCACACAGCCAGCCCCCATCTCTCTCCTGAAACCTCTCCGGACTCCAGGCACAGCCCACCTGCGTGCCCCAGCTTTCTGAGTCCAAGAACCTAGCAACAAACAGCAATAAACAAACAATTATTTTCCCTGGTTTTAACAATCCCATGCTGTCTCCTAGCTACCGTGTGCATGTGAAAATTGAATCTGCAAGCCATCCTTTTGTCATTACCGGTTCCAGAATTTTGCCCCAGGTCAGCATGGGGCTCTCTATTCTTTTCTCTGAAAACTACGCTTTCTTGATTTTGCTTTTGGCTTTGCTCTTAATCGGGCATGATCCATCCCTGATCCGTCTCCACAGTTCTTCCAGGATTACAAGCGGGCAGCAAAAGTCCGCTTGGCCCACTAGGATGAAATGCATGCTGGCCAGAGGAGCGGAACTCATTCAGAGCCGCCCGGCGCCTTCCCACAATCAGTTCCCCTATCTTGAGATTCAATTTCCTCTTACAAGTATTTGCTCAACTCTTCCCAGGATGAAGATCGACCTCCTTGTCTAGAAAGGACAAGAGTGTAATAGGAGTTGAGGAGGACTGCTTGCCTGTTAGGATTAGTCTATCTGTTCCAGTCCTGAACTCGCAATGACGTCATTTTTGTTCCCGTTAGAATTTCCTCCGGAGTCACAATACTGTGAGCTTGGAAGCGCCGCGTCCCCGACTCGTTCAGGTCCCCGTTATCGTGATTCTTTTTTATAGTCCTCCTCGGTCACTGGCTCCGCTTTCCAATTTCCTCCAAATCACTCCTAAATCCAAGCTTTAAAATATTCTACTGAAGCCACAGTGGACGTTCAGGCTCCTGGCCTCTCCATCTTCTTCCTGATCAAGATTATCTATGATTATTGGCTAGAAATTGCACATCCGAAAGCAGCCCAAAGCTAATGGAATCTTTATCTTTTCTTTCTGGCTCTGAAGACCGCCTAACTAAAACCTAAGCTCTCTTGCTTATCGAATTTAATCAATTGGACGGCTTCCCCCAAAGCATCAGTCTCTTCATTTCTTTTTTCCCTTCCAGATACTCTATGGTCAGAATCTAGTAATCATTTAAGTTCTGTGAAGTAGATTATCTCATGCTGTCGACAAAGCTGGAAACTTCCTTTTTCTTTATGTGTGTCTCTAACTCTGTATGGAAATAAAGGCAGTAACGTGCATAGCAGTGAAGACTCAAGACTCTGGAGCAAACCTACTGAGGTTTAAACCCTGTCTCCACTCCCTGTGTGACCTGCGTGAGCTTCAGAAGCTGCAGAAGTTCACCTGCACCTCGGGTTCCTCTTCTATACAGCCATGGACTACTACGCCCACTGACGGAGTGCCGGCCTCACAGGATTGCTGTGAAGCAGATAAAGGCCTTAAAGAGAATACCTGATTTCACCACAAGACCAGGGGTAGCTATTATTATGATACTGTTGTTTTTTTCTGTTGTGGAGACTTTTATCGCTTTGCTACATGAGTACCTGAGAAATATTTTTAAAGTGTCTTATAAAGTAGGAATTCCAGGGGAAAAAAAGAGGGGGAGGGAGGGGAAAGAAAACAACCACCACCAAGTGACAAAAATGCATTAGTGTGCAAAAGGAAACAGGGGGAGGGACACGTGGGTGGCTTGGTCAGTTAATCCCAGGGTCCTGGGATCCAGCCCCATGTCGGGCTCCCTGCTCAGTGGGAAGCCTGCTTCTCCCTCTGCCTGCTACTCTCCCTGAGTGTGCTCATTCTCTCTAGCAAATAAATAAGTAAAATCAAGAAAGAAAGAAAGAAAGAAAGAAAGAAAGAAAGAAAGAAAGAAAGAGAAAGGGAGGGAGGGAGGGAAGGAGGGAGGGAGGAAGAGAGAGACAGAGAGGAAGGAAGGAAGGAAACAAGTGGAATCCTTTCCCTAATGTGTATTTGTGAGGTGGGGGTGGGCAGTGTTGGGAAAGGAAAGGGGACAACTATGGTAATACTTTCATTATGTGGTTAGGGTCTCCAAATGCTATATGCAAAAATAAACAAGTGAAGACATTTTTTAAGTGGTTAGTGGGGTACACGGTACTGAAATAATGGACTGTTCTGGACCAAGTCTGCATGACTAATTTTTTATTTTTAAATCCAATTCATCACCAGACAATTACATTTGCCAGATTCTCTACATTTCACAGGATTCCATCCATGAGGTTGGAGGCTACGTTAAGAAGATTATTCAAGAGCTGCTGCCACTCTTTAAAGATTTTTCTCTGTGTCAGCCATGCCACTGATGACACTTTGAATTTCATATCCCTGGAAACATGCTTGAAATGTGCAGAAGTTTAACCCTGCCCTTTGATATTTTTGTTTTGCCAGGTACTACTCTGGAGGGAGAGCCCAGCATTTTGAACTGGTTAACTCTTTCTTGACTTTATGATAGAATCCAAACCAGCTTAGAGGCGAGAAATCCCCGACCAAGGCCACCCACTGCGCCCTGTGACCCACCTAGTAATTTCTGCCTTCGCCTCCATTATGTTATTAGGATGAGTCCCTGAATATCTCTAGCATCAGTATTTTTATTTTTCTAATTTTCATTTCTTTTAATGGCAAATAGTCAAATACCAGCATTGATGCTGGCCAGGAAGCCTGACAACTCTGCTGAGACTGAACTCAAAGCCGGAGGACAGCACCAGCACACGACAGCCTGAAGGACAGAAATCTGTGTTCCACGTACAAAACGTGGTTTAGAGAGTCAATTTCTCAGGAGCTGAACCTATGAATGCACGAACATGGAACAAGTGAAGTCCGGGGAGACCTGTGTCACCCCCCATCTCGTCGGCCACGTGAGAAGAGGCTTCCGAGGCATCGAGGCTTTGTGGAGTGCAATCCCGAAACACAGCCAAGAGTTGACCAAGGAGTGTCGTGGATTTAATGTGATGGGTCGCAATCCTACAGAGACTCGTGAACTGGGCTTGGGAAAGAGTAACGTTATCAAGAGGTTGTGGCTCAGGCCGTTCTGCAATTAAACTGCCGGGAAAAGTTCCACAAGTGCCCAATGCAATTCCGTAGAGACGACTAGTCCTGGCTTACACTGATTTTGCCCCGTCAACTCATTACACTCACCAGCGATCACAAGAGGCTTACACACAATGTTCAAAATGTCATCAAATAGTATATTACTTAGCCTTAGATGGTGTTTATAACCAACTGGGGAATTCATCTGACTAAATACACTGAGTATGACTGATTACTAATATTTATAGAGTGCTTACCACGTTCCAGGATCCACACTCCAATGCCTTCCACGCATTATATCCCAATAATCCTCACAACAGCCCTATGAGGTAGGTACAGTAATAGGGCCATTTCGCAGGCAAGGAAGCAAACTAAAAGGAATTTGCCCTATGTTATTTAGCTAGTCAATTTAGGGATGGCATTCAAAGCACCACTAAATGGCTTTGGGGACCAGCCTTCCCCACTGCGAATTGGGGACAAAAACATCAGGAAGTAACCACACACGATGACACATATTACCTAACTGGCTAAGGGCTGGAATTCGTCCTATATGAATTAAGACCAAGTGACAAATCTACTTGCTTCCATTGTAAACTTTTTGCTGAAATGATTCTCACATATGATTGTGAAATGATACGGTAAATCCTTTTAAAATAATTCTAATGTTTATGGAAACTAGGGAAAAATAGGAGAGAAAGAGACATCAACGCAAACGTGTATAAACATCTTGTTTTTTTTAAGCCACCCAAACCAAACCCCTCCACCTCCCTCAAGCTCTTCCAAAAGTGCATGTGGAAAATTATCAGCAAATACATATTATAGCGAGTATATGAATTTTCAGTAGGTGATATTGATGAGGAAATTATTATCATCCATAATAGAGTCTCCGTGCACTTCCCTTACTCCAGCCTCCCTTGTATTCATCTGCAATTAGCCCCTTTTCATAAAACCTGGAGCATGGTTTCACTTTTTAAAAATGGTTACAGATATTTACAGTTCCCATAACTCTGATTTAATTTGAATAGTTGGCCATAGTGATGATTTATCTAATTCTAAGTCCTTGATAAGATAAACCCAACCCAATTATACCATTATTCTTGTGAGAAAATAACATTCACAGCACAGCTTCCAGAAATGTGCTGCAGTGAGACGAGGGCACTGTCAATAACATCGGAGTTCAAAGTCATTCCTGAACTCATTCCCCAAGCAGCACCCTGCCCAGTGGTGTTCTAATAGGTTAAGCAATAAAGAAGCAAACCCACGAGCCCTGCATGCTAACTCAGAGGTTACAGAGCTAATGTCATCAGTTCCAGTCTCAACTCGGGGGCTGAAGACTGGCATTTTTTCCACCCATGGCCATGGTGAGTGATTTAAGACTGGCCTTTGGATGGTTCCACTGTGTAACCTGTGGAGGGGGAATGCTTCCTCCCCTTCCAGAAGTTTCTTTCCATGTGGAAGGAATGCTGCCACCTCTTAACATTTCCACCTCTTTCCACTCCACCAGTCAGTCCTACCCTGAATGGCAATTCTCAAAGTGTGGGCCGGGGAACACTAGGGGGTCCCCAACATCCTTCCAGGAGATCTCAAAAGGCAAAAACTCTTCTTCTAATATAATAACATTATTTGTCTTTTCACTCTCAATCTCTCACAAGTGTAAAGTGGAGTATTCCTGAGGTCAGGTGATATGTGATACCGAAACAGAGCAAATGCCAAAGCAGACAAGCCAGACACTAAGAAGATGTACAAAAACATATAAGCAAAGGCTACTCTTCTCACTAACTTCTCTCTTCTGTTTAGGAAAATATAGCTATTTTTCATAATAATTGGTATTTATGTTACATATATAATGGGTTTAATATTTTTAAGTGAATTAAATATATATTTTTCTCTGTTTAATTTCTAAACACCAACAGAGATTACCCACATTGCAAAAGCTCACTAGGGCACTCAGTAATTTTTAAGAGCGTAGAAGGATTCTAAGACCAAGAAGTTTGTGAACGACTGCCCTAGAGAGAAGGATGGACTGAACTTAATCTGAAGGCTGAATTCAAAAGAACAATGTGGGCAGCTGGTGCCCAGGCCTGTCCCCTACTCCTCCCACTGGGGAGCCACAGGCCTGCAGAAAACAAGTGTGATGATCTCATTTTCCATGCTGGGAGTTCACAGATCCCCTGCAGCATTTGGGGGTTGGGGGGAGGGTATCCAGAACTGCCTGCAACTGAGTGCACGTTTGTGGGATTCTGGGGCTCCCTATTAGCAACAGACAAAAGCCACGCCCTCAAACCCAGCCTTTATGAGAACCGCAGGATACCCTCCTTTCCCAAAGGTTGGCTCTGCTGGCTTCTATTTCACTTGGTTCAGAACTTGGTTTGGGAGGAGAGGTCCTATTTATTGGGCCCCTTCAGAGACTTGCGTTTGGTGTATTATCTGGAGATCTTGGCAAATAATAAAAAAGGAACCCAATTCTGGGGAAGAAAATACTCATGGAAGTACTGGGTCCCTGGGCAGGGGTGAAAGGGTGTTTGACTATGGCCCTGCATGTTTTTCAACTTGGTGGTTTGCAACCTTGATTGTGCAGTGTGGCTGGTTTTTATAGTTGGGCAGGTAGCTTTTAACATCAAGAGGCTTTAATTCCTAAACCACAGGGTATTTTGATCTTGATGTGTGACCACAACTTATGGTGGTTATTCTCCAGGAAAGTAGCTGTTTACAGAGCTGGGGCCTAGAGCAGGCAGGGGGCCTCAGGAAAGGCTATAGGCCAAGGATCTCAGAAAAGAGGCAGGACACGTGGGGCCACCTTAACCCAAATGACAAACACTTCTGAGTGAGGGCCACTGTCGCTTGGTCCCTTGGCAAAGGCCTGAGGCAGCTCTAAACTTTTGCAGGTGCCCATGGGCCCTGGGCTGAATACACAGAGATAGCCGAGGCACAGAAAAAGGAGATTATTTCAACATCCACTGCCTAAAGACTATCGAGCAGAACAATATCTGCCATTTTTTAAAAGACAGTGAATTCCAGAGCCCTGTCAAGGTTTTCTCCTGAAATCACTGACAAGTCTAGAGGGCAGGACTGTGTCTCTAATTCTCCTCTGCATTCGGAGGCAAAATAAAACACCTCCTGCATTCCCTTAATTTGCCCACAGGCTCCAGGATCAGCTCATCAAGCAGTCTGGACTGGTCTTTACAGATGAAGGAGAAATCTTGCCTTGCAGAGGGACTTTTTGGCTAAAGCAACCCCACAACAGGTGGCAAGAGACTGAAAACACTTGTTCCCAGGACAGTGTGTCCCACAACTATCCACCCGACAGAGCCCACGCTGGGGATAGCCCCAGCCTGGCAGTCTCTAGGGGCTCACAGGGAAAGGCAAAGTAGGATATTTCAGTGTGCTGGTTGCAAACCATTTGAAACTCATCAGGGAGAGGCTCCCAGGGGGAGTGCTTACCTCCGGGTAGGGGGTTCACCCTCGCATTCTGGATTTTCCCAGAGAAAGCTGGCATTTGAGATACTACCCCTCTGTTCGAGGTTCCGGAGTAGCCCATGGTGGCAATCCCTGTCCTCTTTGACTTCCATCCATCAGATTCAGTATCTTTAAATCTTTATTTTCCCTTTGAACTCTGGACTTAGTTCAAAGGTCATAGATTATAGACAAGAGGCTTAGCCTGATTAGCAACTGGGGAAGGCTAAACGGAAGAAGGTTTTCTCCGCCCACGGTGAGTCTTTCCCTCAGATATCCTGGGCTCTATATCATGGTCTTTGGGACACTTAGAGACAGGCCATGGGTTCTGAACTTCGCCTGGGATAAATCTTCTAGGGTGGCAGTGGGTCTGCCTTCTAACTTTGTAGGCTACACCACTACTGCTGGGATCATCTTGCGTGGCCCATTAGCTCTGAGGACTCTTTACAGAGCAAAGCTCTCGATCTCCTAAGGCTTCACGAGGTTGGAAGCCAGGCTTTGCTGACAGAGGCTCATCTTCCCCCGACCAGGGGCAGTCGTCAACCTTCTGGATAAGCACATGCTTGGTGGTTAAGAACATAAACTCAATGGCTAATACAAAATCTGGGGAAGGTTTACGGGAGCCCTTACTCCCTACTTTCAAGTAGAGAGAGCTACACTAGCGATAGCACTCCTGACCTCTGTCAACCTCTCTGGCAGGTTGGTCGGAAACAAATGGGCATGCAGAGTTCAGTACCTCCATCATCTCAGAGCAGGTATCATGATGCTGCCAGGAACCTACGAGAGCAGGGTCCCCAGGCAGGTGGCTGGCACTCACGCGGTGCCGCTGAAGGTGGGAGGTGAGGGGGGGAATCGATTCGGAGATCCAACATACTTAATCCACATTATCCACCCTCGCCTTTGTCAGTAGTAAAGGCTGTACTTTGGCTCTCTATCTGCTGACGCTTTTGTCTTACTTGTCCAGAACTTAGATGGATAAGAAGCACTGTTTACTAGGTCTCTTCAAAGACACCAGAATTACAAACAAAGACTTAATATTACTGAATATCCAAAGGCCAAGACTCAAAGATCGAAAAGGCCAGACTATATGACATCCTTTTACCACCAGCAGGGCCACAAGCTCACCAGGATGCTGAACACTGAGGGTCTGAGAGCAAACATCCAAGTCTCTTTAAGTGCTTGGGGGACCCCAGGTGCTAGGAAGAGAAAGTTGCATGTACCTCTGGATTGCTTGGTGACTACGGTGCTGGGCCCAGCCAGCCTGAGGTCAGAAAGACCAGGGCAATTCAGAGAACTGTCGACCACTCATCAGTTACTTGCATCTCTTAAAATCACCACCAAGGGGCCATGTGGCCAGTGACAGAAACTACCTACTTCCATGATATCCTATCCAAATGCCAACTCAGTCTATTAAATTTTCCCATTCATAAGGCCAAAAGTTACTCTCTGAAACTGTGACCCTTAAAGTCTGGATTCTAAAGTCCAAATCCTCCTCCAGGCTGCAATCTTTCAAAATCTAGAATAGACAAGCTTATTTTCTTCCCACTGCATATATGTTTGCAGACTTCCAAGGAACTGGTTGTTACCAGCAAGGCAAAACCCTGTTCAAGTCCCCATCGGCCACATCCTAGAGGCATGTCTTTCAGTGAAAGGATTAAGCGAGGCTTCATTCAGACATTTGTAAAATGGATAGTGATGAAAATGTCCACCTTATCTCAGGGGGCCGATGTGAGATTACATGAGACAATGCAGGTAAAGGGCTTGGCCTGGCACATAGTAAGCACTCAGCAAATACTAGATTTAATCACATGAGTCAGCTTTCAAGAAGGCTCAATCCTTGGCAGCATCCCACACAAGCCACAAGTGAAAATGTGAGGCAAAAAGAATAGGGAGTAAACAGTCAGGCCAAGCTATAGACAAATTACAAATTTCATCGGATTGGCTAGTGTTCATTCAGACACCTCAAGGAAGAGAGAAAGGCCACAACGCGCATCAAAACAATCTTCAACTCATTATGCAGTCCACTAGATTGTTAAAAATTTTGAAGTCTGGCTATAACACATATGCTAAAGTTATGGAAAAACAGAAATACAGACATGGTGCTGCTGGGCCGATTTGGAGAACATTCTTGTTTGCAACCCAGCAATTCTACTCCTTGGTGCATACCTTAGAGCGGCCCAGCATTCAATCACCTGGGAGCTTGCTAGACTGGCAAATTCTCAGGCTCCACCACAGATTTACTGAATCAGAAGCTCAGAGGGCGGAGCCAGGAATCTGTTTAACGGGCTTTCTGGTGATTTTTACACAACCTCATGTTTGAGAAATGCAGTCTTGGGGTATCTCAGACACTTAATGCCCAGGTGGCAAGTACAGCAATGTTCACAGTAGCCAAATTCTGAAATCACACACACAAACCCATCAACGATAAATTGAACAAGTGAATTCTACCATATTCATAGCATGCAATGCCCTAGAGCAGTGAAAATGAACAAATTAGAGTTACACAACTCAACTGAATGAATCTTACGGACAAAAGAAGCAGAAGCAGCAAATCCCAAACAGTACATTATATATATATATGCACATAAATACACACATATGCATGGTGTATTTATAAATGCATAATACACACACATTTACTTAAATACATCTCTTCTCCCCCACATATATGGAATATATACATAGACGGTAACACTATGAAGAAAAGCAATGAATAATTAATTAGAAAAATGAAGACTGTAGTTACCTCTGGGGGTGAAATGAGGAATTGAAACAGTATTCTGGAGACTGCCAAGGTCCTAGCAATATTCCATTTCTTAATCTGTCTGGTAGTTACCCTGACATATTTGTATACTATAATTATTTTTTAGCCTGTGCATATATGCTTTATATAGTCCTCCACAGGGACCACATTTTACAATTAAAAAAAAAGATTTTTTTTTAAAAAGTTGAACTTCATATATATACAAAATAGAACTGGATGCCAATCCTGCCTTAATTATTTTTTTTTTTTTTTTTACCTGCATTCAAATAAATACCAAACCAGAACACAGGCTCTGACATCAGGCTGCTGATATTTGAATCCTAGTTCCTTCATTCACAAAATTACTTTGGGTACCTTGTTCTAAACTATCTGTGCTTTGGTGTCCTTGTATGTAAAATGAGCATAATCTTCTGTGAATTAAATGAGTTAATACGCTTAAAGTACTTAGAGCAGTGCCTGGTACATAGTAATTACTCAAAAATGATGTGCTATTATTAGGACAGGATGAAATTGAGTTAAAAGTAACATTTCCTGCATCTAATCACCAATAAATCATCAGCATCTACAAGAACAATGAATCTTCACTCAGTTTTTGCAGATTCTGTGTTGGCATTAACCAACATTACCTTCAACCCCCTCCTCTCTATGAGGTCCTCATCATCATGTTAAAAGGATTCAGAGATGAGTAAGTTACTCGGGCTCCAGGCTAGTCTCAACACATGCACACACACGCTTGCATCAATATCAGAACATTAAAGAATTAAATCACAGAAGCAAAGAGACAGACCTGGAAGACAGGAGAATAGCTTCTGTTCGATTACCTGTAATTCCCAAATCAAATGGCTGGCAGAACAACACTCCATATATATTAACCTCTTTCCCTAATCCTATCAGCCTAGACAACATCTGTTAGAATTTAAAGAGGAATGTTAAAATATGTGTCCTTCAATTGTGGTTTCCCAGTGGGGTGGAAGGGACACTCTGGTGGTAGTCTGGTGGTAACTTCAGAGGTACAAGTTATCTGGCTATCACACTGAACAGAGAGCAAAGCTTTGGACATAAAAGAGCTCAAATATATTCAAATAATTAAATTATCCCTTGATTGTGTTTGTGTAAAACAGTGGTAATGGCTATGCCCCAAAATCTTCAGTGAAAGAGCTTATACCTTGTTTATCATATGAAAGCACTTTTCTAAGTGATGTATACATATTAACCCACTTACTTTTCATAACAGCCTTATGATAGACCATCATAAAAATGTCCGTTGTCCAAGGGCACTCAATACCCAAGTGTCAGAACTAGGGCACAATCACAGGTCAACCAACTCGAGAGACCAGTCTTACCCACTGTGCCTCACTGTTTCTCTAGGCAACCAAATCAGTACAACTGGAAAGAAAAAGAGGAAAAGAACCCAAAACCTAAGGAAATGTTAAATGTAATAAAGGCACCATTTCGGATCAGAAAACAAGCAGCTTTATTTGACAAGTGACTGCCATTCATGTGTTAGTCTGTGTGTTTTGTGTATTACATTTTAGTGGGAGAAACTGAGCAAGACTCTCTACCCTCATACCACACAATACCTGAAAAGAAATTTCAGGTAAGTAAAAAAAAAAAGAAAATTCAGCTAAGTAAATATCTAAATGTGAAGATATAAACAGATAAATACAATTTGATATAGCGTGAGGTTTGAGAAGACTGTGTTTGGAGGTGCATGGTCTCAATTTATGTATCGGCACAACCACCAGAGCAGTGCTCCAGGAATGCGCCTCATGTATGAGATGTATATATGTAGGTGTAGATACATTTAAGTTATGTATACATTTAGATTACGAAGGACCAAGACTTAGGAAAATAAGGAATAAGAATCACGGCACTATCCATTACAAATGCAAATACTAAAAAAGTAACCTCACTGTTTTCCAAAATATCTTTATTTTAGGTCATAAAATGTTATGAGCCATCTGCAGATAGTCCACTGTTATCTACATTTAAATATACCAGGATCCCCCTTTTAAACACAGCTCCATAGAGACGGCCTCAAATAAAGGGAAGACCATAAACCAAATCATGGCTAACTCAGTTTCGTTTACAAAGAAGTTAACTATAAATCGATTTGTAAATTAAATCAATGATTATGATGTTCTCCCAAACGTTCTTAGTATTTGCCAAACAGGAAAGACAGAACTGTAAATAAAAATTGAATGCCAAAACACAAACACCGAATGTAAACAGTAACTTTTATGGGAGAAAAACTATGGGTTGGGGCGAAACACAAGTGAAATACATATTACCTATCAATAAGCTAAGGCCTGGCAAAAAGTGCAATCTCTTAAATACTAAAAAATGAAGTCCACATGTGTAAGAACATTAAAAAAAAAAAAAATAGAGCTGCCTTGAAGCGCACAAATCCTTGGTGGACTGGAAACTGAGTCCTCAGTCCTCATCACCATGCATGGAATCCTCCACCACGAATCTGGTTCTAATCCACAACCATTATAAACAGTGAGAAAAGGCCTCCAGAAAAGAAAGATCTTGGGACAAATATGGCACTCTGCATCCTTCATGGCAACCTTTCAGATCTTTAAAAAGCCTACACAAACACGAAAGAGGGTCAACTGTTCCCAAAGATGCACTGAACAGCTGGAAAACTAGCAGTTTATGGCATTATAACCCTCCATTTAACCTTTTTTTAAATTAAAATTAAATCTGGGTAAGACCTCTTGGAGAAGTGGGTCACCAGTAAGCTCAGAGAAGGTATTAAGAAGCATCACTGAAAAGATTAGAATCTGTTAACACCCAAACCCGCTGCTTGAAGACCTCAGATCAAAAAGACATTTAGTTCTTTGCTTCTATCCTCCATCTGAAAGAGGCTATAAACTACATTCTAAATGTTTCTGGCTTTTGGCTAAACAATACTGCCAAATTAAAAGAAAGAAAAGAAGAAGAGACAAGAAAAAAAGAAATTATACAGAAGAAAAAATCTGAGTAGGAAAACCCACAGAAGGTGTTTCATGGCTCCACCAACCATAGATAGGCAAGCAAATTTTAGCTGCAATGAATCACTCCATTCTTTTTCTCTTTTTTAAAAGAACTTCCTTAAATTCCTGGATATTTCTATGACATCCATGAAGCTTTCCTAATTTCGGACTATTAAAACACATATGACACAAACATATGGACAGTTCTAGAATTGACTGGAAGATGCCAGACACAAAAGGGAATATACTATAGGGTTTCATAAAGTACAAAGACTCCATAATATAAGCAAAAGTAATAGATGTTCCTAGAAGTCAAGCAAATGCTCAGCATGTGAGGACAGTTAAAATTGGAGGAGGGTAACCCATGAGGGGCTGTTGAAGCTGTGTCTTGACTGGGTGCTGACTCAACAGTATGTTCAATTTATGA
Source organism: Martes martes (assembly GCF_963455335.1). Taxonomy (NCBI): domain Eukaryota; kingdom Metazoa; phylum Chordata; class Mammalia; order Carnivora; family Mustelidae; genus Martes; species Martes martes. The sequence continues at coordinate 43,216,471 of NC_137901.1, read as the reverse complement.
ACATTCAACAGGCTCTCCACTTATATGTGCACTTTCCTGTATGCATTTGATAGTTCCATAAAGTGTGAGTGTGTATGTTGGGGTGTGTGTCAACTCTGCATTTTGAATTCCCTAAAGTCCAATTTGGGGAAGCCAAACATTAGAAACTAATTTTGAGCATGTCACCACCAAATGGACTCCACTGGGGGAGGGGGGGAGCCAAAGGAGGTGCAAAAGGTTAATATTTTGGCCACACAAAACACATTTTTTTCTTTATTTACTGGACCAGAAAGCCGTAAAGAATGAACTTCAGACTTTGAACCATTGCGTTAACCAATTAAGACAACAAAAGAAAAAAAAATTAAAGTCGTCACAGTCTCTAGTTTATGACAGATTTATGTTAAGCAGAAGGAGTGGATTATATCCCCTTTAAACTTAGTAAAATTAATGGCTTTTTAGTCATTTATTTCAGAGTTCACTTAACAGCTTCCCAACGAACCAAGAAACATTTTATTGGAGATTATGGTCAAGCCAACTGAATCCGCCCCATTACAACAGGTCAAATTACAAGCAAAACAGTTCTAGGCTTTCTCCTTGGCAAAACAAGGATTTGCCACAAAACAGTCCCTCCACAAAACATTCGTGTGAATCTGCTTTACTAGTTCCTTTTGAAATGCGGACATATAATTTCATTTTGGGAGAAAAAGTAATTCCGATGATTCAAACATGGAAAATGCGCCACTAAACATATTTCAAAATTTGGTGATTTAGTCTCTTGAATTTATTTTCACAGAAAAGAACGCTGAAAAAACAGTATCAAAAACAGAAAAATAAAAACATGCATAGCCTGAGGGCTTCTAGGCTCTTAGGAAGTATTAAAAGTTCTAAGAATTCGTGCAAAAAAATTATTTTTGAGAACTTATCAGCATGTTATTTGTTGATCGAGACAATCTGAAGAACATTATAAAATGGATTATGAATCATCTCCCTATAATATTTTCTCCTTTCTCTAAGAGAACATATTTTAAAAATGAGTGAAAATCCTAACCAGGATTTACATTTTGGCTTCAGATGCCAAAATAATTCAAAGTATTCAAGGTCAAATTAATAGAAAATATAACTCAGAAGCTCACTACTTGAAAAAAAAAAAATCTTATCAACTCAGTAGAGAGGAACTGAAATTCCTCTCTAATGCGATATTCATTCCTTGAGGACGATTTTATTGAAAGGGTCCCAGTCCACAGACAGAGGATGAAAACCATGTGCTTTGCAGTCAGGCTCAATCTACTCTACTCTTAAAAGATACCATTCACTCTGGATTCTCAGAAAAACTACTCAAACTGAGTTCCACTTTCATAATCTCTAAAATGGGAATTTTATCTCACAGGGTTATGGATAATTAACTGGGATAACATAATCGTTTCCTTCACTGAAATTAAAAAATATATTATTGTAAAGGTTTAGTACTACCAGACATTAGTTTAAAAAAAAAAAAAAAAAGATTTAGAGAGGTGGCAGCAAATATCAAAGTTTTAACAGTTTTTTCTGGTGTATGTGCTTTTCTGAGTTACATGAATGACCTACTGAGAATTAATAAAAATAAAATAAATTGGGAGATGTCCTAAAACTGCATATGAGGAAAAAAACCTGAAGGGCCAGGCTTACAACCGTTACTGAAAGCAGTAACAGAAAAGTTCAATATTTAGGAGCACCTGGCTAGTTCAGTCAGTAGAGTGTGTGACTTTTGATTTTGGGGTCCTCCATTTGAGCCCCATGTTGGGTGTAGAGACTAGCTAAATAAATAAACAAATAAATAGACTTTTTAAAAAAACTTCAATATTTAATGTAACAGAAGAAAGCTGAATAAACACAAAATTTATTTTAATACTGAGGGAAAAATGGCCATTTCACATTTCCATTTCCAGTAATTTCTGGAATAATATTCTAAGTCATATCCTTTCAATTAACTTTTTTTTTTTTTACAAATTCCTTTTACTAATCCACTGACACATTAAATAATATACCAGAATGGGGGAGAGGGAATCTGGATACAAATATTTTCAATTATGATGGTCAAGTAAGCAATTATTTTTAAATTAACACAAAAACCAATATTAAAACTATAAATATATAAGTACTCTGTGGTCAAGTAAATTTTTAAGTTAACATAAAAACCAGTATTAAAATTACAATAATAATATATTATTACTCCAGCACTTATTTATTTTTGTTATATGAAGGTATATTTTGTCAAAGAAAACCAAAGAACAGATCATGGATCAAGCATGTATCCAAGCACATCTCTATATGATTGTCATATTATATTTATAATAGCACTTCCTTTTAAGTAATGCAAGCTGTTTTAAAGGCATTATACAAGTAATTTTCCAATGCTACTTGGGAAAAACCCAAGTTAAACGGTTTATTTAATCAAGGCAGTAGACCAGAACATCTGATTTCCATATTAAATATTCTTCTGTACCTTATGTTCTAGATACTAGTAATAAGGTGTTTAGACCGCACTTTTGCCACCAGAACTAGAAGGAAAAATTAAATATTCAAAGGAATGTAAGAAATACCACAATGGTTTAACGAACTAATGTAATCTCTCAGGCACAAACAACTCAGCAAAGTATGGTCATTTTATGATGCAACATGGAAACGATTCTATTATTTAACTACCCAATCTTCTTTAGGCCTACTTGTAGCTCAGCCTGCTATAGGTTGTTCTCAACACGTTAGGACGTTCTACTGTTACTTTAAGTCATCTTCATCCTATTTGTACATTGTTTGATTTTCTATTCTTTCGTTATAGCTTCTACGACGGTCTTCATCCAATTTCTCCTCATTTGGAAGCCCTGAAATCCCACCGGTCATATTCGCTGTCCCTCTCTGATGCATTTCTAGGTATGTGACTATGCCATAAACATTTGGTGATTTAACAATCACTTTCTTGACCTGGAACTAGAACTAAAATGCTTTATTCCACACAGTAAGGGCTCTCAAATCTGCCTGTATATTACACATGATTTATTAAATCAATTTCTACTAATGACATTCAGAGTTCAACTAATCCAATCCTTTGTAATTACAAGTATTTCAATATATACCGTTATACACTCATGCAAACATATGATGTATGTATCATGGATTTATACATCATGACTATACATACATCATGATTTATACATCACGAATACACACATATCTGTAGAAAAATAACTTGCTAGGTCAATGGGTTATATTTTTAGTGCTGACCCATATCACTCAATTCAAAGGTTCTTGTGGAAGCCGTCTCTTTTCAAGGAAACACTGAAGTATAAAAGGAATAAAAGGAATCAGTTTTTATTCTTAGTAGTATCATATTCCTCTTTCTTTAAGTCTAACCCCCCAAAATAGTTTACTTTTAGTGGTAAAAGCAGCATTGCCAACGAAAAAAATTATTTTTAAAAGTCAAGCATATAAAAAATACAGATGACTTCTAACATACCATATATAATAAACTATTGCTGATGACTTTCAAAGTGATATTCTACCACTCTGAGTATGTGGAAATCTTTGCATTTCAGGTTAAAAGTTAAAGTCATTCCAAAGTCTTTGAAAAGGAGTCATCTGGGGGATATTTTTCAGCAGCCCCGAGTCCCAGAACTGGAAAGTGCCTTAAAGATCAACTAACCCAACCAGGCCCAGTATTTTACTGTTGAGGAAAATGAGGTCATGGGAGTTTAAGGGCATAAACTACATCTGGACTAGATTAGAACCCCAGGCTTCCTGCCCTTGACACTAGTTCTTGCCCTTGACACTATGTAGCATCAGCTCATTTGCACAGAACAAAATTACTACACCTCTGGTACCCAAATCACCTTGACGGCAAACACAAGGGTGTCAGTTAACTATGGACTGACTTCATGCTAAACTGTGATAAATGTTGCAGGAGATAGCAACCTTCAACATAGGTTAGATAGCAACCCTCAACATACACGTTGTACATACACACACACACACACACACACACACCCCAAGGTCTTGTGCACTTCTCTAAGTACAAGGGAGGCTCAGACAAGGCAGTGCACTGAGTATGAAAGAGAGTGACCAAAAATAAGAACTGAGAAGCATTTATTTATAACCCAAATTTTCCTTTCAAAAACTCTGTTGTAACACAAATCATAATCTTTAAATCCAAATCTTTTAAAAGGTCCTATTTAGCTCCGGAATTCACCTTCTTTGACTTTAAAGACATCCCTCTATCTAGGCAGAAGATCCGGCTCTAACTAAAACATTCATCTGTATGTACCTCTTCCTTGGAATGAATAGGGTTGTTTAATTAAAACTGATCTACATTTAGTTAAATACACAAAGACTAGCATCTGTTCAAATTAACTGATATAATTTGCTATAAAATTAAAACAAAAATAACTTTTTGGTAGGAAAAGACAGAAATGTGAGGCATAATGATCTGTTGATACAAATTACATTTCAACTTACAGTTCTTAACCCAACTTGAAAATGCTTAGGTTTTTAGAGGGTATACTAATGGCAGATATGAAATACTCAAACGACAAAACCCAAACTCCGAATCTATCATATTTTTTAAATGGTTGATAAAATTCACCACCAGTCTGTGCAGTGCTTAAACTTGATTACTTTTTGTATTTGAGCCAAAAGAACAAATTTGAATAATGTTAACTTGGGCAAAACGGTAGAGTATATACACAAACACTACATTTCTTAAATTACATCTAGGATTTTTCTTTAAAAATCACTCTTCTAACTTAAGAATATCCCTTTGAAAACAGAATGGGGATTTGAGTTACTTAGGATTTTTTTAAAGGCATTTTAAAGCAAGATTAACTGTTGCTTTAAGTCTTGACATTTCCTGATTAATAACCTAAAGCTTAATGAGGCACAACAGATTTAAGAATTGAAAATTTTTAATGAAAAGGGAAATTAAGGACAGTTTGGTGCAATACACTGTCACCAAAATAATCTGTTCCAGGAAGACTTAGTCTCTTTATGAAAAAAATACAATCTAAAAAGAATTTCCTCTTAAAATCTGAACTTTTAGAAGAAGGTCAGAACAGACTTCAGGAACGTTTCAAAGTCAAGAAGTACAACCTGTACGTAAATTCTGAACTTGCAATTGGGGCTTAAAAAATTATATGAGAGATAGATATAAATTATCTATCCATCTATATCTCCATGCATATGTATTTTTTAAATGTGTCCATAAAATGTTTTAGGATGCACAAATTATTATTTTTCAAATCACAACTAAGATGCTTGCATTGCACCATCTATGAGTAATGACCACATACCACAAGATAAGAGAAGGGCAAAGTTATGAATAACTAGGGCCACTAAGTAGAATAAACTGTGAATACCAACTATGTTGATTCTCCTTACTCTCACAATAAGTTGTTACAAGACACATGAAAATCAAATAAACATTGAGAATAAATGTGTTTTATATCTAACATGATTTCTGCATACTAGATTTCCCACATCCTAAAAAAAAGCTTCTTCTTATACGTTTCATGTGTTGAATATTAATCTTTTCAAAGTGTTTACACCTAACAGATGAAAATCACGTATGGTTTATGCCATCTTTTTTCAGACTTCCTCACCAAAGGTTGAAAGCAGGACCTATGTGATAAGACTAAGAATCCAGAGTATCTATAAACATTAAGGTGATGTCCTTGATGCTTCATAACCCATACAAGTGTATTTGAATTAGAACAGTGGAACTATGCAATTAAACCGTGAACTAGAAAAACAAAGCAGGTTTCTAGTCTAGTAATTACTGGGTAGAGTGTAAAAGTAAAATTGATTTCTTTTTTTTCTCCTTTTTTTTTTTTTTTTTTGGCTGATGATAAATCTGTTTAAGTCTTTGAAAGTCACTTGTATAATTTAAAAGGAAAGTTTGTCCTAACTTTGTGATATCCTTTGACCCTTGAAATTTAATGGTTAAATTTAACTTTTTTGTTTTTAGTGCAAAAGAAAATGCTAATGCCGTAAGTTAAAATGAGGAAGAATTAGAGAAAATCTTAAAGCTGAATATCACAATGTGCAAAATTCACTAGGATTGTGTAAATACAAGTAAGAGAACTAAACTAATAAAGAATCTCTCAAAGTAAAAATAAAAGTGTTCAAAGTATAACAAGGAACACTTCAGTTAACACATAAATGCATAAAGTCCTACTGAATATTTGTTCTTCTTTAACGGGTCTGAAAAATAAGATGCTCTGCATCTATACTAATAACCTATTCATCCTCTTTCCTAAAACTCTTGTCTTCTTCGTCTGACCTTAAAAAAAAAAAAAAAAAAAAGGCTTGAATAGCAGATGACTGCAGAGGGGCCATTTTCACCTTGCAGATAGATCTTTGTTATTCTGGTGTGTAAAGCAGGCCATTAGCACGAAGTCATTTCTAATCTCAGTTGTACAATCCACATGGCGCACTTAACCCTAAAACTCATGTTGCATAAACCACTGTTCTTTCACTCCTAATGACCTTGCAAATCATTCAATGTGATGGCTTAACTTGCACCCAGGAATCAGGAAACCGCTAAATAACTTGCTGACAAAGTTATAATTTCCCTTTCCCTGAGGGTTTACAAACGTCAACATGACATCTGTCTACAAGAAACTGAGAAAGAACATGGGATTGTAAAGATAAGCGCATTATGTGATGCTTATAAATTCTGCTGGGTTTTTTGGGGTTTTTTGGGGGGGGGGTTGTTTTGTTTTTTAATGCTTAAGGAAATGACTTAGAAAATTCATACCTGACTTCAAGGCAGATGACTAAGAGAAAATGAGACCGCTCCAGTGGTATCACACTTAGTCCCACGGTATGAATGACCAACAAATGTCTCCTCCTGTCCTAACTTCACTGCACAGTTTTCAATTAAAACTTACTTTCAGATCAAAAAGTTAGTGAAAATAATACCATCTACCGCTGGTTTCACACTCTGGAAATTTTTGAAAAGTTGTTTGAAAATTAGTAAGACCACTCAATGATGTTCAAAATTAATGTTTTTAAAAATATGGTTTTTTGATCTATGGCATTTTCTTTGTTTAAAAAAAGTAAAATATCGAAGTCCATGGGATTCCTGAGTTTATCTTACCCTCCCCCCAACTTGAAACCACTGAAGTAGCATTTTTTTTTCCTTCCTTTCCCTTTAGCCTAACCCCTTTAGTAAACCCTATTTGAAAAGAAGAAACAATAAATGAAGTGACAGGAGGTGAGAGAATGAGGACTGCGCACTCCAAGAATAAAGGGCGGTTTTATAACAGGAGATACTTTTGTTAGTAAGTGACTGACGGGTCTCCTCCCCCAGTTAGAAGAAATTCCATCCACTTCTCAAAACTGCAGAGGCCAAAAACGTCTAGTCTAATAGTTCAGAAACCCCAGAGTCAGGAGAGCCGGGGGGGGGGGGGGGCGCGGACTGGCGAGTGGGGGAAGGGGAGAGAGACCAGCAGGAGACGAAAGAACAAAAGGAGAAACCCAAGAAAGGAGAAAAGACGGGACCCGGGCAGGCACGGAGTCAGGGGGAGAGAGAGAGCTAGCTTGAAAGCGGGAGAGCACGACCTGGGGGAAGAGAGCGCAGAACCGGGTAGGGCGCGCCGCTCCACGGCGCACCATGGACAGGGCTCCAGCGGCCTCTGCCCACACCCCTCTAGGGGGCGGCGGGAGAAAGAGCGAGAGACCGCGGGCGCCGACCCCGTCCCGCCCCCGGCGCCCGCAGTCCCCCACCCCACCCGCCGCGGCCGGAGCGCGCCGGGCCCTGACCCGTGAAGACCACGGAGGGGGGCGATCCGCACCATCTGTCCCAGCCCGGGCCGCCCCCGACGCAGCGGCACTTCCGAGCCGCGCCCGCACTTTTCAGAGCTGCCACCCGCCGGCCACCCCCAGCTGGAAGGATGAGCAGGGGCCCCTTGGGCGGATTACCCCGGAGACCCTGATCTGCATTCAGGGCGGACACGCCCTCTCCTGCAGCCGCTTTGGAACCCCATTGCCTGCGCGGGCTGATTCAGGACACCCCCCCCCCGCCCCCGCTCTGCCCCAGCCTGGCGCGGGGGTTGCGGCTGAGGAGCGCGGCGTCGCTTCTCGGGACCCCGTGGGCAGCCGGGAGGGCCCTTGGCATGTCCTCCGGCCGGACGCCACGGGAAAGTTGGGCGGTCAGCCGGGCTGGGGACCGGTGGCGCGGAGTGGCTAGGAGCCTGCGACCTGCCTGAAGCAGGTGCTTCCTGCCGCGGAAAAGCCTCCTAGTACCGATTCCATGAAGAGGCTGTCTGGCGCTCTCCCGAAGGCGTGAAAAGTGCGGAGGCTCCTCGCGAAGGCGTCCCCGAGGACGCACGCAGGGGGGAGAGAGAGGACAGAGGGAGAGAAATAATAGCCGAGTAACGGAACTTCTCCCCGCCCGCCAGGATAAGGGGCGTGCGGGCCAGGGGCTGGGTGCGGAGGCCCCGGCCCGCATACACTCTTCGGGGCAGGGGGACGAGGTTTTCTTCCAGGTGGGACCGACACAGAATACAGTGAGGGCAAGAGAACAAGAAGAGAAAGCAACTCTGGGCTGGGGTAAAGACAATAGGACAGTGGAGCCCTCGGGCACCGGGAGGCGCGCGGGTGCCAGGGTGGGGTGGGGTGGAGGCACGTCCCGTAACTAAGACACCAGAGTGAGAATTCCTACTGCAAACTCGCGACCCATCCCTGCGGAAATAAACAAAAAAATTGGAGCAAAGTGCAAAGCGAGGAGCGAGAAGCGTAGAAAACTGCAAAACCTGGGAGCTATCCTGCCTCACCCTTCTGCTGCCTGGAGATACCCCCTGCAAGCTCGCCCGGCCCGGAAGGAAGAACAGAGGGGGGCGGCGATCGGTCCCTTCGGGACGGAGCGGCGCGGGAAGACCAGCCGGCCCGGCCAGCCCTGCCCCTGCTCCCGGCCCGAGCCTCGTGCCTGCGCAGCTCCCGACCGCGCGGTGCGGCACCTCCCTTCCCGGGTGCGCAGCCTGGCCCCGCAGCGGCGCGGGGAACAAAGGGACCCGGCGCCGCCCGCCCCACCCCGCCCGCGGCCCGGCCCGCAGAGACGGCCGCGTACCTGAAGCAGGGCCGCCAGAAGCGGCAGCAGGGTCCGCGACGCTCCCACTATCCGGCACATGGAGGCGGAGAGGGGCCGAGCGAGGAGCCGGAGGCGGCGGCGGCGGCGGCAGCAGCGGCAGCACCAACAGCGGCGCGGAGAGACGGCTCCAGGCAGTTTCCACCCCCTTCCCTTCCCCTCCCCACCCCACCCCCTTCACCGCTGCTCTCTTCTCCCCGCCAATGGAGAGCGAGCTGATGACAAATAGCGGGCCGCGGAGTCCGCGGGACTCGCACCAGGAGTAATAAAACAGACCGAGAGATCAAGGAGCTGGGGAGGGGGCGGGGGAGAAAGCAGACGTGCGTGTGAGGGTGTGAGAGAGAGAGGGAGAAAGAGAGAGAAAGAGAGAGTGTGTGTGCGTGTGTGTAGGCGGCCGCGGTGGCAGCGCAGGCGGCTAGGCTCCGGCCCTAAGCGCAGCGGAAGCCGGGAGGGATGCAGGCGGCGGGGACCTTGGCCGGTGTAGGATGCGGAGGTGGAAGTGGAGCGGCTGGCGCTCCCGAGGAGCTCCGCAACGCGAGGTTTCGGGCTCGTGGCTTTGCTTCCTCTGGGTCCCTTCTCCAGGGCCGCTCTGCAAGACGAAGATGCCGAAGAGAGCGCCGCGGGGAGGGCGCTCCGGGCCGAGCGCGCTGCGCCCACAAAGGGCAGCAGTCCCGCCGGCCGGCGCCTCCGCTGCGTGGGGGCTGAGGGCCGCTTTCCGGCTCCCCTTTCCGGCCCCCTGGGGAGTTGGAGACTGTTCTCCGGCCTCGGCCGCGCGGGGGTGAGGCCGGGGCCGGCGCGGCCGCTACTGCCGCGGCTCCGTCCCGCGCAGCTGCCGCCGCGGCCGCCCCTGCTGCCTGCGCGCGGGCACCCGCCTGCCGGTCCTTGCCCGGCGCCGCTCACTCGCGCGCGCCGCCCCACCCCCTGTTGCCGCCGCCGCCGCCCGCGCACCCCGCTCGGCCTCCGCGAGCGCGACCGACGCGAGCCGCAGCCGCCGCCGCCACTCTCCCCGCGCTCGCCGCACGCGCTGCCAGGCTGCGCGGCCCTCTCTCCTCTCCTCTCCCTCCCGCCGCCGCCGCCGCCGCCGCCGCCGCCCTCACCCCCGCCTCCCTCCTCCGCCGAGCTTCCCCGCCCGCGTCGTGACCAATCGGAGGCCACCAAGCTGTGGCGGTAGCCGGCCAGATCCACAGCAGCCGCCCGCCCCCGCCCACCCCCAAGCACCCCGTTTTTGCTGCAGCCCGCGGGGGGTCGCCGGAGGGAAGTCTGGGGTGCGCGGAGCACCACCCCGGCAGGTGGAGGGGCTGCGGGGAAATAAAATAACTTGCACGGGAACTTGATGGTTGGCAGGTTCCTCGTTGGACCGCGATGGGGAATCAGCGATTAGGAAAGGGGAGAATGTCTCCTAGGTAGCCTAACACACGCTTTTTCTGTTTTCTCATTTTTTTCGAGATAGATTATTTTTTCTGGTAGGGGCAGACACAGCAAACTGGCGACGCAGGCAGAGCCCATCCTGGCCATTGTTGTCTGAGGTGCTTGCCTTGAGCCACCTGCGGGCCGGGGAGGGCGGAGGCCGCGGTTTCTCTCCGGCGCTCCTACTTCTCCCACCTTTGCGAATGTGCTGGAACAGCCCAAGTTTGTGTGTTCTTGTTTCCTTTTCTTTTGTTTCCTCTGAGAGTTTGAGTGCGTGTTATTTTATATGAAGTCTCCCGTTTTATATTTCTAACTCGTTAGCGTACTGTTCACAATTTTTAACACACAGTTTCAGGGAATTTGACTTCTTCCCTACACCACCTCCAACAGAATCAACAAAGAAAAACAGAAAAGAAAGAGAAAGAGAGGGGTAAACAACCTAAAAGCCAGAACTCGCTGTGAAAATCGGATTACCTAAAAGATAAAATGACTGATAGTTCACAGTAGAGGAGTTTTGCTTCCTCTCCTTAAGGCATGAACTTGGAGTGGTACACAAAAAGTGAGAGACTTTACAAGTTTGGGTCACAAGCATTTGTGGAATAGAGGGAGTGAGGAGTAATTGATTTTGACTACATAATACATTTTTTCCAGATTTTTATTTTTTTTTATTTTTTATTTTATTTTTTTTAGGTTCTACAGGTAAATAAAAATACCGGTTCTTATTTAAGCGTTTCCACACTCTGGAGGTCGTGGAAATTCGTTGCAGTTAATGAACATTATTCTACTTTGGGTAACTGAAGTACTAACTGTCAGCTAACTAATTTCTTTGACATGAGTGATACAGCTTTTAATAATGTACTATTGCTGGCTAGGCTTTTAAAAATTTAATATTCATAGGGAGGCTTATTCAATTTTAATTAAAACATAATATTGTAGGCCATTTTTAAGTGAATCTCAAAAATATTTCCGGGATTTTCTTCTCAAAAAGAATACGGAAGGTCATGTTAATTAAATTTAAGGATAAAAGGCTTGGCTTGTTTTTTTCTTTTTTTCTTCTTTGCTAAATATTATTGCCACACTATTGCTAATCTGCCTAAAAGTTCTTGCAATAGGGTATTGATAAATTCCACTTTCCAGGAGCCATGCATAATTCATTCAGTAGCAATATGGAGATATTGTTTGTCTTATTACCCAGTAGCGTTTGTAGATCCCGTCTTCAGAATTAAGCTGTGATCCTGGACATGAGACCTTAGTTTATATCCTCCCCACTCCCAGCAGTAGCCATTGATGTTTATTGCCATTCTGATTAATTTAAAGTTAGAGGAGATTTCAGCATGAGTAACTCTATTGCTTGTTAGTATTATTTGCAAGGAGCTTTAAACATCATGCCCCTTATAAATTAAACTCTTATTGTGACTTCAAAATCTGCTTTGGAATGCCTGTTAGCTAAGTAATTCTCTGATTCCAATAGTTTTTGATCATACAGATAAGAACTTGCTGCATTTTTTTTTTTTTTAATTTGGTCCAACTTGTATGCCTCTCATTTTTCAATGGTTGTGAATTGCTTTGGAAACTTGCCTGAGATTAACTTGACCACGTGGTCAGCCACATCTTGCTAATCAGCCTTTTATCACAAGAAAGAATAGCCTAGTCTAAAATCATGTTATTGGAGACTTTATGCATCTATTTGATGTTAATAAAATTAGACCCAGTGTTGACTTTGGCATCATAGTTAAAATAATCTAATGGGGCCGTTCATCTCTCTGGGCAAATGGTGACCAACTTCTTGGATTTTTAGCTTCGAATCACAATATTGTCAGTCAGAAGATTAACTTTCCATCAGCCTGCAGAGCTCCAGGGCTGCGGGGGAGCTTGGCAGTGACCCAGAGAAACAGCCAGGTGGTAGGGGAAGGGGAAGAAGACAAGAAAATAATAAAAATTAAAGCTAGGCTCATACACTGAAAATCAGTCTAATCCTTTTGATTTCTGGCGCGTGGGCTGCTGCTGATTTGCCAAAGAGGTCTGCAAATAAGTGTGTGCACCAAGCATTATGGACACACTGAGTAAACGACGTGTCCTGCACACACAGCTGGTTTTCACATGTATATAGATACCATGATGATTCATTTTTAAACATTTATTTCAAAGTAAAATCATAACAATTTTTTGTGGTGGTGTATTTTCTCGAAGAGGGGATGCTAAACCTACAAATACATCATTCGAGTATTTGTATGAAAGTGTCCTCATTTTGAAAACAAATGACAAATAGTAGTAGTCTATCTGTAGCACCCCCACCTGCAACCTCCCCTCCCAGTCCACACCACACAGTTCCCAGGCTCGCAGACTGGAACCAGGCTTGTCTTTACCCTACTCCTGGACTTTTCCTCCTTCTCTCCCAACCCCCATGGCAAGCTGGGATTGTCCCTTCTCCCTTAGGAAGTGGTCCTCACACTGCAAGTTTCTCCCCAGTTAGCTTTAAGGGTATTAAAGCTGACCTTCCCTGGGTTATACCCCTGTTATAGAGTGATGGAATGTTCTAAATTAGAGATGATCTGTGCAACCCCCTTATTTTCCAGGAGCACTGAAGCTTAAAGAGGTACACAAGGCTACCTGCTGGCAAGTAGAGGATCCCGATGAGACACGGGCTTTCTTACTCCCAGTCCTATCTAGGCTCTTTACTTTAGAGAGTCCCTTTTAACTTTAGAAAAATCAAGGATATGGAATAAAAAGAAAGTTTAACAACAACAACAACAAAAAAAAAAAAAAAGGAGAAGAAGAGAAGAAAAGGGAAAGGAAGGAAGGAAGGGAGAAACAGAAACTTTAATAAGGCTGGGCATTTTTCCACTATTTCTCTTAGCTATTTTGTTCTCTGCAGTATAAGTAGCATAGGGCTTATAACTGCTTTTCTCCCTGCAGGTCTCCGTTTCCAAGTGCCATTTTTAGTGTGATCATCTCACTGTATTTAGTGTGATTCAAAATTAGTTGTCTCAGAATTCATATATTTTCTCTCGTTTTTCAGAATTTATTTATCTATTTAGAAAAAGAGATAGGGAGACTGGGAGGAGGCGCAGAGGCAGAAGGAGAGAGACAATCTCAAGCAAGATCCACCCTGAGCGTGGAGCCCAATGGTGGCATTGGAGGGGCTGCAGGGGGTGGGGGGAGGCAGGTGGCTCTCTATCCCAGGACCCTGAGATCATGACCTGAGCTGAAATCAAGAGTCGGACTCTCAACTGACTGAAATACCCAGGCACCCCGTCAAGATTCCTATTTTTTACACAATCTGGCTGCTGAGTACAAACCAGCCCTTCATTTGGTACTCAACCAGAGAAGTCATCATCTATTCCAATATTAGAAGAAAAACTTGGGTTTTTCAAATCTACTCTTGTTTGGAGATATTATTTACCTTGCTTTCTGTCTTTCTTTCCTTTTAAAAAAATGTATGTATGTATGTATGTATGTATTTTTAAGTATCTGAAAATCCAACTCAATGTTTCCATGGAAAATATAACCATGTAAGTAACTTGGACTACTTATGGTCAAGTAAGTGAATAAAGGAGTTGTGCATTTCCATGACCAGAGAGGTAATTCACAAGCAGCCTTTATACTATAAGGAACACCCCCCCCCCCAAAAAAAAAACAATCCCTTTCTGGAAGCTAGAAGGGTATAATAGACAGAGTATGGATTTGAATTCAAGTGGACCTAACTACGAACTTGGGTGAGTTTCTCAACATTTCTAAGGCTCATTTTCATTATCTCTAAAATGTGAATAATATATCAGTATTTCTTAAGAAAGCTTGATATGAGCAGAGTGGAACACAGTAGGGACTTGGCATTTTATCTATATGTGTATTAAATATTCTTACTTCCACCGAGGATTTGGAGTAGAGTTGCTGAGGAATCTCAGTGAATGCTGCTCTCACCTCCTCCAGTATTATCTGAAATTAAAAAAAATAAGGCTTTGAATCAGAGTTTTATTTGGGAGTCACGAATTTTACAGAGGGACACGAAATCTCTAACATAAGCAGTAATGACTGAATAAATATTCTACAGACTGGGGCGCCTGGGTGGCTCAGTGGGTTAAAGCCTCTGCCTTCGGCTCAGGTCGTGATCCCAGGGTCCTGGGATCGAGCCCCGCATCGGGCTCTCTGCTCAGCGGGGAGCCTGCTTCCTCCTCTCTCTCTCTCTCTGCCTGCCTCTCAGCCTACTTGTGATCTCTGTCTGTCAGGTAGATAAATAAAATCTTTAAAAAAAAATATTCTACAGACTGACAAAAATAATAAATATTTGGTGACTTTACAAGCTGCATAAAAACATCTGAGTATATGAAGTATTAGTAGGAAATGATCTTCAATATTAATGTATTGATTTTACATGAGAAAACAAATTCATTTTGGCATTATCTCATAAACTGATAATAGCAAGACCAGGACTAAGACTTACTTTGCTTAGAACCTTTCTCCAGTAAACCTGACTTCTATCATTTCTCAAACCACTTTCTATGTGTTCCCAGAGTCAAGATTTCATAGCTGATTTCAGAGTCCTGCTTGGCATCAGTTGTATTTAAGAAAATATAATTTGCAAGATGTTCAAGAAATCTATCTTCTACATGGAAAGCATGGGTGTTTATGGGATAACAGCAGCACTTTGGATTACTTAAGAATCAGAAGGCCTATTTCTTAAGATAAACGTATCTTCAGAAAATAAAACAAATCATGTTGAAGACTTTGGTAACGTTAGCTGTGCCAAACTTTTGCCCTTGTGTCCTTTTAAAAGCAAAGATCTGCATTTCGGAAGGTTCCGAAATACAACTGTCAGTGTTTAGAGGATACTAAAACATATTTAGTATCTGAGCTTCTACTGACTCTGTGCCCTTTCCTCTAGTGAAATTGTAGGTATTTGATAAAGTATTCCCAGGACTCAGGACACCACTGTTCTCTTCCTAGATCTTTGACTGGCTGAATAATCTGAAACACCCCACTTATTTTCTTTGCATGTTTTCTTACCTGTAGAACCTAAATAATTCCACTTTCCTCACAAAATGCTGAGTAGTCTAACAAAATAATGTCAGTAAAGCCTACTTAGTTCTTTAGAGAAAAGTTGTAGATAAATACAAGGTGTTCTTTAACACTGTGGATTCATCTCTCATAAGAGGAATGATTATTCGGTACCTAAAGTTAAGTCACATTTTAATGATGTGGCATAACCAACAAGCTGCCTTGTGCTTATTAAATCCCCCCCCCACACTTATCCACAGATTTAAAACATAACATATTTATCCTTCCATTCCAAAGGCAACACATGCTCATCCATAGATACTTAAGAAAATTATATTCAGTTAAACACCCCATAAACACTCATAGATGACTTCTTACATTGCAATACAATCTGGGAAGATACTGTCCAAGTTTTTCTTTTAAACAGTGAATGTAATATAATCAACAACAGTCCCATTTATTACAGCGTCTATTATGTATGTCACTGTGATTCATTCTTTCCATAGCTCAAAAGAGCTGAGTGATTATCATAAATAAGCATTTTCTTTCTGGGAGGTCTATTATTTTGAATCATCCTTGAGAAGCTTTTTCAAAAATATGTTTGCAGGAGATGGGAATGCTCTCACCTCTAAAGTTGTTAGACAGCCCATAATAAGCATGTATTTGCATTCCCAAACTACCTTATCCAAGCCATACGAAATTTCAAACCCTTGGAGGCCTACTAGCACCTGGGACGTCTTCAGTTGAGGGAAGAGTTCTTTGAGGATTCTGGTCCTCAGGGCTATGAGGGAAGCGAAGAACAGCTGGCAGGGACAAATGGGCACAGCTGGACATCAGAAAAAGGAAAAGAACTAAAGCACCTGAGGTTTGTGTTCTGTAATGAGAGGAGGGGCTCATGACGTGGACAAAATGTTGACTATGGTTAACCCGCAGGACTGGGGCAAGGTCATAATCTTAGTAATTGCTCAATAAAATTTTTTTCTTTCAGTTTTAGAAGTGAGTCACGCAAAACTGCCAAACAAACAAACAAACAAACAAACAAAAAACAACAACAGGGAATTTGGACAAGAGCATGGGACAGACTTTTCCTTTTAGCATCCAGAAGGGCCACACAGCAGGGCAACTGGTAAGTAACAGCCATCCAGGGCAGTTCAGTCTGTCCTTTCCCGGAATTTGCACCGCTCTTGATAAGGACAAGTCCTCATAAACAGTAAGAAAGTTTCACTCTGAGATGTTTGCTGGTGGGGATGCGCGCTGCTGTTCCCAATTCTCAAATTGTTACTTTAACAAATATTAAAAACCTATTATACTTCAAAAATTCCACCTCTTAAGTTATTTGTGTAAGGTTGGAAATAATATAAAATGGCTTTTTGTAATTATAGACTTTTTTAAAATTGAAAATAAACTCGATCCATATGTTAATGGGATAGTTTGAGCTTTAACTGCAGAAAATGTAGGTTGGCTTCTTTTTCTTCTTATTTTCTGGATGTAGAACCCACAGATTGATCTTTAATTTTCTCGTTTTCATTTTTTTCTGTGTTCCTTGCCCCCCTACATTCTCTCTCTTTAAAATATGTTTTCTGGGAGATTTCTTTAGCTTTTTCTTCCAGGCTTTCTGTTGAGATTTGGTCATATTTTTGACTTCCAAGAGTTTTTGGTTGTTCTCTGATAGATTTTTTTATAGAAACATGCTCTTGTTTCATAAATGGAAAAGTTTCTCTTATCTCTTAACATATTGTCATCCTAGTTTACCCTCTGTTGCATTTTTTGCAGTATTTGTTTTTGTCTCTGTCTTTCGTGTCAGAGGCTTTCTTGGGCAAGGGGGTATGTTTAGCACACAGAATTTAACATGATCCTTCCAGTTTTCCATAAGACATCCTACTCTGCCTCAGCTTTGCTTGGGTGAAGAGTTCAGAGACCATCTCTAAGACGTCAACAACCTTCTCGGAACTTCTTCTAACCACTTTCTTTCAATTGTGATGAAATAGGGGCTGTTACTCCCTCTCTTGTACCTCACGGCAGAAGTATATAAACTCCCCAGCTGAGACAGACTCAAGCCACACTGCACTCTGCTGGTGGCTTGACCTTACTTTTCTCTATCTAGATTGAATCTGTGGCTTACTCCTTGACAAAGTAAAGAAGGAGCCCTCAATGATTATTGGAAGCTAGGTGACTGCGGATACCTTTTTCCCTGCTGGATTTGGTCATCTAAAGTCTCCACTGAGACCTGGAGCTCTGGAAGCAGCTTAGGGACTCCCACTGTGACCCAGACTTTCCTGAAGTTCATGAAGGACACCCCCTGTCGTTTGCCATGTTCTGTGAGCAATAGTGTCACCTTCCTACATTACCTCGTCCCAATTCACTGTTTTAACACCTACGGTTTTCAGCTTTAAAAAAAGAATGTCTAAATCCTCTATCCTCAACATAATATAAATAACAGTTATGAAAACCAATTCCAAGTTTGTACCACATCATGTTGAAGCTATATTGACCCCTGTGTGTACACTTGGGTACACACAGGGTGCTAGCTAAAACAATCCAGAACAAAGTACTTATCTATATAATATGGATAGACTTATATTTCTAAGAGTAATGAAATATACATTCACAATATTGGTAATCCAAACCTCAAATCTGGAGTAGTTGAGAAGGAAATACTTTGGTAACTAAGGTATCTAGTATAATTATCTTTAACCTTTTTTTGATGCTTATCACACTATATGTACTAAAAAATCCTAGAAAAAACATCTTTCATTGGAATGAAAGGAGACCCCTATAAATACATGTGAGTCAACAGGTGCCCTTACTTTACCTTGCCCCAAATATTGTGACAAATTCCTAGAGGGAAAACTCATCACTACTTTCCCTACTAACATTCCTGCTATTGAGAATCACTGACTGAATATTTAATTCCTCTTCCCTTACACTTAGTATGAACTTTCTCTCATTCATTTTAAGTTTTATGAGGTTGGATTTTATCATCTTGTTATTCAACAATGTGCCATCACCTCACCTCATAGGGATTTACAAAGATTTTATACACATGATAATTTCAAGCTTGGAGTTAAAAGGGATACATTTAAAACCATTTAACAGATGTGTAGAAATTATTCACCATTTCACCAGAAGTTATAGTTACCAAGAATTTCTCAAAAATGTATCTCTTCTGTTAAGAATATCCAGTGTATCTTATAGTAAAATTGAGTAGCTTACCATTTCTTAATAGCAACATAGGAGAGGAAAAAGCTCATTTTAAATTATTAAGAAAATATTTTCCCTTAAAAAAGGAGCCAGGGACTTTTAAAACAATTGTGTCCAAATTGGATCATTTATCTGCGAATGGAGTGAAACACAAGACTAATACTGCAACCCTTTTTCTTTTACTCTTAGCTCTACAGAAGACTGGCAGACTTCAGAGCATCTCTGCACAGACTCTAGAATTTGAAGGAAAAGAAACAAGGGGGAGGTGACAGGCTGGTGGGCAGAGAGAACCACGGTGAGTAGGAACACAGACTCTCGAGGCCTCCAGTGAGAGTTTCAAACTCCACGTGCCTGGCAAAAGTCAGCAGTGAATAGATGATAAATTGAGATAAAACCCGCCTGAAGGAAAGCAGCCTGCTTGGATCTGAATAAGAGGAAATTCTTCAGTTTGTTTAGCAGAACCTAGAAAACGATAACCCAAGACACTGGCTAAAAATTTTTCCCCTGTAGTACATGGTGGGTTTTTTTTTCCCTTGTTTTTTGGTTTATTTTTAAGAATCACAAAAATCGACCTAGCTGCTTGCATGTTGTATACCGTTAAGAAATCATTTTGCATTCCTCTATAAATCCTAAAGTTTAAATTGTTGACGGCATCTCCTATAATCAATATGGCAAAATCAGATTATTACCAAAATTAAAGTAAAAAAAATTGCTATATATAGTTTTCTAAAGTTAACGTTTTTTAAAAAGAAAACAAAACCCTGCCCTTAAAAAATCTTCACTAAGGGGTGTCTGGATGGCTTAGTCAGTTGAACATCCAACTCTTGATCTCAGTTCATGTCTTGATCTCAGGGTCATGAGTTCAAGCCCCATGGTAGGCTCCATGCTGGGTGTGGAGCCTAGTCAAAAAAAAAAAAAAAAAAGATAAACTAAACTCAAATAAAAATTTTTAAAAATCTTCATGAACAGTAAAAAAAACTCATGTGTGGTCTTCCAAAATGGTGCATAATTAATACTTCATAGTTTTCTCCAGAAATCAAATTCTTAAAACCTTTATGCAGTATTTCAAACTTAAAAATCAATGTTTTACATCTTTAGTTACCAGTTCCCCATTTTTTATTCCATTTAAAAATATTTGGTTTTGACCACAGTTTTCTTCCCTAAACATTTCTCTACCTTTGTCCTTCTTTGAGTCAAATTTAGAGCAAATACTATTTCTTAGCTCTGTGTGATTGATGCTATTTTTAAAAATCTGTATATTTCTGAGTCTACTTGTGATATCTTAAAAACAAGCAAGTGAATAAAAAAAGCCATAAGGAGGAAGCTGGTTGGGAGGAAAGAGCAAAAAGATACAGTTATTCACACTGTTGACTTTTCCTATGCTTTATTAAAATGTCTAATCCTAGAACCTATGCGGTGTGGTGTGGCCCTGCTCTTTGAATCAGCCATTAGAAGGTGCTCATGTTTTGAACAAACTTTTGAAAACTTTAAGGCTGCTAATTGTCTAGTTTTTATGTTTTGTAGAATTTATCTTTAATTTTAGAAATTTTATTTCGCTTGAACTTCCCGCTTGTAAACATTGTCAGGCTGACAGCTCTGGAAACCGAAGTCATCCAATTAGGCCAAGAAACAAATGTTTCTATGGCATCTATCACCACAGAACACCAAGTGGCCCTTAGACAAACACATCAGGATAAAAGAAAAACATGTATTTGAGAAGGAACAACTTCCCAGCTACTCTGCCTTCAGACAGATCAAGTTGATGATAATTGGTGTAGAGCAGTGGTCTTCAGGAAGTTTTCCCAAGGGCGGTATCTAATTTCGTACAATAGAAGGGTATGTTTGTATACTGAATATGCCTCCAGGGTAGACTCTACTTTCATAAAGCCGTTTCACAGCTATTTGTTAAGGACACTGAAGTGGGAAACAAAGGCAGAAAAAACATTATTGAATTTCCTTACTACCTATAGCCCACTGACAAGTCCTTGAAATAGGCAGAGTGACATTCCTCGAGGGACTCAATGGCTTTGATGTTGACACTTTGCTAAGGGCAAAAGGCAATCCTAGCCACCCACCCACCCCCATTCTGTAAGTCTACTTTAACATATAAAAATTCCTTTAGAAATGTCCTTATCTTTAAACCCCCAAGATACATGTTGGCAATCACCTGCCCTCAAGCATATGGCCTACCGATATATGTCTGAAGGGTCTCATGACTAAGGTCTTATTAGACGGTGGCAAATGACCTTTTCCCAACAACAGCTAGCCCCCTGAAGGTCCTGGAAACCTTGCTTCTAAAATTCCTTAGAGCCTTTTGCTATCCTAAACCCCCTCCCAACTTGAAAGTATATAATGAGCCACTCCTCATGACCCCAGTGTAGCTCTTTCTGCCCAAGGGTCCTGTCCTTGCGCTTTTTAAATAAAACCACCTTTTTGCACCAAAGATGTCTCAAGAATTCTTTCTTGGCTGTCAGCTTCAAACCCTAACATCTTTCCTACACTGGACACTATTCAGACTGTTAACTACCTACTCAGTTTCCACCATCATTGCTTTTTATTTGCTCTGTCAAATCCACACTGACTGGCTCCTTGACAAGTGTTTAGCAAAGATACAAACATGTATGGAACAAAGAAGACCAAAGGGCAAGCCAGGCCACCAGGAATCCATGGAAGGTTTTCTTTGCCTCTGAGACATGGTTTGGAGGAGAGAGAAAAGGATTTCAGCTGGTTATTTGTAATAGAAGTTATTGTTAATAGTTATAGTTGTCTGTACAAGTATAAAAACTTTTGAATAGTGTGCATGAATTACTCAAATGACTTAACCATGGCTTCAGTAATTTCACATCAGTTGTCAAGTTCAGTGTGACAATCAAACATTTATACTGAAACATTTTTTAAAATTTCTGTATTAAGGAAAACCAATATACAAAATTTAAAAATTGTACAACTGATAAAATGGAGAGCCAATTAAAAAATATTGTTACCTGTAATTAATTCCTGATGAATAGGAACACTTATTTTACTTTCCTATCTTTGGCAGCCAACTCTAGAGTCTTATACCCCGTTGTGGTGGTGGTGGTGTTTTTTAAACCTACACTGCCTAGTATAGATCACGACACCTACTGGCAGCATAAAATTTTGCACCCTAGTTCCATGAGACACTGAAGACCCTTGTTACCTAAGATAAGTATTTCAAAGATATTTCAAAGCTATGCTTATATTATGAGTCAATAATAAACTCTCCTTGGGGCGCCTGGGTGGCTTAGTGGGTTAAAGCCTCTGCCTTCAGCTCGGGTCATGATCCCAGGGTCCTGGGATCAAGCCCCACATCGGGCTCTCTGCTCAGCAGAGAGCCCGCTTCCTCCTCTCTTCTCTGACTGCCTCTCTGCCTACTTGTGATCTCTCTCTCTGTCAAATAAATAATAAAATCTTTAAAAATAATAATAATAAACTCTCCTTGAAAAAAATGTATCTTGGAGCATGACTCTTGGTTTGTATAGGCAACATTATGCTGGCTTACAAACATTGCCTAAAACTTGGTGACTCCGATTAAGAAAGGTTTAATTCTTGCACACACTACACGTCTGTTGCAAATTATTAGTGATGAAAAGTGAGAAATGGAGATTGAAAGTCACTTCCATTTCCAGCACCACAGTTACCTACCAGCCTAATGTCCCCAGGAGACTCACAGACTGATTTGGGATATCTTCATTTTGTCCACTGAGCAGAGTCTTTCTGTATTTGCATCAATTCTGTGTTACTTTAATTATCACAGCTTTATCATACGCTTTATCATATGCTTTCTGTATGGGAAGATTTATCTCTTCTTCTAATCATTCTTTTAAAAAATTCTTTTTTATTCTTACCTGATTATTCTTCTGGGAGAAGTTTAGTATATTTTTTGTTAAATTACCACAAATCACATTTGATCTTTGTTTGGACAGCATTAAACTATCAATTAATTTGTTAATAATTGTAAAATATTTAGTTTTCCATATATCTTTTATATCTCTCAAAAATATTTGTAATATTCATATGTTAAACATGTTTTATTAAAATAGATCCTTGGGATGTTATATTTTAGTTACAGTAATAAATGAAATTCCTTTACACAATTTTATTTCCACATTTGCTATTACTTGCATATAGGCCTGCTGTTGTTTTTGTAATTCCTCTTATGATAAATAAAATAATTCTAGACATTTTTCATATGATATCATTTTGCATTTTCTTTAAACAAATCACTGTTCTGTATGTCCTGTATTGATAGCTCTTACCTTTGTGTCATGTCTTCCAGAATTGAACAAATAGTCTCCTAAAAAGGACACCATTATTGTTTGTTTCCATATGGGCAGTCTTCCATGGGTTTAACCATGATCTATATCACAGTGACTACTCTTTTTTTTTTTTTTTTTAAGATTTTATTTACTTATTTGACAGACCAGGATCACAAGTAGGCAGGGGGTGGTGGGGAGCAGGCTCCCTGCCGAGCAGAGAGCCCGATGCAGGGTTGGATCCCAGGACCCTGGGATCATGACCTGAGCCAAAGGCTCAGTGGCTTTAACCCACTGAGCCACCCAGGCACCCCATCACAGTGACTACTTTTTAATATTGATGACATATTCTATGCCATTAGTGTTTTCAAGAATTGTGACTATTGAATATTTTCAATGTTTTGCTCAAAAATTATGGTTGTTTTTCTTAATTAACATGGTGCTTCAATGTATTATAATAATAAATTATGCAACATTGATTCTTTTTACATTCCTGAAATAAGACCTACCTGATGAATTTTTTATGCAGCATCAAATTCTAGATTTTATTTGTGATTTTTAAAAGTCATATTTATTTGGACATATGTTGATATCATTGCCAGAATCTGGTATTTTGTTTATTTCTAAAATACTGCTATATTGTGCTTATTACATAATTTTATTTAATATTTGCTAATTATATTATTAGACATTTGTTGTTATTCTATTTTTCCAATATTTTTCTTTTTAATTAATTTTTTTACCTAATTCTTTCCTTTTTAAAATTGATCTTATTTTCTTTTTCTAAAATTTAGTTTATTTGCATTCTTCACAACACATAGAATATATTAACACATATGAATTCACTTTTGTTTGCCACTTTTGTTTTAATATTTTTATAACTTTTTATCTCTTCCTTGGTTCAATAGTTTTTTGGAGAAGTATGTTTTCATTTCAAAGGGGTTGAACCTTGTTTTCAGTAACAGAAGAATTTGTATTTTTTATTCTATTGTTGTCACTTAATCTGGTGCATGATTTTGATTTCTTTGAATTACTAATTTGCTTTTGGTTTGGTATCAATTTTAATACATACTTCTTGCATATTTTATATGAAAGAAAGTTACAAGTAATGTCAAGAACCGTGAAAGGTTGAGAATTTGCCCCACTTGATGGCTAACAAGTGAGCTTCCATGGTTGTGAATGTTGGGAGAAGACATGCAATTCCTAGGTCAGAAAGAAAGGATTTTATCACTTACAGCAGTAGTGGTAATGAGAGTATCATCATTTTTATGTTAGCTCTCCATGCTGTGACTTCCATAGGACAAGGTAAAGAGGACAGGTGACCCCTACACACAACGTGATATGTTACAGAAGAAGAATCCTGAGTTTAGGGAACCTGATCATTTTATAAATGTCAGTAAGCTTGCCTCTCCTTTGTTCTGGAGAAACACTGTCTCCATCTCCAAGACTCTAAGCAAACCAACTCTTTGCTCCGGAGGGAGACATTATCTCTCTCTTTCAAAGTTATTTTCTACAAAAAGCATCTTTTTTTTTTTTTTTTTTTTTTTTTAAGATTTTATGTGAGAGAGAGAGAAAGAATGAGAAAGAAAGAAAGCACAAGTGGTGGAGGGGCAGAGGGAGGAGAAGCATATTCCTTGCTGAGCAGGGAATCCAACCCAGAGCTTGATCTCAGGACCCCAGGACCATGACCTGAGCCAAAAGCAGATGCCCAACTGACTGAGTCACCAAGGTATCCCTTTATAAAAGCATCCCTGGAAAGATAGCATGAAACATCTGGCAGAAATGCAAGAAACTCATAGACAGTTATCTCCCAACAGGGGTAGAGGATAAAAATATATATATTTTTTACCTTGTCCACTTGCTTATAGTTGTTTTTATCAGCTCAGTATAGACATTGATATAAACTAGAGATATTTGTTATGTCTACCTACTTATTTATCTAGAATGTTGCGATGTTTAACAAGATAAAGTTGTGTATTTAAAATGCTATTTTTAAATACTTGTAATAATTTTTAAAAATATATTTTAAGCTATTCTGCTGTAGGTACTCAGTATTTTTTTTTCTTTTACTGTTATAATAATCTTTTTTAGTCCCATTTGTGTGAGTTGCCACCTCTGCTGTAATTGTTTGTATAATTATTTAGATCTCCCTTTTAAAAGTATAAACTCACTGGGTCATTTTTTATTCAATCTGATCCATTTTGCCTTTGTAATAGGGCTGTTTAAACTATATTCATTAATTTTTTTGGTCTTAGATAATTTTGTCATCTGGTTTTTGTTTGCTTACTATTTGGCTTCTGTTCTACAAGCTGTTTTGCTTAGTTTTATCTTCTCAGGGTTTTAGAAAGCAGACTTCCCATGTTTAATTCAGTTAATGGTTATTTCATCATTATTAAGATATAGCCATAACTGCTTTTACTAAATCAAAATAGTAACCAGGAGGCTCTTGTTTATTATTTGGGCTTCTTTTATCTATTTCTTTCTCTGTCCCATACTTCATACAGTTATTTAAACTTAGTCATTACCATGTCTATACATATCCTCTTTTACATTAGAGTTTTTAATCTTTTGCATTTTTATTATCCTAATAATGCCAATTGCTTTGAATTTTCAGTATTAGCTTTATTCTCTGCAGTCTTTTTTTTTTTTAAGATTTTATTTATTTATTTGACAGACAGATCACAAGTAGGCAGAGAGGCACACAGAGAGAGAAAGGAGGAAGCAGGCTCCCTGCTGAGCAGAGAGCCCCATGCAGAGCTGGATCCCAGGACTCTGGGATCATGACTGGAGCCGAAGGCAGCAGCTTTAACCCACTGAGCCACCCAGGCGCCCCTATTCTCTGCAGTCTTATTTTGCAACAGTTGTTGGAGCATTATAGTCCTAGGTTGAAGGTCAAGAGAAATATTCCTCAATTCTTCAGTTTCTTTGTGCTATGGAACCAAGGTGAGAGTGAATCGGAATTCCAGTGGGTCTGGGAAGCCAGCTCAAGGGAATGAATTTGACCCTTCTGCAAGTCCTAGGCAGGATGATAAAGGGGTAAGGGTTGTTAAGGGTTCCTCTCCGTGGAGGCTGACATTCATTAAGTGCTTCCAGGAGCCCTAGGAATGGTTCCTTTCCCCCTTCTCCAAAGCTTCTATGGGAAATGGTGTCTGTTTCTACTCCCTCTTCCCTTCTTTTTTCCATTCTCTAACTTCCTACATTTCCAGTATCATTTCACCTATTCTTGGCCTCAAACTTCGCAATCTAATATACGTACTTTTAAAAATAATCCAAGTGCGGGACGCCTGGGTGGCTCAGTTGGTTAAGCTGCTGCCTTCTGCTCAGGTCATGATCCCGGCGTCCTGGGATCGAGTCCCATATCAGGCTCCTTGCTCCGTGGAAAGCCTGCTTCTCCCTCTGCCACTCTGTCTGCCTGTGCTCACTCTCTCTCTCTCTCTGACAAATAAATAAATAAAATCTTTAAAAAAAATAATAATAATCCAAGTGCATGAAAGCACTTGTCTTAGTCTGCTCCCATTGCCCTAACAAAACACCATAGACTGGGTGGCGATAGACCAGAAATTTATCTTCTCACAGTTATAGGGCCTGGAAGAGATCAGGATGCCAGCATGACTGGGTCCTGTGTGGTCTTCTTGTTGTGTGCTCACATGTCCTTTCCTCAGTGTGTGTGCTTTAAGAAAGACAGACAGAGACAGAGAAAGAGAGAGAGAAAGAGATAAATCTTTGTTTTATAAGGCCAAAAATCCCATTGGATGAGGATCCTACCCTTACCTTAAATATCTCCTGTAAGTCCTATCTCCAAATACAATCATATTGGGAACTAAAGATTCAATATATGAATTTGGGGGGTGGGGGGCACATAACAAAACTGTAAACTTTGAGACCTTCATTTATACTATAATCTGGGCCCGGAAGCCCTTCCCACTTTTTTTTTTTTTTTTTTTTTTTTTTTAAGATTTATCTGAGAGAGAAAGAAAGAGAGAGTGTGCACATGAGCTGGGGAAGGGGCAAAACGAAGGGGAGAGAATCCTTGAGCAGACTCCCCGTTGACTGGGGAGACTGACACGGGGTTCTGATCCTAGGACCTTGAGACTAAGCCATCCAGGTGCCCCTTTCCTGCTTTTCATTAAGTGACCAAGTTGTCTTCATCTTTTAAGACTAGTTCAAGGTCACTAGCTCCAGTAAGTTATGACTGAAACCTTTGTGCAGCTTCAGTGCTGTATGGTCCCTCCATGGAGGGATAGCTCTCCCTTGTCTTTCAGTGTTGGATGGGCTCCAGTTCACCATAAACTCTTCAGGGCCAGGGCTAGTTTCTTATTTACTGTAAGACTTTAGTGCCTTGGACAGTGCCTAGCACAGAGTAAGCCTTAATCATAGCTGGATAACCTTACAGCACAGATCCTGGACCACCTATATTCAGTGAGGCATCTGGAAATCTTAGGAAAGAGAGAAGAAGAGGAGGGGAGGATGAGGAGAGAGGGAGTGATACCCAGTAGGGGCAGGGACCTGAGCCCTAGGTGACTGAATTCTGACCTAATTGCTTGACCACCAGGACTTCTCAGACCACTAGCAGAGAGCCTCAAGTTTGCATCAGGTGATGATGCAAACTTTTTAATCCCTTTCCAGAAATAAACATTTTGTGAATTAGTAAAAACTTGCCGC
This sequence comes from Martes martes, assembly GCF_963455335.1. Lineage (NCBI taxonomy): Eukaryota > Metazoa > Chordata > Mammalia > Carnivora > Mustelidae > Martes > Martes martes. The sequence goes on along the minus strand of NC_137901.1, from coordinate 43,188,841 downwards.
AAAGGGTGCTAGTCTGCAGTCTGGCATCTGGGAAATTCTGCTGCATAGCTAAGTTGCCCAGAGGACATACATTTCATAAAGTAGTAGAAATCAGTATAGCAAAACTGTCAGGGGTCTTTAGGGAATAATATTAATCTCCCCATGCAGTCTTTTTCCATAAAAATCTCTTTGCAGTAAAGAAGCCCTCATGATGATAAGCGTGTCCTTTATAGAGTAAACAGGGACTGATGATCCTTACATTTAGCTAGAAAATAATAATTTTTTAACTCTAGTATGATCAAAAAGATTTGATGTGCCTTTTAAGAGGATAAAGATGGAAAAATTATCACCAGATTAATTATTTCCACCCTTGTTTTGCATGCTATACATATGCATTATAGGAAAGGAGAAAGTTTGGGGTCAAATCTTTTAGCCAAACTTCTCTCTTTCGGAAACGGTCTACCCAAACTGCATTCTTTCCTGATCTAAAAATAATACTAGACTTTTGATCAACAGATTTTTTACACCATGCCAAACATTTGGGGTGAAAGGAAATGTTCTTACATTCACTTAACAAAACTGCTCTTTTAGTTGGTTCGCATGGATTTATTTTTGAAGCCTGAATTGCTTGCTAATTTCCCAATTAGAAGCTCACAGAATTGCCACATTAGCATCCCCTTCTATTCCTTCTCTGCATGCTCTCCTGTAAGCTGGTTTCTGCAGCAACCTCCCTGGGAACCCTGCTCCATAACTCCCCAGGTGTGACTCAGGCCAACCCTCACCAGATATCTGCAGTCTAGTTAGGTCACTGGTGGATTGTTGGTGTGTCAGAAAGTGCAAGCACTAGCAACATGAGCCTCTACTATTCCCTCAGCACACTCTTCCCCCTTAGTCTCCCCTACTCAATTGATTACATCCCAAGCAGCATGGGGTGAAGAAAAGCAGAGTTCTTTCTCAATAGCAAAGTATGAAGAAGACTTACCTCAGCAAGGCTCAGTGTCTTTTCAATTTCAGTGAAGACAGAAAGACAAAATCATTTTAATATAAAATACCATAATCTCTTTAAAGTATACTTTAATGCTTTTATATTTCAGTTTTACTGCCATAAATATCTCATCTTGATTTATTTTTGTAAAGCCGATTACCTAAAGAAAATAACTAAGAAAAGAGAAATATATTTGGCTGCACTATAGAGAAACTTTTTAAAAATTGACTTATTAGTCTATGATTTGGTAAGTAGACCTGTGTATGGAGTGTAATTTGTAATTCACATCACTAAAAGAATTTTTCTATAGCTGGAGAATCTACTGAATGTGTTGATTGCTCTTTTTTAATTTAAGTAAATCCTTCAGTTTTAGTAGTTTTTTTTTCTTGAAGCTGAAATACTAAATAAATGCAAAGACCTTTGGGTCAGAAGGCTGTTTTCGGTTCAGTTAACAATTTAAGCTAGACAATGAAATAGATTTTGCTGACACAAGAAGAGTTGTAACTGTGATTTTGATTTTGCAAATAAAAAAGGACCAACTTCTCCAAAAATTCTTGTCACAATATTAGTTCCATGAGGCTATTTTCTTACAATACAGCCGAGAAATAATTTTAATAGTTTCCTAAATAAAGGATGAAAGAAAGACTCAGGTGCAAGTAAGAACTATTTTCTAAAGTGTTATAGTAATGATAAAAGTCTAGAGTATTTAGAAATATTTCAAACTATGAATGGATGCCCTGGAAAAATAGCCTTCATTGGCAACTGAGTTAATTATAGTAGTTCTATTTTTCAAAGCCCTATTATTTGGCTGTAAAAATCATTGTAGGTTAAAAATGGACTTACACGAGCTTCTCCACGGGTATACTATTTTACATACTTTTAAAAAATGGCCTTCTTTTCACAATCCACAGAATACAGATCGTCTAGAAAATATGTATTTTCAAAATGGCACTCTGTGACAGAAAATCTGCATTGTTTATACTTATTCTAGACACCATAATATATTTATTTCAGATTTTTAAAGCCATTTTATGGCAATCAGCATGGCCCTCGTAGGAAAGCCTCAGGTCCACACATCTGAATGTGCATTTCATAAATTATATTGATGAGAGAGTGCTAGCTAATCCATGTCTTTGGTCGCTCCTGCGGCTCTCTGGGAGACCAGAATGTGGCTATCATGGAGTCATTCGATTTTAACAGAGATCCTTTCTCTATAACTAATTCAACGCATGGCTATATGGGTAATTTTGAACAAGTGGATCTTTCTCCAACCTGAAAGCCTGCCAGGAGGGAGAGTGAGTGAGAAAAAGAGGGTTTCAAAGGAGTCACAGAGAGCCACAAAGTAATCATGAAGCACTACTGTATTGGCCCAATCCCCTTACAGAAGTGCATTGAGAGGTGGTGATATAGAACAGAAGAGGACACATTATTACAATGAAATACTCTATAATACTTGGGACAACAGTTGGAAATAATTTTTGTCATCAAACAGAGTGCCCTGAATTGTAGAAAGTTTGACTCTCTCTGTGGAGAGAAATTTTTAAAGAGCCGTGATAGCCTTCCCGTTACTATAACAGAATTTCACATAGCAGTGAAGTCTGAAATACAGAAACTAGAAATGTAAAATAGAAACTGCCATTGTAACCTTTATGTTTCGCATTTAATGAAAAAAATCTTTTAGCCAAAGATGACATTATACATGTATATAAATTATGATTACTCTAAATTTAGATATAACCATTTTATGGAATCCAAAGTGTTGGAATACATTACTAAAGAGGGCTCAGTCTTCCAGCCCTGTGAAACCCTAACGAATGAAATACATTTTGGGTCCTATCAGAACACCAGTCCTATAGCAAATGGAGGAAAACTTGATTTTGCAAATATCATTAGAAATAGTGTAATAGTGCCAATAAAATGAATAATCCCAATGAATTAAAACAATATCATTGAAGAGTTAATGCTGCCACTGTTGCTGAATTTCAGTAGGAAGAAAGCCAAACCAATAATGAACGACTGGGAATATGATAAGGACTGATTCTTCACAATAAAGCAGAAACCCTATTGTAACAGGGCCCAATGGGCCATTGGAGTGACTTGTGTCTGAGTCTGGAATTTTGGTCTGACGTTGCTTATATATTCCTTGCCAAGGGTAAGAACTGATGCTAGATCCTGGAGTCAGACTGAGCCCACAAATGGGGGTTATGTTTTTAATATGAATCTCTTTATGTTGTAAATTAGGCTAAATATAATGGGAGTTGGTGATATGTTAGAAATCAGGTCTGATGCGAGAGTCAAGACCAGGTCAGGCATGGTTCAGAATTCATTCATTCATTTTCAAGCACTGTACATAGCCATAGAAATATGAATTTTAGAATAAGGTCTTGTCTATAAATTCTGCTAAAAGGGACTTATTGAAAGAGCCCAAGGAGGAAGATGATATGTTAAAAGGAGTGTTTTATGGAAATTAGTTTAATAGAAGGATTTTAGTAGGAGGTGATTAGAATCAGATAGTACACTTAGAAAATTATCAGTGTTTCTAATTCAGGGGTGGTGTGCTAATATCTTAAAATTTTAATTAATGTATTTGCCCTTCTACACATCTTTATACATCATCTCCCTCTAGTCAATCAGAGGTATCATTCATTAATTGTCTAGAAGAATTAGGGTTATTAAGACAAAGATGCAAAGAACCCGTCAAGGCTAAGGTTTTGAAATTTTTTATGGGCCAGTAGAATTGCAAGTTAAGATTTTCAATGACTAGACTGGACATTATTAGAGGATAAAAAAATAAGGTTTGTGTACTGGATACCTAGGTGACTTAGTCGGTTAAGCATCTGGCTTTGGCTCAGGTCATGAACCCAGGGTCCTGGGGTTGATCCCTGCATCATGCTCCCTGCTCAACGGGGACCCTGTTTCTCTCCCTCTCCATTTACAGCAACCCATGCTTATGTGCTCTCTCTCTCTCTCTTAAAAAAAAAAAATAATAAGGTTTGTATAAACAGCAGGGGTCTTATAAAAAATGGTAGGTTTACAAGTCGATGTGTCTAACCAGGATTTATTTTTCCTTTCCATAGGAAGCACAGACAAAAAAACCAAAACAAAACAAGACAACTTCCTGACTGTGGAGGAGAAGGAAAGGAAAAGTAAAGAAGAGGACAGCAGAATAAATTAAGGCTCAGGAGTCTGAGAATCTGGGCTTCTATCCTGCTGTCTCCTAAAATCAATCTCTGATGGGTTAAAATGATCAAAACTCCACTACTTCTTGGGGGATTCCAGGAAAGAGATGCATCTAGTGGATTCCAGATATATTCCCCTTTTGGACCTTGACTCTTAGGAGAAACTCCATCTTGAGCACGGAACACAAGCTGTAAAGTAGAAATGGCTAGAAAACAGCATGCAAGACTGTTGCAAGTTCTGAGGGGTACAAACCTGGCACTCTGGTCAGGCTAAGGAGAGAACAGATGGAGCACAGAGGTGGTCATGAACAGAGGAGGCCATTTCAGTCACCCATGCAATGAACTAGGTGCCACAAAACCAAAGACTGACAATGATCGCACCTCTCGTCAGAAATCAAGGTGGGTGGGTGCTGATAACTTTGGACCAATGGTTCTCAAAGGTGAGTGTACATCAGAATCACCTGGAGCCCTTGTTAGAACACAGATTCTTGGGCCCCTCACCCAGAATTTCTGATTTAGTAAGTCTGTGGGGGACCGGTCCCAAATACTGACATTTCAAACAAGTTCCGGGTGGCACTAATGTTGTTGGTGGAGGACCTCGCTTTGAATAGTATTATTCTAAATCAGTCTCTTTCCTCCAAACCGAAGATGGTATATCGTCCTTCCCCAACACATACCTTCAGATTATCGATGGCCCCTGGAGAGACTTGAAAGAAAGGAGAAGGGGACACATTGTGATACTCTGAGAAATTACTGAAAAGAGTTTATAACTGGAAGTACTAAGTAATCACTGATTTGAGGGAGTAAGCCTCAATTTCCACATAAAATTCACCACCATCAGCAGAAACTGGGGCTAAATTCAGTTCAGTTGTGGAGAAATAAAGAAATTTACTAGCTGTACACCTAAGTTTTGTTCCTATGAAAACTTGAGATCAGTCTGTTAGCATTTAGTACAAACTTGGTACTGAGATATAAATACAAATTTAGGACTCCTGGAGAGGAAATATTCAGAAAGGATGCTTTGGTCTTTTGTTATAATGAACTTTGTCACACACCATTTCACTTTTTCACTTGCATTACACTTACATTATAAGACGTTTCCATAGGCCTAGTAGCACCATTCTGCTCCTCATCCCCTGGGCCTCCTCAGAGAACAGAGAAAATAGGGGCTATGTCTGAGTGGACAGCCCTTCTGAGAGCTACGAGGAGGCAGAACATCTGTGTGCCTGGGAACACTGCTCCCACAGACGTAGTTCTCCATCTGGGCCCCCCGCATGAACAGGCTTAGTGCCCCATTCATGACTTGCTCCGGGTCCTCACGCACCCATGGCGAATAACAACGTTCAGTCTCCTGTGGAGTGGGATCCTCTCCTCTCAAGGGTCCAGCCTAAAATGGAAGAGCCTGTCAGATGGCATTTGTACATAGGCAGCTGGTAGGGCTTCTCTGCTCAGTGGCACACTGATCTAACCTGAAATTGGACTGTGCACCTTTGGTTTTGCATTTTCCTTTGCAGACAAGAGCTAGGTCAGTAATTTATAACTCTCACCAAGCTGAATGCACATTTATGAGGTTTAACTGAAATGAATCTAATTCATGCTGCCTGATATCCCCATGTCCTTCAGCCTCTGGAAGTCAACCTTTCCTTTGATACTCTCATACACAATGATGTGAGCCTCCATCCCAAGTAACTGATGGAAAATCAATGTAACTCTTCCCCAGTATTTCTAAGGATTCTTCAAAGCATACAGGGTACATATGCTTAAATGCATGATAAGTCTACACCACCTACTCTGAACTCTGACTCTTGTTTGTTTGTTTTAATCTATAGTTGCTTTATCTGTATACCTAGCAATCTTCACTCCTCATACTTAATCCGAGGCATAGGCAAAACATCATGTAGACATTTCTAAAATCTCCTTTAATCCATTCATTTATCCTTTTTTTTTTTTTTAACTGAGTAGCTACTATGTCCCAGGTGATGTTCTAGTCCTTGGATACAGCACTAAAAAAAAACCGGATAGGTGTACTGTTATACATTTCTATGTAATATGGAGATTTTCCCCAAATATGGGAAGCTAATGGATGACGATGAGAACAGGGAGCAGTAACAACTAACTCCTGCACACCAATATCAGAGATCACGATTTCCGAGCCACAGGGACTCCCTTCACGGAATCCAGTTTTCCTTTGGGGACAGCCTTGTGCCTTCCTTGTGTTGGACTCATGCTCTCACTCTCTACAGAGGTCTCTGTCTCTGTCTGTCTCTGTCTGTCATCTCTTTTCTCCAAGTCCAGGGGCTTCTCTAAAACTCTTCTGTCTTGAGCTACCAAAAGAAAAAGGAAACATTGATTTTTTAAAGTCAGAACAAATCATTTAGCTTACTATGTCTCATTTTAGTATCCTTTCACAACCAAAAGTCCCAGGACAGTATTTGCTCAAACAAAAAAAAAACAAGTCTTTTGGACAGGATTCATAAGAAGTTAAACGAAGTTTACATAGACCATTTGTCCATCTCGGAAAATGCAATCCACCACACCAAGGTGGTAGATCGACAAAATGTCTAAATGATCAAGTCTTGGGGATTCGATTATGACAGAAGGGCTGTTGGGTGACCTATTCCTGAGATGAAGTGAAGATAAACTGCTGTCCTACTAAGAGAAACCAAATCTCTTTGCTATACTTTTTTCCTTAATAGTAATTAAAAGAGCATTTGCCTGATCAATAGCTAGATAGCAGATCTCAGTGATGTGTTCATTTATTCCAAAAAAGAGATAACAAAAAACAGCTGCAATTGATGTTACTCCCTGAATATGTTTATAATAATCCACTGTCTTTCTCTAGGGCCATCTAGTCAAGCCCTGGTCAAATAGACCAGTTACATGTAGATGTGACAGGAATCCTACGCCTGCCTACTTCTAGACTTGGTTGGGTGGCATGAATCTGTGCCATCCTTCAATTTACTTTACAGTTTGGAAGGGAAGAGATAGTTTCAGGGACTGATAATAATCCCATAAGTCAAAGAACTAATGTGGATCTTCTGGCATTGGCAATTGCCTGCAATGCTTTTAAAAAATGAAGAAATTATCTCATTTTATATAACATATAGTTACTATGCTTGGTAACTATGGACCCCTTTGAGGAATCTCTAGGAGGGTTCAGGGTTTATGATTTTGATACAGACACAGGGTACTTCTTCAAAAGAACCTGTATACTCTTCATCCCCAAGGGATCAGCATATGGAAATTGGGTGAGAGTCCCCAAGTCTTTATTGTGCCCCAAATCTGAAAATGATACCTAAAGTATTTTAAATTATAAAAATCAAGTAGGTAGCAGGGAGTAGTTCTGTTTCAGTCCAGCAGACACTATGATCTATTTGCCTCTACCAATGATTTCTAGAGCTTAAGTCATTCTGATTACTGTTTTAACCTGTTGCCCACTTGGAGAATCACACATACTTGTGTCTGGTCTTCAAGCTAAGAACAACCACTTGTCCTCTGTCATTTTGCAGGATCCTGTTATCCCCCACTGAATTTAGGAAGACTATTTCAGTTAAGTTACTTCTTACAATCATGTTTGGCCTTACAGGGTGTTTCTTTGTGCTTTGGCAAAGGAATGTCCTTGGAGCCCATCCAGGTAACATGATGATGATATGAGTGGCAGGTCACACTAGATAAATCAGCACTAGCATTTCTGTCTTTCTTTGTGTACCTTTATCTACACCATACCCTGGAAACTGTTGCACTTCAATTTTATTTAGCCTTGGCCATCATGAAGCCCAAATTTCAGTCTACTGACCAAGTAATCTGGTGAACCACAATTGTACACTCAAATATCAAACATCTTTAATTCACTATTTCTAGGAAAGTACAATCATGTGGATAAATGTGGCTTATTCTAACAACTTGTTTCTGTCTCCCTGTACTAGGACCCTCAGAATCCATTCATACCATTCCTCCCTAGATTTCCATCCATATAAACCAGAAAATCTTCCAGTTCTTTGGATGGATATGCTATCTTCTCTGAAGTCACACTTTGTACCCATTCATCTGTGATTTGAGTGTAGTTATAGGTCTGGAAGCTGTGCAAGCTGATGAGGCATATCTCGCAGTGGATCAGCATCCCCAAGCAAGGTAATTGCCTCAAGTGTAACCCTATGGTTTCTTCAGTCAGGAGAGACTCCTTCTACTTTCAAGAAGGTTCAGTGGAATTTGAAGGTTCAAACCTGTCAGAATCCGTCTCAAATCCCCTTTCCCAGTAAGTGTCCTAAATCTCATATATGATACCAAGTAAGGCTGTAAATTCAATGTGCTTTATAATTCTGAAATATGCATCTTAAGACTTTGAGTTCAGTTTTCAAATACATATGCCATATAATTGACTACAAGAATAGGAGAAATTTTTGGAATTTCTTTTGTTTTCTGATTATGCCATAGGCTGAAAATTTAAAAACCTGAGCTTTTAAATTTCTCTTTGTAAAGAGAAGTAGTGCAACAGAAGCAGTTAGGCTACCCCACAGTCCCTGTGGTCATCATTTATAACCCCCATTGTTTTATTATAACATCCTCTTTGTATCCCAATTCCTTGTCTTTAAGGGCCATTTCATTTTAGACAACTATAGTGAGAAGTTAATGATTATGTTAAAATCTTTGAATGTTATGGACCATGACATTGAGGTTATTTTATCTTCAAACTCAACTAGGTACAAGCTATTCCACATCCTCTTCATCTTCAGAGTCTATTTTTTTAAGACACTTTCAGGATCAAATATTTTCTCAGAAGCCTCTACCTGGACAAGAGCAACTACTTGAACTAATTTAGACAAGGAAGGATTTAGTAGGGGGCATTAAAAGCTTTCCTAATTGCTAGAATGCCTGGAGAAGCAAAGATCATGGAAGATTTCTGTTAACTCTCAGCTTCACTCCTACCTTACAGAGAGGCGGGGAATTTGAAAAGGCATGAAAGATTACTAGAAATTATACAAGTTTTCTATAATGCCAAAGGAGGTGAAGTTTCTCTAGAAAACACCTGGAGGTCACTGAAAAAAACTCAAATCCATAAGAGACCATGTTTCTGCCCATCCTGATGTAGGAGCAATTATATGAATTCTGCTTTCTTTCCTGCACCTTTCAAGTCTTGCATGAATGCCTCTCATTGGCAAAATGTAACCTGGAATCCAAATGGTAAGAGATTCTGAGAAATGCAGTGGTCAGGCTTTCAACCACTGAGAATGGGGGAATGGGCTGGGGAAACCATGCTGGGTTGCACAAAGAGCAGAGACAGCATAATCAGCCTTTCTAACATAGTCTATGAATCTAATTTTTTAGATGACTCTGTATAAGAAGGAACAATGGAAGGTATTTATGTATTTCCATCTTTACCTATATGCCACACAGTGGAAGTTTATTTAAATGTTCACGGTTCAACTAACACAGGACAAGAGGCATCAGTGACTACATGCATCCATTCTAGGTTGATTTTTGCTAATGTTATTTTGTGATTAGAAAGGACAATAGAAAGAATCATATCTTGGTTGATTACAGTGACATAAAAAATTAATGTATAGCAGACAATAACAAAAAGCAAGAGCAATGCAATACAACTAAAATCTTTGCAAAGTTTAGTTATAGCCTTTAAATATGAAAAACCACATAGTAGAATAAATAAGGAATTAAATATTTGAATGAAAACAGACTAAGACTTTAGCATCCAAATTAAAACATTTCTGTTGTTTATAATCAGTGAAATAGAGTATATGTTGGCTGACTATAACCTGAAAGTGAATTAGTCAAAGTCTTCCATGGCTCCATAGTCCCTTCTTCCATCCTTAGGAGACATAAAAGTGAAATATTGTATTAGTAACAAAATTAAATCACTTAATGAGTGTTCTCACAATTACCAGCATTCGTAATATGGATGGTTGTTTTGATAGTTTATAACCTTTAAGTCTGTATGACATCATCTAACATAGTGCCTGGAACAAGTAAACACCAAATAAATATTTGCTGAATTAATGAAAAAGAATGTAGATGGTACCTTTAAAAGATTATACCAAAAAATGGTAAATAGGCATACTAATTTTTTTTTAAGATTTTTATTTATTTGACAGAGAGAAAGAGAGAGCACAAGTAGGGGGAGCAGCAGGCAGAGGAAGAGAGGGAGAAGCAGGGTCCCCGCTGAGCAGGGAACCCAATGTGGGGCTTGATCCCAGGACCCTGGTATCTTGACCTAATCCAAAGGCAGAGGTTTAATGGACCAAGCCACCCAGACGCCCCCAGGCATATTAATGTTCTTAAGCACTAAGCTAGAAATCAAGAGGTGGTTAGTTTTAGCTGCTGTGCATGAGTCAATTCATTGTGTGAACTTGAGAAAAATAATTTCAAATCTGTTGAAATCCTTATTTATTTTCATAATAATGAGCTCTCCTCCCTACTTCACAGAAACACCTTGAAATAATTGCTTTGAGTTCTTTGGAGGAACCATGAACCTTAGTGTTACAATGTATACTGATAACAATACTATACTTTTGTAGCAGTAAACAAGCATGTGTGAATTTATGTATCAGTGAGGTTTCCCTATAAACTAAATCCGGTTATATGAATATAAGGAAAAATTTAGATTACAACAGATTTCAAAAGCTTTGGTATTAAATATAGAACATTGTTCATGTATTCAATAAAATTTCTCTTTCTACAAAGTCTGTTTAAAGCCCCGTTTTGTCTTTCACTTCTTTTTTTTTTTTTTAAGATTTTATTTATTTACCCAACAGAGAGAGATCACAAGTAGACAGAGAAGCAGTTAGAGAGAGGGGGAAGCAGGCTCCCCGCTGAGCAGAGAGCCCGATGCGGGGTTTGATCCCAGGACGCTGAGACCATGACCCGAGCCGAGGGCAGAGGCTCAACCCACTGAGCCACCCAGGCACCTCTGTCTCTCACTTCTATCGCTCTTGTATCTTGCCCAGATCTGAATTCCATCATCCGCTATTAGGATATTGTTGCTACTCTAAAGTGGGCTGCTGTTGACCCATAAGCTAAAGGAAAACCTTTTGCTCCCAAGGGTCTTTTCTTCTATTACTTCTCTATCACTTGGTAGTGCTGAGGTGTTCTTAACAGAGAAATTTTCCTCCTTCCCAAGGATTTTATCATATAAGTGTATTTTAAAATCCTCAATAATGTTTAAAAATTATTAAATAACTTTATATTGACTTTAGTCATTCCTTTAAACTACATTTCAAAGAGAAAAGTTTTAACCTCCCCAGTCCTCCGATTGAAAATTTGGTTATTTCCATGACTTTTATAATCATTCTTAGGAAAAAGAAAAAAAAAATCCAAAGTCCTCTTAATTACCAAAGTCTGAAATTAGAATATCATATTTCACATAAAATTCAAAACTCCCAAACTCAAAATTTTCCCAAGTTCCCAGCTAGGACCTGTTACAAAAGGAAAGCTGTTGGGGGAGAAGGACAAGGTCAGTATTTTCTCTCTTTGCAAGATCCTCCTCCTTTAGTTTGGTAACTTGGATTTCTGATCCATCTGGGGTTCATTCAAGGGGTTGCTAGAAATTCACACTTAATTCTCTCTCTTCCGGCTCACAACTGCTCTTTCTGCCATTGGTAGGGATCTGGTTCAGCTTCTGTCAGGTACCGTTCATCGTTTAGGTGTCCCTTCTTTGCTAAGACTGAGTATGACCTATCTCCAGCTCTTGTCTGTGTGTGTGAACTACTTTTTGCCCAAGGAAAATACATACCCTTTGCTCCATGTAGCAGCAAACTGTCCTTTCCCATTGAGGAAGAAGTTTTGAGTATAGGCAATAGTGAACAATTGTGTTTCTCAATTAAAGAGAACATACACCAAGATTTCCCAGGGTTTTTTTGTTTTGTTTTGTTTTCTTCTTTGTTTGTTTGTTTAACAGTTTGTAGTTTGGTATAGTTCCTTATCAGCAATCTTTCTGAAGCCCTTTTACTAAGATTGAGATGAACAGCTGATGTTCACCGCACCCCTCCCCCCCCCCCCCCCCCCCGCCGCCTTGTTCTGGGGAGAAACGGCTCACAGTACTTGAACAACTCTACTTTTATGCCCTCTCTGTGATTGAGTTCGAGTTATATTAAAAGTTCTAAATATTTATTTATATGTTTACTGTAAATGTGTATCTTCATCTGGCAACTCAGTTTAGATTTTTATATTTGCTGATTTTGGCACCACAGTCAGATTTCAATTTAGCATTCTGTTATAGTTCTGTGCCGTAGTATGGAGGGATACCTTTCTCTCTATTCCCTTGAGGACTATGGGAAATTTTGGATGCTTGAAGGAGAGGCTGTTTATGTATCCATGTATGCTTTTGTCCAAGAAAAATAAAGGCAGGTAATTCTCCTCGTTGGTCTTTTTGGGATCAGTGACTCTATCTGGGACTGTCAGAAGATTCTTACGCTTCCCAGTCTACTCTGGTGACTGAGGTTGGAAGGAAAGAAGGAAGCCCATGTTCGCTGGTTTGGAATTCTAGTGCTGGCAACCATACCAGCCATCTCAGCGATCCCAAAGGAAGGGAGAAGTCTACATGTTTCTCTTTTCTCTTCTTGGTTACATTCTTTCTTATTTAGAAAGCTGATTAAGCTTAGATATCCTTGAAACACAGAGAGGAACTAAAAGCACAAAGTCCCAGGTGTTCGATTTATCCTCAGTAGTTTGGCTGAAAAAGAATTAAGCTAACCGTTCTGAGTTATTTTCTGGGGTGTTCGCATTTTGGCACAAAGGTTTTATTGATAGGGGAGAGCAGTGTAAGAAGGAGGTGGGGAGCCTGACTTCCAAATTGACCATCTGGCTGTTTGAAGAGAATATTTTCTAGATCTGCTTGGATATGAAAGGACTTTGCGTCATCGTAACAACTTTATGTGGTAACTTAAAGCTGACTGTTTGCTTAGGTGGCAGAAGCTAGAAGGATGCAAATAGGTAGCTCAGTGTGTTCAAATTTTTAGTGGGTTGATAACTTAGAGGCTGTACTGCTTTTGGGGTACAACATATGCTGGGCCAGTAATTCTTACTTCTTGTCTTAGAAATAGAAAACATGCCTACTGACTTTATCCAGGTTCTGGATGAACAGATAAACCCATCTCTCTGCCTCCATTAGGATGCTTTAAGTTGTAATTAGTTGGCTTAAATACTAAAAGGGCTTTGTATCATGCGACTAAAATGTTCAGGGCACCTGGTTAGCTCAGTAGCTTGAGCGTCTGCTTTCAGTTCAGGTCATGATCCTGGGCTTCTGGGATGAGACCTGCCTCAGGCTCCCTGCTCAGCAGGGAGTCTGCTTTTCCCTCTCCCTCTGCTCTTCCCTCCACCTGGTGTTCTCTCTCGCTCGCTCACTCTCTCTCAAATAAATAAATAATCTTTTAAAAAATTAAAAAAATAAAATACTCAAAGATAGAGGAGAATTTGGGTAAGGTCTTGCATCTCTCTGACACTTTTGGATCTGCCCTCTGCAATGAATTGGCATCAATGAAAGGCCTACTTAGCATCACGTTAGGGCTTCGTGTTTCCTCATTCATGTCCACAGAAGAAAATAGCCAGTTGGATAACCTTAAACCACATGCCCACCATTCTTTAAGGCTATGATGGCTGTAGAAGACAAGCATTATTCTTTTGGTGAAGACTAGTTTAAGGTCCATTCCAAGTAATACTTTCAGTCAGGGCTACTAACCAGGAGAGGAGAGGCAAATTGCCTTGTCTGATAATTCTCAACCATGGGGACTTTTTTTTTTTTTTTTAATAAAGTAAGGAACTATACCCTGGGATTTCCTTAAAGTCCTTGAGAATCTCCCAGAAACTCAGGTTACCTCCTATTTAAAAGGTCCTGATAGCTGATCTTCATTTCTTTGTGCACCTGGGGGCACAGGACTCATAAACACTCTACTTTAACCCAGCAAGGCTTGAACTGGAATAATTTTCTCTGTCATTTTATATCATTTCTTTGATCCTTTCAAAAGCACTGATTTCATCAACATGTCATATTGGATCCAAGAATCAGAGTTTAATCTATTTTTATGCCAGTTTATTTATATATGTCAAATGCTTAATGATTATGACAAAAGTTCCAAGCAATAGAGCTTTAGGTGATTTTTGTCGGATGGTAGTTACTTTAATTTTCATTCACTGCACTTCCTACAAAGACTGTGGTTGTGATTACATGTAATCATTACTTAGACTATATTCCCTATCAATACACATGATCTACTTCATTTTGGATTAATTCAGTATTAATTAATTATCTGTTTTAAACAGCCACGAGAAATAGCCATTAGGCCTAGCCTTGATGTGGCTTCATTTAAACAAAATTATTATTAGGATTTTTAACTATGTCAATGTGAGATTTATCCTGAGTGCTAAAAACTTAAAAGTATATTAAAGTTTCCAGCTAGCTCCTCATTTTAATGCTATAAAAACATAATAGGTGAACTTTGTTTCAATGATATAATTGAAAATAACGCATTTCTTTAAAATTTTCAGGGGTCTTGTTTTTTTACTTTAAAGATTTTATTTATTTGACAGAGAGAGACACAGTGAGAAAGGGAACATGAACAAAGGAAGTGGGAGACAGGAGTGGGAGAGGGAGAAGCAGGCTTCCCATTGAGTAGGGAGCCCGAGGTGGGGCTCCATCCCAGGATCATGACCTGAAACAAAGGCAGATGTTTACCCAAGTGAGCCACCCGGGCATCCTAGAGTTCTTGTTTTTTAAAGCCAGATTCTCCAAGAAATGACCCTCCTTATTTTTATAAAACATTTTCTTTGAAAGGGGAAATTTGCTTGTTTAATGTTTTTCAGCATTCCAGAATTTTGTTGGTTTGATTTTTTTAAAAAACTTTACTCATCCATATTGGCTACAAGTCAATATGATAGCACCTATTACTAAGGAAAAAAAGAAAAAAAATATTAGGACTACTAGAGCATGTCTAAGTTACAGTCCAGTATAACAGAGATCAGAATGAATTTAATGTAGGCAAATGTAATCGGCCACAGTATAAGAAAGTTTAATCTATTATACACTTAGGGAGAAACAAAATCTAAGTCTAAAGATCACTATAACTATAAGAGACATGAACAAATTAAAAGAAATGAACAAACAAAACCCATCTTACAACAGTTTATTCCTCAGAAAAGCCAATATACTAACATTTGTGGTCACCAATAGTTCGTTTTCCTTTGAATGTCATATCAAATATTATTCATAAATCTTGAACTCATTAAATCAATTGTCATATTTTATACTTCACTTTTGCTTTCATTTGTTATATAATCAATACTTTTTTTTTCTTCACAAGTTTATCTAGAAATTAGTTAGCTTTGAAGTTACTCATTATTTTGTTCAATGTTTATTTCCATTGGTGCCAAATCTTGGCATGCAATCACTAGAGAAATATACAGTGATATCCATGAGGAAGGAAGAGACAATTAATTTACTCATAGGATTGGAAAGAACCTTGTGCCTTTAATATTAATATTGACAACTCACCCGATGGCATGATTTAATAGCCTGTAAATCCTCATTTATTTTACTGGGGGTCTGTTGAGTGTTTCTCTGTGCCAGAAACTGTGGTAGGTGCTATACATAAGTGAATTTATTCAATCCTCACAAGAACCTTGATGACCCAGCAAGTATTACTCTCATTTTATAGATAAGACAATTGAGGATTAGAAGATTAAATATATTTTCATCTTACATATACAGCATGGGGCCAGAGTTAAAAGCCAAGTATATTTAATTACAAAATCCATGCTCTTTACAACAGTTTGCTATTTCTTTCTAGTTCTGCTATTCTTTTAAAGTAGATTATTGATTCAACTTTCCCAGCCTTAATTTATGCCTGGTCATATAACCAAGTTTTCATTAATCCAGAATAGATTTGCAGACTAACTAAGGTTAAGACCTAGTTGAGAATTGGCTACTGTAATATTTCATTGATTAGAATATGCTCATTTGTTCACATTTTAACATTTTTGAAATAAGGATGGCTTTATAATTGATGCTAAGGAAGTATTTGGCATAGTTTGATTATGATAGTTTAATTTTCCTTAGTGGCATTTAAGCTAATGGTGTGTTTTCAACGGACTGTTTCTTAGATTAAATGAAACATGCTACTTAGTTCTTCGGTGAAACTCAGTAAAATTAGGCAAAGCAGAGTAATCCTGATTCATGCTCATCTCAACCCCATGTCATCCCCTAAACAGGGTAGGGAAAAAAAAGGTACTCTGTTTATGGCTGGGGTAAATTTGGGAGTTTTAACTATCATTGTCTTTGTTATACATTTCTCTCTCCATGGCCAGTTTCTAACAATGGAAATTCTGCTGCTTCTTAGATTTTTCCCCTGGATATTTTATTATGATTTCAAGTTATCTATATTCTTTTCTTCCCACCACTTTTTTCCCTCTTATTAACCAAGAGTTCAGTCTTTTTATTAAAGGTTCTTTCCATAATTCCTTTAAAATTTAAATAAAAATGGATTTGGGGGTCTATGCTCTTTACATACGTATATGTAGGATTTTAAGTAGTTATTATATTAATTGTCTTTTCTTGTTGTTTCCTTGTTACTGTCCACTTAAATAGAAGGTTAACAGAATTTTTCCATCATGGAAACTCCCATTGTTTCCATTTACTGAAGGGCTTAACAAAATATTGAAGGTGATACAATTTTTATTGTGTGAAGCACTATCCATTTTGAAGTTTCTGCAAAGCTCTGCCTACCTTCTCTCCCACTTCCAAAACTCTTTCACTAGTGTCCCTAAGGGAAATTGACTGTTTGAACCTCAGAATATCTCTGCAGCTTATGCTGTAGAGAAATTTCTCAGTTTTCTCTTATGTAAAATGGGGGGGGGGTAGGGAGATATGGGGTAAAGATATTACTTACCTATCTTGCTTATAGAATAAATTAGTTAATATATGTAAAGCTTAGAACAAATGTCTGGGACCAAATAAGTGCTCAATAAATATTTGTTATTATTAGAAGCTATTTGATATGTATCATAAACTGTCAGACTAGTCTTTTTTCTGAGTCTTTTACAGATCGTAAATTTCTAGAAGGTAAAGACTATATTGTATGCATCTTGATATTCTCTTTAATGCCCAAGATTGTGTGTTACATATCCTGAAAATCCCATTTTTTTTATTGATGGAGAAAACTTCCCATTTAGCACCCACTTGTATTGGATCTGTAAGGCTCACTTAATACTTATAGGAACTAGGATGTGTAGATCCCTCCCATTTAAACTTGGTATAGTGGAAATGAAACAGACTTTAGACTCAGACAAATCTGAATTTTTTTTTTAAAGATTTTATTTATTTATTTGAGAGACAGAGATCATAAGTAGGCAGAGAGGCAAGCAGAGAGAGACGGAGAAGCAGGCTCCCCGCTGAGCAGAGAGCCCGATGTGGGGCTCAATCCCAGGACCCTGGGACCATGACTTGAGCTGAAGGCAGAGGCTTTAACCCACTGAGCCACCCAGGTGCCCCGACAAATCTGAATTTTAATTGCAGTTGCCTTTTACTTTGATATTGGCAGTCACTTAGAACTCTCTGAACCTCAACCTGTTTCTGTAAAAAGTGAGGATATCTACCCCATCTGGTTCTGGCCAAAATGAAATTATATAGGTATGTAAAGGACCCAGCACAATTCTTGACATATAGTAGGCTTTCCACAAATAGTAACTATTAATAATTATTATTCTTGCTCTTTAAAAGAAATTGTTACCTTGAACAGATTACTTAATACCATTAAATCTCAGTTTCTTTGTATATAAATTTCTTTAAACATAAGGGCTAACACTGGATTATTCACATGATTAAAAAGAGGATTAGGTTATATATAGAAAATTCTTATCAAAATGTCTTCTTCACAGAGTAGGGGCTCCACATATGATTTTTATCCTTCATTCCCTCACTTCCTTACCCACATCTTATTTCTTGATCTAACAAAGGAACTATTTCTTTGTTCTTTCCAAAGAGATATTTCCAAAGGTTCCCCAACTGTTGAGTGTGCTGTAGAAACTTTAGCAAAAATGAAAGCCTGAGGACTTTGGACCTTGAGGTTAGAAAAGTTATGGAAACATTTGGAATAACCTTCATGTATCTCCTGTCACCACTACCATGCAACATTCTGTAATTTCCCATGGGCATTTCCAGTCTTAGATTTTCTTTCTTTCTTTTTTTCTTTTTTTTTAAGATTTTATTTATTTATTTATTTGAGAGAGAGAGAAAGAGAGAGAGATTGAGATAGAAACGTGTGGAAGAGCCGGGGAAGGAGCAGAGGGGAAGGAAGAGAATCTCAAGCAGATTCTCTGCTGAGTGCAGAGCATGGAGTCCAACTTGGGGTTCCATCTCTGGACCCCGAGATCATGATGTGAGCCAACACTAAGAGCTGGATGCTTAACTGACTGACCCACCCAGGCACTGCTTCAGTCTTAGATTTTCAAAGGTGCAAAGATAATTGACCTTTCAGATCTTATAAATGGTATTCCCGATGAGTCCTATTCCATTATGTAGTTTCTACATTTGTTCCCCAAGAATTTTTTTAGAGTTGTGTTTCTTTTGTTTGAACAAAGTGAAAAGATCCTAAAAACTAAAACAGAAAGAGGGATGGGGCCCCTGCCTAAACTACTGAAGAAGTTGTTCTAGGGAAAGTCCTACATGTTGGGTTTCTATAATCTTTCCCAAATAAGGCAAGGAAGCTTGTATAGACTTGCATATTTGCATTGGGCACTACTGCTACAGAGAATGATATTTTATACTAATAGCATAATTTGACAGTAGATCATTATTATCATCTCCTTATTAAAAGATCAGAATTCAGAGCACAATTGTCATGCTTGCCAATTTGACCATAGAGCCATTAGCAATACTGACAGTCCAATTACAGTTGTGCTTATTTCTTCACTGATTAGAATCATGGCAATTTCGGAGAATATGAAAGCACTGAAGTACCTGTAAATTGAGTGGGGCTGGGAAGAGTGTCCGACCTTGAGGAACAGGGTCATGAGAGCATCCATTTAAGGCTGTATGGCTAGGACACTGAGAACCTTCAACGTCTTATAGGCCACATCTGTCCAAAGAAACACAATGTATGAAAGCTCTAACTAGAACTATAATGCCAGTGAATTCATTTTCTCTATTCTGTTTTAGGAAGAAAGAAGCAAAGCACAATGAAATAAACCAATATCTGGTCAGTTCAGATTCGGAGTTCAATATACTACAGCATATTACCTCAACAACAATTCATAGTGACCCCACGGCACAGCAAAGTCATCAATCATAAAAGAAATACTAAATTTTCTTCACTATACCTACTTAGCAAGGTTATAAAGTGGCTAATATATTTTGCAAAGATTTTTTTTTTTTTTTTTAGTTACTTAGGTCGAAACAAAACAGGTTTTTCTATTTAACCCTTTAGTTATCAAGAAAAATTCCGTTCATAAGATGTTAACACAGTTCCCAAATCATACAGATGACTGCCAAAATGGGTCCTGTTGGGATTTTAATTACCAGCTGGTATCATATACAGTAAGAAATGTAAAGAACATGTCCAAGATGGACTCACCTTGAAACATTCATTATGATGCCTCTAAGTCACATTTGGATACTGAAGAGAATGTCAAATATCCAATTCCTACATCAGTGCTGCTAATGTCAGGGGAAGAGACATCATTAGAGGAAGAAGTAACCCTAGTCCCCCATGAACCCTTGCAAAGAGAATATAATTAATCACTCTCAACTGTCCCAACTTTGCATTTGTAGTTTCTGACTTAAGTGGAATATGCCTACCATTTATCTTCATTACTGGCCAGCAACATTAGTAAAAATCAGCTTAAGATCTGAGAATAGAATCACTTCCTATAGATTCCAATTTAATTTAGGAATGCCTAAATTGAGGGAAACATCCTTTCACTGTCTTTGAAAAATGAGTTGGTTTTTCTGTGATACCCAGCTACAGCAATAAACAAAGATGATGCAGATGTGAAGATCCACAGCCAGTTCTTCCATTGATTACCTCCAGACATTAATTTTCAATCTAATTGCTTTGGTTGGCACTTTCACCTCAGTGGTACTTACATATGCCTACAGATCTGTTTGATCACAACTCTTGGGTTTTGAATTATTTAATACTCAATCAGTTTTAGAAATGTTGTCCTTCATACTCTATCCAGAAGTTCTGCAAGGGAATAAATATGATGTGATATTTAATAAAATAGATTTTTAACCACAGATTGCCTTAACAGTTTACCAGCGTTCTAATCCTGAATTATTTTCTTTGTTCATGAAACAATTGCTTTGGTAAAATCAGAATCACAAAACATTTCCACATTCCATCTGGGTTGAAAGAGCATTAGAACATATTACAAATAAAAGATGATACAAATGTATTTGTCTCATGAAAACTAAGTCTTTGCAAAAATGTCATTTTTTTTATGTAGCTGTAATCTTATGATTTTAAAAATTCTTAACCGCTATGTCACGCATTTTAAAAACAACCCATACCAGTTTTGTTTTGCTTTGATTTGCTTCTTAATAAATGCTCTATTTCCTCTCATACTGAATACATAACACTGGTTATTTCCTTTAGCATTGCGGAGGCATGGGCCTCAGGCTGCCCGATCTTTGCACTTTAGATATATTAAACAATATTACCATCTGAACTGTGCAGATGGGATCTCCTCAGCTTTTTTGTTCTTCCTCCACAACTACTTAATGTTGGTTTAGTGGCAACATTAAATGTTAGCTTCATGATTTTCTGTATTTTAATTGTGACATGACATTGTATTCATTCATTGTTTTCCGAAAAAGAAAAGCTATGAGGGAAGCATATGATATTAATTGCTGGGGCCTTTCTTATGAATCCATTTAAAATAACCTTTCCCTCTTTTCTAATAACTGCTTATTTTAATTGAGGTATCAATTGTCTTACCATATATTAACTTACCTTTCCTAGCTAAAATTTTCCTGGCTTTCAAAAAATTTACAACTCTGATATATGTATATCAGAGGATATCTATCTATATCTATATCTGATACACATAAACATACATATATGCACACATGCACAGTAAGCCAGATCCAACAAAAATTTAGATATGCTGAGAAAACCACATATTTTTAGATCTCTAAGTGACCACTGTTTACAAAATATGACCAGTTCTCACATTTATCAAGGCCAATGCAATATTACTTAAGTGATTGCTTCACAGAGAAATTAAATGAAGGATTATCTAAAATACTATTAAATATTCTCAGATAAACAATTGTCTTTTTTTGCCTGTTGATACTACTATAGCCTGTGTTATCTAAATAATTTTTAAACTCTTCATACTACCATTTCTTGCAGACAGCTTCATATATTAATCAGTCTGCTTTGATGATCCTTTGAGAATGGTACCTTAATGTGTATTTAAGTGCAATAAATAAACTTGTCATTTATAGGAATAAAGGAAATGAATATAAATTAAGCTGGAGAATGTAGTCTGAAGTTGAGCAGCCACATGCCTAACTAAAACACAGGGAAGTTTCTTGAAACAGGAGAATAGACTTAGAGACACCTGCTGTGTACCTAAATCCATTGCTATAGCCACCCAATCTGTCTTGTGCACCCTTCTTCCCACAGTGACCACATCATTCTTGCCCCAAGTAAGAAAGACCAACATTCCCATGCAGTAAACTACAACCAACCAAACGTCCAGGATCTCTGAGTGATAAGTTGTGCATTCTGACAGTCTCAGAAGTGGCTCCTGGATGTCCAATGATGTATGAAAAGATCACTTTTCTACTTCCCGTGTCACACCCAATAAAGGATGATAGAGTAGGATCAGAAGAGTCTAACATAATCTTTTTGTTGTTGTTCAGAAAATGGAAGATACAGATACCACTGATTCATAGCATTAGTGAAATTCTGTAGGTCATTGTTTCTATGGTTCCCATATTTGCCTTTTTATTTCTGACTAAAATTTTGGGGGGATTGCTTTGGTAAACAAGGATATCATAAGTCTTGAGTGGCAAAGGCTTTAGAGATTAACGTACTGACCCCTAAAACAGTCCCTATGTCTCCTAACTAGATCTCTAAGGGAGCAAGCAGACTGTGAAAGCTCTGTGGCCCCAGGAAGACATTCTTTTAATGCCAACTTATCTCTAACGCCAACTTAACTTTCAGTTAAGTGCTTCCAGTCAGTTTCATTTAAGAATCACCAAAGATCTCTTCCTTGGGGCACCTGGGTGGCTCAGTGGGTTAAACCTCTGCCTTCAGCTCAGGTCATGATCTCAGGTTCCTGGGATGAGTCCCATATCCGGCTCCCTGCTGAGCAAGGAGCCTGCTTCCCCCTCTCCCTCTGCTACTCCCCATGCTTGTGCTCGCTCTCCTTCTCTCACTTTCTGTCAAATAAATAAGTTCTTAAAACAAAACAAAATAACCAAAAAACCTCTTCCTGTCTTGTGGATGCATAGACACTCATTTATTTATTGGTCGCTGCTCTTGACCACCCCTGTTTCCTTCGGTTTACTGTTGGCCACCTTGAGGCCATTTGAAGCAATAGACACTGGTGAGGAGGCAACCCTTAATCTCCTTAGCCACTGACTCATACATTTGAGAATACCTAGGCCAAGCCTCTAGAGAAAGGCTCTGTAGAGCCATGTGATCTGCTGGGGAACAGAGCAGCGGCTTTTTTCCAATCCTGCCCTGCCCTGCCGCAGTCTTGGAGTCTCAGCAAACTGACGGAGAACTTCCCTTAGCAGAACTTTTTTTTCCCCCTTCTCTGGTTATGAAATGTGAAGTGGCTAATTTTTTATTTTATTTTTTTTTAAAGATTTTTATTTATTTATTTATTTATTTATTTGACAGGCAGAGATCACAAGTAGGCAGAGAGGCAGAGAGAGAGAGGAGGAAGCAGGCTCCCCACCGAGCAGAGAGCCCGACCCGGGGCTTGATCCCAGGACCCTGAGATCATGATCTGAGCGGAAGGCAGAGGCTTTAACCCACTGAGCCACCCAGGCGCCCCGGAAGTGGCTAATTTTGGCTTGAAGCATCTCCTTTTAGTACCTTGTCACATGGCACAGGCAGTGAACTACATCAGCACGCTGACATTGCCTAACTACGTCCGCTGGAGCCATAGTCTTCGCATGTCAAGGGTCAGTATTCCAAGCATTGTGGGTTAACAGGTTTGCCGAATTTTTGTTGCGGCATGATGGAAGTCACCATCGTTCTGATCGTACCGATACAGCACTGCCACGTAGTTTCCGTTTCCGTTGGGGCAGCACCAAGTGTCCAGTTGATGGAGGAGGTCATCCAGGGAACGTGACCTCTCGCTGACCTGCGAGCGGGACGGGGTGAGGAGAGGCTCCTCCCTCCTTCCCTCGCCTTCCGAAGGTTCCTTCAGGCCGCCCTTTCCAGAGCTGCAATGCTTCAAGGGTGCGACCTTGAGAGAAGACCGTATGACGGGGATTGTCTGCACTGTGCCTGCGACGGAGCCACGTTAGGGACTCTACAGAGACGCTTCAATTCTGGCAGCTGCGGGCGCAAATTCCCTCGCCGTGGCAGCCCAAGACAAGCCCCGGTAAGTTCCCTTGCTTTTGAAACTTGGCACACCACCTTCCGGCACGGCTGCCTGTTTCTTCCTCCTCTCCTTGTCCTGTGTGCAGGGCGGTTTTGACTTTCTTGCGGGGAAACTTGGAAGGTTGGGGAACAACTGGCGAGTCAGCCAGGAGACAGTAGAAATGGGCTTTGGGGAGAAACCATCCGGGAAACCCCAAGTTGACCATCAGACCTTGCGCGTTCGGCGGCGCTTGCCGGTCAGATGCCTGTGGATCTCGCGAGAGTTGGGGTGTCCGGAAAAGGCGGGCGGCCCCAGGGCGCTCATTGGAGGAAGGGGGACCAGCGCGGCGTGGCAGAGCCGCGGAGCACAGGGGGCAGGGGGCTGGCCTCTCCTGTGGGCGCTGAGGCTGGCGAGCGGGTGCAGCTGGAGGCCAAGCCTGACTGAGAAAGTTGCCAGAAGAGGATGTGCGGGTGTTCACTACTCCGCAAGCTTCCGGGCAGGCAGACCAGGTGGAAGAGCGGTCTGGTGCCTTTAGCACGCTGCTCATGCCACCAATGAGGTCCGAGGGCTTAGGACAAGACCCGATTGTGCTGAAACCTTATTAGGATGCTAAGAGGTGGCATCCCTGGAAATGTGAGAATGATGGAAAGGATACTGTGGTGGTTGACAGTGAAGTAGACGAAGCACCCCGTGTTGTCTGATCCCTAAAACAAAGGGAAGCAACCATAAACCCAGCCGGTGGAGCAGCCCCCAAATCGGGAATCATTCATGAGAAGAGAATACACTCCCACTGAGCTTATTGATATAATTGCCAAGTTCCAGCAAAAAATCCCAGGTTGTGCACCAACACCAGTATTAGGGTATAGAAGCTCTGTACTCTAATGTGTAGATGATGCCCTAATAGAGACCAAGTCTCTCAGATGAGACGGAGTATTATCTAAACAGTTCAGGGACCGGAGGGTGTAAAGGCAGGTAGGCAGCTCTACTCCTGCGCATCACCCCAGAATGCATCTCTGCATGTGGTCTCCGTTTCTCCATCAGCCAGGAGAAGGGGGGAAGGAAAAGGCAGCTTTGTGATAAAAGCGTGATCTGAGAGTTGCCCATGTTGATTTGTACTCCTCCAAAGGACGTCACTGCTGCAAGGAAAATTGTAGTCCTTAGTTGAATTGCTATGACTGTGTGCTTCTGTGGGGCTGGAGGTCCATTTCTGAAAGGGCGGGGGGAGAATGGATATTGGGGAAGAATTACCAGATGGAAAATAATTTTTAAAGGCTATAAAAATTGATTATTGATTCTTGATTTTTCTAATTTTTATGTTCTCATTTTAATATACTCCTGTTAATAATTAAAAATGGACCCTAAGATAGTGAGCTCTATAATTACTTGGGTGTTTGAGGATTTATTTACATAGGAAATATTAATTCACTTCGTTACTATCTATTTTCAAGTCACTTTCCAAGAAATGATAGATGGAATGATAAGGAAAGAAATAAAAGGTGAATTTTTTTTCTCTAGCTTTATATATATAAAAACCTACTGAGGGTTTTCATTATTATATATAGTATATATGTAGGATATATATCATACCCCTCATAATGATTTTAAAGATTAAAAAATTAAGAATATCAGCAAAAGATTCTGGAACACTTATATATGTATGCAAAAAATGTGAACTTTCTTGAATTGTGAACACAAATTAACTAAAAGTGGATCATGAACCTAAATGTCAGGACTAAAACTATAAATCTTTAAAAGTAAGTAGAGAAGAAAATCTTTGTGATCTTGAGCTTGGCACAGATTTCTTAGATACAATACCAAACGCATGAATTATAAAAGAAAGAAAATGATAAATTGGACTTCATTAAAACCAAAGGCATATGCTCATTGAGAGACACTGTTAGAATAAAAAGACAAGCTGCAGAATGGGAGAAAATATTTGGAAAACACAGATCTGATACAAATTTTTATCCAGAATATAAAAATTACTCACTAAACTTAGTAGTAAGAAAACAACAACCCAAAGAAAAGGTAGGTAAAAGATTTTACAGACACTTGTACCACCAAAGAAGAAACACAGATGGCAGGTGAGCATACAAAGAGATGGTCAACATCATTAGCCATTAGGGAATCACAAATAAAAACTACAATGAGATATCATCACATATCTTTTAGATAGAATTGCTAAGGTTAAGAAGACTGATCATACCAAATGTTAGTGAGGGTGTTAGAGCTTGGAACTCTTATACACTGTTAGTGGGAATATAAAATGTTACAGTCATTTTGGAAAGCAGTTTGCATTTTCTTATGAAGTTAATTACGTACCTGTCATATGATTGAGCCTTTCTACTCTGAGGTATTTATCCGACATCAATGAAAATATGTGTCCACACAGAGACTTGTACATGAATGGTCATGAGGCAGCTTTCTTTTTTAATAGCCCCAAGTGGGAAGCAATGCTGATGTCCATCAATAGATGAATGGATAGACAAATTGTGGTACATCCATATGATGGAACATTATCCAGCAATTAAAAAAATCAGCTAATAAGTCACAGAGATGAAAAGTACAACACAGCAAATATAGTCAATACATTTGTAATAATGTTGTCTGGTGACAGTGGTGACTACACTTACAGTGAGCACCAAGCAATGTAAAGAATTGTTGAATCATTATGTTGTACACCTGAAACTAACACTGTATGTTAATTATACTTCAATAAAAAAATTAGTGAAAAAAAAGAACTATCAATATATGTTGGAAAACATGGATAAATATCAAATTGATTATTATAAGTGAAAGAAGCCATAATAAAAAGTGACTATTATATAACTTCATTAATATAAAGTTATAGAAGATGCAAAGAAACCTATGATGATAAAAATGAAATCAGTGATAAGGGAATGAGGAGGTGGAGTGGGATGGGGAGGAAAAAGGGATTCCAAGGGGCATGAGAAAACTTTTGGGTATGATAGATATACTAATTATTTTGATTATGCTGGTGGTTTCATGGATGTATGCAGAGAGAAGAGTTTCAGTAAAACTTAAAAATGAGAAATAAAAATTTAAATTTTGAGTTCTTTCGGTTTATAACATAAGCAGAAGACCAATGTCTGCCAATTTAAATATTAAATTTTAATGAAATTATAATGAATAATTTTCCATTTGTAATTCTTTGTTATAAGTTGACCATTTCTTATAGCATAATTTACCTAAAAATAGGTTGGCAAGGACTTATTTTTGAAAAGTCATACAAGGGGGTCGTGGGTGTCTCAGTCTGTTAAGCATCTGCCTTTGGCTCAAGTCATGATCCCAGGGTCCTGGGATTGAGCCCAGCGACAGACTCATTTCTCAGAGGGGATTCTGCTTATCCTTCTCCCGCTGCCCCTCCCTCCCCATGTTCTCCTCTCAAATAAGTAAAGTATTAGAAAAAAAGAAAATGAAGTAAATATCATTTAAAACTACAAAAAGACCATGTTATCACTATAAGCTAATTGCTAGCTGAAGTGAAGGCATATTTTTTCAAAACTGCCAAGGTCAATTTAAAATAACAAAATCTAATTTTGTTCTCCTTTTACAGATATTGTTGGAGATACAAATATAACAAATAGTATTCTGCCATTAGATTTGATGCCATTCTACATTCTACATTAAAATTTTACATTTCTTTAGATTGAATCTTTATAATACTTAATAAGGCTTTCTGGCACAGATTTAACTGTTTCGATATTGCCTACTAACTATATATGAGTTACTTTTACTGGTTCTTGGTCCTTAGAAATATTTGAAAATTTGCTTTTTAAAGAACTGGTTTAACAATTCAAGATATAATTGCTTCTCGGCCTTTTGGCTAAGATCAAGTGTAAAAATTCAAGATATAATTTTTAGTAATGTAAACTATACCCCTTCCTTCTCTCCTTCCTTTCCTCTTCCTTTTTCCCCTACCTCCCTGCTCACTTTTTGCTCTTTGCTATACCCCTCCCTCCCACTTCCTCCCTTCTTCCCTCCCTCTCTTTCCCGGTTTCTTTCTTTCTTCTATAAAAACACATTTATTGGGGCGCCTGAGTGGCTCAGTCAGTTGAGTGTCCCAACCTGAGCTGAAACCAGGGAGTGGGTGGGTGGGTGCTCAACCCATGTGCCCCTAAAACAAATACATCTTAAAACAAAAACAAAAAGTTATTTATTAAGCACTTATGATTCTGTGTTCTGAAGGAGAACGCTAAGGAATTGTTAGCTCTAGCTTTACTTTTTAGATATTTATTTTAGATATTTTCTAAATTTTAAAATTTATTTTATTTTAGATATTTATTTTAGATAGTATTATATAAATATTACTAATATATAATATTATTTAGATATTATATTAGATTTTATTTTAGATATTTATTTTAGATATTTATTTTCTTTCACCTGCAGGTGGAAGTTAGTGGAGGAGAATGGAGGAGAATGGGGGATGGATGAGGGATGGTTGGAGGATGGATGGAGGATGGATGGCATGAGCTGTGGGTACTGCAGATGCTGGAGCAGAGTGGACCCAGATTCTACAGCAGTCATGGAAGGTTTTATGGTCCTTTGTGTTTGCTTATTTATTTATTTATTTATTTATTTATTTTTAAAGATTTTATTAATTTTTGTGAAAGAGAGAACAAGCCAGGAGGAGGGGCAGAGGGTGATGCAGTCTCTCCACTGAGCAGGAAGCCCCACATGGGACTAATCCCAGTACCCTGGGATCACGACCTGAGCCAAAGGCAGAGGCTTAACTGACTGAGCCAACCAGGTGCCCCGGTTTTATGGTCCTTCAATACAGGATGTAGTTCATCATTCCAGGCCAAGCAGTGTTATATTTACAGTAATCATGTGCGATGATTTTACGGAATTTAAAAAAGTAACAATTTTAGTAGTTTCCTGTCTTCCTAAAATCTTGTTGGTTGTAAAGAGTCATAATTTGATTTCTCATAATATCCATTAGAATGAAAATTAGGTTTGCAGAGACCTTTTTCCTAGAGTAACCACATGTCCTGGTTTCTATTGGACTGTCCTAGTTTGACCTGCATTCATTTCTTTCAGTAATCATTAAATATCATGTCACGTTTGAAAAATTATCTAACCTCCCTGAGCCTTAGTTTCCTCAAATGTGTAGGGCTGCTCTGAGAAGTAAATCAGATAATGGATGCATCATAATGCTTGGCCCAAAGCAAAGGCCAGATGAAAGTGTTACTCCTACCATCATTGATTACTGTGAGGTGGTTACACTTGGGTACAATTGAACCTCCTCTTATACAGTAAATGAACAATTTTTTAAAAAAATATTTATTTATTTATTTTAGAGAGAGAGAGTGGGAGTGAGGGGAGAGATGGAGCGTTAGAGAGAAGATCCTGAAGCAGACTCCCTGCCGAGTGTGGAGCGTGATGCGGGGCTTGATCCCAGGACCCTGAGATCATCACCTGAGTTGATATCAAGAATCATTTGCTTGGGACACCTGGGTGGCTCAGTTGGTTAAGCGGCTGCCTTCGGCTCAGGTCATGGTCCCAGCGTCCTGGGATCGAGTCCCACATCGGGCTCCTTGCTCAGCAGGGAGCCTGCTTCTCCCTCTGCCTCTGCCTGCCTCTCTGTCTGCCTGTGCTCACTCTCTCTGACAAATAAATAAATAAAATCTTTAAAAAAAAAAAAAAAAAAAAAGAATCATTTGCTTAACCAACTGTGTCACCCAGGCACCCCCAGTAAATAAGTAATTTATGCAAATTTAATTTTAGTTGTTAAGGATCATACATTCTTTTAAGATCAACTGCTTAATGTCTTTACCACTTAACAGTCTTCATTATTACAAATTAAGTTATTTTCAGTGATTGATTAACTGACAAGGCTAATCTTTTAGATACAGATAATGAATGGTAAGGACTGTAGAATCTTTCTAGATTTCTTGCTTTCTAGAAGGACTCATTTGGAAGCTGAGACTGCAGTGTCAGCTCCCTTGGGACAGACTGCAGACTCTTGCCGATTTAACTTCGCTTCTGTTATTTAACATGTTGATTTTATATATAGGATAGCCATGTATTTAGATCTTTTAGAACTAATCTTAATTTCCATTATTTGGTTCCATTGTTCCCCCTGAACCATGTTTGAATTTGTTATATTATTATGCTTTCTGGTTTTGAACATGAAATCAATGTGTTGATACTACTCTGCCTTTATGGCTTCTTGACTGCTTCCCATTATGACCTGTTCCTGAATTCAAGGGCTTAAACCACAATACTCTTTGCCTTGAATCTTGACTTGATTTCCTATCTCAGTGTCTCCACTCGGTTTGTTTTTGGAGTTTATGTATCATTTCAGTATTAGCAAGTTCATACCAATTTTGTGAGTAGTTTTTCTTTTTCAACTGTGAAGTTTTGAAAAATATACCAAAATATCCTGGAGAAACCTTCTGAACCTTCACAGAATCATACTAGAAGGTATGTAACATTGCCCAAAATAGCTATTTAAATGTCCAAGAGGGAGCTATTTTGTGAAACTAGAAATTTAATTTCTTACAAAAACCTAAGCAGATTTTTAAGACAGCAGTCTTGTTAAAAACATGTCAACCCCTGCTCTTCATGAAGTTCATCCATCATTTAATAAAAACATGTACTTAAATATTCCATCATAGGGGTTAGAAATTAGATCTGGCAATTCTTGGGAATAGTGAATTAATGTTTTTAATGATCTAAAATTACTTACCATTTAGTTCTTAACATCTGTGCCTGCCTGAGAAACAACTAAATCAGCCTCTGAGTTTACCTGTCACTGTCACTAGTGTTTGATTATTATACACATTACAATTGATTGGATGTACCGTGAGGCAAAATAAGCCATCACTTGGGCCTGCATCTAATATGACATTTCATTTATTCATTGCAATTTAATGACTATCCCATCTATGCTCTGCACTGAACTTGGAACTGGGAATAAAAAAACACTGGGAATAAGACATTGTTCCTGAATTTGGTGAACTCACATGCCTGATGATAGTTCACTTGACCCGTTTGGAGAAGCAATCATGCTCTTCAGTGGGAATAGCCATTATTTGGATTCATGTACCTCCAAAAGAATAGTTATTTGACATTCTATTTCATTATTCATTTTTAACTGGTTGCCTTGGCAATGTGAACAAATAATCTAAGAGAGCTGAAAACAATTGAAGAGTTTTATTTTGGCCCATTCTTTTTCCACTGTACAGGTATGGTCTGACAGCTAGCCAAGAGAAGTTATTGAAGCAGTTCAGGTAAGAGATGATAACTGAGTGAAGCAGAGTGGCAGCAAGGAAAATGGAGGAAAGCAGACAAGGTTAGAATCAATGTTGGAAGGAGAGATGTTGACATTTGCTGATGGTTAAGATATGGGCCAAGGGAAAATTAATTTTGAGATGTTTATTAGATATCCAGTGAAATGTTAAGGAAGTGGTTGAATATATAAGTCTTGGCCTCAAGGGAGAGGAGAGGTCCGGAATTGGATAGGTAATCAGGTTCTTGTTGAGACGCGTTTACTCGATAAGACCAATATCCATGCTGAACTTAAGGTGAGTTTGTTTTACTTTTTGAAGGACGTAGGTTAAGCACTGTGTTCAGGTTGGTGCTTTGGTTTGGAGCATGAACCTTAGAGTCAGACTGTATTTGAGGCCTAGTTTTGCTTCTTATTTCCTGTACAACCTTCAAAATTTAATCCCTCTGAGTCTCCATATCCTCATCTGATGATAAAATAGTATCATATTTGTGAGGTTTAAATGGAATAATGCATGCAAGTATTATTTTAAGTATATACTAATCACTTAGTAAAGAAGATACCAGTATACTAAAGTGAAAGAAAGTATGTAGGTCTTAAAAAGAGCAAGGAACACAAACACTTAAAAATAGTGCTTAAACTAAATGGGATTGTTTTACATTAAAAAGTGGCAGGGGGCGCCTGGGTTGTTCAGTGGGTTAAGCTTCTGCCTTTGGCTCAGGTCATGATCCCAGGATCCTGGGATCGAGCCCCATATCAGGCTCCCCACTCAGTGGGGAGTCTGCTTCTCCTATCCTTTTCTCCCCACTTGTGCTCTCTCTGTCTCTCTCAAATAGGTAAATAAAATCTTAAAAAAAAAAATCTTCAAGTGCGTTAAGCAGTATTTCCTAAATGTGTCCCGTAAAACATGGATATATTAAGAAATATTTATAGAGGTTCTAGAAAAAAAAATTAAAGAATCCCAACTTCAAATACAATTTATGAAAAGCATAGATAAATTTAAGTTAAGCAGATTCCTTTACTACAGGTCTTCTCAGAGTCTTCACTAAGTTAAATGTGTTATAAATATTCAAGAGAGATAGTGTACCCCATATCTTAAACTTGTAAGGCTATAGAACCTTCCTTTCATATCTATTGACACTGACATTTCTCAAGATACATATTTAAACAAACTGACTTATTTAAAACCTGATTTAGGGGCACCTGGGTGGCTATGTTGGTTGAGCGTCTACCTCTTAGTTTTGATTCAAGCTACGATGATCTCAGGGTCTGGGATGGAGCTCTGGAAAGAGCTCTGCATTCAGCTGAGAGTCTGCCCCCCTTTCTCTTTCTCTCTCTCTCCCTCTGCCCCTCCCCCTGGTCATGTTCTCTCTCTCTCTCTCTCTCTCTCTCAAATAAATAAATATGTTTAAAAAAAAAAAAAAAGAAACCTGATTTAAAGGAAGGCTTGTGAAATTTCCTGTGAAGAAGTGACAGGGCAGGGGCGCCTAGGTGG
The DNA here is from genome assembly GCF_963455335.1 of Martes martes. Classification (NCBI taxonomy): domain Eukaryota; kingdom Metazoa; phylum Chordata; class Mammalia; order Carnivora; family Mustelidae; genus Martes; species Martes martes. Next base: position 43,156,400 of record NC_137901.1, on the reverse strand, counting down.
CTCAGTCATTAAGCATCTGCCGTTGACTCAGGTCATGATCCCAGGGTCCTGAGATGGAGTCCTGCATCAGGCTCCCTGCTCAACGGGAAACCTTCTTCTCCCTCTCTCACTCCCCCTGCTTGTGTTCCCTCTCTAGCTGTGTTTCTGTCAAATAAATAAATAAAATAAAGAAATGATAGGGCAATCTAATTGCAGAAAAAGGGACAGAGTGGAATTGTTGTATCAGTCATCTGGTTTCCAAGGACCTATTTCATCTGCCCTGAGAGGATCAGCTTCCTTTCAGTGGATCTCTCCTGGAGCACAGCAGTAGCAGGGAACTAGCCGTTTGAACTTTTCTATTTATGGGGTCACCTGGGTGCAGCTGTGATTCTGTCCACAGTGGCAAGGCAGAAACAACACTGCAGACCTTATAAAATATGCTGTTAAAAGACATCATGCTCCTACATTTCAAACATTACCTTTGAGCCTAAATTCCAGTTTCTCTAACACATAGATAAGTTGCATTGTTTACTTAATACTTAAAGCCCAAATGCCTCACATAATTTAGGAAACAGTTCAATGTCCAAAGGAAGTGGGAAAGTGGTATTCGATTTGGGAACTTACGCCCTGGAGTGAATCCCCAAAACACATCAGGATAAAAAAAAAAAAAAAATCCCATTTTGCAAGGCATCTTATAATTCTCTGACATGGTACCTTACAAGTTTAAGATATGGGGTACACTATCTCCCTTGGATGTTTACAACACATTTAACTTAGTGAAGACTCTGAGAAGATCTGTAGTAAAGGAATCTGTTTAACTTAAATTTATCCAATCTTTTCACAAATTTAATTTGAAGTTGGGATTCTTTAATTTTTTTTCATGTACATAATTTATGTACATGGTACATAAATTAATGATTTATTTAAATCATTAATTTGATGAATCTAAATGTTTAGTTTTCTGTTTTTTAAATGAGTAAGAAATACTTTTATTAGAATATAAAAACAAAATATATATACATCATTATGTATAAGTATAAAGGAAATAGATATGATTTCCTCATGAATGCATAGTTCAAATGAGATATCCATGAATTTAACATTAGCTGAAGATGTTGTAGAATGTATAAGAAGAATGTAGGAGTTGTTCTTTTCACTTAAAGCAACATCTAGTCTGACTAAAGATTTAATAATATTGGTAACCCCCCCAAACAACAATTGGAAAATGATATAACAGTGAATATAAACAAATGAGGGATATGTGAATATTATAACTGTACCTGTGAGAAAATAATCTGTGTGGGGTGGAGTAGAAAAAAATGAAAATGATGAGTTTTAAAGGAGGAAAATTCCAGAGATATCAATCCAGGCAGGTGACTTAACAAATGCGTGGTATAGGAGAGGGTAGCAGAGAAAGAAAAAAAAAAAAGGATGAAGTTTTCTAAGCATTCATGCTGAGGAGTGATAGCAAATAATTCAAAACAATGCATAGTGAAGTTAGATAAGAAATTTTGAAGAATTTTGACATATATGCACATTATTCTAACAAGCCACTAAACTTTATGAATCTTTTAATAAATTCTATTAGTTTTAAGAGGGATATCTTTGATTATTTTTAGATATTTTTGGTATATGTTAAAACCTCACTAATTCAGATAAATTGAGGAAGACTAGAGTCTGTTTAATTAGATTTATGGGTTGTGAAACATTCATAAAAAATCAGTCTTGTTTCTTTTCTGTATTGATTGTAACAATAACCACACCATGAATCTTGTTAAGCTTCTTGAGACAATTACTATACTTTTGAAGAGTGATTTATAGTTAGAATTCTTTTTTCCTGAATAGTGCTTTCCTAAGGAAAAGGTGCTTCAATAGATCAATTCCTTTTAAGTGTTTTTAATTATCATGTGTACATCTTGCTTTACTGTTAATTGGCTAAGGTAATCTTTTTCTTTTTATGAGGAGTCAAAGCGATTTTCATTCTGGCTGTACTAGATGTTTTCTCTTTGCTTCTCTGCGATATCTGCTAGGGGCCTGCATCCAGCTCTGTGCCCATGGATTTTATGGCCCGAAGAAGCAGGTCCTCTTGCTTTTCGGCTTCTGGTGGAGTTAGCCAATAGGAGGTACCAAGAGGAACTCTGAAAGGTGGCAGCAGGCTGTGCTCAGCAAGGAGGTGATTCCCAGCTCTCTCAGGGCCCACATTAACTGCGTCTCTACACTAAAGGCCACAGCTTCTCTTGGCATGTCTGTCCCCTCTCTAGGTACCAGGAGGGTTTGCCCCCTTTTTGTCTTCAGCCCTAGGAAGTAATGGCTTTCTGCTATTCCTACTTCAGGGTCCTGGGCCGTCTTTTGTTGGTTGCTTATAAGAGTAATTATACTGCTGTAAAGACTTCTTAAGTCTTTACAAAACAAAACCACCTCAATGACCCTAACCAACTGTTCTCTGTTAGGATTCTGACAGATAAAATAGCTTCGGCTCAAATAATTCATAAATTAATAAAAATAATAAATGGAATCCAAAATATAATATTTTGGTGAATATATGAATGTATTTCAAATGTGCTTAATAAGGTATTCTGTGAAGAATTTATCCAATTACTCATTAAAACATTTAAATGCCTACTACATATAAGGCATTGCCATGTGATAGGATGTAAAGAGTTTAAGATTCCTTTTATGGGGCACCTGGGTGGCTCAGTGGGTTAAAGCCTCTGCCTTCGGCTCGAGTTGTGATCTCAGGGTCCTGGGATTGGGCCCCGCATCGGGCTCTCTGCTCGGCGGGGAGCCTGCTTCCTCCTCTCTCTCTGCCTGCCTCTCTATCTACTTGTGATCTCTATAAATAAATAAATAATCTTTAAAAAAAGTTTCCTTTTATTTATGTTAAGTATTATTAATAATAAACATGTTAACATACTTAATAGAAATTTATACTTAATATACATGTCAATATTAATATATAAATATGCTAATCATATTTATATTAACATTAATAATGTGAGGTTGGAATATTGAGAATATGTCATATGGAGACTGTCAAATTTATGTTATTAATGGCAATATGAATATGATTAGTGTATTTATATTACTAATATGAGTAATATATTAATATTCTAATGTTTTAAGGCAGATATCAATTAATACTTTGGATGTTTTCATTAGCAAAAGGCACATACAGAACATCTACTATGTGCAGAATATTGGGCTTATAGTTCCTAAAAACATCATTTCAAATTTTTTGTCATGTCTGTAAGATAAGTGTACTAAATTCTGGTTCATAGATTTAGATCACTTTATGTTTATTATACTTCATAAAATGTGAGACTCACAATCTATATGGTTGTATAGTGTTACTTGCAGAAAGAAATACTGATTATATAGTCTAGGATAGTATGCAAAGGGAGACAAACCTAAAGAGAAAATAATTAATAAAAAAGATCCATGAAATTATGGATGGCTCAGGGGATTAGCTTTCCCTTGTTCAAACATTTGAGAGAAGTTTCAGTCCTTTTGTGTGGCTAGATTGTGAGTTAAATTTTTTTTTTTAAACCTTTCTTTTTTTTTTTTTTAAAGATTTTATTTATTTATTTGACAGAGAGAGATCACAGTAGACAGAGAGGCAGGCAGAGAGAGAGGGAGAGAGGGAAGCAGGCTCCCTGCTGAGCAGAGAGTCCGATGCGGGACTCGATCCCAGGACCCTGAGATCATGACCTGAGCCGAAGGCAGCGGCTTAACCCACTGAGCCACCCAGGCGCCCCTAGATTGTGAGTTAAATTTTTAGGAATTATTTGGATGTATATTAAACTCCATGCACACTCAATCATCATCATATTTCTTCTAATTGAAAGTGGCAAATATAAATACTTTATTAATTTCTTATTGCAGAAATATGCAAACTAGAATCCAATGTTTTCAAACTTTTAATCCACATGACATTTTTTTCTCTCTCTCACTTTGAAAACTTCTGAGGAAAAAGAGGTAAAAATTAAGATTAAACCAGGTATGTATTTTTTAAAGTTTCCAGTAGATCTCTGACATCAGTACAAACCCTATTCAATCTTTTATATAAAGAATATGGATCTTTGGCTTCAATGGACATTGGTTACAGTGCCTATGTTAGTTGTCTGACTGTCATCTCTACTGACAGAGAGAAAAATAGCTTCATGATTAGTTTCAAATTAGGCATTAAGTTAATTTACCCCAGACTTTCAGTGTCCTGATTATTTCGTTCCCAGGATTTAGCTCTATTTTGGGAGAGTACAAAAGATAATGGAGTGAAGTCGTAGGTTTTGCAAATATCTATTAAGGGCATAGTGAGATTTCTGTTTCCTTCATGTAACCTCAGAATTAGGAGAGACAATTACGTTGAAACAGAGTTGGTGGGCATATGAACTTTAATGAATAATATATTACAGATCATCACATGTCTGCCCCATTTCAGGGCAGATTAGAGAGGGAAGAGGAAAGAACATGTGGATTCTCAGATCAAGATTGTCAATTAGTATTTTCTCAGTTTGTTAAGAAATGGTTGACAGGTGATAGGTGGTCCATCAGCACTGTCCCTCATTCACATGTCTTTTCACCTTTGAACTAAATATGGGCTCTGTTCTTCAGGAACTCTGAACTTGAAAGGTAACAGGCCTCATTCTCCACGCAAGCAGATTTAGTATTACCAACATCATGACAATAAGGGCAGCAGCAGGAAACAAATGCAATTAGCAAAGGAAGCATGGGTAAAACATTTAAACCCATAGCTTTTATGCATTAGTTCAATGATTCATTTCAAATTTAGCTTTTCAATTCATCTGTCTCCAGGTGTCCTCTCTTTCATATCTAGATCTAATTTTTTTTTCATAGAATTATGTGTTACTGGAACATCTGAGAAAATAAAATTTCACCCTCTCAAATTGTTTGCAGCTTCAAAGAGCATAATACAATGTTATTTTTATACAGAAAGTCCTGTCTTAGCTTCAAGAGCAGTCTTCAGGTTTTTAACATGTTATTACTGTTTTGGGTCTTGCATAAAATCTATTTTTTAGGGGCTTGCAATGTGTGACCACATTAATTCTTATAATAGTATTTTGAGATCACTATCACTATTATTACTTAATGGAAAGAACATAATGCTTGTGATTTCCTTGAATATTAGTGTTCAGTAAACAACCAAACCCTATGGGGTCTGATGATCAGTTATTTATTACAACACCCACATTCTCCCATTCTATTATTCTTCCAACTAGAACACAGTAGCTATTCTTAGACAGATAGTCTAGATAACATTAGAGTTAATAATTTCCAAGATAGTGTTTTGTATACCTACCCTGGATGACAATAAAATACATAAAATTATTTACCTATAAATATTAATTATTTCATATAAACTACTAATACTATCAAGTTACTGTCTTCTATTCCCTTGTCTTGAAGTTCATCAAGTGGTATTTTCTCTCTCCTGCCTTATTACTTTTAAAGCTTCATATATTATGGGAGTCTTCATACCTTCTCCAGAGATGACTATATTATATAATGAATATTGTCAACATTTGTATCACAATAATTGAAAAAAAAATCTCCGTGAAATCTGTCTTATGTTTTAGAAGTTATGAAGGGTAGCCATAGATATACCAAACGACCAAGTGCCTCAGTTTACCTCTAGTGTTTGTTTGTTTTGTACCATTACCTAGGTTATTTACAGATTTTGGCGTCACTCAGCATCTCCTGTTGATAACCCCAGATCAGTCAGTGGCAGCACAAACAAGGAGATTTAAAGCCTCTTTCAGGAGTATAAAAGTAGTTCCATTAAAAAAAAAATTAAAAGGTGGATCTAGTCAATACCAATCTTACTCTTCTTACTGCATTACTAATTTTTGAGAAAAAGGGAGAAAAAAGAGATACCTTGGGAATTTATCAAGAGCTATGAAAATTGAATAATATTTGAAACATTGTTATTTTTTAATGAACATTTTTTGGGAATTAATGGCACAGTTCCTTTTATAAGTGTTTCTTTCCATATAGTATCTATTGGGCTATAAAAATATTATAACATGGATTACTCATATAAGTCTGTTGTAAATAACTTTAGAGTAACTTTTATATTAGCCTGTTTATTTGTTAACTGTAAAGTAGCCCAATCTCTATCAACCCAGCCAACATGGTAAATCATTTATGTCAATATTACCATTTCTACTATAAATTTTTTGTACTTAAAATTTAGTACAATTCTTTCCTATTTACCAAGCAAATTCTTTAATGGGTATGTTAAGAAAAAAACAATAGTGGGTGTTTAAATCCGTATTTTCAGCTTATAATTTTATTTTGGAACAGTTGAAAGAAGATAATCAGAGCTAGCAAATCAGAACATCTCTAGGCAGTGTGCTTTTTAAACAATACTCATGATTTCATTTGACTGAAGTCTTCTGTAGGATATGTATTATTCCTACTTCACAAATGAGGCACTTGTCCAAAGTCATATGGAGGGTAAGCAGCTTACCTGAGATAATAGAGTAAGTATTAGGGAATGATTCAAATCTGACCTGTGTGATTCTGAAGACTGTGTTCTCTCTACTATTTAATCAAAGAGGCACAGTACTTTGATACACATTTATCTTAGCATTATTTCAGATCTGTGTCTCTATAAGACAAGACTTCTTTCTCCAGTGTTACAAGAGAAGTAATACAGCATGTAACGAAGGAGGAGTGATTTAAAAGCTAAATTTGGAAATTGGATATTCTGATTTGTTGCTTGAAACAGAGTTTAGCCCATCAACCATTAATATGACAAAACTGTACAAAAGGTGTTAAAAGACACCAATGGATTTAAACTGTGAAACTAAATTAAGATATTAGGTATTTAAATGTTTGATTCATGGATTTAGTTTCCGATATGTCTAAGGCACTTCTTGATCATGATATGAAGCATATATTTTATATGTTGTAGTTGTCAGAGCATTTCCCAAAGGATATGTGCAATGGGATGAGTGCTGGAAGGTGGCAGGGAAAAGGGAGGTAGGAGAGAATATTCCTTTTCAGGTATTTTTTTACCCCTATCATTTGTCATTTCTGTAGTATTATTTTAATATAACTCTCTATATATTAAATTTCTTCCAAAATGTGCTTAAAAGTCTGAACGCACTCTATGTCTCAAGATATTGTTTTACTACAATGAAAAATGAATAGGAATATTTAAAAATAAAGCTTGACTTTGGGTTTAATAGAGGCCACGTGCATGACTTTGTAGGAGCCACTTAAACCAGAAGATATACTTTAAAACTGATAGATTTTTTAAGAGGAGAGTGCATGCGATTCAAAAGGAAAATGTTTTCTAAAAATATTATTATCCCATCTGGATCTATAGGGAGTAAGGTGATTTAATTTTAGTATGCATTTTTAGAGAATAAGTAATAAGACATCAATTTCTTTTTTTAGAAAGCTTACTTTTTTGGTATACCACATTTGTTTCCACTTCTATAATTTGCTGGCATCTCCTTCTTGTCAAACATTTACTGATCATTACTTTTTTTTTAAGATTTTATTTATTTATTTGACAGACAGAGATCACAAGCAGGCAAAGAGGCAGGAGGAGAGAGAGGAAGGGAAACAGGCTCCTTGCTGAGCAGAGAGCCTGATGCAGGGCTTGAACCCAGGACCCTGGGACCATGACCTGAGCCGAAGGCAGAGGCTTTAACCCACTGAGCCACCCAGGCGCCCTGATCATTAATTTTTTTGCATGAGAATATGATGAAGAATAAAATCCAGTCTTTTTAATTTGTGATTTCAAATCTGGTTGTAAGGCAGGGCACTTGCAATCAAAATAAATAAGAATTCAAAGAAGTGAATCTCAAGAACCATAACATGGATGGTAACTATGTGACTTGAGGCTGCCCCTTCTATTTTGGGCTGATGGTAGGCATTGGTAATTAATCATGAGACTTTGATGTTGCGTATGGACATGGATAAAAGCAAATCTTTCCTGGTACTGAGCTCTAGGTTGGTGTTTTCTGTGAATCAACGTTTTCATTCAAGATGGAACCTATTTACTATTCCTGTACTCTGGGGATGCTACAATGATATGATAAGAATTCATAGGATGGAGTGGTTAGAGAAATGTCTACTGGAGAAGTCAGTTTTGAGCTTGTATTTAAGAGTGATAAAACATAAATTAATAGAATAAAGGAATAGGGCATCCTGGATTAGAGAACAGATGGGAACCAAGAACCTCACTTGTGTGTCCCAGAACAGTGAGTGAACAAGTTAAACTGGTAGCATTACAAAGTGTTGCTAGACTAGAGGATGCCTAGCTAAGGGGATGGAGTTTTACCCTGTAGCTATATGCTCTCCTCAGAGAAAGTTCTGTACTAGTGGTATATCTATTTGGCAATCATTGATATGAAATAATAACCAACAAGAATAGATGACATCATATGGGGATATGTGTAGAGTAAGAAAAGAGTACCAGCCCTCGAGGGACAGGAGAGGACCACCTTAAGGAGATGTAAGAGGAGTAACAAGGAGAATAACCAGTCGCAAAGTCTAGAGAGGGCTTCCAGAAGGAGGAGGTAGTCAACAGAGTCAAGTGATGCTCAGAGTCCCTGAAGATAAGACCTGAGAATAGTTAATTGAATTTCATTATAAAGCAAGCAGTACAATTTTGGTGGAAAAATGGACAGAGTAATTTTGATGGACTAATGGTGATAGAGATGGGGGCAAAGGACAGAGCCAGACTTTAGAAGGAAATGAAAAGAGGAAATATAGGCAATTCTGTTAGGAAGGAGGGATATAGAATGTTGACCAGGAGACAGAGTTTTATTTGTTTGCTTCCTTGCTGATAAACATGAGAGAAGCTTTAGCGTATATAAATGATGATGGTGGAAATGTGCCAGCAGGGGAGAGGAGGATGTAGACATGAGGTAATGAATAACTGACAGGTCCCTGAGCAGTGGGAGGCATTGGGATCTAGTACAAAGGTGGACACATAAATAAGAATGGGAAGAACAAAGACATAGTGCTGTATAAACTCTTACAAATGTGTAGATTGTGTAAAGATTTGTGACCTCCCAAATTTAGATCTCTTCCCACATATCTCTCCCCTGAGGTATAGGCCTGCATATGTAACTCTCTACGGGATATTTATACTTGACAATCACAAAAAAAATACGTAAAATTCAAGATGGAAAACATTCAGTTCTGATCTTCTTCCCTTTTCACATCCTTGATCTTTTTCCCTCCTCACTTCCGTTTTCACAACTCCTCATCACTAAGCGAATGGCAGTGCCGTGCACTGAGTTGCTCAAGCTATAAATCTGTTTTCATTATATTCGACTCCTCAGTCTTCTTCACTAAAGCCTGATGGAATCAATCACTAGGTTCTGTTTTTGTTTCCTAACTACCTCTTTATTTTGTCCACCCCCATCCCTTTGCATTGCTGGTAACTTAGTTCAGTCCAACATCGTCTCTTTCCTTGATTACTGCAATAACAATGATAGTCTTCCTGCCTCCAGTTTTACCAAAGTCTTCCCTTCTCCAATCCATTTTCTGGTTCAAGAGTCCCTTCATAGGATAAGGGATCCCAGGATCAGTAGGGAAAATGAGTATCAAGTATTTCATTGAAAATATATTTACCTTTGAACGTTTGACTGTATTCTTAAGTAGAGTGATGGCTTCCCTCTGCTCCTAAAATGGTTTACAAAGTCTTTTACAACCTTTCCCATCTTTATTTCTCTTATCTTTTCTCTCAAATCTTCTGCGACCCTCTAGGGAACATGTTTTACCACATTCACCTGGCCAACAACTGTTTGTTCTTTACTGCTGTGGATCTTGAAAATCACCTCTGGTAAAATCATGTTCTCTACATTGCTACCCCAACTAATAGTTGGGTTTTAGGTGTCTCTCTTAGTGTATTAGCCTTCTCCCATCATTGTGTGTGTTTATCACTTGCAAGATACTTTCCTGTTTGTCTATTTCCCTGGAGAATTCTATGAATTTGAGGACAGTAACTGTCATTCACTATTATATCACAGTGCCCAGTACACTGCCTGGTACATATGTGTCCCATAAATATGTGTTTAATTAAATTGAAACTGCCAGTGGTATGGAGGATATATTTAAAAAGAAAAAGGAGTGGGGAATGAAACTGGACATAAGATTGTCAGACACCATGATTGTTTTATACCCTTCTCTGTATCTTTCATAGCAAGTCTAATCAGAAGTATACCCAGAAAAAAGTCAACTTTATTAAATCAACTTACTGGTATTATTTACTAGGTTTCCCCCCACTGGTTCTTAAATCTTGACTGCAATAATCAGGTATACTCTGTCTATTTGAAAAATATAGCAATACATGAATTTTATCTCAGAATCTTATTAAGTTGATAAAAGAATTAGTTGAGCATGGACTGACTCAAGAATTGAGAACTGTAGACACTTACCGTATAGTAAACCTAAACATACTTATTTATAATGTAATATAAATGATAAACTATATGTTTCTGACATAAATTTAAAATTCCCTGACTCTAAGGAACCAAGGATAACACTTGGACAGGTATAGGTAAAGGAATACTCTTTTCCTCCACACGTTGTCTTCCTCTGGCAAATTCTGCTTATCCTTTCCTGTGCTGCTGAATGTTCATTTTCCTCATGGGTCTATGGTAGGCTCTCCCTTTCTTGATTTAGGATCATTTTCACTATTTACAGAAAATTCTTAGTCTTTGCTTATAAGGGTTCTCTAAGTTCACTTTAAATACTGAATTTTAATCAATGGGGGCTTTTAAGGAGGTATCATCTCTCAATTATGTTCTGTAAATGTAGCCCTAATTACTTATTATCTTGAAAGGGTTTCTTTTTCTGCTGACATGATTTTCTAGCACTTTGGGTTTTGTTCCTGGGTCCTTGATTGCTCAGGGGAGAAAGGGTTTTATCTTACACATGTTTTTGCAGGAAGATTAATATTCTGAGAGGAGTCCTAGCTGAAAACAGTTTCCTCATGGTCAGAAATAGGGATTTCTTGCTATATCCTGTTTAGCTTCTTTAACTATCCCTTTTCTCTCCTCATTCCCCACCTAGCAAGTTGTGAATATCACTGTTTAATTTCAGTAGTGTGATGTTAATTACGCAAGAACAATCCTTCACTGATCATTTACATTTATGAATAACATATGTGGATGTATGGGAGCAACAATGCACGAATAGGCATACTCTATTTTTTAAAAATGAAATGAGCTCAGGTAATTGGAAAAAAAATTTCTAATATAGTATGTTGGAGACAAGACAAATTTTTCGACATAATCTTTAGATAAAATCTCTCTAATAATGGCCATAAAGGATAAAGAGATTCCCACTCCCTAATCCCCTCCTATCTTCTTGTCTTTTCCATGGCTCTACATCTTAGGAAAAAAGGGCATGGCTAAGAGACTTAACATTTCTTTTTTTTTTTTTTTTTTTTTTTAAATTTCTTTAAAGCCAAGTACATTTTTTTTTTTTTTAAAGATTTTATTTATTTATTTGACAGACACAAGTAGGCAGAGAGGCAGGCAGAGAGAGAGAGGAGGAAGCAGGCTCCCTGCTGAGCAGAGAGCCCGATGCGGGGCTCGATCCCAGGACCCTGGGATCATGACCTGAGCCGAAGGCAGAGGCTTTAACCCACTGAGCCACCCAGGCGCCCCAGAGACTTAACATTTCTTGATTACCTTTTATATGCAAGAGAGCTATATGTATTAGTCATCTCATTTTTAACTTTTGCAAAAATTCTATTACTTCTAGTATCCATATTTTATAGGGGAGACAAAAAAGAGGAGCTGAGATATTAAGTAATATTCTTCAAAAGTACATAATGATTATTTATTAAAGGTCTATTATATTTGCATGGTCAGCAAGACAAGCATAATTACTGCTTTCCCGGGGAAAATGAGCCGAGGAAAAAAAAAGCTGTTTTCCAGGTAGGTATAACAGTATGTAAAGAATTTCAAAATACAAGTTAAAAATAGAGAAAAGAAACAAAGCAAAGCAATACAAATCCCGTAGCATTTTGGATCCTGAAGAACTTAGAGAAAAAGTGTATTTGGAATAGCTGGGTGAGTCTAAGGCAGGAGAGGTTGTTTTGGCTACAGAACACACTGAGTTTCCTGTTGCAGGGGTGGGTAATGTGTGTGATGATCGGTAGTAAGGCCATGGGAGGGATTCCTAGGGCCTTGGTGCCAGAGTATTAGTGAGCCAGAATTTGAATTCAGGCCTATCTTATTCCAAGTCCACACTCTTTCCCTATAGAACATTACACTCGTATATGAAACGCTAGATATTTACGAGAGGAACTCAGCACTATAGATATTAAAGTACTCTGAATGCTTTCTGGAAACCTCTTTTCTACAAACTTAGCAGCAAACCAGAGACAACATTTTGAAGTAGGAAACATGGATCTTCTGTGTCCCATTCTGCTTTTGGTGTCTCCTCAGTTTTCTTCCTTCCTCCTCTGTTTGCTTGACCAGTTCATTGTCCAGGTGTTCATTGTTCCATGTGTGATCTCTACAGAAATTAGAAATGTTTTTACTCAACAGGCTATTCAACTTGCTTACTAAAACAAAACTACATTTTTTTTTATCATCTTAAGAGATAATATTCCAACTCTGCAAGGAATGTGTTAGTGGGGCAACCAGATGACATTTTCTGTGTAACCCTAAAGCAATTATTTCAAGAGTTCAGATGAAGGGGAGAGCAGTATGGCTACAGATTAAGAAAATATGAGTGTTTGTGACACAGACCTTCCAATTACCGTCAAATTCTACTATTTAGGAAGAGATCTTATTTGCTTCTGTTTAAGGTAGAAACCTGGGCTAACAGAGAAGTCCAGAGTTTGGGGCAATGTTGAGAAATGACTTTGACCTCAGAGGTAGTCCCAGAGTAGATCCTGGCATCTTATTGTTCTATACTGTATTTATATATTTGAATGCATTTGCTTAATTTTGGAAATGGGTATGGGGAAGCTGGAAGAGATTAGATACAGGGTCTAGATTTTTCTCTTAGATAATTTGTTAAATTTGACTCGGATTAGTAATTATAAGATGCTTTAATGATTGGTTCTGTACCTCATGTCAACTGTTGGTCATATCACAACAATTAACAACCCTTCCGGAGGTCCTAGGAGCAGTGCTGATTATATCAGTCAAATCTACATTCCGTTTTTAAATCAGTCAATCCACTCACTGTTGGGAAGGGAATGTTTGGCTGATTACTGCTTACAAAATATCTATTTTTAAGGTGTAAGGAGGATTTGAATTTTTAGTAATGGCCATTTGACACTCTTTCCTGCTATATTTTCATTGAAAGATACATATATGCAAAGATATACATTTTAATCATAATTTTGTGGCTATCATTACTGGGTACAATGTATTGCAAGTTGTCTTTCCTTTATCATGGTTTGTAGCTAGGAACAAATTTACCTCATCACAGTTGGAAGGGGATTATAATCATTTCAACATTGCCAGCAAAATATTCATAGGTGTTACTAAGAACATGGTTATGAGATCAAAAAACTCTGGGAACTGCTGGCTTTTACAAAGATTTTTCAACTCTAAAACTTTCTAAAGCCTTTAATATGCTAATACAAGTTTTGGGTCTCTAAGAGGGAATTAGAGGATGCTGAGTTCTCTAGAGCTGTTTGACTGTAGAAATCCTTTTTAACAGACCATCTTGTCAGACCACCAACATGGATACACTTTGGAGAGTGCTGGATTAAGCATCTACTCGGCCAACTTCTAGTGTTTAAGGTTTACCTGCCAGAATGCTGGCTGACACCTATACACTTCAGTTACTTGGAAGACATTAAAAAAATATTTTATTGTCTAAAATGTTTCTTCTCTCTGAGGTTACATGAGGTCTGGGTCCTTGGCAAAATTGTGAAATTGACCATTTTTGCCTTTGGTATATTCTCATTCTTTATAAAGCTTTTCTGCATTATCATTAGGTTTCCTTGCTTTCCACAAGCTCGTCTCTTGACATCACATGTTCTGGTTCTTGTTTTAGAATATCCAGAGTCATACCCACTGATACCTTTTCCTGGTGTGTCCTTCAGTGGAGGTACAACATGCAGGAGGTAGGTGCCCACCCACTCCGTCATTGCAGTATGCTTCTGTGTTTCCCTGCAGTCCAGGCCAAAGATGGTGGCCAGGTGTCAAGAAACTATTCTATGGTCATGTGTTTATGACTGATAATTAGCTTAAAGGTACGCATTGAAAGAGAGGAGCCAATGACATCTGTATTTATATTGCAGTAAGAACAAATGGGTCTTTAGGCTGGGATTTCAGAGACTTCTGAAGCGTGGGAGATATTTTTGGTCAATGAGAGCTTGAGATCCCTCAATTAATATCACAAAAATTCATGGTCTGAAGAATAACAGAACTCTATTTTTTAATGTTTAATTTTATAAGTTTAGAGCACACTGAGACTATAATTAAAAAACTTTCAAAATCCAAGTTTCGTCAAGTAGTGAAATAGCTATGAGCATCTAATTGTAAAGAAATGACCCAGAAAACAAATGAGTTCCTAAGGAGTACAAAATGCATAATAAAATATGATATCCTGCTAAAAATATTTAATTTCAGAAAACATCTTAAATGTTAGGATCAAATATAAATTGGAAAGTTTACTTGTATTCATATTGCATATACCAGTGTCAAACGGAATCAACGTGAGTATGCAAATATTTTATGCTAAGACATCCATTAAGCTATAAACCAATACCTCAAGATGATTTTTGAGTTGGCCTCAGAGTTCTAATTTTACTGTCTAGCTAGCAAGAGATACCAAACAAAATTACATCCTGGATGTTCTTTGACTTAATGATGACATGAAATGTAATAACAGACTCAGTAATGCCAGAATATTTAGTGTCTAACAGTATTACCATTTTATCACTCTGGCCTTAAACATCCATCTAGGCAAACATATAGGAAGATGGTTATAAATCCTTTTAAAATAATGCCCCAAATTTCTCACACTGGAAATAATTTTATGTTTTGATAGGTTGCTTTGCTCTGTTTTGTTTTCAAAGGACAATTATATTCAAAGAAAAAAGTCAATAATACAAAAAGTCTTTTTTATTCCATGTGTATTCTACTTGCTGCCAAGAAACAAATTCAGTAAAGATAGAAATATAAGAAACAACCCTGTATTTATATTGCATATACATAAAATTATATAATAAGTAATAAGCTAATACACACACACACACACACACACACACACAGTTTACTCATTTTAAAATTTCAAGAACTTTAGTAGCATAGGAGGTGTTTTGAGTAATACCCACTGTTTCCCAAAATTGCAATGAATTAATTTTACTCAATATTTTAACTTTAGAAAAACATGCTACCGATATGTGAGCATTTTAAAGCATTATTTGCATGATGCCAAAATGCCTTGCTTTTAGAATAAATTTCTTTTGTAGGCTCCTCCCACAGGACTTTAAGAAGTATCAACATAATTTTGGTTGTGACATTGTTTTGTAAGTTTCTGACTTAAATCTGGGGGAAAAAAAAATAAAGCCCTGCAGATAGATGTCTTTCTTACTTGAAAAACATTCATCTTCATCTCTAGTGCCGAGCACGCTTCCTGGCACACAGGGTTGGTTTCCTTAAAGTTGATGTGGTAGCAGTTCTTGCGGAGAGAATCATGAACTGGAAAGTCATCTGAAATATTCCGATGCAAATAGGTGTCATTTCAAATGACGGCATTCACCTTCACACTCTGAACGCATCCTTCCTGTGTCTAACACATCACAGATAACTAACATGAACTTTAGACAGTCACTAAAACAGATTTTTCTTTATGCTCCTTCCTTGAGAACAGGATAACTAAGTAGTTCCCTATCTGCTATGCTTTATCTTTCTGATTTGTTTTTTTTCCCATTTGGTCACTAAAATGTCGGTATGAAGAATAGATAATGTCTTTGATGCATACATTGCTTTATGTTTTATGTAATACTTTCGTACTTATTATTTCATTTAGTCCTTACCACTAAGAGGATGAGGCAGGTGTTGGTGTCTTGAGATATCCAAAAGTGACACTGGCAGAGGCTGTTCATTGTCTCCCTTCTTCTATACAAATAGAATGACTGTTATTTTGGTATGTGGGTGTCCAGTTAGTGGCTATGTTTTCCAGATTTCCTTACAGCTAAATGTAGTTATAGGACTAAAGTTCTTGCCAATGGAAAGACACGATGGGTCCAACTCTTTAATTTTACCTTCATAAATAAAGGATGCCTTCTTCTCTTTCTCTCTACTCTTTTTTGGTAGCTAGAATGTGAAATTGTCATCTTAGAAGATATAGGTAGGGTGAGATCCTAGGGATACCAGTGCAAGAGGATGGAAGAACGCTTAGCCACATGTGACCTCGTGGGAGCATCTCATCAGCTCAGGTTTTATGTGTGAGAGAAATAGACTGTCATATTTCAGACATTATCATTTTGTGTCTCATTTACAGAAACTAAGCCCATGTCCTTACTGAAATGATTACTGAACAGAAGAGGCATTTTTAATGAATCAATTATTTGTTATGATGTCTTATAGGTAGAGGCTCGTTTTTCTACAGTGGTTAATATCCTGGAATCTGGGAGCTCCCAGTAGCTACATTGAATGGACTGAAAGGGTATTTTTTTTTAAATTTTCATATTAATTGAGATAAATATTATTTTCATATTTCCTCATAGGAAGGGAAATAGTGAGGGGTCTTACTGAAATGTTCCTACTCCTTAGGCTCTCCAAAAAATTATATTTTTGGCTTTTCCTTCACATTTATTTTTATACTTCTCTCAGAATCCAACATTTAGGAAAAAAGGTGTGCTCCTGCTGGCACTCATTTTGTCTTATTCTCTTATGTTTACAGTGACTACTGTCTGGTTTGAAAAGTAGTAGTGAGAATTTATTGGACTTTTCCCTCTCAGCACAGAACAAGGAGTAATCAAACATGACTATTTGGGCAGGATTATTGTGATATGAGTATCCAACCTCACACTGCCAACAATTTGCTGGAAGATTTAACTTGGCAAATAAAAATTGAATTTTTGTGGGCTCATAACAGTCACATATTGGACAATCTTTTTAATAATCTTAAAGTCAGGAAGTTTCTTAGTTCAATAGTTTTTCTGGAAACAAAGGCAATATTTTTACTAATTTAAATATTTAAACCAAGTACAAATGGGTTTGACAGCTTGATATTTCTTTTGCTTTGGAAAGTTAAATTCTGTTTAAGGTTTATTTAGACTTGTGCTACTCCTTGACAATAGACTCAGTCTTGAGGACATGTTTTTATTTGGTTCATTAAGATAGTATTCTTTCTTTAATTGTAAATGTAAGATTTAAATAAATAAATAAAAGAGTAGATACACATGTTTTGGATGCCTATTTTTTCTTACATCTACAGGTATTAGCATGGTGATAAAATATAGAACTTTCCAGGAAAAAAAAGACAAAGTCTGAAAAAAGGGTTCATAGTTGGTATTACATCTCAAATTAAAAGAATTGATTCTGTAGTGAACATTATTTTAAACATACCTGACCTTCCAGCTACACTCTGATTCAATAGAAGAATCTGCTAATTCTTCATTATTCCTCAGTGATTTGTAATTTCCTGTGAGTTGTGTTCCTCAGGAGGTAAATAAAGGCTTTGTTTTTCAGAATAATTACAGGACCACATTCTCCTTCCCCTTTTTTATCTGTTATAGTATTTAGTCTTACAAATTTCTCTTTGCTATGACTGATCAGTAATCTGTGACATTTAGAACAGACTGAAAAAATTCCAAATCACTCACTTTTTACTTTATTGGAACATAGCACAACCTAAGCAAGTGTGCAGACAGAAAATAGATAGGCTTTAAGAATAAAAATCCCTCTTTTGATTTTAATAAACTCTTAATAATTTTGTTATGATTATTTAAGATGATATAATTCATACATTTTTTTAAAAAAGATTTCATTTATTTATTTGACAGAGACAGACAGTAAGAGAGGGAACACAAGTAGGGGGAGTGGGAGAGGGAGAAGTAGATTTCCTGCCAAGCAGGGAACCTGATGTGGGGCTTGATGCCAGGACCCTGGGATCATGACCTGAACTGGAGGCAGACACTTAACAGCTGAGCCATGCAGGCGCCCCGAATTCATACATTTTAAAGCAGTTTAAGGAGGGGTGCTTGGGTTGCTCAGTTGGTTAAGCATCTGCCTTCAGCTCAGGTCATGAGCCCAGGGTCCTGGGATGGAGCCCAGCTTCAGGCTCCCTGCTCAGCAGGGAGTTTTCTTCTCCTTCTGCTCCTCCCCTCACTCATGTTCTCTCTCTTTCTCTCTGTCTCTCTATTAAGTAAATAAAATCTTTTTTTAAAAAGCAGTTTAGTGAGGTATTCTGATACTGCAACAGAAAAATGTAGGTATCTAAATATGAAACAGGTTTCTTAAAGGGTTTTTTCTGGTTTCAAAGTTCTATTTTCTTTGCTAGTCATTTTATTCTCTTTTCTCCCTGTAGGTATTAGTCTCATACCTTCTATTGCTAATCTAATTCCCAAAATACTTTTTAAATTTAATAGCTTTATTGAGGTGTAATTGACACACAAAGAACTGCATATATTTAGTGGGTATAATTTGATAAGTTTGGGCATAAGCAAACACCTGTAATACCATCGCCACAATTAAACAATACTTCCCAAACTTTCCTGTGTCTACTTTTTTGGGTGCATGTGTGTCTGTTAAGAGGATTTAACAAGGGATCTACGCTCTTAACATATTTTAAAATGTATAATACTGTAGTGTTAACTATAGGGAATATGTTGTACAGCAGGTTTCTAGACCTTTTCATCTTGTATAATTCAAAGTTTATACCTATTGAACAACAACTTCCCATTTGTCCTACCTCCCAGCCCCAGCAAACAACATTCCATTCTCTGCTACTATGAATTTAACTATTTTAGGTACCTCACAGACGTGGAATCATGCAGGATTTGGTCTTTTGTGATTGGCTTCGTTCAGTTAGCATAATATCCTCGAGGTCCACCTAAGCTGTCACAAATGGGAGGATTTTCTTCTTTTCTAAGGCTGAATAATATTCTATGGTATATGTACATTTTGCATTTTCTTCATCTCATTCATCCATTAGACACTCAGATTGTTTCCATATCTTGGTTGTTGTGAATAATGCTGCATTTTATTCTTCAGAGGAAGTGTTCTGTATACTTGTCCTTGACTAAAACACAGATTTGGAAGCTCTCCTTATTACACAAAATGTGATTCAGGGACCAGCAGATTAGCCATCACCTGGGAACTTGTTAGAAAAGCAGAATCTCAACCCCATTACAGGTTCCCAAGTGACTGGTGTTTGACTTCAAAATTTGAGAAGTATTGCTCTAAAACACAAGCCATCAGACTTGGATGTGAGTGGGTACATGAGTGTGTTTTTAAGTGGGGATATTATATTTGTTGATAGAAGGGTCACTTATCTTTGTTTTTGTTTTATGATAACTAACTTCCATTTATAAACAATAAGATCCCATGTGGGTTGACATACACAATTGGTCCAGTGCTTTTCTTACTCCTGAATTGAAATCAGAACTCCCCAGTACTCCTTCCTCGGCTGTTAACCATATGTGATGGGGATTTCTGATTCCTCATAACCATGTGTCCTTTGAGAAACAAACAAACAAAAATAATCCCAGTTATACTGTAGTTGGAGAGATGGCGGGGTGCTAATTCATTGTGGCAAAGCATACCTTATGTTTGGAAAAAAAAAAAAAGTTTACATTAGGTTAAATTCCTTGTCTTTGTTCTCTTCTAGGCTTTAGATCAGCAAGCCTTTTCTAGTTAAGCTATATCTTCTTTTAGGGCAGCAAAATGGGCATAGCCAGGGAACAGAACGCCACTAGGCAAGACTTCCTGAGCTCTGTGTTTGTGCAAGTTCTATCATGGAGTTTCAATAATGCCCAGTCTTTCCCTTTTAGACAGATGGTGACAAGTGCCATGTTAATTTGATGGCGTGAGTAAATAAAGACTCAGCAAATGTTAGCTATAATGTTTATTTCTTACTGCTTTGAAAAATTATTAAATGATGAATAAAAAAAGCTCTCTTGTTCGAATCCAACAAAACTGCTCACAGAATTTCAGAACACATACAAAAAAATGTTTTTCAAGTGCTATTATTTCCTGAACAGGAACAATATTGTTCCTAAATAAATTTCAAATACATTCTAAGCAAATTAATACATATATTCGAGGGGTGCCCTGGTGGCTCACTTGGTTAGGCATCTGACTCTTGATTTCAGCTTGCGTCATATTCTTTGGGTCGTGAGATCAAGCACTGAGTTGGTCTCCGTGCTGAGTGTGGAGCCTGCTTAAGAGTCTCTCTCTTCCTGTGCCCCCTTCCCTGGCCCTGCTGCTTTCATTCTCTCTCTCAAAGAAAATCCTTAAAAAAAATACATACATTTCATAATGCAGTCAAATAGAGAAGAAAAATCTGTTCATGGTGACATGCCATTGCCTTCTTCCTTTCCTTCCAAACCCTAAGCGCCATTGTCAAAAGGCAAACTCTTTTACTGTATGTTATTTTGTTTTTGTTTCCTCTATAACTCTAGATAACATACTTCCTTGTCTATTTCTTGAATGCAATTTAGAGAATATTTATTGACTCTGTGTTATGAAAGATGGGTATTTTTTCCCACCCTCTCCATCTCCTCTCTACTCCCAAATCCTAATATTGACTATTATTTTTAGTCCTATTGGGTCAATTTAAATCCTATACATATGTATCAGTGATTGGTCAATTTTTGATGGTATCTCTTAAGTCTCCAATTGTTACTTGAAAATATTGTGTCTCAATCTTTTCCTCCATCTTTCTTGCTTCCTCCCTCTCCCATCCTCCTACCCTCTTCTGTCAGTTAGGCTTTCATTTTGTCAAGGTCATTAATATTTACATTATACAGTGTACCAAACCATAGGCAATTTCAGTTTAAATACTTGTGATCAGCATATAATGACCATGAAAATATTGCTGGGTGTGGATTGAGGTGATTGCTCAGATGGACATTCTCTTCTCCCTAAATGTAGAGCTGTTTGAAGGAAAATGTTCTCACTAATGGTATCAAATAGAGACTCTTTTCTTATATTCTACCAATTGCTTAAAATCATGTTACATTTTGGTTAACTTCATAACTGTACCGTTAATTCTGTTCTTGTGCTTGCTGTTGCTTCTCCTTGCATTTCTGCTAGTCTTACATTGTTTACCTTTATCACAAGCTCAGTATTTTTAGATTCCTTCTTATGTACCTTATTCTTTCAAGTGGGTTTCTTGAACCAAACATGACTCTTGTAGAGTATATCCAACCCTCTGTTCTCCACTTTGATTCTCATACCTTAGCTACTATCTTGGAACTTTCCTTAGTTTTTTTGGGTGAATACCCTGTTTTCTCTCTCTCTCTCTCTCTCTCTCTCCTACTTTATTCCCTTATTTGTTGTAGTAGAATCTCAAGTAGTTCTCTAAAATAGTGGATATAAAATCATACTTTTTAAACATATCAGATCATTTTATTTTGTTTTTATAGATAATGGGTGTCTGGACTTGTTATAGAATTCTAGATTGAGAAAAATTTTCCCCTAAAACTTTGAGAGCATTATTTCCAATTTGAGAGCATGTTTCCCAACCACTGGTGTTGCTGCTACAAAGATAGACGTTACTCAGTTGGCTTGTTTGATTCCTCTTTGGAAGATTTCGGGGTTTTCTTTTTCTCCTTGATGATGTGACATGTATAGATATAGATCTGTTATTTTCTTTGCACTTGGTATTCAGTAAGTTTTTCATTCTGAAGTCTTGTGTTCTTTAGTTCTCAGGGAATTTTGATATTTTCTTTCCCTCCATTCACTCTCTTGTTCTCTCTGAAATTACTGTTAGAGTAATATTGGACCTCTTGGACTGATCTTCTCTGGGTCTTCTAAGTTCTTTACCCATGTGTGGTAGGCAGAATTCTAAGATGGCTGCCAGGATTCCAGCCACTTTGTGTAAAATGCCTTAGATAATTCTTCCCCCTTGACTATGGATAGGACCTAT
This sequence comes from Martes martes, assembly GCF_963455335.1. Classification (NCBI taxonomy): domain Eukaryota; kingdom Metazoa; phylum Chordata; class Mammalia; order Carnivora; family Mustelidae; genus Martes; species Martes martes. Next base: position 43,134,356 of record NC_137901.1, on the reverse strand, counting down.
GAATAGATGAGATAATCACTTCCTTGATTAGGTTTCCTAACTTGGCAGAGGGCTAGGATAGCCACCTTTATTATTACATTTACATTATATAAGAATTCTTCTTACCTGACTGGGGAGAGATTCTGGCCTTGAAGATGTGAGCTGCCTTGTTCTGAGAGAGCCATGTGGGTAGAACCTGAGCAAGGCCTCCAGTGTGATAGTGTTCCTCATCCAATAGACAGTAAAATAATTGAGATCTCAGTCCTACAACTACAAGGAAGTTATTTTGCCAACAACCTGAATGAGATTGGAAGCTCTGGAGTTCAAAGGGAATCCCATGTGTGTGGGGCACACTGTTGATGGACTCACTCTGCTTGTAGATTGAGCGTGCTGTGAGCCAGCTCTCTTGCTATTGATACTAATATTGGTTGAATGGGAAGAGCTTTACTCTGGAACATCTATGTTCACACCAGATTTTCCCAAACTGTTCAGTTTTGTTAGAGATTATCTTTGGTGTTTATGGCCTGGACTTAAGGGACTGATGCTTGTGCTTTGGATGACATTGGGCAGAAGCTGGAGGTTGATGAGGGTGACTATTTGTGCTATTGTGCCATATACAAATTTCCATAATCTTCCCTTGGTTTTTCCTTTCTGTCTTTTCCCTTTCCTTCCTTCTTTCCTTGATTTCAGCTCATTGTACAACCAAATCATTGGTTTGTTTTTGCAAAGTTTCTCTTGCTTTTTAATATTTTATTTTCTCCCCATTCAGTTCATAGTCTATTTTCATTTTCCTACCCTCATTTTCCATAGATACTCCCTCTAATATATTTGTATGTGTATATATAAATTCTTATTAAATATAATTTTTGTGTATATGTTATTAATTTACCTTATTGTATTGTACTATAGACCTTGTTTTTTTTCTTTTCATTCAATACTTTGTTTTCTACATCTTATCATGTTGCTATATGTATATCAATTTCTTCATCCAAAAATCCAATACGGAAGTTAGGCCAGGAGGTGTAGGCAGAGAAGGGTGCCTGAGAAAAGAGATACTGGCTGAAACTGAGGTCACGTAGTTTCAGTACAGCCAAGAGAAAGAGAAAGACTAAATCCTAAATATAAACACTATATTATATCCTAGCAAAAGAATAGAAGTGCCTTTCATTTGTGGTTGTCTTAATCCATGGCAAAGATTAACATTTTTCTACTATAGGCATTTAACATAATACTTTTTGTCAAAGTCTAACGACTAAAAACAATGACCAGATAATAATCTTTAAAGTCACTCTTTAATTTTACTTGTGTATATATCTCCAAGGAACATCTGTGATCTTTAGGAAGGAGAAGCTAGTGTTGCTTTAGTAAATGTCATCCTTCCCATCAAGTCAGCACTGAATTCATTTTTTGTACAGGGTATCCTATACAATTGGAAGTTTTGTCTTTCAGGAGGAAGAGAAGAGGGATGTTGGTCACCTGAGATCCCTGGAATTTTTCACTATATTTTGAATGTCGGCTTTATTTCTTTTTACATTTATCAATTTTGAATTAATATTGTTCTATTTTCCCTATATTTCTTAGCACCCCATCACATTATATCCTAACATATCTACACCTTCATAACTGTGGGTATATCCCTTTATAAAGACTCTTGCTCAGTCATTTATGGAGGGAGTACCCATAAATATTGCTACTTATTTCTAATATATGACTTAATTTTTCTAAAAGAATTTCAGAATTTGTCTATATACAATATGGTATGATAATGACGATGATAATGATAATAATAATTATTTAATATAATTGTAGTTCATCCTTTGCTCAATAACTACTGGATTTTAGATACATTGTCCTTTCATATTATCATACTATTGTTTTTTAATTTATGTGCTTAATCATATAAATATATGATATCCTAGGATAAAGTGTTTTCTTAGATATCTAAAGCATAGATATCTAAAGCATAAATTGGCCGCTGAAGTGGCTGTAAGGATCTGCAAGTCCTATTACATATTCCTTTTGGCACATTTCCTTTCATCCTTTGACTTTCTATTTTCTTTTTTTCCTTTTGTCCTTAAGATTCACTGTAGAAGAACTTGATCCTCTATTGACTATCATGGTAGGTGTCAGAAACTGACCAAAATAATAGCATAGCTTTCTTTGTAGTAATAAAAAGTTAATAAAAATGTAATAAAAATAAAAAAGCTTTATGTTATTCTTTTTCTCATGTAACCCAATTATATTTGGGAAGATGTAGATGAAAAGCATGCTGATTTTTAAAATTTTCAGTGCTAAATGCTAAGCACTATATCAAAATGAGATAGTATATTTTGTGTTCTTGCCTAAAAAGGGGTATATACTATCTTTTAATTAATGTTACTCTTTTTCCAGTTAGATATAAAATTTATTTACTATTATTGGGTTTCTTTTTTCATCCTTAAGGAAAGTTATGCTTCAGAAAGAATCAGAATGAGAATGATGACATAATGGATGACAATAGGCTGAGTGCATCTTGCATCAAATTAGGATCTTATAGTGACTCTTTTATCCCTTACTCTTTTGGCATAAAATCCTTCCTTGTCAATATAATATGGAGCTTTTCAGAAGGGGAAGGAAACAGTACTATTGCTATATGGTTCTCTGATGGCAGCACTGAAACCCTTGGACACCATTTTATAAGTTCATGATTTTTAAAAAAAATATATCTTATTATTTATTTATTTCGAAAGAGAGTGTGCATGTGAGTGGGTGTTGCAGGGGGAGGGGGAGAGAGAACCTCAAACAGACTCTGGGCTGAGCGTGGAGCCCTATATGGGGCCCAGTCCCACAAACCTGAGATCATGACCTGAACCAAAATTAAGAGTTGGATGCTTAACTGACTGAGTCACCCAGATGTTCATGATATTTTTTTAATTTTTTTTTTACCTATTACTTCTTTTGCCTGAAAAATACCTATTCCTTTGTTTCACCTACTTAAACCCATAGTCATAGTTGAGGCCTTGTTAATGTGCATCTTTCCTATAAAGTCATGTCGTATCTTTGAAGTATATAATGGTCTCACTTTCATTGAATCCTCACAGTCAAGAATCAGCTAGATTAGTACTAAATTTTCCTGAATCATTCATGACTTGTTAATTCAGTTAATTCAGAAGTTGCATAATATGGAGAATATGGAAGCTATTCTTCATTTCCACTAGCACCTAGCAGAGAACACTGAACACATAGCTGGTTCTTACTGTATACTGATTTCTTATGCTTTAAATAATTTTTATGAATACATCACGCTATGAGGGAGATAAATATCTGTTAGTTTCCCCTGTTTCACTGAAGAGAAAATTTTGGGTTCTGAGAATACGTTAGTGTTTCATGATCTTTGGAAATATTAGGGCCAACAGAAGGTACTCTAAGTTTTAGTTCATTTTGTTAGCTGAATTTTATAAGTGATTTATAAAATCAGTAATCTTATTTTCTAGAAATAAAAATTGCAGTGCTATGCTAGTACAACATAAAAATATCCAGTCAACTAATTTTAGTCAAACGCCAATTACAGTTCTTCAGCTTCTTATTTCTTTGTAGATAATAAAGTGATGGAACTGTTTCACTTAACTTTCAGTTTTAATGTGTTTTTCTAGGTGAGAACCCATTGTTACATCACCTGCCATACTTCATGTATTAAAAAAAAAATGACTGGCATAATTATTACCCACTGTGAAATTTAGTTTTTCTTGCTTAGAAAGAAGTTTGAAAAAGCTATACCTGGTAGCCAAATTTCAACAACTTCTATTAGTCATTTAAATCAACTTAGAATGTATTTCTTACTATTGAAATAGGCTTTAAGCATTTCTCTGTAGTTTAGAGTTAGTGTTTTATTGCAATATCATTTGGAAGAATACATTTTTGTTTCCAGTGAAGACTGTTGGAAAGTGTGCTTGTCCTTGCCATCTGCTAACTCTAACAGTCAGGGCAGTGGAATGGAAATGGCAGTAGAGTGTTGAAATTGGACAGATCTGCATATAAATCCCAGCGCACAGCCAACAGAGGTTAACACTTGGCCTCTGGATCTGCCCGTTTGATTCTTAAACTTTTGTTTGTCTTGGCCTCTGGTACTGTGGACATGTAGGCTCATCCTACTGGCTGTCTCTTCAGGTATTACCTTTCTGGCCATCTATTCCTTGCTATGGCTCCCGACTTAGTGCAGCCCTCACTTTTGCTCATGATGCTTTTCATGGAACTTGAATTAAATGTGCTAAGTCTTTGTCCCTGACTCTTCAGTTCATAATCAGACTGAAAAAAATGTTGGTGTGGAAAGGTTAGCAATGTGCTAAGGAAATTAAATTAAAGTATTTATATTAAAGTATTAAAGTATTTATATTATATAGACAGTTCAGGCAGAAAGGAACATGACCCAGACTAAATTTTCATGCTCTGGAAGTATTTTATTTCCTTGCACATTCTTAAAAAGTTAATTTCAGATCACAGTTGTGCTCCCAAACCTAATTTGAAATGTTTGAAGTTATATCCATAATAGCTGGCAGCCTAATGTATAAATAAAATTGGTATGACCTCACAAATTTGCTATTCTTAACCAATATAATAGATATTGCATTTATGAGGCTTAATCAAAAAAGTAGCTAGATAGATTGAATATAAAAGTGAAGTAACAGCATCTAAGGAAATCTCTCAAATCAGTTAATGCATGCATCCCATTAAGATCTCTCTTCTGTTTAGAATGTTGAGAGCAAGGACAAGCATTGGATGCACTGCAATTAATTCACTGAAGACAAGCAAATAAAGCTGATGTATCCCTAGGGTCTGCTAGTTAGAGCATACCTATAGGAAACTACCTGACATGGCTTTTCTGAACTTCTCTATACATACACAGGGTTTACATTCACAAGAAGGCAAAGATAGCTTTATAATACACAAAATTACATAAAAGATAAAACTTCAGAAAATTATATCGAGGATAACATAGTATTTTAGCAGCTTAATACTCTTAGAAGGAGGAGAGAGAAGGTGATTGAAGACAGTCCTCCTGACAGTTTTTTTTATTTAGTTTATCCTGGTCTCATGCACAGGCTTTGGACAAAATTCATTTTGACATGTTTAAGAGCACTAGGATATAAAATACTGACTATAGCATTTATTGCTTGGACAAGTCAACAAACTATGGCACTTTTCACTGTTCCTCATTGCCTAAGTAAATTGTAGTACGGTTGATAAAATAATAACTCAGTATAAAGATATTTCTCTGAAGGATAGATCATCTCAAGTCAAACATCTCTGTCACCATGCATTTTTATTGCAGTTTTTAAAAAGAGGAGTGTGGGGAACCAGGGTGACTCAGTTGATTAAGCTTCCAACTCTTGATTTCAGCTCAGGTCATGATCTCAGGATGGTGAGTTTGAGCCCTGTGTTGGGCTCCCCGCTGGGCATGGAGCCTGCTTAAGATTCTCTTTCTCCCTCTCCCTCTGCTCCTCCTTTCTCGCTCTCTCTCTCCTCCTATCTCTAAATAAATAAATAAATGAGTGAATAAAATAAAATAAAAAATAAAGTATAAAAAATAAATTTTTGTGTATATATATGCATACATATACGTACACACATATGTCCTTTCAGGACGACAATTTTTTTTCTTTTTAAAATATTTTATTTATTTATTTGTTTATTTTGAGAGAGAGAGAGAGGATGAGAGGATGAGATAGCGGGTAAGCGGGCCCAGAGTGGGAGGGAGAAGAAATGGGAAAGAATCCCAAGTAGGCTCCACACTGAGCTGGATCTCAGGACCCTGAGATCATGACCTGAGCTGAAACCAAGAGTCTAACGCTTAACCCACTGAGCCACCAGGTGCCCTAGGGCAACTTTTTTCAATATGCTATTTGAGGACAGCTGTTTCTTGATCACTTTATTAAGGTATGATTGACATATAAAAAGTTGTACTCATTTAATATATAAAATTTGATAAGTTTGGAGACAAGTATTCTTCTGTGAAACCATCACCAGTCTATGCTATAAACATATCTATAAGCTCTAGAAGTTTATTCCTGTCCTCTTCTATTATTGTTTTTATTATTATTATCATTGTCATTTTTTTTGTGTGTGAAAAGAGCACAACATAAGATCTATCCTTTTTGGATATATTATTGTTGGTGTATAAAAATTCAACTAAATTTGTGTATTGATTTCATATCCTGCAACTTAACTGAATTTTTTCATTCTAAGAGATTTTGTGTGTGTGTGTGTATACATTCTTTAGGATTTTCTTCATACAGATCTTCCTCAATTTATGATGGGAATATGACCTTATAAACCAATTGTAAGTTGAAAATGCATTTACTACAAGTAACCTACTGAACATCATTGCTTACCTTAAATGTGCTCAGAATACTCATAGTAGCCTACAGTTGGGCAAAATCATCTAAAACAAGCCTATTTTATTTTATTTATTTTAAGATTTTATTTATTTATTTGACAGAAAGAGAAATCTCAAGTCGGCAGAGAGGAGGCAGAGAGAGGGGGAAGCAGGCTCCCTGCAGAGCAAAGAGCTTGATGTGGGGCGCGATCCCAGTACCCTGAGATCATGACCTGAACTGAAGACAGAGGCTTAACCCACTGAGCTATCCAGGTGCCCCTGCAAGCCTATTTTATAATAAAGTATAGAATATCTCATGTCATTTATTGAATACTGTACTGAAAGTGAAAAACAGAATGGTTGTATGGGTACAGAATGGTAGTAAAGTGTATCAATTATAATCCCTTGTGATCATGTGGCTGACTGAGGGCTACAGCTTTGCTATTACTGACTAGCATCATGAAAGAGGATTGTAAGCATATCTCTAGCCCAGAAAAAGCTCAAAATTTAAAATTTGAGTTATGGTTGAAGTGTGGTTTCTACTGAAGTCATATTGCTTTCATACCATTGTGAAGTTGAAAAATCGTAAGTCTAACCATTGTAAGTTGGGGACCATCTGTATAAGATCATGTTATCTGTAAACAGATAATTTTACTTCTTCCTTTCTGATTGGGATGCCTTTTATTTCCTTTTCTTGACTAATTGCTCTGGGTAGGATTCCTAGTAGTATCTGAATAGAAAAGGCAAGAGTGGTTATCCTTGCCTTGTTCTGGATCTTAGAGGAAAAGCTTTCAGTTTTCCACCATTGAATGTAATGTTGGCTTTTGGCTTTTCATGAAAGGCTTTTATTTTTTTATGGTACATTTATTCTAGAGCAAATTTGTTGGGAGGTTTTATCATGAAAGGGTGGAAACCAACAGAAAAAAATTAAAAAAAAAAAAACTAAGTTGGTCTTAAAAAAGGTAAATAAAAGCAACGAACCCTTTACTAGACTAATCATGGGGGAAAAAAAAGAAAACTCCAATAAAATCAGGAATTAAAGAGAAGACATTATAACCAATTCCAAAATAGATCAAAGAGTCCATTGTGGACAATTATATAACAATGTAAATAAAACCATATATGCTTGCCCTTACCAGTGTGTTTATATTTTTATGCCCTTGTGTAAGCTTCTACTTTTAGATATGGCAAGACCTATAACTTGGTTCACTATAATATGGTATGTAAAGGTAACTAGACAAATGTTATTACATGTACACTATCACTCTAAATAAGATTATAATGTTTGTCTTGTTAGGAAACTCTCTCTCCTTGCTGACTTTGAAGATGCCTCCTGCTTTGTTGTGTGCAGTTATAGGGAGAGGGTAATACAGTTCAGAATTTATGGCAGCCTCTGGCTGACAGTCATCAAGAAACTGAGACCCTTAGTCTTACAGACTTAAAATAATTGAATTATGCCCACAGTCATACAAGCTTGGAATCAGTCCTTTCCCAGTGGAGCTTTGCATGCAAACTCAGCCTTTACTGAACCTTAATGCCAGACTTGCAGAGGACCCAGCTCGGCTATCCCTGGACACCCAGTTCATAGAAAGTGTGAGGTGCAAAATGTGTATTACTTGAAGCTGATGAATTTGGGATTGTAATGTTACACAGTAATAGAAAAGAAATCCAGTTTTTGATATCTGAAAATGGATATATTAGTTTGCTGGGCCTGCAGAAATGAGGGACAGCAAACTGAGTGGCTTAAATGATAGAAATCTGTCATCTCATAGTTCTGGAAGTAAGAAGTCCAAGATCACGGCGTTGGCAGGGTGGTTTCACCTGAGACCTATGAATGACAGTTTGTTCCTAGCCTGTTTCCTCATTTCTGTTGGTTTTCTGGCCATCCTTGGCATTCCTTGGCTTGCAAATGCATCACTCTGTTCTCTGCCTTCATCTTCACATGGCGTTCTCCTTGTGTGTATGTCTGTCTCTATGTCCAAATTTTCTTTTTTTTTAAAGGGACAGTCGTGAGGTACTTGGGTGGTTACATTGGTTAAGCGTCCAATTCTTGATTTTGGTTCAGGTCACAATCTCAGAATTGTGAGATAGAGCCCCATGTCAGGCTTTGCATTCAGTGTGGAGTCTGCTTGGGATTCTCTTTCTCACTTTCCCTGTGCTCCTCCTTCTCTTTCTCATTCTCCATAAATCAATCAATCAATAAATAAATAAATAAATAAAAACAGAAAAAAAATAGGGGCACAATCATATTAAATTATGGCCCTTCCAGATGACCTCATCTTCACTTGATCATATGTAAACATCTTCTTTCTAAATAAGGTCATGTTCAGAGATTGGAGGTTAAGATTTCATTTTTTGGTGGGGTAAAGAAGATATCATTCAACTCAGAACAGTGGTTATTGTTGTATCAATGTCTAAAAATGTGGAAATGGCTTTGGACCCAGCCAGTGGGAAGACTGGAAGGGTTTTGATGACTATGCTAAAGAAAGCCCAAGTTACCTCTAACACTTAGTGGAAACTTGGACTTTGAGGACACTTCCAGTGATGACTTAAAGGAAATAAGGATCATGTTATTAGAAACTTGTGGAAGGTGCAATCCATGTTATATAGTTACAGAAAGCTTAGTAAAATTTTACCTGTGCTTATGTGGAAAGAAAACACATAAGTCATGAACTTGGTTATTTAAATAAGCAGATATCCAAGCAAGGTGTTAAAGGTAGTTACTGTTCTTGTTGTTTACAGTAAAATGTGAAAAGAGAAAGATAATTTGAAGGAAGAATTGTTAGGCAAAGAGGAACAAGGACTAGATGGTTTAGAAAACCAAACTTTTAGCCACTCAAGATGGCAAACAAATTCTACAATTAATTAATGACCTCTGGGCAAAGTGAGCAACCATCAGAAGGAGATACTCTTGCCTTAATTGCAAGGGATATATAAGCTTAAAATCTTGGGACTTGGCACACTGAAGAAAGTCTGTCCCTAAATTAAGACAACACAATTGAAGGAGAGCTGTGCGATAGAGTTGATCAGTGATAAAATAGTTAAATCCCATAATCTGACCATAATTCTGTGCTTGCATCTATAAATCCAACAAATGCATTTTATTTGTTTAAGCTACTGTGAACTGTGCTTTAGTCATGTACAAATTAGGAGCAGTTTAACTAAAATCAAACTAAAACAAAAAGGCCAATGAAAATTTTAAGAAAAAATAAAAGAATAAACAATAAAGCTATGTGTGTGTGTATGCATGAGGAAGTTGATAAAAAGATAAAGTATGATATACTAATCACATTTCATAATCTGAAAATTTAGCAAAATATAGTTGGAAATAAAGTAACTATAATTGGAGCCAACATATTCTGAGTAAAGAGAAGACTTATGTTAAGTAATTGGAGAAAGTTCTGGCAATATTCACAATATCCTCAAATTTTGGACAGTGGGAGTTCAAGGCATAGGTCATAGGTGGACCATATACCAGATTGAGATTCTAACACTTGGTAGATATATCCTCCCCAGCCAGTATTCTAATACTATTGTGGTACTTCTGGGAGACACAATTATTTTTCATTTTCTCTGTACAATTTTTGTCTTAGTCTTGAATATTGACATTAATCATGTTCAAATATAAATGAATGACTCCAAACTGGAATAATTAGCAGTAGATTCTAGCAGAGACAATGACTTTTCCATAATGTGACTGAAAATATGACTCACTATGGGACTGGATGTGTTGACAAAGAGCCAGTGATGGGGGTGCCTGGGAGGCTCAGTTGGTTGAGCATCTGACTCTGGGTTTTGGCTGAAGTTATGATCTCAGGGTCCCCTGAGATCAAGCCCTGTGTAGGTCTCTATGCTTCAGCGGGGAGTCTGCTTGAGATTCTCTCCCACCCTGTCCCTCTGCCCCTCCCCCCCAGCACTCTCTCTCTCAAATAAATAAATAAATCTGGGAGGAAGGAAGGAAGGAAGAAGGAAGGAAGGAAGTAAGGAAGGGAGGAAGGATAAGAGCCAGTAACTTGAAGCTTACAAGAGATAATGAATGTTTTAGAATTATCTGATCTAAATTAACTTCCTTGGAAATCTCTCTTTCTTAAAACCAAACTTAATTTTCAAGAAGAAATTTCCCAGAAATTACTGAAATGGCAGTTGGCAGTACCTTCTGTGATAGAGCAATGGTACGTGGTCATTGGAAACTGATCCAGCCATGAGGTAGATAAGCTGTTACCTAGCCCCATCACACAGTGCAAACACCTGGCCCAGTCTTTGCATGCAAAGTTTTTAGTTCTGAGTTTTAGTTCTCAGTGTGAGTTTTTGTTCATAAAGTCAGTTTATTTAATAGATTAGTGGTTATAATATAGTATAGTGATCCATCTGTGGTTGGAAGCACCTGTGAGGGAAGGCAGAATGGAGAAACAATTTAGTAATATATATAGGTATTACAATTACTAGATAATTTCTTATGGGAAATCCTTAATGAAAACCATTCCTTTATGGTACTATAACATAAGATCATACAGTGTTCAGCATAGTGTATCTTCTTTTTCCCTCCAGACCCTAGGAATACTTAAAACCTATTAGATTGTCTCTCTTAAAGAAATAAGGATTGGTTATGAAAATAGACATATAACATAAACCTAACAAATTGTTATATAGCATTCAAGGAGTGTTTATAATTTTAAAATGTTTTATTAAAAATGTTAGATTTATTGTTCAGGGAGAACTTTTCAAATGCTGATAATAACCCATTTTAATCTGCTGTCTTTAACAAAACTCTGATTTTCTGTCACATTATTTCTAAGAAATACCACTATTCAGCTTGCTGTTCTGTGAAAGATTTGCAATATCTTTTGTATTTTATATCTTGCTGCTTTTTTTATTCTAAAATTGTGGCCTCTTTTTTAACTTAATAAAGAAAATTAAAGGAAAAAAAAAAACGCAAGGAAAGTCATTATCCTGGGTTGGAGTCAATACTATCTTTGCTATTCAAAGGTAGGAAGTAATCAGATGTTAGCTTGCAGCCAAGGAAACCGATTTATTCATAATGGAAGGAAACAAAAGCCAAAGGCAGGTAATGCATTAGGGCCTGAAAGAAGCACAAGGGGAAAAGAATAGGATTATTCTTTACTAGTTGCTTTTTACTTCTACTTGACAAATTCAAACTATTATACTTCTAAATTATAACACATAGATACATAGATAGATATATTATGAGCCGTCAGTCAATCAGTATATTGATAATAAAGACTGTCAAGATTCTCAGTCTGATAAACTATCATCCTATCATCCTATTATGATGCACTAAATGTTGGATGTATTTTACCCAAAATAGAGTATGAGTATTTCCAGCTTCTAAAAGTAACTTGGTCATGTTATCTTGTTTATTAATTTATGTGTTCATTCAGTAACATTCTTTGAGTGCAGGTAATTTTCTATATGCTGAATATATAATAGTAAATAAAATAGAAAAATGCCCTGCACTAATGGAGTCTGGATTCTAATGTTCCCAAGTACAACCAATTTGCTCAATAGTTTAGGTTTCAATTGAAGTGTTTACAGCACTGTATCTTACTCTCTAGCTCAAAATCAATTTTTCTTGCAGTAGCTCTAAAACTGTTCAATAGATTGTGGTCTAGGTTTTGATCACTTACTGCCCAGAATCTTTGAATTGATATATGGACTTTTTATTTAAATCCTTTGCTGTGTTTTTCTGTTATTTTCTCTATTCTCTACTCCTTTCTTCCTTGACTCAATTACATGATCGTTTGAACTTAGGCTTCATTCATTCATTCAAAATTACATGTTTCAATTCTGTTTTTATAAAATGCATTTCTTTAAAAACTGTAAAGTATTACACATCAAATAGAAGGTACAATGCTATTCCCATATTATTGAGACTCTGATTTGTTGATTAGTTTAGGTAAGGTCATGTGGTTAATAAAAAATATTGTTAGAATTTAAACTTATCATTTTGGTATTATATTCTGTGCCCCATCTATTACACATTCATTGTGGTTAGGGTATACATATATTCTTTGGGGGATTCTAGAGCCTTGATCTGGACTTCCTGCCTATCCCCATCTGATTGTTTACAAATTTAAAAAGTTGAGATTATTTTAGGCTATAGAAACAAAACTAAATCTAACAAAGTATGTATAAAGTCTACATGAGAAAAACCACACCATTATGATGAAAGAAATCAAAGAACCAAATAAATGGAGAGATATTTCATGGATAGGTAAACTCAAAAGTTGTCAAGATATTAGTTCCCCCAACTTGATTTGTGGATTTAGGGGTGGCTCAGTTGTTAGGCATCTGCCTTCAGCTCAGGTCATGATCCCAGGGTATTGGGATCAAGCTCCGCATCAGGCTCCCCGCTTCTCCCTCTGCCTGCTACTCCCCTTGTCTTTCTTGCTCTCTCTTACCCCCTCTCTCTCTGTCAAATAAATAAAAAAAACCTTTAAAACAAATCTCAGTATGCATGTTGACAAAAATGATTCTAGAGTTTATATGGAGAAGCAAAAGACAGAATAATAAAGTCAATATTGGGCAAGAAGAACAAAGTCAGAGGATTGACATTACCCAACTTCAAGACTTACTAAAGACATTATAATCAAGACATTGTGGTATTGGCAAAAGAATAGATGAATAGAACACAATAGAGAGCCCAGAAATACACCTACATAAGAATAGCCAACTGATCTTTGATAAAGGGTCAAAGCAATACAGTGGTGGAACAATTGTCTTCTCAACAAATGGTGCTGGACTAATTGGAAATCCATATGCAAAATACTACTACTACTGCTACTACTACTACTACTACCACCACTGCTACCACAACTACCACTATATCTAGTTAAAGTCCTGATATGTTTGACAAGAGTTAACTCAAGTGGGATCATAAACCTAAATGTGAGAGACAAACCCAAAATTCCTGGAGGAAAGCATAGGAGAAAATCTAGACAACCTCAGGTTTAGTGATGACCTTTTTAGACATAACACTAAAGACAGGGTGCATGAAAGAAATAATTGATAAGTTAAACATTATTAGAATTAAAAACTTCTGTGAAAGACAATGTTAGGAGAATTAGAAGAATACCCACAGGTGAGGTGAAAATGTTTGCAAAAAACAGATCTGATAAAGAACTGTTACCCAATACACACAAAAACTCTTTAAAAAGTCTCAAAATTCAACAGAAAGGAAACAACTAAACAATAAAAAAATTAAAAAATATTCCAAAGACCTAAACAAATACTTCATAAAAGATAAAGATATGACAAATAATATGAAATAGATGGAAATAATAATGGAGAAATAATAATAATATGAAAAGATGTTCAGCATCATATTGTCCTTAGAGAATTGCAAATTGAAACAATGAAATACTCCCACACACATAAGAATGATGGAAACTGAAAACACTGAAACATCAAGTGTCGGCAGGAATATGGAGCAACAATTACTCTCCTTTATTGCTGATCAGAATGCAAAATGGTGCAACTACTTTGAAAAACACCTTGCTTGGAACACTGGGTGAGCTGCATAAACAATGAATTTTGGAACACACACACAAATTAAATTTTAAAAAATCCATAACTGAATAATTTACATAAGCATTGAATAAAACAGATAAAGTAAAAAAAAAAAAAAAAGAAAAGAGAAAAAAACACTTTGGAGGTTTTTTGTTTGTTTTTTGTGTTCTTTTTGTTGTTCTTTCTTTCTTTCTTTTTTTTTTTTTTTACAAAACTGAACATTTTTTTACAATCCAATCCAACAATCACTCTTCTTGCTTGACTTAAAAATGGCAAATATGACATAAACATGTGTATCACGGACATATCCAAACTGCCTTAGGACACTCAACAAATGCCATGATTACAGGAAAGCCAAAGTAGATAGATGATAAAAGCATAGAGAAAAATAGAGCTACAATAAGATATGTGCTGTTATAAAATAAAAGTTGTATTATATTTAAAAGGCTAGAGAGAAGAATATTTATGTGAAATAAAAATATATTAATCCCTTTGTATGAATTGAAAGTTACTTTGAAACTCTTTCATTAAATGGTTTAAACAATGCAAACATTTCTTTTTAAACTTTCCCATTGGGTCTTTTTTTCTCAGTTTCATTTAGATATAACTGACATGTAACACGGTGTAAGATTAAGGTATACAACATGTTGATTGGTACACTTAGGTAATGCAATGTGATTACCTGTGAAGCCTGAGCTGACACCTCCATCATGTCACATAATTACCAATGTGAGAGCATTTATGATCTACTCTGTTGGCAACGTTCAAGTGTATAATATAGTATTGTTTACTATAATCATAGTGCTATACATCAGATCCCCAGAACTTACTCATCTTCTAACTCTAAATTTATACTCTTTGAACCAAGAGATTTCTCCATGTACTCCACCTACCCACCTCCCGCCTTGCCCCCTGGTAACCACCATTCTTCTCTGTTTCTATGAGTTGAAATTTTTAGATTCCACATATTATACAATATTTGTCTTTCTTTGTCCGACTTATTTCACTCAGCATAACGCTCTCAAGTTTCAGCCATATTGTTGCACGTAGCAAGTTTTTCTTCTTTGTCATAACTAATTAATATTCCATTATATCCATTCTTTATCCACATCTTTATTTATTCACCTATTGATGGAAACTTATGTTGTTTCCATATCTTGGTTATTGTGGAAAATGCTGTGTAAACATGAGAGTCCAGATATCTCTTTGATATCCTGCTTTCATTTCCTCTGGATATATATTCAGAAGTGGGATTGCTAGATCATATGATGGTTCTATTTTTAATATTTTGAGGAACCTTCATACTTTTTCCCATAGTGGCTGTATCAACTCCCACCAACAAAGTTCAAACATTTCTTGTCAAGCGGGATAAAGTTTTTGTGGAAGTTGACGAGGCATTAACTTGTGGCAAAAATTATAACTTCCAGTGGAAATGTGCTTCAGAGAAAACCAGTGACTTTCAATTTCTGAGAACCAATAGATTAGTGAAGACACTAGTGCAGCTACATTTTTTTTTCACTTTTTGTGGTCTGAACTATCCTTTAGTGTGTATTGTGTATACACAATGGTGTAGAGGAGATTGAGTCTTTCCAGATAGCTTTGGTGGGTGTCAGAGATCTATTGAAGTTGACCTCATTATTCCTCAAAATTGCCGTATAATACAAGGATTGTTCATTCCACAATAGTGGTAAAAAACTCTAACACAGAGTTTGCATAACTGTTCAAGTTTACACAATAAGCATGCAGTGGAGTCAGAGTGTAAGTCTAGTTCCATTTGAATCCACCTACCCCAAGTTTACAAAGCTATAAAAGATCCATAAATTGAAGAGTATTGGCATGTACAGGGGAAGTCATGATACAAATATAGTGTGATAACTTTTCATGAATTACACAAGAAATATCTAAAGAAGTGATTATCAAACTGCTGTATAGAATCCTAAGGTTACAATGATTGAATCTTCCAACACATAATAAATGGTTCAACTTCTTGAGCAACAGTTCATCTTTTCATATATGGTATGTGGGGTGCTTTGGAAGAATTGTATTTGGAGGGAAAAAAAAAAAGGAATTCCACTGCATATAATTTGAAAAATATTAGAATAGCTTGATGAAGAAAAAAACTGACATTCCAAAGTAGGAAATGTTGAATTAAACAGGGGAAGGAACCTTTGTAAACAGAAGTTGTATTATTTACAATGTTCACTTTCAACAAACAATGCCAAATGAAATCCTTAAGATGAATCAGAATTGAGAACGAAGAACAAACATTGCCATACTGCAAGGAGACTCTAACTGTGGGCATTATTGCTTGTGCTACAGACAATGTTTTCTTTTTTAGTAAGGATAATAGCTACCACTGATATCAGTAGTGATATATTTGGAAAACATTACAAAATTGACTATGATTCAGGAGGGAATATTATGTCCAGGTGGAGTGCTGCAAGCTAAGAGAAGTAGAGTCAAAGAGAAGCATCTGATTAAACCTGGCTGAAGTACTTTGACATAGCTAATAAAAAAAGACAGTCTAATAGAGCCAGCTAAGTACTTCTCACTTATCCTTTCGCTGGGACTTTGGGACATTTTGAATTTTCGTCTATGTGACATGTGAGCTCATACTAGTCAGGGCTACTTAGCATTCCAGCTAATGTATCGCTTACATGGTTCAGTTTATAGATGAATTGACTGCTGATGGAATAGTTTCTGGAAGATTATTGATGAAGGCAATATGTATTTACTCAGAAGTATGTGTACTTGTTAAGGCCATCATCTTTTAGAGGTAGTAGAACAAAATTAACTTTGCTAGTCACAATTTCGTACCCCACGTAGTATAATTCTACCTAAGAATTATAACAATGGTCAGGTCAATTATTATTTTTTTTAAAAGATTTTTATTTATTTATTTGACAGACAGAGATCACAAGTAGGCAGAGAGGCAGGCAGAGAGAGGGAGGTGGGAAGCAGGCTCCCCGCTGAACGGAAAGCCAGATGCAGGGCTTGATCCCAGGACCCTGGGATCATGACCTGAGCTGAAGGCAGAGGCTTTAACCTACTGAGCCACCCAGGCACCCCCAGTGATTTTTTTTTTTTATTTTTTAAAAAATTTTATTTATTTATTTGACAGACAGAGATCACAGGTAGGCAGAGAGGCAGGCAGAGAGAGAGAGACGGAAGCAGGCTCCCTGCCGAGCAGAGAGCCTAATGCAGGTCTTGAGCCCAGGAACCTGGGATCATGACCTGAGCCGAAGGCAGAGGCTTTAACCCACTGAACCACCCAGGCGCCCCCCCAATGATTTTTTATATACATTTCACTTTGTGTTCTGTGACTAGTTATTATTTCCTTTATTTACATTTCCAAGTGGACTTTTTGAAAAACAACATGCTATAGTAAATGACAAAATAGCAAAATATGATTCAGCTTATTCTGCTAAATTGTGAGCTTCTCAGGGTCATAGACAATGTCTTCTTTATCTTTGCCCTGACCTCAGCATATTCCCTGGCACACAGAAGTCGCTTATTAATTTTTGCTGAAATGTATCAGCAATATATGGACACACATATTAGCTTTTCAGTAGTGTGGTGTGAATGGGAACAAAGCCCATCAAAATGATGTCAGTTAATTAGGTTGTTGACTTGTATACGTGGAAGATGTAGGAAGAGAAAGTTACAGGCTAAATGATACAGCTCCTAGGTTAAAATTCTTGCTCTGCTACTTAGTGGCTGTGAAATATTGGGTTAATTACTTCATCTTGAAGCTTTAGTTTTCTCATCCATAAAATAGGATAAAATAAAACCAGCCTCATAAAGTCGCTGGAATAATAAGTATATTATAAGCATGTACATAAAACAGAACAGTACCTGTCCTTTGGTTATATAGTTTAAGAAAATGGTGTAAAAACCCTCAAGACTGGTATAAGAGACTTTTTTTTACTTACATATGTTTGCATATTGTTCCTTCATAACTAGTGTGTCTTAACTCTTTTTGCTCCACACCTTCCCTAAAGTCAATTTCACATTTGTAAAATTCTCCCTAAACACAAAGGACTGTTTAAAAATCCAAAAGGACTCATTGGGTATTATATAAGACTGATGAATCACTGAACTCTACCTCTGAAACTAATGATACACTATATATTAATTAATTGAATTTAAATAAAAAAATAAACAAAACAACCTTTTCTGGTGTAAAAAAAAAATCCAAAAGGACTATTGATATTTTAATTTTGTTTTCAGGGGAAGATGAAGAAAACAATCACAGCAGCTCACATGGTACAATTTCAAAAACAGATGAAACAAAACAACAACCCTTTAAACATTTCTGTTTCTCCAGCTTTCCTCTGCATTGGATAGTTGCCTCATTCTCTTTCCTTTTTCTCCCCCTACCCTCTAAACTCTTCAGCCTCTCTAGTTAAGCTTATTCCAACCATCCCTCCCCACCACCACCACAACAATGTTTCAAATCATGGCAGCTCAACACCATTAGGGAAAATAAAACTAAGCAAAACTTAAGCTCCATAAGAGAATTCTCAGTAAATGGTGGTGGAGAAGGTGAGGGGAGGAAGGAAGGCTCATCTTTTTTATATGAACAAACATTTTCCAAAAGGTAAATGCAAGGGTGACAGAGACAGGGGGTTGACTCCGAAACGGATTCTCCCCTTTCTACTTCATGTCAGAGAGCAATGTGCATACCTCATTCTGCTTTTAGAAGAGCACCCTGAGCGATGGCTGGGCCCATGGATGTCCAGCCAAAGGTGACATTTCCCAGGCTGTGCTACAGTAGTTGTGACCCTGAGAGACTAAGTGAAGGCTAATTGGATGCATGGGAAAGTGAGCGTGGGGAATCTTGATCAGAGGAGGAATAGAGCAAAAGAAAGACATCGATTGTTAATATTAAATGAGAGGATTTATCAGCTAGACCTTGAAGGAAAGAGTTAGATCTCACAGGAAAAGAGAAAGAGAGGTGAGACAAAGCTATAACTGTCTAATGGTTTGCTTTCTTTTGACGTCGAGAATGAGGAAAGTTTACATCATAGTAGGATCTCACTATGCTGAGTTATATTTGGGACAGTCCAGCACTGGGAATTCTTCATTCAGAGCAACATAACCCCTAACTATAATGGTATGTAAAGAGAAAATATATATGCAAATGAAACCCACAGTAATTAAGAAGTTGGACATCAGTGGTTCTAATTAGTTGCACCTTCCGGGAGGGTCTGAGAGGAGATTGCAAGGAGTTTGTGCCACCAAGAGTTAAGGTCAAGGTCAGATGAAGCATTTAATTTGCATATATATGATTTTAATCTTGATCTTACGGGTTGGAGAGAGCGTCTGCATCCTGCAGGCCTGGCCCAGTCATGGGAAGTAAAAACCAATAACAGGTTTACTAGTTGGTCTTGTGTGTATTGTTGCTTGGAAGAAAACCCCAGGAACCAGAAACCCGGGACTGAGCAAGGGCAGAAGTTTCTCAGGTTCTGTGAAGTTTAGCCTAGGTTCAAGTCTTCACCTTCATGATTTTCCACCATGACTGTGCTCTCTGGATTCCTACCATCTGCGAGGTTTGGAGTGGGCATGGGGAGAAGCACAGGGAACTAATAAACGGAGCATCAGGCAGGGTTCACTCCTGTGTGGGCAAATCACAATATAAAAATACATAATCAGGGTGCCTGGGTGGCTCAGTGGGTTAAAACCTTTGCCTTCGGCTCAGGTCATGATCTCAGGGTCTGGGATCGAGGCCCGCATCAGGCTTTCTGCTCAGCAGGGAGCTTGCTTCCCTTTCTCTCTCTCTGCCTGCCTCTCCGCCTACTTGTGATCTCTCTCTGTCAAATAAATAAATAAAATCTTAAAAAACATAAAAATAAAAATACATAATCAAAATGCTCCTAACTGTGTTAGTCAGAGCAACACTGCATGCTAAACAGATACACTCCAATATGTTAGTGGTTTATCATGAGAAGTTGATTTGCATTCACTTGAAGTCCAGTTGGAAGTAGTGTGGACCATGGAGAAGGCTGGGAGACAAAAAAGGGTGGTTATGGGCTCTGCACTCAGAGTGCCTGGGTTCAAATTCTGGCTTACCAGGGATTAATTCTATGACCTTGGTTACTCTTTCTACTCTTTGATTTTTTAACCTATGAAAGTAATAATTTTATATTATAATGTTAGGATAATATAAATTAAATAGCAATGGGATAATGAGTACCTAGTTCATAGAAATGTGAATATTAAATGAGGTAATTTAGGAAAAAGACAACACTATAACTGATATATAACAAACTTACTCTATTATATTTTCCTTAGAATAGATAATTGTATTTTTACTCTTTTCCAACAATGCTGATTTTTCTGTTTTTATTATCTCTTACTTAACTATAACTGTAGATAGGAATTACTCTATCTTAAACTGAAGAAAAAGTGTCCAGGAATAGATTTTTAGAAGCTTGTACATTATGCCTACTGCTATGACAGTTCTTTATGTCCTTCCTACTTTCCTAGTCAGTGACACACACTCTGAAAATTCTCTTAGGGAAAACAGAGAAGGAAACACTAATTAGTGATACAGTTATTTAACACTTCACCTCTTCTTTGTACCAGGCAGTCATCCTCTTCCTCATTCCTACTGGAAGCCATAAATTCCTTTTCTTTTGATGTTGATATTAATCATATATTACTAGTAGGTACATATTCAGGAGTAAGGATACACTTTTACTCAATTTAATTTGACAAACATTTATTAAGCCTACTATGTGTTGATTACTACTCTAGGAACACATCAGTAAACAAAGCAAAGATTCCTGTCATTGTGGAGCTTGGGTTTTAAGAGAAGGAGGTACCAATAAAAAGCAGCATAGTGTAAAACATAAGTAAATGATGGAATATGCTAAGAGATGGTCTATATACACATATGCACATACATGCAAGGGAATGAAGCAAACAGCAAACGGTAAAGAGGATGTGGAGCAAGGGATGGGAGTTGGTTGTAATTTCACATATAGTGTTGAGGTTGGGCCTCATTAAGAAGGTGAGAGTTGAGGGAATACTTGAAGAAGGTAAGACCCAGATGGGTCACTGAGGGAAGAGGGTTTCTGGCAAAGACCTTGAACTGAGCACATGCATGGTTGTAAGGGTTGAAGGAGAACAGGTCTTGTGGCAGACCTGGAGATGAACTGCCTAGTTCCTCCTTCACGGAAGGACTTGCCCAATGTGGAGAGAGTGGTGAGCAGGTAGAATCCAGCTGTCTGCCCTTTTGGGAGGGGCTTCAGCTATAGAGAATAGCTTCTTGCACAGCAGGCCCTCAAAAGCACATCTTTCTCAGGGCAGCCTGCATCTGGGACCCAAGAGGTATTTATGTCTATCAGTGATGGATAGTGATGGGGAAGTGAGGGACGGATGGTTGAGGAACACAATGACGGCCTCCCTGCCAGGTTTGCTGAGACTTTTTTTTTTTTTTTTAAGATTTTTTTACTTATTTGACAGAGATTACAAGTAGGCAGAGAGGCAGGCAGAGAGAGAGGGGGAAGCAGGAGCAGAGAGCCCCATGTGGAGTTTGATCCCAGGATCCTGAGATCATGACCTGAGCTGAAGGCAGAGGCTCAACCCACTGAGCCACCCAGGCGCCCCGGTTGCTGAGGCTTTACTGGGCTTGCATCAAAGTTCATCTTTTCCCTCTGTCCAGTGCTGCTTCCTCCCTGTCCTTTCACAAGTTTTGATCTTCTGGAGTACCCACTCTGTGATAACAGTCAATTAATGTTTTTATACCTTATTGCCCCCTGGATTAGCTCCCAAATTTCATACATTTTAGGAGGGAGAATCACATAGTAGGAAGATCATGTACTTTGAGTTACAGCTCTTTGACAAGGTTCTTAAACTCTGTAGTACTTGACAGTCTCACTGGAAACCTTGGGAGTAACAATTTCAACTCACTTGTCATTTGTGTAATTAAATCATATAAGTAGACAAAGTTCTATGAGTGTCTTATCCACAAGTATTAGAGTATAATCATACTTATTCATGTACTCTTCATGCAAGACTAGCCTACGTGCATGCTGTGATTGATTTTTGAGCTTTTTTTTATAATGTATAACATACATAACAGAAAAGTGCACACATATCTATAAATGAATTTTATAAGGTGAACATATCCACCCATGCAATCAGAATCTAACAAGTAAACTGACTTAGCAAAGTAAAAACCAATGGTTAATTCTCCCATTTTTGACTTATGTAAGAATGGAATCAAACACTGCACTCTTCATTACTGTATAATACTCCACTGTATGAGCGTTCCACAGTTTCTTTGTGCCTTCTAGTGCCAATGAGTGTTTAGGGCTATTTCAAGCTATGAATATTATTATGTTTCTCTTTTTTGAAGAATGAATGTATATATGTCTCTTGGATATTTTCTAGAAGTGAAATTGTTAAAGCAGAGTTTCACATATGTTTAGTGGATATCACTACACCATTTTCTAAAGTCATTGCATCAGTTTTCTGATGCACGTGCAGTGTATGAGAGTTCTGATTGTTCTGCATTCTTCCTAATACTGGAGAGTATCTTTTTTGGTTTGCTTAATTTTAACTATTATGGTGGGGGTGAAATGGTGACATACTGTGGTTTTAATTTGTATTCCCTGCAGACTAATAAAGTTAAGCAACTTTAATATACTTATTGATCACTTATGTCCTCTTTTATAAAGATTCTGTTCAATTCTTTTGTCCATTTTTTTTTTCCTATTCAGTTTACTGTCCTTTTCTTAGTGCTTTTAGGAGTTATTACAGATTTTGGATAGAAGTCCTCTATTTAATATATCAGTTAGAAACATCTTCCACTGTATAGTTTGTCTTATTTCTCCCTTAATGGTGTCTTCACAAGTTCTGAATCTTAATATGGTACAATTTAACATCTTTGCTAAATGGTATTTGTCTTTTTGTCTTATTTAAGAAATCTTCGCTCATGCTAATGTCATGAACTGTTTTTCTATATTTCCTTCTAAAAACTTTAACATTTAACTTTTTGCATTATAATCTGTAATCCATCTGGAACTGCTATCATGTTAAGAAAAGGTCAGGGCACTTAAAATATGCATATCCAGCTGACCCATTTATTGAAATACCTGTCTTTCCCCCACTGGACTGCAATACCACCTGTGTCATAAAGCAATCATTTATGTATGTGTATATATGTTTTTTGACCCGTATCTTCCAATTTTTCATTTGTCTATCTTTGTGCCATTTCCACATTTTATTAATTGATATTATATTTGGTATCGTGTATCTTTCAGTTTTTATCTTTTTCAAATGTTTTCCTTGGATATTCCTGACCCTCTGCATTTCCATATCAATAAAAAAAAAAAAGCAAAACTTTCTGGTATTTTGATTGAGATTACATGAATCTATAGAGCATTTTAGAGAGTACTGACATTTCTAAATACTGAGTATTTCAGTCCATCAGTGTGGCCTGTCTCTCTAGATATTTAGGTCTTTAATTTCACTTATGTCTTATAGTTTGGGGCACCTAAATGGTTCAGTTGGTTAAGTATCTTTCCCTCCACCTCAGCTCAGGTCTTGATCTCAGAGTCATGAGTTCAAGCCCCATGTTGGGCTCCATGCAGGAGTGTATATTTAAAAAAAAAAACAAAACTATCTATCTATCATCTATCTATCTACATATGTATATCTATCTAGTATATATATATATATGTGTGTGTTTTTTGTGTGTAGAAGTCTTGCACATCTTTCATTTTATTTGTATTTCAGTATTTGATATTTTTGATGTTATTGTAATAATATCAGTTTTAAAATGCCACTTGAATTTCTTTATTGTTGGTTTATACAAACACAACTAATTTTTTCATGTATTTGATGTCCAGTGACCATGTACTGATTGGTTATTAATTTGACTTAACTATCTGTGTATTCTTTTGGATTTTCTAGGTATATAATCATATCTTATGCAGATAATAAAGGTTCTCTTTCTTCCTTTCCAGATCAAATCTCTTCTAATGATTATTTTTCCTTACTTTATTTCACTAGCAAGTACTATCAGTAGATTGTTGAATTTATGCCATATCCTTAATTTAACTCACTTCCAATCTCATGGAAGAAGGATTCGATATTTCACTAGTAAATATGATGTTCTTGTAGGATTTTTGGTAGTTACTTATCAGGTTAAGATATGTTTCTTGATTTCTATTTTGCTTAAAGTTTTGATCATGAATGGTGTGTTAAATTCAATTAAATGCATTTTCTGCATATACAGAATGGTAATACATTTTATTCTTTTTATTCTGTTGATGTGATATATTACAATATTTAATTTTAAAATGTTTTATCACTCTTATTTTTCTAAAATAAACTTCACTTAATCATAATGTATTTTTTAATATATTGTTCCATTTGTTGATTTTTAAAAAATATTTTATTTATTTATTTGACAGACAGAGATCACAAGTTGGCAAAGAGTCAGGCAGATAGATAGAGAGGAGGAAGCAGGCCTCCCACTGAGCAGAGAGCCCAATGCAGGGCTCCATCCCAGGACCCTGGGATCATGATCTGAGCCAAAGGCAGAGGCTTTAACCCACTGAACCACCCAGGCGCCCCCATTTGTTGATATTTTGTTTAGGATTTTTGCATCTATATTTATAGAGAAATTAATCTGTATCTGGTTTTACTTCTAATACCCCTTTCAGGTTTTGGTATTAAAATAATGCTTCCCTCATTAAAGTAGTTGGAAAGTGTTTTCTCTCTTTTTACTCCCTGGAAATACTTGTGTAAAACTGTTGTTATTCTTTATTAAATACTTGGAAGAATTCACAAAATATGTCATCTGGGTGTAGGATTTTCTTTAAGGGAAAGGTATAAAATAAAATAATTTTAAAAACAATTTATCCACTTCATCCAAATTGCTCTTCATTGGCATAAAACTATTTACAACATAATTTGTAGTATCTCCAGGATTTGTAATGATTTTTCTTTTATAATTCCTGTTATTGGTAATTTGTATTTTCTCTCTGCTTAATTAGCCTTGCTAACATTTAAAAAAAAATACAAACTTTTGGTTTTGTTGATTATTTTTTATATTTCATGCTTTAAAAAATGTATTGAGTTTGCATTTTTAACACTTGCAAAATTTTTTTCTTTTCTTAAAAAAATAATGATTCATTTATTTATTTTTGAAAGGGTAAGAGAGTGAATGCAAGTATGGGGAGGGGCATAGAGAGAGGGACATAGGAAGAAGGAGAGAAAGAATCTCAAGCAGGCTCCATGTTCATTGTAGAGCCAGATGTGGGGCTGGATCTCAGGACCCTGAGATCCTGACCTGAGCCAAAATCAAGAGTCAGATTGCTTAACTGACTGAGCCATCCAGGCACCCCTTAACTCACTATTTTCGATTTAGTTCCTTGAAATGAAAGCATCAGTTGTTGATTTTTAGATGTTTTTCTCTTCTAATTCATAAATTCACTTTGGACATTGCTTTAGCTGTATTCTATGTGTTTTTATACGTTGTGTCCTCATCATTCAGTCAGAAATATATTTTAATTTCTTTTAATCCTGCTTTAATTGTGGATTCTTTAGAATAATACAGTTTAATATTCAGAAATTAGAGGTTTTCTAGTTATCTTTTTTAAAAAGTTGATTCCTAGTTCACTTCCACTGTGGTCAGAAAATGTACTCTAGATGATATAAATCTTTAATGTTTGTTGATTCCTTTCTTATAGCTCAACATGTGGTTTGTTTTGGTAGATGTTCCACATGCCTTTGAGTAGATAGTTCCATTATTGTTGAATGCACTATTCTATATGTGTTTGTTAGATTGATTTTGTTAAATTTGTTGTTCGCATTGGTTATATTTTTATGATTAATTTTTTTTTACTAGCTATTGATCATTTTGTTAAAGTCTCATGGATTTATCCATTTCTTTCTTTCTTTTAAAGATTTGATTTATTTGTGAGAGAGGAGAGGGAGAGAATGCACACACACACGTGCTTACATGAGTTGGGGGAGGGACAGAGGAAGAGGGACAAGCAGACTCCCTGCTGAGCACAGAGCCCAACTCAGGGCTGGATCTCAGGACCCTGAGATCATGACCTGAACCACTCAGGTGCCTCTATCCATTTCTTCTTTAATTCTGTCAGCATGTGCTTTGCATATTTTGAATCTGTATTACTGGGAGAATATAGATTAAAGATTCTAATATCTTCTTGTTGAACTGACTTTTAATCATTTATAATATCTTTATTTTTAATCTCTAACAATGTTTTTTGCCTTGAAGGCCTACTTTGTCCAATATGAGTTTATCTAAGCCAGCTAAATCAATTTGCTGTCATTGTTGTGAAGTGTTGTATGGTATATTTTCTTCCACTCTTTTACTGCAGTCTTTCCGTATTATATTTAATGTGTGTCTCTTGTAAAGTAGCATATAGTTCATTGTTATCAGCCTGACACTTAATTTTCCATTGTAATACTAGAGTGTTTGGCTCATATGCATTTAATGCAATAGAGATAGTCTGTCATCTTATAATATCTGTACTTTAGCCCATCTCTTTTATAATCTTGTTCCCCATCTTTCTTGACCTCATTTTGTGTAATCAAAATGCTATTATTTATTATTTCCTTCTATTAACTTGTTAGTTGGATATAGATAGATAGATAGATAGATGTATTTCTACTTTTCCTGCTTACCCCAAAGATTTCAATATGCATCTTTGTCATATTACACACCAATTCTGATTTTTAACTTTCAACAGACAGCTCTAAAACATTTATAGTCTTGGGGTGCCTGGGTGGCTCAGTGGGTTAAGGCCTCTGCCTTTGGCTCAGGTCATAATCCCAGGGTCCTGGGATCAAGCCCTGCATTGGGCTCTCTGCTCAGCAGGGAGCCTGCTTCCTTCTCTCTCTGCCTGCTTCTCTGCCTACTTGTGATCTTTGTCTGTCAAATAAATAAATAAAATCTTAAAAAAAAAATTTGTAGTCTTTAATTCTATTTAACCCCTTCACAGCTTTTGTACTACTTTGACACATAATGGCACAAAAAAATATTTTAAATTTTGTAAGTCATTATAGATATTGTTTTTAGTAATCACAATTACTTTATGTTTAATTTTTTATCTAATTTCCTTTTTTGCAGTGCTTTATTATTTCCTGGGTTCTTTTTTTGTTTGTTTGTTTGTTTGTTTTGTTTTGTTTTTTTTGGTCTAGGAAAGTTTTCTTTCTTTTGAGGAATTTCCTTTTAATTGTCTGTTGGCAACAAATTCTATCATTAAAAAAATCTGGAGTACATTTTAAAATCTTTTTTAGAGAATATTTTGGTGGATACAGAAGTCTAGGTTAGCACTTACTTTCTTTCAATACTTAGATGTCATTCCATTGTCCTGTCTTTGAAGACATTTTTATTATTGAGATGTTGATTATTGTTGAAAGTAGCGAGTCAGTTTTATGACTGTCTTTCGAAGGTTGATCCCTGCTTTAAAGATTTTTCTATTTACTTAAGTGCTTAGCAGTTTTACCAAGATGAGCCTAGGTATGTGGTTTTTTTGTTTTGTTTTGTATTTACCTTGGAGTTTGCTGAGCTCCGTGATTCTACAGGTTTATGTCTTTTCAATGGTTAAACAAAATTCTTGGCTGTTATTTCTATAATAACTGTTCTACCCTATTCCTTTCTGAATCATTTCTTGTTCTCTAAATTCGTAAACATTATATTTTTTATTTTGCTCAAAATGTCCTCAGGTCTCTCTTCCATTATCATTATTTTCTTTGCTGTGCTTCCATTTTGATATTTTTTATTTGTTTTGAGTTTATTCAACATGCTGTGTTAAAACTGCTATCTATTGAACTGTTAATTGTAGGTACTTGAATTTTTGTTATGGAATGCTCATTGTTAATTTTTTTATAACTTCTAATTCTGCCTCATAATTCTTCATCTTTCGTCATTTGTTCATCCTTTCTTCTGCTTTTTTAAACTCTGAAGTTATTCATTTCAACTTGTTCCACTAATGGCCAATGGATGGGTCTGCTTCTAAGGTGTGATTTCCTCAAAAGGCATGTGGTATTGTCCCTTAGCATAACAGTCACTTAAAAACAACACTAGATGATCTCCGTGTGGCTCTTAAATGTTACTCTCATAGTTTAAGAAGGCCTTTCTGATTCAGGTTATTACACATCTGTCCTTCAGGGCACTGCCAGGGAGTCATAGGACTACAGAAATGTAGGGCATGATTTTGGACTTTGTAGAGATTACGATTAAATCAATGAGAGATCACAGCATACATAAAATAATTGTAGAATGATTAAGTGGGAAATCGTGTGATAGTAACTGCAAGGGTAATAGTTGAAGGAAGAGAGGCATTCATGTGGGCTACAGTCACAGCAGCAATTATAGTACTCATCTGGAAAGAGAACCCAATTCTTATACAGTATCTAGCAATATAACTTATGTAGAATTGCACTGAGAGTAGACTGTCCCTTGTTTTATCCAGAATAGACCTCTTCTTATTACACTAGAACAGTTGCTAATGACATTAGGATTTTCAACGTTCTAATCCACATTTCTGATTTTTAGACTTCTAGTATTGCTATCAAATTTGAATCTCTAAGGGAGTCCCAGCCTCCTCTGGTTCTGTTTCTTTTTCCATGTCTGTCACTAGCTCTTTGTCTGTCACTAGCTCTGTGCCTGCTTTTTCAGAACTGGAATGTGATTTAATTAATTGGTTTAAAAATACACTGTGTGTCATGCTGTGAATATTGGGTTTAAATACAATTGCAGTAGGTTGCACTAATTAATTAATTAGGTTTTATTTTACAAGCTTAGTGTTAAGGATGCTTGAACATAATATGTAAATTTATGCAGAATTTGCAAATCAGTATTTTGATTCAAGCATCCTGTCACATAGAAAAAAAAGAATGTAAAAAGTATGATGTAAGCTGTTACTTATTTATCCTGTGGTTTGAATTAACACCTAAGCAACTCTAAATGGGGGGGAGGGTTGGGTGGTTAGTATTGCTGTGTAGGGAAGATGGACTTGGAAACCTAGCACTTAGAAAATTCAAAGTTGATTTATTTGAAAATTTATGTAGTTAAAATGACTAAGGTAGGAAGAAAGGTATGCATTGAAATGAAAGCTTTTCTGAGTTGGCTTTGAAGAACTTGTTTATACCATAACTGTTGGTTCTGCTTTTATTACTGTGTCCTGGGGTTAACCTCAATTGTATCCATTTACTCTGCCAGCATTTAATAAGCTACCACAGTGTGCCTCCTACTTGTGATAAGACTGGAGATAGGCAGATTAACAGAAAGCAGTCCTTCTTGAGGGTCTCATAATGGGAGGTATACATGTGCACATAATTCATTATAATGCATTGTGATAATGATGCTAATAAATCCTAGGGTTGCTAGCAGTTCTGGCTTCAGGTGATGTTCTATCCATTCCTAGAAATACCGTCATTTATCAAAATTGGGATCTTTACTCAATTAGGTCGGGCTACATTCAGTGACAAGTAATAGAAAACCCATCTAGAGTGTTTTAAACAAATAAGAGTTTATTTTTCTCCCACTATAGAAGAGCCTAAAGTAGTGGTCATTGGCATTTGTTTAGTGTCTCAATAACTAATCAGTGAACTCAATATTAGTCAATGCTTAGGTCTTTAAGATTTCTTGGCTTTTATCTTCATGGCCCAAGATGGCTGCTCCAGCCTCAGCCATCAGTTTTCCTTCAAGGCACAAGAAATGACCAACGAAGAAGAGGAAAATGGCTTTTTCTTTGATAAGTTTGTATTTTTATTCAGGAATGGAGGCTCTTTTCCTGTCTCAGTCAGACTTCCCACTACACCTATTAGTCAGACCCAGGACTCAGTGTTCAAGTTTATAGCCATCACCAGCCAAGAGCAATGTTAGTGCAGGGACTGATTATCGGGTCATGATTTGTGTCTTGGGGCTGGCGAAGCTACTCAGATCAAGATCTTCCTCTACCTGCCATCTGTTTTTTTTTTTTTTAATCAGAGAAAAAAGAAGGCAATAACTATGTCCATCACGAATTTCACCTCTCAGAGAATATTAATTGAAGTAGCCTCATAACCCACACCAACATTTTTTTCAAACCTCCTTTCATCATTTCTCCTGTTCGTCAGTCTTCGACTCACAGTCACTACACAATCTTTCTCTTCGTCTTTCGCTCTCCGATTTCTATCCAAACTCAACTTTCTCTTTGCTAAAACCTAGTGCTGTTCTCTCGGCAATTGCCCCGGTTCCCTCCCTCTCTATCATCCACACAACCACAGCTATAACCATATCTTCTAATCATATCGTCTTGCCTTCCACTAAATAATCCTGTCTACTGCCTCTACCGCAAAAACCTCATTTGATGTACCTGACTGAGCAGGGATCCCCGAGAAATAAAATCCATTCCTAAATTCTGACAGCCTTCCTCAGGAAAGTCAACATATTACCTAAGTTTTGCACTACAAAAGATGTTCCAGGAACTAATCAGGAGGTATCTATCCTTCCTTAGAACGGGAGAAGAACAAGACCTAATGGGAGAGGAAAGGCAAAGAATAGTTACATATAAATAATTTTGTTCTTGTTACGTGATAAATTCTGCAACAGATATTCAAACGAATGTAAAATGGTACATTTAATGAATGAATGGCTGATTCTTTTGGAGTTAAGAAATGAAATGGAGCCCAAGGGATGTGGCAGGAGGAAAAGGTTCAGTCGATACAGGAACAAAATTACAGGTAAAATATGAAAAATAATTTTAACATCACTTTTTCTTCCAAATTTATTTTCTCTTCCTTCTTTTTTTTTTTTTTTTTTTACAGATTTTATTTATTTATTTGAGAGATAATGAGTGGGAGGGGAGAGACAGAGGGAGAAGCTTGGGCAGGGAGTCGGAGTTGGGGCTCCATTCCTAGACCTTGGGATCATAACCTGAGCCGAACACAGATGCTTAACCAACTGGGCCACCTGTTTGCCCCTTTATCTTTAATTTCAACCATTCAGTATTTTCTATTTTGTTTTCTGACTAATCAGACTTTACTCAATGTATAAATCATTCCTCAGTGGGAAGAAAAAAAAAATTAGTTTGTAAAGTTTCCTCTACTCATTTTACCTCTCCCTTTACCAGTTCTTAATGAAACCTGTTTACATCAAAGTACTTTGTAGGAGAAAGGCAGAATAATTGCATAATTTGCCTGTGTTTCCTGTATATCACATTTTGAGATATACCCTCTCTTAATTAATGAAGTACATGCATTTAATTTGGGGTCTATAAAGGCATAAGGTCTTCATGACTACCAGGTTTATTTATTTATTTTTAAAGATTTTATTTATTTATTCGACAGACAGAGATCACAAGTAGGCAGAGAGGCAGGCAGAGAGAGAGAGAGGAGGAAGCAGGCTCCCCACTAAGCAGAGACCCCGATGCGGGGCTCAATCCCAGGACCCTGGGATCACGACCTGAGCCAAAGGCAGAGGTTTTAACCCACTGAGCCACTTAGGCTCCCTTGGCAACCAGGTTTATAATCATTCCAGTAAAGGTGCCAATTTTGTAGGGATTTCTGACTGAGTTTATTGGAATCTGACTTCAGTGAATTCCTACACTGACAATACCAGAAGTCTTCAACTGAGACTTAATTAATTTATTCATGCATGCAGTCATCAAACAAGTATTAAGGAGTTCTTACAGATATATTGAATTTGTTGGACTCAATATAGTGACAGCAGAAGATAGTTTCCCCATGGCTTGCCCTTTTTCTCTCTCTCTTTCTTTCTTTCTATTTTCTTTCTTTCTTTCTTGTATAATTCACACACAGTGTTTTATTATTTTAGATGCACAACATATTGCTTCAATAATTCTATACATTACTCAGTGCTCACCACCATAAATGTAGTCACCATCTGTCACTAAATAACATTATTATAATATTATTGACTATATTCCCTATGCTATACTTTTCATCTCACCACTTATTTATTTTATAACCAGAATTTTATACCTCTTAATCCCCTTTATCTGTTTTACTCATCTCCCCCACCCTGACCTTCCCTCTGACAACCACCAGTTTGTTCTCTATATTTAAGAGTCTGTTTTATTTCTGTGTTTGTCTGTTTTGTGTGTTAGATTCCACCTATTTCAACCCTGCTGGTAGGCTAGAGATGTTCTACCCAAAGGATGAAATGTCGGGGAGGTCACGTAGATTTTCCAATTACTCTGAGATGAAAAAGAAAAGAAAAAAATAAGTCTTCTATTACCTTCTGAACCAAAAACAACCTACTAATCCATGTGTTTGGTTCAGTGTCATAATTAAAATTTGGAATTCTTAACTTATCTTGCCCTAGTTCACTATTACTTTGGGCCTGGAAACCTATAGTGCTTGCTTGCAGTGGTTCCTGATGTCCCCAAAATGAGTTTAAAGAGGATGAGAGGAAGGGTGCCTACTTGCCTCAGGGTTTCTTTTGCCCTTGTGTTTTCCCCAAGATTTCTTTAGTGAGTAACCTTAGTTGAAAGTCTCCAAAATGTGGTTTATATCTCTCTTCTCGTTTGCTGGTTATGACGTCCAATTTCAGTCTACCTCACATAAACTTTCCTCGTTGTGATGTCAAAGGCCCTCCAAGATTCCACTTAGCTCTTGGGAAAAAACTTACGTATATTCTTGTCCTCCCATCTGTCAAAGTGCAGTTTACTCCTAGTGCAACACCACCAATTCTCTCCTCTTTCGCCACACGGTGACAGTGGCAATGTGTCATCTGCTTTGTGACTATCAGGCATGTGTCAGGTTTCACACCTCAAGGTCCCTTAAACTCTAGAGGACACACTGTGTTATGGTGGCTCCCTGAAATCTCCTCTCTTTTTTCTCAAGGTGAAGGTGAAGCACCTGCTTCTCTACCCCACTGCTCTCTAAAAACTCTTTCCAAAGACCAGATTCTAGTCTGGCTGAAGCTGGAGGTCATCCATTTTGGGGCATGCAGCATGTATGAGGGACAGGATCAAATTCTGTAACTGTGGTTCACAGGAGAGGCACAACACCATGTCCTGAACACCGTGTCTCTTGTCACTATTTCTGTCTAAGCCTGAGGACGTCAGACTAATGTGAAACAGGATGACTTGCATTTGGTTATCATTTTTACTTATGTCCATGTGTGCTAGGTACTCCATCTTCCATGGGAAGTACGATTAGAGTAAGCCTCAACTTTTGCTTCTTAGAAATCTTCATTTTAAGTGGTTGAGACAGACATCTAAACAGATAATAAAAATACGAGTCAAAAGAACTGATTCGTGGGGGTACCTGGGTGGCCCAGTCAATTAAGCATCTGATTTCAAGCTTGGGTCTTGATATCAGTGTTGTGAGTTCAAGTCCTGCTTTGGGATCCCTGCTGGGTGGGATCCTGCTTAAAAAAACAAAAACAAAAACAAAAATCAAAAAAACAAAGAAAGAGCTGAACTATGGGTTATATAGACACTCCAG
This sequence comes from Martes martes, assembly GCF_963455335.1. Taxonomy (NCBI): domain Eukaryota; kingdom Metazoa; phylum Chordata; class Mammalia; order Carnivora; family Mustelidae; genus Martes; species Martes martes. Next base: position 43,101,049 of record NC_137901.1, on the reverse strand, counting down.
TTGTCTCTCATGTCTCCTCAGCCCTTCTTCTCACTTTGGCCACTGCTGTATCAACCGGCTCTGTGGAGTTTTTGACTAGCTTTGTGCAAGTGCAACATGGCAGCGCCTCACTGGGGACCACACCTGTACCTGTCCTGGTTTCTCTCATGCTTTTAGGAAGCTGTTTCATACAAGAGTGTTTAACAGGAAGGGGTAGTGTATCCTGGGGCTATCCTTGACCAGTGGGGGATAAGAGTCAATGGATAAATGTTATACCTCACCTCCTGGAAGATAGTTCATTAAACTCCTCAGGAAGTTCTGTGAGATGAGCATTATGCCCCTGTGGTGTAGGCAACTTGATAACACATCCTTATGTGGTCTACTATCCTTTCCAGCTTTATTCGCCGGACCCTCAAGTAAAGCCCATACACTTAAGCCTTTGTCTCAAACTCTGTTATCAGGGAAACCCCAGCTGAGACAACTAAGAGAACAGAGAATATAGGAGGAACAAATCACTTTAGGAAGGTGGAAATAAATACTTGAAAATAAGTAATTGCATGACCACAAATCTTTTTATAGAGGTCTGCTAATGAGTTAACCTGCAACTAGTTCTGGAAATAATGTAGACAGAGGACTGTTTATGTAATTTGTGAGGCCACTGAGAAATGAAAATGTGGGACTCCTTTTCCAAGAATTATTAAAAATTTCAAGGTGGTGACAGCAGAGCATTGAACCAAGCTTGGGCTCTTTTAAAGGCACAGCCCTGTGAAAATCAAGGTGACATGCTCTTGAAACTTATGCTGAATGCCTACATGAGTTTTCGTTATATCCTGAATTCCAACTTATTAGGAACTAGTAAAACGTGTATAGTGAACTACCTCTTCCTTATAGTTCTATTTGACCTGACTGAATTAGGAAAAACCATTCTCTCTTCCCAGGTGGGCTGCAATTCTCTCTCTCTCTCTCTCTCTTTTTTTAAATATTTTTATTTATTTGACAAAGAGAGACACAGCAAGAGAGGGAACACAAGCAGGGGGAGTAGAAGAGGGAGAAGCAGGATCCCTGCTGAGCAGGGAGCCCAACGCTGGGCTAGAGCCCACCTCGGGACTGGAGCCCAATGCGGGCTCAATCCCAGGACCCTGGGGTCATGACCTGAGCCCAAGGCAGATGCCCAACTACTGAGCCACCCAGGAATCCGTGCAATTCTCTTTTGTACAAGCTGTAGCAGTGTGTTATTTAGAGGAGCTTGGACTCCCTGCTCTACAGCCAGAAATTTCAGCTACCATTTTCTAAGACTACTACCTTTTACATTTCTTTTGAATGTCTGCTAAATACAAATCCTTACAGGCTAGGTAGAGGGAATAAAAAGGTTCCTGTACTCAAGGAACTTACAGGGTAGTAAAAAAAAAAATAGGGAAGTAATCGGAATATTTGTAGAGAAATATGCACAGGGGACCACATGGAAACTACCTGAGTTAAGGACCAATGAAAAGGGAAGAGTGCAAACAGTAAGGTGAGCTTCCTGGAAGGTCTGGTGCCTGAGCATGTTTGAAGGTGAACTTGGAATAATTCATCCTGTGAAGAGGTTAGTTTGGGTCAGAACAGTCATTACATTTATTCCAATGTGTGGAATCCCTTAGGGCTCTAGCTGTGGGAATAGGGATAGACTGCTGGCCAGAGTGTGCATTAGAGACATAAATGTGAGGGCTCCTGAGTGCCATGATGAAAATACTTAACTTTGTCTCATAGTCAATAGAAACTTAAGCTGGGGAATGACAAGATTAAATTTGTATTTTAGAAAGATCACTGGAGTGGCAATGATGAGAATGGATTGGAAAGAGTAAGGCAAGAGAAGGGGAAATTAGTTAGTACTCTATTAAAATCGACAAAGTAAGAATATGATTGAAAACAAAATAAAACTCCATAGTATATATGGACCATATCTTCTTTATCCATTCTTCCGTTGAAGGGCGTCTTGGTTCTTTTCACAGTTTGGTCACTGTGGCCATTGCTGCTATGAGCATTGGGGTACAAATGGCCCTTCTTTTCACTACATCTCTATCTTTTGGGTAAATACCCAGTAGTGCAATTGCAGGGTCATAGGGAAGCTCTGTTTTTAATTTTTTAAGGAATCTCCACAGTTTTCCAAAGTGGCTGCACCAACTTGCATTCCCACCAACAGTGTAAGAGGGTTTCCCTTTTTCCACATCCTCTCTAACACATGTTGTTTACTGTCTTGTTAATTTTGGCCATTCTGACTGGTGTAAGGTGCTATCTCAATGTGGTTTTGATTTGAATCTCCCTGATGGCTTGTGATCATGAGCATTTTTTCATGTGTCTGTTAGCCATTTGTATGTCTTCATTGGAGAAGTGTCTGTTCATGTCTTCTGCCCATTTTTTTGACATGATTATCTGTTTTGTGTGTGTTAAGTTTGAGGAGTTCTTTATAGATCTTGGTTATCAGCCCTTTGTCTGTACTGTCATTTGTGAATATCTTCTCCCATTCCATGGGTTGCCTGTTTGTTTTGTTGATTGTTTCCTTTGCTGTGCAGAAGCTTTTGATCTTGATGAAGTCCCAAAAGTTCGTTTTCGCTTTTGTTTCCTTTGCCTTTGGAGACATATCTTGAAAGGAGTTGCTGTGGCCGATGTTGAAGAGCTTACTGCCTATGTTCTCCCCGAGGATTCTGATGGATTCCTGCCTCACTTTGAGGTCTTTATCCATTTCAAGTTTATCTTTGTATATGGTGTAAGAGAATGGTCAAGTTTCATTCTTCTATACATAGCTGTCCGATTTTCCCAGCACCATTTATTGAAGAGACTGTCTTTTTTTTCACTGTATATTTTTTCCTGCTTTGTCGAAGATTATTTGAGGATAGAGTTGAGGGTCCATATCTGGCTCTCTACTCTGGTCTATATGTCTGTTTTTGTGCCAGTACCATGCTGTCTTGGTGATCACAGCTTTGTAGTAAAGGTTGAAATCAGGCAACGTGATGCTCCCAGTTTTTTTTTTTTTTTCTTTTGCAAGATTTCCTTAGCAATTCGGGGTCTCTTCTGATTCCATACAAATTTTAGGATTGTTTACTCTAGCTCTTTGAAAAATGATGATGGAATTTTGATCAGAATGGGATTGAAAGTATAGATTGCTCTAGGCAGTATAGACATTTTAACAATGTTTATTCTTCCGATCCATGAGCATGGAATGGTCTTTATCTTTTTGTGTCTTCTTCAGTTTCTTTCATGAGTGTTCTATAGTTCTTTGAGTACAGTTCATTTACCTCTTGACTAGGTTTATTCCCAGGTATCTTACGGTTCTTGGTGCTATAGTAAATGGAATGGATTCTCTAATCTCCCTTTCTGTATTTTCATTGTTGGTGTATAAGAAAGCAACTTATTTCTGTACATTGATTTTGTATCCTGCCACATTACTGAATTGCTGTATGAGTTCTAGTAGTTTGGAGGTGGAGTCTTTTGGGTTTTCCATATAAAGTATCATGTCATGCAAAGAGAGAGAGTTTGACTTTTTCATTGCCAATTTGAATACCTTTTATTTCTCTTTGTTGTCTGATTGCTGTTGCTAGGACTTCTAACACTATGTTGAACAAGAGTGGTGAGAGTGGGCATCCTTGTCATGTTCCTGATCTCAGAGGGAAGGAAGGCTGTCAGATTTTCCCCATTGAGGATGATATTCACTGTGGGTTTTCATAGATAGATTTTCTGAAGTTGAGGAATAATCCCTCTATCCCTATACCTTGAAGAGTTTTAATCAGAAACGGATGCTGTATCTTGTCAAATGCTTTTTCTGCATTAATTGAGAGGACTGGAAGAGATTATGCTGAGTGAAATAAGTCAAGCAGGGAGAGTCAATTATCATATGGTTTCACTTATTTGTGGAGCATAAGGAATAACACGGAGGACATGGGGAGATGGAGAGGAGAAAGGAGTTGGGGGAAATTGGAGGGGGAGACAAACCATGAGAGACTGTAGACTCTGAGGAGCTAACTGTGGGTTTTGGAGGGGAGTGGGGTGGGAGGTTGGGTGAGCCTGGTGGTGGGTATTAAGGAGGGCACGTATTGCATGGAGCACTGGGTGTGGTGCATACACAATGAATTCTGGAATACTGAAAAGAAATTTAAAAAATAAATAAAAGTAAAAATAAATTAAAAAGTGAAGCAGCAACCAAACACCTTGCCTCCCAAACTGAGGTAGTGGCAGTTTTGATGGAGAAGGTACATGTTTGAAGATTCTTAAGGAGATAGAATGGGTAGGATTCTGATATATTGAGCACATTGTGTCCACTGCTGGATGACCTTGAAGCAGAGCCTGAGACAAGGCATCAAGTGCTTATGCTTTATTAAGACAATGAGTACTCTTCAAGCAGAGTAGAGAAGGGGAATGAGCCCAGCAAATATGTGGTCTCATGTGAAGTTGAGGCTTGTACTGTCCTCAAGGGGAGGACTCTTGGTACATAAACTGCACCACATCGAGATGAAACAGGTGGCTTTTTACCCCATAACAGTGGGCTGTGAGCCACTGTGGAATGGCTAAGTTCACCATGAACTGACTCAACTAAGGACAGTTTTCCAGAGAAAGGTGGCAGCTGTGAATTCTAATGGCTAATAGTCCCAGCAGTTTGGAGACGGGCACAGTGTTGGTAAAGGGGATTTGGGCAGGGTGCATGGTGTTTCCTACAGCTATGTAGATAATGACTTCTGGAGTTCCATCTTGGACAACTGAGTGTATGTTGGTGTCATTTCTTCAAATAGGGAAGGAGAGGTTGTAGTTTACAGATCATCCAGCTGGAGCTATTTAGTTGGTAGGGGGCTATATGGATCTTGGAAAGAAGATGGATTTCACAGTAATTGGAGGTAGTTCATAGTGGAAGTCATAGATAAAATTACCTTGGGAGATTATATGGAGTAAAAGATAAGAGGACCAAGGGTAGAAAATGGAGAAAACCCAAAATTAATGTATGAGGAAGAAAAACAGAACCTTCCAAGGAGGATGAGAAGGAGTGAACCTTGAAAGAGTCAGGCAATGTGTCACAGAGACAAAGAGAAGGGAGTTTTGAGAAGGTGGACACAATCAACAGAGCAATATGTTTTGAAAACAAATAAAATTATGATAATGAATATTTTGGATTTACAACCAAGAGGTTCTTTCTCTTTTTATTCAGCACGTTCTGTACAATATTGATTTTTTTTTTTTTTTGGCTTCTATTTGTTCTTGTGTTGACAAGAGTATGGTAGGAGAAATGTTCTGTGGTCATCCTTGTAAGTGCTCATACATGTGTGTCATTGCATTACACTCTTCTAGGCTAATGTTTCCTTCTAATATCAATGCTTTGTACCGTCTCCTAGAACTGCATTTTTTTTGACCAAATGATTCCTATTGGCCAGCCCAGAACCCTTTTCAAGAAACTGAGTCATCACCACATAAGTAACTTTAAGCTTCTCACATATTCCTTTTTTCCTTTTTGATCTGTCCTGCTGATTGATCTGTTGTCACTTGTCAACTAACAATGCATTTGTATCTGTTTATTTGGATATCAGGGAACAAACTAACTTATCTCTTTTGGTTAATTTTCTTTTTCTCATTTCATCAGAACTATGATTCTGAGATCCTGCTCCAACATCTCAATCAGTGTTAGCCCTTTGCCTCTTTCTTGCACATTTTGTGAGGTCTACAATTATATCAGCGTCTAATTTCAGCAATGAAGTTGTACTCACTGTCTACATTTTTCTACAAACATATCATCTGTTCCATCCTTTGTGAGAATTTCATACATCTAGCCCCAAAATGCTTACATAATTTCATAGAGCACTTTAAAAAAAATTCAAACTTAATTTTTGTAAATTAAGGCAATAAAGGTATCTTATTAGAATACTTGGTACTGTGCTGTACCTTGTGATTCCTTGGGAAACACTGATTTATCATAGGGTATGTGGCTATCACTGTGATAACTTTGGGTAAAAAAAAATTATATAACTTATACATTTTCTTTGGAGAGAAAAATATATACGATTAAAATGTTTAAATATCAAAATAGTATAGAACAAATCATAATCAAATTAACAGTACATATAATAACTGTAGTTAGAATTAAAACTCTCAATAAATCCAAGCCTTTAATGGGGAAAACACACATTAATAATTAAGATGAGTGCCATAACTTTAACTTCACAGCTTCACAAAGAAACTCCATATGACCTTTTCTTAGATAGTCTATTCACCTTATATGAGGCAGTATGTTGACTGTGGCAAGTAAAACATCCCCAAGGTTAGTAATTGTTGGTATTGAGATTTTAATTAGGTTTCGATGTTTTAATTCAATCTCTGTCTTGTCATTTTCCAGTCTGTTTGGCAACAGCGTGTAGGAAACAGTAAAGCGTATTTTTCTTCACCAGGACTAGTGACCCAAGGTGTTATTGTGACAAGTAAACTTTGATTCTGTAGGGGGGAAATGCATTTTGCAACCCATGAGTCCATTTACTTAGCAGAGATTCTTCTGGTAGAATTCTACAATTTCAACTCACTTATAAGGAGGTGCTTGTACTGTGTTAGTGGGGGATTAACAGATAAATTTTAACTTACATCGTTGAAAACATTTTTGTCCTCATTCACTAAAACTTGGAGCAAATAAGGTCTTAAGTAATTTACCTGTCACAGTTCTTTTGGAAGAGTTAATTGTCTAGTTGTTGTCCAAAGGACTTTTAGAAACACACAAGAAAGACCAAAAATAATTGAGAATAAAAGACTATTTTATGTTTGATGGTTGAGTCTCGGTCAAATCAAACAACACTTTTTATGCTTACTTTCTTGAGCATGTAATTTGTTAGTGTGAAAGATACAGAAATGTAATACTGCTCTGAAACATTGTCCAATCACTTCCTGATTGGAAATGGAAAGTTAATAAATATGGAAGAGTAACAAAACAATGAAAGAGCATATGTGTAGGCAATGCTGATTTTCATTAATGTTTCCTCCCTCAGAAAAAGTAGTCCCAATATTAGTAACTATTTTTTGTATATAGGTTCACCAGAATTCAGAGATCACTTGGGTCCACAGTGGGAAGGGGAAATCTGGGTGAAGGGGTCAAGAAGATAACCACACTCAGATGGGGAGGATGATAGAGGAATAGGCATTCCAGTCTAGACATGAGCAGAATATGTACGTAAAATGGGGAGGGAACCATGTTACTATAGCAGCCTGCTTATTTTAGATTCCTAAGAAGGCGGTCAAGGTGGGAAGATTAGGAGGGACCATGGTCACATTTAGATGGATTCACATGTCTGCATGTTTACATCTTACACACTGAAGAGGCGTTGGGAGTTATGCATGCCAGTGTGGCCTGCTGAAATCTGTTTCAGAAGAAAGGGTTAGGCCACCTATTCTGGAAAAGTGTATTTGGGGCAGCAGTCTTCAAAATGAGGTATTTTTATTGGGAGATTCCATATATGCTTTTCAAGGACATGGTGCTAAGGGAACTAATTTCCAAATCCTCAACTTTCGTTTTTACTTTTTCCAAAAACTCATCTGTGATTAAGATGTCATGTTGGTTCTCAGCTCTTACTCCTCCTTGAACTATGACCCTTCTCCCACTGCTCCCAAAAAGAACGTTTCCTCTCCTCAGTCCAGAGTCTCATGCTGGTGTACTGTTCTTGCCTGGATAAATCTCCTACATGTCAAACAAGGAGGCAATCCAAGATACTGTTATGGATATTAAGAAAGGGAGAGCCCCTTAGGAGGAACCTCATAATGAATCCTTTACAAGACAAGTGGTTTCCAGTGCATTTCCTTCAACAAAATGTAAAGAAGAACCTAATCAGGTTGACACTTGATTGATTATTCATTTTGATTTTGATAAGATGTTTTAATGTTAAACATGGAGGTAGTTTAAATAATTAAGTGATTACTACAGGGAAGAAAAAGACTTTTATTCCTAACTTTGTATTTGTTTTAACAAGATTGCCAGATGCACACTTCCACATATAAGTAAAATGAATAGAGTTATTACAGAACTGCATCATATTCTAGCAATAATTATTATGATACATGCACTGATTTTTTTTTAAAGTTTCATCTCTTTCACTAAGTTATGTATTTCTGGTACTATTCAGCACTGTATACTTACCAGTTAACAAAATATCAGAAACGTTTATGTTGGTTTGACTAATTATACACTAGTTATCAAAATATGAATTTTGTTAAAATATTTAGATCTTTTGATTCTGGAAAAGAGAACTATATGGATGGGGTACCAGCATAAGACTTTGTGCATAAAAATTTATTACATAAGATAAAATTCTGCAGTGAAATGGAATGCAAATATGAATTCAGGGAGAAAAGGAATGATGTAAAATCAGTTTGGTTATGTATTTTTAAAGTAGATGTTGAAGGGTGTCCTCTTGCTACAGTAACTTTCCATTGGATATATTGAAATGAGCTAGGTAACCGTTTTCCTTAAACAAGTCAATATTTACAATATGCCTGAAATTACATCCTTTGCAACTACCTAAAGATACGATGAAAAACTTCAGAAGTCAACTGAAAAATGTGAAGAGTTGTGTATCTTTAAAAAATTATTTTTGGAAGAACATGAGTAAAATATTTGGAGAGGCTGTCCTAAAAATGTATTTGCATATCACACACATTGTTTGTTTGTACTTAGCTTGTATGTTTTCCATTATTAAAGATAATAAGGTTTTCTAAAAATACCCACATTCACTTGCGTAAGATTTAGAAATATCAGTGATTGTGCTGGGTAGCAACAGAGGAAGGAGGCTACTGACGGTGGAGGTTGCTAGATCCCCTCTGTCTCCTTCTTGGAGGGCAGGAAAAGGAGAGGCACTGGAGTCAGGGGCACACAGGGACTGTAATGACTATTTCTGAGCTTATCATTTGGCTTTTTCCCAGTTATTTGTCATTCCATGGCTTTATCTTTTTTTGTTTTATTTTGTTTTTGTTTTTGTTTAAGATTTATTTGAGAGAGGGAGAGAGAGAGAGAGGTGGGAGGTGCAGAGGAAGAGTGGGGGGAGAGAGAATCCTCAAGCAGACTCCCCACTGAGTGCAGAGCCTGACTGGGGGTTCGATCCCAGTACCCTGAGATCATGACTTGAGCCCAAACCAAGAGTCAGCTGTTCAAGGAATGGAGTCACCCAGGCACCCCTCCATGGCTTTATCTTTTTTCTCCTGAACTGAATGATTCAATTTCTGAGAGCCCTGTCTTTGTCTTGTATTCTTTTTTACTTTTCCTAACCAGCTACTATAGTCCCTGGCACACCATAGTATACAATATTTTTGTGTTTATTCACATCTCTCCTATTTCATGAAGAACATTTAAATTGGTGATTGATGGAGGGGTTAAAGGGGGATGATAGGGTCAAAAATAATACCCTGATCTTGAACAAACACATTGAAGATAATGATTGTGCTGTGAAAAGAGAGAGGCATAGGATGGAGAGCTTATTCAGATATATTGAATTTGCGGTGAGTTTGGGGTCAGGGCTGCTGCTGGCATGGAGAGACCTCTCAGCAAATTGGAAAAGGTGCCCTCTCTAGGTCAGCCCTTTCTGGGTCCATTAATAATATCTTTGGGTGAAGAAAAAAAAGCCCCCTTTCTTCAGGTACATGCAGTCCATGTCAAGGCCCAAATTTAACAAGAAGGGTCACCTTCTTCCCCCTCTTGTCTTTATGCAGTGCACTGACTGTACAGCTGTGTTTGTACTTCTGCATAAGCTAGGTCATTGATAGGTAAATAACAGTTTATCGTATGTATTTGCTTTGTTCAGAACAGAGAACTTTATTCTGGCAAAAAAAAAAACCCCACCAACATATATTAAGTTGTACTCTAATTTTAGATGGTATTATTTATCAGGGTTGCCTGCTGAATTCATGTTAACTTTTGTATTCAATTCCAGTAAGCTCTAGTTGACAAGTTAGGGAACTTCATAGACATGCCTGCCTCCAAATAGATAGAATATATATTTTATCACCCTGCCACAAACATCTCCTCCCGTTTTCTCTTGCTTTGCCTAAAATTCGCAATATCAGAGCAAATCGGTTTGTATTTGACAAAGGCTGGCGTATTACCTACAGAAGGCCGTGATTAAATAACACATATTTTATCAGGAAAAGAGGGAAGAGATCATGAATTAGTTTGTTTATCTGTGAAAGGATTGTCCTTTAAGAAGTGTGATCCTGAGCAACAGAGAAAAGGTATTTACTCACTTACCTGTTCATTCAGCCAGCACGTTATATTTTATATATTTTAGGCACTGTCATTGGTATCTCTCTCTCTCTCTCTCTCTCACACACACACACACACACACACACACACACGCAAAACTTTTATCCCTTCTTAAGGCACTGAGTCTGGTGACAGAGAAAGACAGGCGCACCCAAACCCAGTAGAGTCCGTGTGCGTTCTTCCCAGAGGCATGCACGGAATCCTGCAGCACGGGGTGGGGGTGGGGGGTGGAATAAAGGAAGAGTCGATTCTGCTAGCTGAGGAAGGCATCACTAAGAAAGCATTATCTGAGTTTACCATGGACGGAATGTTTGCGTCCTCTCTAAACTCGTGTGTTGACGCTCAGCACACAAGGTGATGATATTTAGAGATGGGGCATGTGGAGGTCATTAAAATTAGATTAGATCATGAGGGTAGGGCCTTTATGATAGGATTAGAGGTCTTATAAAAAGAGAGAGAGAGAGCTCTCTCTCCACGTGCGTGCACAGAGGCAAGGTCCGGTGAAGAGGTATGAAGGAGGGGACCCTCCGCAACCCGGGAAGGGGGCTCTCAGCAGAACCTGATGATGCCAGCACCCTGATCGCAGATTTCCAGCCTCCAGAACTGTGAGAAAGTAATGCTTGTTGTCGAAGCCACCCAGCCCATGGTGTTTTGACCGAGCTGCCAGAGGTGACTAAGACAGAGCTGACCACTACCTGGTACTTTTCTCATGGACTATGTGCTGGATGTCTTCCATCTGACCCTCCGAGACCGCTCTCCGTTTTTCTGTCTTGCTTTCTCCTCCACAAAACCTGCCTGCATGGGCTACATCTACAGGTCTCCCTGGTCTCTAACTTCCTGTTGGTGAGCTCTGGAAGGAGATGTGATGCAGGGCAGAGAGTGAGGTTGTGGTATTTATTTCATAGGCTCCCACCTGGCAAGGTTACCTCTGGCTGCCTTTCTCTTAATTATAGGTCATTGCTCCTGGAAGGTGGCAGTTCTCCTAGGATTCTCTCCTTCTGGCTTCCGCTTACTGCTCCCTGTCTTTGTCTTTTTGGATCTAGGGAGGGTCACCCAACTCACACCATCCCGAGCCCCAGGGAACTGCATTATCTCTTTTGGTTTATCTACACCCTTCCCACACGTTTGCAAATAGTCCCTTGATTAAGCCCTACTCACAGTATCTTAATTTGAGTGCACCATCTGTCGCCTGATGGGACCCTGACTGATACAGACTATAAATTGTGTGAAGATGTATCTAACTTACCCAATAAATGTTAGCTATTTTTCATATCGCGTTGTGATAATATTTTGAAATGAGAGCAGTATTTTTTTTCCAATAGTGCCTATTTCAACTTTACTTTTCCAATTTGAAGCAGGTACATGGCTGATTTTAATGCTTCTTCAAAAGATTTGTTACAGCCATAAGCAGACAAAAAAAACTTTGGGGTGTAAAATGAATAGACCAAGGACTTAAGATTTGGGACAAGCTCCAAGTCAGATGAGACGAAGTTGAGAAGGAGGAGTCAGGGACTCTTGGGTGGGTGATCCCTCAGAAGGCACATTGTACTTTTCCCCCACTCCCACCACCAAAAGGGGTAGAAAGGGAGGCCAGAGCCTCTGCAGAGGACCTGTGGCTTTCACACACAGACACGATTATAGTCCGGGAGTTGACCTGACCCCAGTCAAGAGATGACTGGGAGGTCTAGGCAGAAATGTCAGAGATGGTCTCACAGTTTTAGAGCAAGGCAGGAATAGCCAATGAATGCCTAGTGGCCAAGAAGGGCATGGAAACAACAAGGAGAGCTCCTGGAATTGTCTGATTAATGACCAGAGGCTAGATGAAGACAGTACAATTATCAGGGATGCAAGCATGGACTGATGAACATCAGTGGATGCGTGCTAGGCAAGTGTCGGGGAACTTAGACACGGCTCCAAGGAGATGGTAAAGGGAAGGTGGATTCATGAATTGGTCGATAGTAAGTTTTTACTTCCCAGAGAAATGGATCTCAAAAGAAAAAGTTATCTTTAGTTGTAATGAAATAGGTTTTATTTCTTACATGCCCAAGATTGTAGGCACTGAGTCATCCCTGCTACGTATTACTATTAGTCCTATTAATAAAGTGAGCAGGGTTGGAGAGCCCTCCGGGCAGAGCTTCCAGTGTGTTCTAAGATGAAGAGGCTGAGAGAGTGGAACCCCATGTGGGCACTGGCCATGTGCGCCTTTGGACGCAGGAGTAGTAGAAGATGCGGGTAGAGCTGCAGGCAGAGGGTTGCATTATGAATGATGACCATTTGCCAAGTGATTTATATGTGGAAGAGCCTCTGCTCATCACTATAGCTTCATTATTACTCCTAATTCTCCCTCACAAGTCCTCATTTTACAGAGAGAAGTTGAAGCTAAAGGAATTGACTAAGTGCCCAGGCACGTGGCTAGTGCCAGCCCTGGAGAGCTCCGTTCTAAACCCCAGGCTCTCAGCCCCTTTCCTAACCTGCCTTCTCAGGAAAGAACAGGCGGCCATGCCCCAGACTCGGCATTTTATTAAATAGATAGCAGAAAAAAAATTTTACAAAGTTGGTGCTATGATGAAATTGATGCTTTAAAAAGAACATTCTGTTAACAATGTGGAGAAAAAGAGGGGAAATGCAGGACTGGAGGCAGAAGGACCAATTCAGAGGCTTTGTGATGGGCCAGGTGAGGACCGCCAGGTCAGGAAAGGTCAGGCATTAAGGGGATGACAGGAGGAATAAATAGTGTGTGCTGCCTTGGTGACTGTTGAGAGGACTTGCAGTTAGCGGTGAAGAGGATGAGAGCCATTCGCGGGTTTCTAGTGAGTTTATGTAATGGCAGGCACAACAGCTTTGCCCCTGTTTGATAATAATATGTACAGTGAAAAATCGGCAACTGTAGTATCAAGAGAGTTATAAAGTGTGCTGTGATTGCCTCTCTAGGCTTCAAAGAAGACATGACCTTTAAGGTGATAACGTAGAGTGTGGTTAGAATTGGGAGTTGCAGGGATGAGAGAGGGGCAAGGAAGAGGACAGGAGAAATAGTGGCAGAGAAGACAGGTCTGTCAGATCGATTTCCTGGTGTGTCTAGAGGAGTTTTATTCAAACAGACTTTACACAACATGTACATAATGATCTACAATTTAGTGATACTTTTAAATTTTATTTATTTATTTACTCATATCTATTTATTGATACGTGACTTCAAGTTCCAGGGCGCAGCCCCTCCCCCCCCCCCCTTAATCTTCTCCTTTGCTCTTCTACCAAAGAATCTGGCCTTCACAATGACAGGCCCTTTTGGGAGCTTTCCCTTCCCCCAAAACTTTGCAGTAGGCTGGGCACAGCACATCAGTGATAGGAACAACTCCAGTCCTGTGTTTGGCAGCATTTACCGGTGTCTGCTCACTGACCGAGGTCCACAGTTTGTCAAGGTCGACAGTTGGGCAGAGGCTCTGGTTTCTCTTTAAGGAGTAATGCCTCACACTGTTTTCTAAAGTGACCTGAGTGATATTTGTTGAAGCTGATCGGGTGGTGACGCATGCTGCCAGCATCATCCCGGCCTCCTGGGTGCTTCCGGTGCTAGCCCACGTGGCTGTGGCCCACGTGGCCCCAAAGTTTCCAGGTCTTCCTCAGTCTGAATAGCTATATGGAAAAAGGTGCTTGGTCATAAGGCCAGAGGGAGGTGGGGCAGGGGGCAAACTCACCCATCTGTGCAGGGGTCTGTAGGACTGGGGGTTTGGGGAGGGGGTAAGGGTTCAAGGATCTGCTTTGTGGCACATTCAGCAAAAATGATGTGAAGGCCTGGCCCTGCCCCTTGGCCTCATCAGAGTGGCACTGGAGCTCACTGCCCTGTGTGTCTCAGAGACCTGAACCCCAGGCAGAACAAGTAGACCCAGGCTCCAGAGCCTATGCTGGCCACCCTGCCCCGTGGCCCACTATCCACTGCCTGGAAGACCCGGGTAAGGTCTGGGGTAGGTGGTTGGGTGCAGCGTGAAGAGTCCAGCTCACCTGTACCAGCAGGGAAGCCGAGGCACGGAAAACTATTGGTACTTTTTATAAAATGTAGGTTATGATAAGGTTTGTCAAAGGAATTTTACATGCAAGAAAATGTGTTAGGAAAGGTGGGCAAGGGTTTGTGTGGCTTTGCTGGTTCATGTGAGAGTAGTTTTCCATTTATTCCAGTATCGTCACTACCAACGGCCAGGGCAGACCTAAATCTATAGCGAAACAAGGCTTCTGCTGACAGAGAGAATAGAGAGAACTAGCAATTATAATAGATACTTTTGAGGCTTTGGCGTATAGACAGATCTGGGGGACCTGTTGCAGAATAAATCAGAGTGCATGGGAATTCTGTTTGTTCTGTTATACCAGTTACATAACAGGTGTCACACTGACCACTATTATGTGTCAGTGACTGTGTGGTTTACTTTATATACATTATTTTTGACCCGCTCAACATTTTTTTTTTAAAGAATTTATTTATTTATTTAAGAGAGAACACACAAGCAGTGGCAGAGAGAAAGGGAGAAGCTGACTCCCTTGGTGAGCAGGGAGCCCAATGTGGGGCTCAATCTTAGAATGGTGGGATCACGACCTGAGCTGGAGGCAGACACTTCGCCAACTGGGCCATCCAGGAGCCTCCATCTTAACATTCTTTTTTTTTTTTTTTGGTAAAGATTTTATTTATTTGACAGAGAGATACACAGCAAGAGAGGGAACACAAGCAGGAGGAGTGGGAGAGAGAGAAGCAAGCTTCCCGCCAAGCAGGGAGCCCAATGCGGGGCTCGATCCCAGGGCCCCAAGATCATGACCTGAGCACAAGGCAGATTCTTAAGGATTGAGCCACCCAGGTGCCCCCCCCCGACTTTTTAAAGATTTTATTTATTTGCCCTGTCAACATTCTTGAAGGCTAGGTAGTATTCTGATTTTGCAGAGGAGAAAATTGAAACTTGGAGAGCTGTCTTCTTGTTAGTAGGCAATGTAGTTGGAATTCAACTCCAATTCTCCCCAATAAAAATTCTGGTCTTTTTCTTGTCTGTTGCATTGTCTCTATGTCAGTAAGCTGCTGCATACTTTCTTTGTGCTGAAATAAGGATAGTTAATGTCATCAAAAATGTGAATCTGAAATTATTTTATGATTCTCCAGCATTTTTCAGTTTGGAAAAAGAAAATCATTCTGTGAAAGAATGAAGCATATGCACTCTTTTCATAGTTCCCTTTCCCAAGGTAGGAGACTATGTATTTGCTAATACAGGGAACAAAATGCAAAACATGGAAGGAAAGGGAGCAGAGAGGCAATGCTGCCCATTTGCCTAGATCAGCTCTGAACTGTTCCTGCTAACAGATTTAGCTCCAAACTTTGATTTTCAACTTTATGCTGTTATGTGAAAGAAGCTGTGTTTATTCTTATTTATTTAGGTTTCCAAAAATAGAATATTTGGTTATTTTAGAAATTGACAGAAATTCTATAGCATCCATCATGAACATTCTCTTAGGAACAGAGACCAAAAATACATGCTTCTAGCCGATTTTGAGCCTTCATTTTGCCTTAGCCTAAAAATTCCCTAATCCAACAGAACAGTTCTGAATTCTAGGCTCTATTTTTGAGATTTGACTCTCATCTGGAAATCATTTGTTCTAAACTATATACAGGAACCCATTTCAAACATAATTTAGGTTCAGTGTATAATTTCAGGTCTAGCTTGCAAAAGCTTGTTAAAGTTTGAACGATCAAGTATTGAATTATACTAGCTTTTAAAATATAGGTATGCATTGAATGCTTTTTATTTATCATAAAAAGGCTCTATAAATGCCATTGCATGACAGTGCAAAAGGGAGCTAATTAATTACATTTTTAATGACTTTCTCCCTTGTTCCCTGTGACATTACTTGTAAGACAGGGACTGCTTGATGCATATTATTGGGTTGCGGCATTTAGTTTCTTGGGTCATACCAACGGGCCGGCGGGGAGTGGACAGGAGCTGCGAAGGCAAGCTTAGGTAGGTCCTAACTGGAAAGCTGAAGGAGCAAAAAGCCTTTCTTCTCAATTCTTTCTCTTCATATTTAAAAATGTATACATATTGAATGATTTTATACATACATGTATATATATTTACATACTTATCTAGGGACATACATCATGTGGTATTGTTTCCTTGGGTCACTGTGCCTGAAATGTTTAGGCTTTTTTAAAAAATAAAACACAGGGGCGCCTGGGTCACTCATTCAATTTGGCATCTGCCTTCAGCTCACGTCATGATCCCAGGGTCCTGGGATCGAACTCCACATTGGGCTCCTTGCTCAGCAGGGAGTCTGCTTCTCCCTGTCCTTCTGCCATTCCCCCTGTTTGTGCTCTCTTGCTCTCTCTCAAGTAAATAAAAAATAAAAATAAAATAAAATACAAGCAAGATGCTCCCCTACCACCCACCAAATTTATTTTCCAAAATTTCCATAGGGTTCCTGTTGCACATTTAATTTTTGGCAGATACTCCTGCAATTATTTTTTTTTTTAAATACATGGGGTTCTTGACTTTAGGTAAATAGCAGCCATTAAAAAGATGAGCAGACATAGGCCTGTATCTGTGTAATGTTTGCCTGATGAGGAAACTCCGTGTGAGCAGAGGTTGTAAGTCAAAGAGGCAAGAAGCAGATAGTAAGAGAGTTTCAGAACACATGGTTGGGAAGCAAGAGGCTAGCAAAACCAGGAGGAAATGACTAATGTGTCTTCACAAAACTACTGGAATTGTTTGATTAAGTTGACAGATTCCTGGTACTCAGGAGCAAGTCCTTCCCCGTCTTTAAAAATTCAGAAATTAAAACACTTGAGCATGTAGTATATTTAAATTCAACAGGGAAAATTTCACAAATCTGGTAAGCTTGCTGCTTTGGAAAGTAATGAAGTTGTAAAAAATACTTCTGTCTGTGCTAACTCAACCCCCTTGATATTATTTTTTCAAATACCCCTGCAAATTTGTATAATCTGCCTGATATTAAGGGTATGTTAATTTTTCAAACAACATGCAAGAAATGAAGCACATGTCCCCTAGTAAACATCAATAAAAACTGCTTGATTTCTTATGTAGTGATGAGAAATGATCTTAAATTGTCTAAAATATGTCTGCTCCACATAATCTGATATGAGAGCAATCAATAGAAAGGGATTTTGAAGATCAGGATGCATTTTTGGTGTTAAAAATTGGCCATAGCACCTGTTTCCTGATAATGGACCCAATTTATCTTTCTTGAAATGACAACTAGATAAACTATTATAGGGCAAAGGGACTTCAGCAAATCTTCTTTAAAATCTGTTGCTTGTGACAGAGTATTTTTTCTATGCAGGGAAAAAAAATATTGTTCAGGTGGAATTAATGCATGGGCTGTGAGATACACATATTAATCAGGGTTGGAATTAGAATGTGGTCATAATAATGGATTGACTTGAATTAGAACCTTTAATTTAACAAATCATATCTGGGGCTGAATGGCAAGTATATACTTGGCTTTGAGCTTCGATGGGAAATAAAGAAAAAGAAGAGCATGAGAAGAAGTGGAGACAGAGGAAGGGTCAGATACAGATTTGGAGAGTGGAGGGTAGGATCATAGAGTCTACAAAGTAGATTCATGGAACTCAAGGTAGATAGAGAAAGATGGCCAAGGGGCGGGGGATAAAACCAGGATGTATATTTTTTGTTTCCCTCTCTTCTCTCTATTTTTTCATTTCACGAATCAGTTAATATTCTTTTCACTAACTGTTGTGGTGGCCTGAGTGTCTGGTAGGATTTGCCTGCCTGAAACTATTGATGCATAATACATTATATGGAATAATATTCTTACTGTCCTTTGAGGCTTGGTTTCATTATCACTGGAGTACTTTGATAGCATTAAGCTACTGGATAGCCTCCATACCCACTGCACGTGGTTGTGTATATCTGGTTGTATATTTACAGTGGCAGCTGAGATTTCAACTCCCAAAAAAAGCATTGTTCTCTAAAATCAAGCTATATTTGTTTCTGCTCACATGTTGGGTCTAGCTACATTTAGACATAACATGCATGACTAGATATTAGCCAAATTAAGTATATGTAATTGTAAACCATAAATGAAGACTTTGAGTTATAAAAGCCAAATAAAAAATACCTATCTTCTTCTATGCTCTTCATCTAAGTAAGGGTATGTAATTTTCAAAAAATAATGCTAGAAGTGACTTTTTCTGCTGAATATATGACATTACCATACTAATGGTAGAGCCCAGTCCTGTCTATGAGAAGCTGGTTACTTAAAATATTGTAGTTGATTAGGAAATACCAAATGTTAGAAAAGAGACTGTTAAAATGGATGAAATTATCAATGTAAAAATGATAGGAGAAGAAATCAGATTGCCATAAATTGGAATAATTTAAAGTTAGTGATAGGGACTCAGTAAATGAAAGTAAATTAAAGATAAAATAATTTAAATGAGCAAAAATTGGGTCATCAGAATTGTCTTTTTGTGTTTTGTTATGGTGAAGAAAAATAAGCTTCTTCATCACATATATAATGAATTCACTAAAGGAAAGTGCTTTAAGTTGTTTGATTATGCTGATGGCTTTGTGTTCATCTACCTACACTTTTGCATGTTGCTTTTAAAAATTTCTGAATATTTTCATGCTGATTGGCTTGGGTACGGGCTACAGTTACAGTTAAGGAATAAAATGAGGGAAATATTCCCCAAAAGATAGCAACTCTGTTCTTGTCCCGTGATAAACTAGTTGCTTTATTTTTCACAGCTGATGATAGGATTAAGTTATAAGAAATCAAATCCCAGTTTTGAGAATCTGGAGCCTACCTTCTAGGAAGCCAGTGATCAAGCCAAATGGATAGTTTGTTTGTTTGTTTGTTTGTTTGTTTTAAAAAGACTTTGATTTATTTGACAGAGTGAGTGAGAGAACACAAGCAGGGGGAACAGTAGAAGGAGAGGGAGAAGCAGGCTCCTTACTGCTCAGGGAACCTGATGCAGGGCTTGATCCCAGGACTCTGGGATCATGACCTGAGCCCAAGGCAGATGCTTAATGACAGAACCACCCAGGTTCCCCAGAATAAATAGTTTAAATGAAAAAGAGAAATTTAAAAAAAATGTTAGTTATGAGTGAACTGTTTTATCCATTGCTTTTTCACCCCTCACACCCATTTTATTGTATATGTTTTTATAGTTTTGTTGATGTCTTTTATTGAGGGTTTGGGATGTTTGAGATGGGGAGCTTTGAAGACAACAATTAAAATTTGCTTCTGGATTTCATAATCTGAGAAGTTTATGGATGTTCAGTGTAACAGTTTTCTCTTCCGTGTTTTCATTCAAAGTGGCTAATTATCAGGCACTCTAATTAGGTTTACTACTGGATAGGGATGGAGCAGGCATTTATTTTAGAGTATCACGTGTTTTTGAACATGTATTAAGAAATCTGAGCTAGTTTGACCTTTGGTCCAACTCTCTTTTAAAAGCGGCTCTGTCATTACCTACTCATGGGTCAACCACCAAATTGAGGACTTTCGCCTTCTTTTATAAAATCCTCAGTAGGAATTGAGATGTAAGAGAATTTTTCTTGTAGAGACCTGCATTCATAAAAATGGATTTATTTCTGAAAATCCATTCTAAAGTCACAATCTCTATGAATATTTCAGACCCAGTGTCAAGATACTTAATATCACCAACATAGGAAAATATCCATAGCATACAGACTCTGAGTTCCCTCACAGGTAAGTCTGGATGTGAAATAAAATGGTGCTTCTCAAATATTGATATGCATAGAAGTCACCAGAAATCTTGTTGAAATGGAGATTTGGATTCAGTTGGTGTGTGGTGGGGCCTGAAATTCTTTCCTAACAAGCTCTAGGTGATGCTGATGCTGAAGTCTTAGCCTCACACTTTATATAACAAGGGAATAAAGGCATTAATTTCAGTTTGGCTGTCCTAATGGAAAGAAGCAGAAGAATAATCCAAAATCCATTCATAATTGACTTTTGAATATTCTTTTGTACTTATCTGATGATGAGTTTATATTACATTTTAAAAATTTAGAACACTTTAATTGAAACATTCTGAGGAACAATTACAAAGATTTGGGAAGTCCTAGAATGTGGCAATAACTCCCTAATAGGCTCCTCCTGATTTTTTTTTTTTTTTTGAGAGGCAATTTAATCAATTTAGATACTGGTTCTTGACAATGTAGAGTTGCATTATTTTTCTCTTGGAATCTTGTCTTGTCTGATTTCTTTTTAGTATACATTTAAAGGTTCTATCTTAGGGCGGGAGTGTGTTGGATTCTTTGTACCTTACAAGTTTTCTTATGGAAGTAATGTTAAAGATGCTAGGTGGATTTCCAAGTCAATGCAAAAAAATTATTTTGTCTGTGTGATACTGGACTATAGAAAACAGGTTTCAGGCTGTGAGAATAGGGAGTTTTGTAGGAGACAAGCAAGAGGAGGAGGAAGAGGAGGAAGAAAACAGGAGGTTGCTGCTCTCCTGGGTACAAAGCCAAACTGACGACATTTTGAAATGGTAAAGTATGCCTTTAGCATTGTCAAATACTCAGCTGTCTTTCCATTTTAGCCCTTTCCTCATGCCTCAGTGTTCCATGTATTCAAATCACCTAAGCCCATATCAAAAGGAGTGATGCCCAGGGCCCCATGTAGAGTGCACACCATGCCACCAGGGGACAGATTTCCTGGAATTGGGCAACATACATGAAATCGCCTAAAGACAATTGCCTGAATGCAAATGCTTGTACCTGTCTCAAAACTACTGATTCAGAATCTCTGGGGTGGAGCCCAAAACTGCATTTCTCTCAAATTCTAGAATGTGATATTACATCCACTAAAGTCTGGGGACCACTAGCCTACATTTGGCATGTTATATACATCTGCTCTACTGCACGTAATTGTTATTCTGCAGCCCCATACATTTAAAATCTAATTTCTCTCACATAGCTCGGTGAGGTATTGGTGAGAGGACAGATGTATAATATTCGCAAAACTATTTGGATCTTAAAAGAACATTATTGTTGACTGAAATGCAACTCTATTTGGCAGGATTTTAGGTATCATGAAAGGGAGAAGGAATTTCTGAGATAAGTATATTTAGAAAGGAAAGAAATATGTTAGGGATAGGTATAACCACATGGACAGGATTTTTATAACTGAGATTCTCCTCTGAAGTAAAAATTTTCAAAGATTTTCTTTTCTTAGGAGAAAAGAAAATTTGATGTTTCTTTTAAGAAAACTTCCTGACTTCCTTATGAAACAAAAGATTTCCTAAATAAATATGAGCCCCCCACCCATCCACACATCATCATGTATAGTTACGTTTCAGTGATGAGGCAGTCTCTATCAGTGATAGAAATTTGGGGGCAGAAACAGCTATTTTTGTGTGTGGATGATTAGTAAATTATGTGATGGTACATAAGGGCTTTGTGGTTTCATGATATTTTCGAGGTTACTAAACCACGGTCAGCAAGGAAGTAGCAATTACCTTGTTCCACAAATATCCACTTCTGTGTCCTTCCCGTGGAACCAGGCAACAAAACAGTTTATGAAATTAAGAAGATGTTGTGGCTAAAAAAAGTTTTATAGTTTTCTTTCTTCCTTCCTTCCTCCCTCCCTTCCTCCCCTCCCCCTTTTCCTTCCTTCCTTCCTTCTTTCCTTCCTTGTAGGAGAAAGGCTATTTGTTGATAGGAGTTTGGATTTACTATGCAAAATATGCTCAGTTAATTGAGGTTGATTTATGGTTATAACCTTAAATGGAGAGAGACAGGTCTGACGTTGAGATGAAAAATCACACACCTCAAAAGTCCAATTTTGATTTTTGCTAGGGCTCCACACAGATATTCTCCTTTTAGTCTGTATTTATTTCCTCCTCCCACTCTTCATCTGTGAAATGGTGAAGTAATAACTACTATGCAGCAATGTTCTCTGGGAGTAATCAATGTTTTTCTCAAGATGAAAAATAGTTTTTATGCAGAATGAACAGTATTATTTTAATTTTAACCACATGCTGTGCATAAAATACATCATTAGGCAAAAAGTTTTGTTCTGTTTTTAAACTCAGAAGTGGAATATGATGAGACACAGTGAAAATCCACTATTTTACAGACACAGTGAGATTAGAAGTTGAATATCTGCTATAGTAAAACTTTCCACACTTTTAAGAAATAGCATGAGGTTTAGGTGTTTGTTTTTATGGGAACAGATCTTGCTAGTTCTTGGGAAGGGAGAATGAGGACCACCATCATTGTGGTCGACTCTTCAAAACTCTTCCATGACTGGAAGGGACTTCAGAGGGGGAAAAAATGAGAGTTTGAAGATATATCTTCTTAAAGTCTTTGTCAAGCTTATAGGGCTCCTAGTCCCCCGGCTAACTCATATTTGATGTTAAGTTGTGGTCTCACTCAGAGATAAAATTCAGAATTTCTGGAGAGAAGAGGTCAATGAGTCCTTTAACCTTCTCCACCTAATACACAAGGTGTATTAGGTCCTTTAAAATTGAGAGGGATCTCTTAAGGTCAAACTGTAAGAAAGGCAATATTTCCTTTAAAAATCTCCTTGAAATAAACTCCAGTGCCTCTGGGGATTTAACTGGAGATTGGATTTGGGGGAGAAATTTGGCTAAAAATAAGTCAATGATCTGACTAGGCATGGGCTATGTAATATATGTGGCTATTTATAATAAAATTAACTAAAATTAAATAAAAATTAAGATGCAATTCCCCAGTCATTCTGACAGATTTCAAGTGTCCATTGGTCACCAGTGGCTAATGGCTACTGTGTCAAATATATTGATACAGAACATGTGCATCATTGCACAAAATTCTACTGGCCAGCACTGAACTAGATCTTGTGGGCAGAATCACCCATTATGAAAGGCCTTTCTACACCCTGAATGGGTCACACAAGACTGACGTGGTGCCCATACTTTCTTTCCAACATCATGTTAAAACTTTATCTACAAATTCCCCACTGATCACTTATCTTTTTTATCATTTTGAATGAAATAGAGTGAAATGCAGTAGATGTGTTTTGGTCAGATAGAACACAGTTGGAATTTGTACTGAGAGAGGGATGCCATGTTTTTCTGGTGTATTGAAATATAATCACCCATGCTCCAAATTTTAGGAGTCTCCATGATTAGTAGAGAGAATCTTCGTTTGAAAGGGAGGTCCCCAACACGAGACTGCCTGTGGTAATCGGGGTTCCTCTACTCAATCCAGTCGTAGGGCAGGGAGGAAGCAAGCAAACACTGAGCAATAGCTCTTTGTTGAGCAATGTCAGGGCATGATGGGGAGAGATGATGAGGTGTGGTCTTTATTCTAAGGTTGTTCCTATGAGTCTGAGGGGCAGTTATCTATATTAGAAAAAGACAGAGACTTTGTGCTCCAAATAAACTTAAGTCTATATTCTAGGGCTGTAACTTTGGTAAGGAAAAAAATATTTACCCAAAGCTTCAGTCTCTTCTCTGGTGCAGCCCCGTCTCAAAGGGGAGCAGGTAAAATCTGGGGGTAGACATACCAGAGGCCAGAGTTTGGGTAGAGGATAGAAGCAGAGGGTGACAGCAGATTTGGACAGATTTTTTTTTTTCTTTTTTTCCAAATACAGAAACTCTTTCTTGGAACAGTTGGTAACAGCACTAGGATGCTGAAACTGGACTGTAACATGAGGTATTTTTATTTTTTCTATTTATAGAAACACTGAAAGGCAATTTTTCCACTGGCCACAATTCTTTGTATTTCTCAGGCTTCTAGTCAACTGAAAAAAAAAAAAAAAAAAAAAAAGAAAAAAAACCCAACAACAACAACCAATCAATTAACTTTCCAACTTCAGATGAAATGAGAGGATATCAGTGGTATTCTGTCAGAGAATGAGAGGTGTCCAAATCATATAGTTCTCTGTTTCTGGGGAGGAAATAGATGCCTGCCTAGAATTCTTTCCATTCTGGCAAAGGTAAAGGAAAAACAAAAATGTGGAACCTGTAGAAAGATTTGGTAACCAAAAGAAGGGATAAATAATACATACATAATAAACATATGCATATTGCATTGTAGCTTTAATCACTAAAAATTTCTGAACCCACAGGGTGCCTGGGTGGCTCATTGTTAAGCTCAGTTGTTAAGTTGTTAAGTTGTTAAGCTCAGTTGTTAAGCCTTTGGCTCAGATCATGATCCCAGGGATCCTGGGATGGAGCCTAGCTTTGGACTCTCTGCTCAATGGGGAACCTGCTTCTCCCTCTGCCCCTCCCCCTGCTTGTGTTCCCTCTCTCACTCTCTCTCTGTCAAATAAATAAATAAAATCTTTAAAAAAAATTTCTAAACCCAATTAAATTTTATAGACTATTATATACATGACGATATAAGAAAGAGATGACATGAGATAATAGAAATGAAAAAGTATGTGGACTAAGACACAGAAAGTAACATAAAAGTTGTTAGGTACAAAAACTAAAAAGGTTTTTAACAAGTGGAAATAAAATTTTTACCTGTTGTAGACAAAGTAAAAAACAGAAGATCAAGAATCACCTAAAAGATTAATTTAAGAAGTTGCCTAGAATGCAGAGGAAAGGAAAAAGATAAAAACAAATTAGTGGAAAAATGACAAATAGAAAAGTTCGAACAACAAAATGTAAAAACTTGCTCTCTTTCTGAAGAAGAGCGAGAACAAATGACCTACTAGGAATATGCAAAAGGACAACGAGAGAAAACATTCCGAACTAAAGAATAAACTTGATTCTGTAAACTCAAATGGCTCACAAGTTGTCAAATGTAACTAAAAGGAACTGACTATAAACACATTCTGATAAAAGTCTGGGTATTTAAGAATGAAAAAAGAAATCTACACATATCTAGGATATAGAAAAACATTAAATACAATAAAGAATAAAAATGGATTTTAAACCTTTCCATAACTTTGAAGAAGAGAAAACAATAGAGCAGCCTTGCCACAGGCCTTCCCAGCACCTTTGCAATATGGCACACGGAAGAAGAGACATGGAGACTGCTTAGGGCTGTTTGCAGCCGGGGAACTAGTGTGGAGTTCCAGGATAGGGTGTTTGTTTAACCACCCCGCACCCCGGTGATTCCCACCCTTGCAACCATTCTTGGCTCACCAGTTTGAAGGTCTTTTATCAGGGGCTTTAAGGGAAAGGGTTGTTCCGGTTTTCATTTACATGGGGAAAAAGAGAAGGATAGACTAAAACGCTAGTATTCATTCTATTCTGGAAACGAATAACCAGAACAACTCTCAAAAACTTTTAAAAGTAGTATTCAAGTTGCTTCAGTGAGGTATGGACAAATGAGCAGCATTTTAACAATGGACTTGTATGTGGCACTAAGAAAAAATGTAATGGAAAAATACAAAATTATTATAACAAAATTGTAATAATGAATAGCTTTAAAATGATAAGCAAGATTTTTGTTTTTTCTTTTTGAATCTTATTTATTTGATGGAGAGAGAGATCACAAGTGGGCAAAGAGGCAGGAGGAGAGAGAGGAAGGGAAGCAGGCTCCCCGCTGAGCAGAGAGCCCACCACGGGGCTCAATCCCAGGACCCTGAGACCGTGACCCGAGCTGAAGGCAGAGGCTTAACCCACTGAGCTACCCAGGCACCCCAATAAGCAAGGTTTAAATACAGATTATTTAAAAAAACGAAAATATGGAGGAGTCGAAGTAGAATATAATATTGGGCAGTTTTCTCATTCTACATAGAAAAGATCAGGATATGCTCTTGAATGGTTGATATTCATAATTAGAGAAATCAAGTTTCAATATTTTAAAAAAGGCAAATTTAATACTTATGAAACAAAACCAGGACATTTACTTTTAAATCACAAGGGCAAAATTAAATAAAGTACAATATAAGGGAAATATAATAAATAGAAGGCATAAAACTAGATTAGAGGAAACCAGATATATAAATCATAAAAATAAATTTAAGTGGGACGCCTGGGTGGCTCAGTTGGTTAAGCGGCTGCCTTCGGCTCAGGTCATGATCCCAGCGTCCTGGGATTGAGTCCCACATCGGGCTCCTTGCTCGGCAGGGAGCCTGCTTCTCTCTCTGTCTCTGCCTGCCACTCTGTCTGCCTGTGTTCGCTCTCGCTCTCTCTCTCTCTCTCTCTGACAAGTAAATAAATAAAATCTTTAAAAAAAAAATTTTAAAAAAATAAATTTAAGTACTTTGAAATTTTCTAATAATAGGCAACTCTCAGATTGTGTGTAAATATCAAAGCACAGATGTCATTGGCAGGCAGTTTTGCTGTTAGAAAGCTCTAAATCCATTAAGAAGAAAGATAAAACTTTGAACATATCATATAAATTAAATTCACATATATACACATTTGAAAATAACAAAAAATCTTTTAAAAAATTAATGTATAAATTAAGAAGCTAGGAAAATAATAGCTTAATAAAGCTGAAGAAAATAAAATGAAGGAATTAATAAAAATAAAGGCAGGAAATAATGAATTCGTCCCAAACCATAAAATGGAACTAGGTTCTTCAAAAAGACCAATAAAGTGTGCCTGGGTAGCTCAGTCAGTTGGACATCTGCCTTCTGCTCAGGTCATGATTTTGGGGTCCTGGGATTGAGTCCCACATTGGGCTCCCTTCTCAGCAGAGAGCCTGCTTCTGCCTCTTCCTCTGCCACTCCCCCTGCTTGTGCTCTCTCTCTCTCAAATAAACAAAATAAACAACAAAAACAACAACAAAACAACAACGCCCCCCCTAAAAAACCCCAAAAGACGAAAAAAACAGATTCAACATTGGCAAGTGTGATCTAGTTTAATATATACATTTATTTAAAATGAGAAATTAGAGAGATTTTATTTATTAATATTGAAGTGATCAAAACAATTTATTAAAATAATGGGAAAATTGTGTGGCAACAAATGGAAAAAATCTAGAAAAAATGGACCTCTTTCTTTTTAAAAATTAAAGCAGAAATTTTAAAAAGAGAGTGAAAGAATTTTCAAGAAAGCTGTTTGGGGTAGCTGCCAGTCCTGCGCAACCAGGAAGCCTAGCCAGAGAACCTGAATAGCCAAGGAGGTCACCCTTCAGCCCTACTGAAGGAGGAAGCAAAGTCAGCCCTTTATATACAGCCCCTCACAGCATACCTCACAGCCTGACCTCATCAGGAAGCCCAAATAATGACCGCAGGTAGCCTGAGGACCCAGCCTACAGCCCTGTCCTGTGGCAGAGCCCAGTCATTGACTTTTGTATATTCACTCTTACATTCCTTCTAGTTCAGTTTTTATTTTTGTTTTTTTGTTCTTTCCTATTTTTTTTCCTTGAGATTCGGATTCTTATCCTCTTGATAATATAGTTTATGTATTCTGAGCTTTCCTATTAAGATTTGTGCTATTTTCAAAGCTGCACTGTGTTCTTAATTTTCTTTTAGCTTACTTTTACTTTCTTTATTGACAGATTTTCCTAGTATATACTCTGTGATTATTGAAATGTCATTAGGTTAATTGTCATCATTTTTTTTGTCAATAATTTTATATGGTTTAGATGCTGTTTCTTTTCCCACCCTGTCCCATATTTCAGTGTTGTGGATTTTCTTGGGCTATTGGGAAGATGTTCCTGTGGAGAGCTCTTTGGATTGAGAATATCCCTTCTGTTGTTATGGGAAATACTCAGAATATGGCCTCTGTATAGTTGCCTTTGTGTCTTTTATAGGTAAGTCTATCTTAGAAATATTTGCTGTCCTCAGTTGCATGCCTCAGCCCTCAGCTACATAGGCTTTGCCTTCCAAAGTAGCGATGCCAGACTTACTCTCATCATTTTGCCTAAAACTGCTTTCCAGGATTCACTTCCTTC
Source organism: Martes martes (assembly GCF_963455335.1). Lineage (NCBI taxonomy): Eukaryota > Metazoa > Chordata > Mammalia > Carnivora > Mustelidae > Martes > Martes martes. Next base: position 43,073,002 of record NC_137901.1, on the reverse strand, counting down.
GGGTTCCTCCATCCTGTATCTGAAGCTTCTGTCTTCTCGTCTTGCTTAACACTCCTGATTTATTATTTAGGAGCATTTGGGGAGGACTCAAAAAATTGTACTGTTGTCATCATCACATTGCCAGTTATTGGTTTATTTAATATTAAGAGGCTTACATTTTTCTTTATGTAGTGAACTCTATCAGTGTTTTTATCTCTGTTTAGAAATGTGAAAGATATATTGATGTTTACTTGATGCCCCTGTATTAGCATTTTGGGAATACAATACTGTTATGATTTACCACTACTTAATAGGCAGTATGAGGACAGTGATCATGTCTCCTGCATCTCTGTTCTCGTCACCTGGCAACTGCAGATAAGTGCTTGTTGAAAAAAAAAATGAATAAAAATTTTGATTAGTGAATTACTATTTTCATTCAATACAGTTTTTATTCTTGGTCCACCTATGCACAATCTTAGTACACACCTTATCAAACCTCTAAATTTCTATCACCCTTTTCTGCTTTTTTTTTTCTTCTTAGAATACACTACTATCATGTTGTATCTTATTTATCTTATTTATTTTTCCTCTCCATCCTCCTCCTCAACAAGAGTGTAAAACTTCACAGGAGGCAGGAATTTTATGTGTTTTGTTCACTGCCGTAGTCCTGGTACCTAGAGAAGCTGGCAAAGAATAGATGTTCAATAAATATTTTTTCAGTGAATGCATGAAATCTTGGGATCGTTATCAATTAATTTCCATTAATAATAACAGTCCATTAACTAATGGATAATAATCCATCAATTTCACCTTTATGAATTAATTTTCATGATCCTCATTCTTATGTAAGTTGTCATCAGTTGAAATCATAGAATTCCTAGCTTTTGAGAAACATAGTTGAAATTAAGGAAAAAGGAAAAACTGAGATTATATGTTTGTTATAAGCAGATCTAGTTAACAGAAAATAGCTCAGTAGTTGAAAAAAGAAATTTTGTATTATTTGCAAAAATATTATGTTATTTTACTGAAATACTCTAAGTTTAAAACTGAAGGTGGTAATTATTTACGTATAGTATTGTTTGCTTTACTGCCTGCCTTTGAGAAATGACTGACCATATAGTTTACTTTCTTTGCACCAAAGGGTTTTATTAAATGATTTATTGGGTGAACATATCATAAGCATTTAAAAAGATTTCCATAATATGATAAAATAGGTCCTATTTGGTTTTAGTATGTAATGCACATTCATTACATATTGTTTTCTCTTGGGTAAAACTATTTGTAAGTTCATTGAGGCTGTTATTGTGTTTTAATCAGTTTTCTATCTATAGCAGCTGGCATTGTACCTGATACATAGTATGTGCTTAATAAAAGTTTATGAAAGAAATTAATTACTCTTTGATATCATCTATGTTTCAAATAAATTAAAGTCAGTGATTTAGTAAGTCTCTTTATTTGAGGTAGAATAAAATGTTGCAACAATACACTCATTATGGTGGCCATGAAAACACATGGATCAGATCTCCTGTTAGGGGCAGGTCATTGACTGACAGCCTCAGGAAAGGCCCCTCTGGATCACCCATTGTTTGCTCGAGACCATACTTCTGGTGGGCCGCTCCCAAAGAATGATCAAGTACAGTGGGGTACTAATGTGGCCCCTTTCTCTATAAGTTAGGATTCCTCCTGTGGGTGACTTTGACTTAAGGACTCCCCAGTCTCTCTGGCTGAAACTTTCTTGGAACTTTGTTACCATTGGAAAGTCTTTCCTGTCGTCCTTCCTTTTCTTTCTCCCCCCCTTGTGCTCCCTCCCCTAATAAATCTCTTGCACATCCAATGCCATTTTCTCAGTACTTCTGAATTAACACAATAATGCTCGCTAACAGCTTATTTTCTCTTCAGCTCAACACAATGGATAGGTCAACAGGAATGTACAACATAATGTACCTTTGATATGTAAATTGGTATTTGGCTTGGAGCCATTGTTATCTGGTTTACAGTTTACACTAAAGAATCATGGAGGAAAAACAGTGGAGAAAGATAACATCTGTGTCTAAATGATCCCTGAGGCCAGTATGCTATCTTTGATGAAAATATTGGTAAAAGCAGGAAATGCCAATCCACCCAACTGGACAAATACTATTGCTCTGGTTCAGTGATAGATTTCTCAGCCTGCTTGGAGATGGAATTGAAGGGGCATAAGCTCCAGAATAGGGAAGTTGAATTCTCAGGAAGTTCTGTACATGGCAGAAATCTCAAGGCTTCATGGAACAACCAGTAAAATCATCCATTCATTCATTTTAAATATTTTTTCCAAATCTTATGAAACTATCTAGTTAAGTCTAAAGTGTAATGATTCCATTTGATAGACCTTCTTATAAATTCTTAATGAAATTAGTTGGTGATAGAGAATAGTGATATTGAAAATAACTAAGACATATAAAGTAAAATTTCTTTTATATATAGATTATGATTTTTCTGAAATGTCAGTTAAGGGAAAAAAACCTTTAAATCCATGCTGAATATTTTTTTTCTTTAACATTTGTTTTACTTGGCATTATTCATATAAAAAGGAAACAAACCTATAGTATTAAAAAAAGTGAACATGACGACTAAGCAAAATAACCCCTTAAAATCAATTAACTTTATAAATTTAAACTTTTTTTTTTTTTTAGATTTTATTTGTTTATTTGACAGAGAGACAGATCACAAGCAGGCAGAGAGGCAGGCAGAGAGAGAGGAGGAAGCAGGCTCCCTGCTGAGCAGAGAGCCGGATGCTGGGCGTGATCCCAGGACCCTGAGATCATGACCTGAGCTGAAGGCAGAGGCTTAACCCACTGAGCCACCCAGGTGCTCCAAATTTAAACTTTAAAAAGTATAAAAACTAGTCTTCAGTTAATATGAACTCTCTTACAGTCTTTCTCCTTTTTATACTTCTGTCTCAGGTGATTTCTATTTTTGGAGTGAAGGTGAGCATTGGATGTGATTGAGATAATTACACCTTGTAGGAGAGATCTAGCAACCCATGGAACAACCATTTTCTTAGGTTGCAGTAGGGTGGCAGGCCTGTGAAGTTTAAATATCTCCTCAGTGATTTGGATATGGCCCCACCTCTACGCTGGGAACAATTGGCCTCCCCATCGGAGGAGGTGATCAGAGCTGCATTACCAGATAGCATGAGGCCTGGTTAGATGAGCACCCTTCTTCAGAGGTAGTGTTGTTGAGGTGATTCTATTTCAGGAAATAATTGAGACAACTGTTCAATGAAAGGAGAAAATCTGGTTTATTTTGCTACTCAAGGTAGATCCTCCAAATCCAGATTTCATGTGGTTAGCTTTCAGAAATGAGCCATGTTACTCTTTGGGATGTTGATATTTAATAAAAGGAAAGGACATATGGCAAAATGTTTTGTTAAATCCAGAGTACTTGACAGGCTTGAAGGCTATGACAGTCAACAATCTCATCTATATTCAGTAACGAGTCATCTTTCTCCTTCCCCAGATTCTCATAACCCCCCCCCTTTTTTTTAAAGATTTTATATATATTTATTTATTTGAGAGAGAGAGTGAGGAGGGACAGAGGAAGAGAATCTCAAGCAGACTACCCACTGAGCATGGAGCCCAATATGGGGCTTGATCTCAGGACCCACAACTCATGAGATTGTGACTTGGGTCGGAAACAAGAATCAGATGCTTAACCGACTGAGCTACCCAGGTGCCTCTCTCTCATAACCTCTTTAATCAAACCAGAAATTATTGGTCATGCATTCTGTCATGTAGTCTCCTTCAAAAACATGTCTTTATCTGCTACTTGTCTCAAGTTCTATCCAACGTCCCATTGCTTTTCAATGTTTTCCCCACTACTCAGTTCTATTTGATACTGCTGTTTCTACTCTGTAATTTGTCTACTGATGAAGCTAACCTTTTCCTGCAACCAATCTGTGTCCCAGTGACAACCCATCAGTCTTTTATTTCTTCACCAGTTCTTTTTATAGTTTTCCTCCTATCTTGTGAAACTGACAAGAATTTGTTTATAAATGAAATCCTACTTGGTTGCCTGACTTAAACTATTATAAAATTATGACTTTAGACATCATGCACAGGGGATTATCTGTAAGTTATATTTTGCACAAAGTCTAGACTATTCTGGAGTGTAGCGGTAGGGAATGAGCTAAATTGGGAAAGATTAGAATAGTGCAGCAAAACTAAGAAATTCTATTGTCGCTGGTGAAAACAGGTATCTCCTCCCTTTATGAACATGATGCTCTTTTTTTCTTTTACTACAGATAATAGAAATGATATTGCCTGTAGAAACCTCCTTCCCTCCCACTCCTTCAACATTTACACATCCCGTGCTCCTATAATGGATGACAGAGCCTGTTACTCAGCCAAAGGAGGAAAGACAGAATTCCAAATTATGAATAGATCTATTTTCTCCTAATTTCTGCCTCTTCAGCATTTTAAAGATACTCGTTCTTCATGGTGCTCATATCTGGCATTCATCTTTAAAACACAAATCCTCTTGCTATAGTTTTCTTAAAGAAAAGTGGAAAGAATGACACATGAGATAATGCCCTAGATTGCTTTTCTGTGTAGCAGGAGCCAGCATGCTGTTTGAATTTTGGCTGCAATATGGTAAAGTCTGCTTGCTTTCAATTATTCAAACCCATTTAAGTTTTTCATGCCAAGTTGGATAGCTTTATATTTCTATTTTCCCCTTTCTGATTGAGACTCTTTGCATGAATTATAACATCCCAAGGCTACTGCATGGGAAGGTAGCTTCTAAAGCCATTTAAGGAGTTCATAGACTTCAAAGCAAGGAATCTCCTTGTTACTGAACTAGATAGCCCTTTCCTTTTCCCTTTGACTTGTGGTAGCTCATGCTAGGTACTGTCCCCCACTGATGGTGTAGCCAGTAGATTTTCTTTTAGAAAGAAGACTATTACCTAAAGCAAGCTCCTTTCCAAAGAAGAAACTCACGGGTCACACATCCTGTTAACCGAAAAAGCATAAACAAAAGAAGAAAACAAACCAAAAAAAAAAAAAAAAATCAGGAATTGATGAGCTGATTTAGACATTGGCAGGCCGAAGCTACCGATGTTGCTGTTCTGTATGGATTCACTGTGCCAGCCAGTACGTGTACTAGTCCACATGTGTTATTTATTTGTACCCTAAAGCATTAGCAGTGATTGCAACAATTGAGTGATGTGGTTGGCAGGGTGAACTGTGAAATAACAAAGTCTATGTCTGGCTGGTCATGAGGATAATGCCAAATAGCACAGCCAACTCCTGCCGGTGGCTATGTCAGCTGAGCTATCCAGAAACATTTTTTCTCTCATTGATTTTTTTTTTTTTTAATTTCTATTAAACCAGGATTGGGACCCAGCAGGTTTGGAATGATGCCAGCATCCTGTGGCGTCAGAAGAAAAGGTTGAGAATAGAAAGTATATTGACCCAATTTATTGGACAAAGTGCGATAGAGGTGATGGAACAAGGTACCGAGGTATTTGCTCTGTGAAAGCTTTTTAGAACGAGAGATTTAGGACAATGAACTTCAAATGGAGCTGGTGGTCAGGTCAAAGAAAGCCCCTTTCAAGTCCTTTTGATAGAACAACTTCTTTGGATTGCTGGGAAGACTAAAATCTTCACATGTTAATATTTTTTATACGATTAATTGCAAAGGCCTATTTGAAATAAGGGAATTTCCAGCTGTTGTCTTGGAATGAAATGACTTCGGGAAACAAAATTAATTGGAAACAAAATTAATTGGTGTATTTCTTCCTTTGCGTGCATGATAATTCCTCAAAAAAAAAAAATTAAATGAAAGATCTCAGAACAGGTTCTCTTGCTTGCAAAATATATTAAAATGTGCCTTAAAAATAGTATGTAACATAGAAGACTGAAGCCATTCATTCTGCCTTGTGAAAAGTTCATACATTTCATGATATATGAAATAGATGTAGCTAGAAGTCTTGCTTTGCTCTGTCTTCTGATCGATCCATCTTCATACTACCTACTCACTCAGCTAATGTGTAACTTCAAATATCCATGCAGACTTCCCTGGGAAAGCTCCTGTAAAAACATTTGACCATAACTATCTTGGTGAGCACATCTTCTTCTACATGTGCATGGGGAACTTTGAGAAAAGTGCAGATATAAAACAAATTTGGGGACGGTGTTAAGAAAATAGTGGTTATGGAAAAACAGTATGTGTTTACAAAGGATAGGTTATGATGATAACATCTAATTTATTTTTCTGCTATAGATAATGGGGCAGAGAAATTATATCCTATTAGGACAGAATATTTCATCTAATGTTGGAAGATAGCTTTTTGAGCAATAAGTACATAGGAACAGTAAGAAAGATCTAACTGTTTGAATTATCATAGCCTAACAGAGCTGATTAAGAATTAAAAAACCAGAGGGGACATATGAAGGCATATAATTCAGAACCCTTTTCTTATTCTAACATAGTTAGATATTTTTAGGGATAGGTGCAATGCTTATCAAATTTTCAGGTGATTCATCGTTAAAATGTTAGATTAAAATTAGTATTTTTAGAAAGATTTCTACAAGGAAAATTTCAATTGAAATTAATGTGATTAAATTAGCAGAGATGATGTAAAGTCCTATATTTAGGGAAAAAAATAATTGCATGAGGACAGGATTCAGGCGGCTTGGCATGGAAGTTGTGTATGTGACAATGTCCTGCAGGTTTTAATCTAAACAAAAGATTAACATAAATTCTCTGTGCTACGTCTGCCAGAAAGGCCAATGTAATCATAGAAGTGGGCAAACAACAGAAGGGAGGCAGGCATCCACATAGTGCTCATCTGCACACATGTGAAATATGGTGTCCAATCCCTTTTGTCACAGAGTGGCACAGATGAGTTAGAAATTATTCCAAGGCATGCAAAGTGACTTACGAGAATTCTGGAAGTCTTCACTACTTGCTTATTCGGTACTCATAGTGTTTCCTAGTATCTACAGTTGCCAACCTCCACACCATCCTCTTTTGGAAGTATTGCTTAATTTGATTGCCATCACTGACCCTTGACATGTAGTTCTTATATCCATTATCATGTCACAGATGAGGAGCCCGAGACCTGCAGTGGTCGAATGACTTATGCAAAGTCACCAAACTACCAAGTGGCAAAGGTGGAGATTTTACCTGACTCCACTCTCCTTTTGTTCAGCCTCCGATCAATGTAACAAAAAGAACATTACTCACTTCCATAGTTAACTCAGAGTGAAATGCAGGGCTGTACATTCAAGGTGCATAAACTCTAGCCCCAGCCTACCTTTCCAGATGATTCTTGATATGTCCTTTGATCCAACAGTGCTCCAGGCAAGCTAGATGAATGTTCTGCTGTGTCTTAAACCCTGCTCTTTGATCTTACTAGTTGCTCAACCTGGAGGAGCCCCTTTCCTTGGCACTCCTGTCCAACTCCAACTGAAATGTGACTTTCTTTCGGAGATTTCCTGACTCCTTTAAATAGAACAACCTCTCCTCTAAACCTTTGGAGTTCTTCCAAAACAAATCTTTTGAAACTAATATTAGTCTTCTTCTAATACTCATTTCTGTACATCTTTTAACTTTAATAAATAGTATGCTCTTTGACAACAAGGGCTATGACTTTTGCCTTGTTCTCAGAGGATTCCGTTTAGGCTTATTTCTTACACATATTAGTAGTTCAATAAATATTTCTCAAAAGAAAGAGTAACATGGATGATTGTAGTGGGTGACCTACGGAGAGAATACTGCCAAAAATATCACAAAAGTTGAGGTGCCTGGGTGGCTCAGTTGGTTAAGTGTCTGCCTTTGCCTCAAGTCCTGATCTCAGGGTCCTGGGATTGAGTACCACATTAGGCTCTCTGCTTGGCAGGGAGTCTGCTTCTCCCTCTCCCCCTGTGTTCTCTCTGTTTCTCAAATAAATAAATAAGTAAAATCTTAAAAAAAAATCACAAAATATTCAGTAGGATGAGATACCTATTGAAATATATGTTGGCATTTAATAAGTTGATCTGAGAAGTGTGGAGCAGAAGGTATTCAATATACTTGATATTCCAAAGGAATTGTGTTTCAATAGAATAAAATGTCATTTCATCTTATCTGTCATAAATGGACTTATATTTGGAAACAGTTTGAATCAGACTTGGGAAATCTAGAATTGAGAGTATAGGTGTCAGTTCTTGGGATTGTCCTTTTGTTAGAAAGTATAAGTTGGCAGGTGTGGGGTTGGAGAAAGTGACAGATTTCCAAGTACAAGCCTGATGAGATATGAATATAGAAATCAAATCTCAAACATGGCTACTAAACCAAGTGGAAAAGATGTCTTTTGCACATGACAAATCAAGCTGCAAGTACAATCTAAGATTTATGGTATCCAACCAGGCAAAGGATTTCATGTATTCACATTATATAACATGGGGTAAGAGTATAGGCTTGGAGGCTTCTTTTGTACACTAAACAATGCAGTCAAAATGTAAAAGGTTTAATCATTCAACAATGAGCTATTGGGCCCCTTGTGTAAGTCCGGGCTGCTAGAAGAGAGGAACACACCTGATAACCCTAGGAGAGATGATGGGGGCATCTTCCTGGTGGTCTCCCAAGGCTATCTGTAGTCATATGACCCTGATTTAGCCTTCCATCTTCTACACACTGTCAGCATATATACAATCCATGTCTCTAGCCAAAGATCCACATTATCAAAGCTCCTGAGACTAACTTACAAAACCAGAATGCCATTTTATTACTTCACATTTAGAAAAACAACTGCCATGCAGCAAACAGGCATGTCTCTTACATTTATCCTCGTCAACAGAACTACAGAGGAAGCCGAGCTACAGTTAGGTTTTGGAGTGAATCTGGAGCTTGGATCACACGAAATAGGAGATTTGAATGTTGACACAGTGCAGGGAGGGTACCCTGATACATCCATCCTCACAATAGCATCAGCACTGCCAAGGGGCTACAACACTTCAAGACAATCAGCTAAGAGCGCCTCTTCCCGGGTGTGTTCTTGAATTAATGCCTACCAGTACGCCTCAGTGATTCCTTGCTTTTGCTGACATGGCTGGCTAATCTTTTCCTCTGAAGGATGCTTAACAAGTCAGCTAATAGAAAAAGAAGAAACTACCTGTTGTTAACATCTCCTTTCTCACTTGAACCTCAGGAAAGAAAGGCCAACACTGTAGGACCAAAAGTAAATTGTCCTTATTCTACTTTACCTCCTGCTTGGGAAAATTCACCTTGAGAAGAATTAAGCAAGGATTGTACAAAAGGGAAAGGAATGAGCAAGTTTAGTGGTTGAAGCAAAGGAGTTCTAAGAGTTCCCTGGGTGACCAATTAGGTGGCTCAGTTGAATGTGTGTTGGGTACCTGGGATGGGTTCCCATTCAGCTTTCTCAGGAGATCATGGGCCTCTGATAGTGTGACACAGAGATGTCAGTGGTCTGATCACTAATAGCTGAGACCTTGAGACTTCTGGTGACAGGTATCTGTCCAGGACGGGCCTGGGAACAGAAAGCTGCCCTGTGTGCTCATATAGTATCAACACCGTCCCAAGTAGACTGAACAGAAGGGAATATCTGAATGTTCTGGTCCATCAAAACCCCTGGAACTCTTGCATAACATTAGAGTGGTGGGGAGTTCGCCTCCCACCATAATAAATTACTGATACTTAATTTTCAGTCAACCAGATATGTGAATGAAGGCTTAGAGTTGATCAATCTGACTTTGCAAACTAAAAAGATAAATTCATTTTTATTTTATGATGGTATTAAATCTTGGTGTAGGAGGTCAGCATTTATCCTATTTCTTAATTCTTTGGGGGAAATGCACAAAAGGAAAATATCCTGTCCTGTCATCCAGAAAGCACCATCTTCTGGGGAAGATATACAAGTCGATATGTTATTGAGTCATGATGATACTGTTGTTAAATATTATTTCAGAAATTAAGTGCAGGGCATATAGGAGAAGTTCCTATTCCAGAGTGGGTTAGGAAGAGGGAGGAAGCACATTAGTGAACCCTCCATTTACCTGACGAAGATGCCCCAACACTAAATGAAGTCAGGGAGCAGATCATATTTATGTTCCTGGAGGAGGCTACCTTTGGCCTTTCTTGAAGAAGGAAGGGAAAATAATGTACTAGGAAAAGGAATTTGCAGAAATTCTGTTAGTTGTGAGCCGGTGCAAGCCATTTGCCAGTGGCTAATTTGAATGAATAAAATCTCTGCAAATATATCTGAAAATGACATTCATCATTCAGTAAGTTATATTAGTGATATTTTTTTTTCTTCTATGTGGATCCATCCATACTCACTCATCCAAGCAGCAAAGTAGATAATTAGGGATGGCTGGCTTGGATTACGGATGTTGTTTCTGATTAGGGAAACTCTCTATAGTTACTTGACTCTTTATAAAGTCTGAATCTAAAATACTGTTCTCTTAGCAAAGCACTAATATATGGGCCAATCAAACCAATATATATATATATATTCACCTGTAATCAAATAATTTTTTGTAATCACTATTTGTTGATCCATTACTTTATCTCCCTTTACTGTTCTGTTGAAAGATCTGATGTAGTCTAAAAATGTGAAACAGTGAAGTAATACAGAACCTGAAAATTAACTATGAAGTTTCCGGGTTCTGTTGTGGGATATTTCCCCATATTTTATAATGCCTTTTGAGATGATTATTGAATTCTGTTTCTGTAGTACTACTTATGTTCCCAATTATTTAGATTTTATATTGCTGATAAACCAAAGGTTTAAATAAAAGTTTGATGGGTGGGCATTAAAAATTGCAGAAGTTGATGAAGATCAACTTAAAATAGTTGGGGGAGTGATGCAAATCACGAAGGAGGTGATGAGAAGGCAAAAGTACAGTATTTGATGAAGTCTTTGGCTGTTTAGTTTGCTCTCCGATGATTAGATGTTTGAAAACTTTATATTTAAAAGCTGGTAAGAAAGAAAAGAAAAATGCAAGGATAAAGATAAAAGTGTGGCATATATCTGTGATATACTCAGATTATTACAAGACCCAGACAGAACTGGGAAGTACTTGAGAAAAATGCTAAGAAAAAAAAATAAAAGATGCATTTAAGGGTGCATTTAAGGTCTCTTTGGAACAAGAAGAATTCAACTTATATTTTTCTCTTCACGGTTTTCTCTGCGTGCATAAAAGCTGATTCTTGTTGCCACAGCAGCCCCTGCACTAAACATCTCACCTAAAACCTAGTGTAGTGTTCTCTATGATTCCATTTTGTTCTCCTCCTATGGGTATTAAATTAATGAAAACATACATCAAAGACTGAATTCAGGGCACTTAGGGATTTCAAATCTGAGAATTCTTTGCAATTAGTATATCAAGTATGATACACAGAGGTGAGCATGGTGGGGCACTGGGAGTAGTGGGAAGAGGTATGAGGAGGAGGAAAATGAGAGATGGGATGAGTCGCTATCCCTAGCCATTCTCACTGGGGTTTCTCCGATTATCCAGCAAGGCAGGAATGTTCACACAGCCTTATGTGAATATGTGAAGGTTTTTTATTTTCTTTCTTTCTTTCTTTCTTTCTTTCTTTCTTTCTTTCTTTCTTTTTTGTTGTTTGTTTGGCTTTTTAGTACTTTTGCAGGAAATTCATTTCTAATTCATTTCTATGAAAAATAGACTATTTATTACAGTTAATCCAATAGAAATGGTGTGTCCCTCAAGGTAAGTCTGTGGTGTTTCCATCAGGAAGATCTGAGTTCTCTGGTGTTTCCCTCAGAATGATCTAGAGTAACATACATTTGGGGAAAGTTAGATTAAATAAAATTACATAAATTTCTGTGTGTGCATATCTCAGGGATTTTAATACATTAATGGAAGCATTTTCCAAATGTATTTCCCACGAAAACTATGCCAAATATTTTCTGTGACCAGAGTTCAGTGCATCCACTTGGGAAATACAGGTAAAGTTACAGTCTGCAAAATAAATTTCCAGATAACTTGTTAATATCTTAATTCATATAATTAGGGAGAATTCAAAATATGCAAAATATTATGTAATTTGTATACAAGTGGCAGATATTATATAAAACATGAAAATGAAAAACAAATATAAAATGCCTTTTCTTGAAACTATTGACTGTGAAATAATTTGGCTTCACAGAAGTAGGAAAGAATTGTTTATTGAGTTAAGAAAAGTGTTTGAAGAAAATATGATTCCTTTTATTATATAGAGATATGTAAATTGCATAAAGAAACTAGTTTCCTTACTTGATTTGAATATCACATTTTATTCCTACAAAGTCATTCCAGTGCCTGGTGTCTATTATAGATGAAGTGTCACAGTGCCTTTTTGGTCTGGAGAATTCTAAGGAAAATAGTCTGTAACAGTTAAATAAGTTAACACTTATTTTGAAACACACGTATTTTCAAATTTGCAACATAAATTGTGTGTTGTACAGAATGGGAAAATTTAATTTCACTTAACCCCTTTTTGTTTTGTTTTATTTTAGTATTTTTGACTTTATAAAATCCCAAGGCACCATTGTGCATTATGGGAACACTGCATTATGGGAAGGACCTGAACGGGGTGGATGCCACCCCGTTTTCTTGGTCATTTTCTGGCCTCCAGAGTGAATAGTGACCGTATAACCCCTTTCAGAGTTGTGCCTGAAATGGGCATCTTTCCATGTCTGGATATGCAATCCTTGCACAGACTCTGATTTCAAATATTACTTACAGTCTTATTTGGTATTCACAATAGTGGAATAGTAAGTTATCTAATGTGTTATTATTTGGTAGAGATTTAACTCTTTTTATTCTATTATTGGTTGTACTCTTTTAGGATTCTCAACAAATTTCTCTCTTTACCTTTAGGAAATGCTTTATTATTTGTTGAGCATTGATCACAGTTCCTGACTCTCATGGAATAAACTTCAGCATTGCCCTGGTTTGTGGAATGTTTGCTGGAAGCTCCTTTGATAATGTCAGAAATGACGTCGTTACTGTTCTGGGAGGAGTGTGTTTTTCATGAACTTGCATTTCGTCTTCCCTACAGCATTGTTAATGGCAAAAAATAAATTATTTGTTGAAGGTAAGACTTTCTTAAACTAAACATTTTATGATAGTTGAATATATTTTGAAAAAGCAGAAATTTTGAGATAGTCTCATTAAGGCAATTTCCACTTTGTTTAAAATCAAATCACTAAAGTAATTGGTAATGCCCTTTCAAAGAGAGAAACAAAGTATGCACTCTGTAACATGATTCATTGCTTTCTAGAGAAGGCAATAGAAACGTATAGTTGTTTTTTAATTTTTTTGAGTGTCTCATAATTGTAATTTACACATACAAATCCCACAGGCATATGTCACCAACAGATGGTATTTATTAAAAATCCACATGCATTCTTGGACGGTTTAAGTGTCATTCTGCCTGAAGGCAAAGAAATGGATTAGATGACCTTTCAAGGTCATTCTGCTTAGAACTTTCAAGAGTATGATGCAGAACTGTCCCACTGTTTAAAATGTGTTTATTTTAAATATATGTGCAAGTCCAGTATGTTTGATTGCAAGTGACATCTATCTAAGTTGAATCAGAGTAATAAAAAAAGTACAATGTATTGGCCACTTATAAAAGCGTGTGGTCTGCATGGGCATTAGAAACAATTGATTCAAAGAGTGGAATGCAGTAAATTCTCCTTTTCCTCTCTGCTTGTCTTTGTGGGTTGCTCATTCTCTCTTCAGTAGATAGAAGGGAACATGGGTCCAGAAACTGATGTCTCAGTCATCAAAGAGAAGTCCTTGCAGCCAGCTCTGTTTAGAAACCCTGGGCACAGCTTGATCCCAGAAGCAATCACTGTAGCCAGCAGCTATAGTATTAACATTGACTTCCCTGGGTCGTGGGCCTTTCACTGGTCATGACCATATTCACACCACGATTAAGAAAGACAAAAGGACATTCCTGGTATCCTGAGACTGCCCCACCCAAGCTCCCAAGTGAATGTTTTCACCACGACAAATGGCCTAGAGACAGTTTTAGGAATATTAAAATTAAGACTGAATATTCTCTATTTCCTGAGAGTCTATCAAGATCAATATCTTCATGTTGTGCATAATTCTTGTTGTGCATAATTCTGATTGTAGTCTTCACCAGAAGTCCACACCCCTCAAGACATACATGATTGTCTTTATTATATCTCCATTTGTCTCTGGACACCCTCCGATCTGATATAATCTCACACATCTCCCTGATTGCCTTCCATCCTCCTTTGACCTCCCCACTCCCTGCCCTCACTGCCTGTACACACATGCTCTCAGGAACTAAGGTTCTGTTATCAGTAAAATTGTGTATGATCTTTAACTTCTCCAGACATTCCTTTTCCCTTCTGGTTCTGTTGAAACCAGACCATCACTTGAGGATGTTGGATTCCTCTATAGTTTCTCAACTGTTTCTGTTCTGGCTCTTGTTTTGTCTCTCTCACACCCCATATAACATAATACCTAAAGACGGTGTAAATGTTCTTTTTCTTTTATTACCATTCAAGTTTATTCAGACTTTCATTCCCCTAAAGTCTTAACTTTTTAAATAAGGACTTCCCCTCCTTGTTGCAGTATGTACCAACTACACGGTAACTGACTTATTTATTGATAATTTTAACATGACTCTTTTTTTTTTTTTTGCCACCCCATGTTACCTTTTTTTTTTTCTTTTTTCTTTTTTGATGACTTCAGTATCATGTGGATGACTCAACCCACACTCTGAATTTTCACATCTTTGAGTTTCTCACTAACAATGATCATTCCCTCAGCATCAACTCAGCTATCCAAGCCTAGGGAAGTACGCTACAGATTTTTATTCTGAAAGGTGTACCTGATTCTCCCTTGGAAGTAATCCACCATAAACTCAGCATTCCCCCTATTTTTTTTTTAAGATTTTATTTATTTATTAGAGAGAGAGACCCAGTGAGAGAGGGAACACAAGCAGGGGAAATGGGAGATGGAGAAACAGGCTTCCCACTGAGCAGGGAGCCAGACACGGGAATGGATCCCAGGACCCTGGGATCATGACCTGAGCAGGGAGCCAGACACGGGAATGGATCCCAGGACCCTGGGATCATGACCTGAGCTGAAGGCAGACGCCCAATGACTGAGTCACCCAGGTGCCCCATCATTCCATGTATTTCTAGCTCATCAAGTCTAGTATCACCTGCTCCTGCAAACATTTAACCCTTTAAGATTTCCTATCATTTGAATATTATTTTTGTTTTTGTTGTCATTAGTGCCCCTCTTGTCCTTAATATCTCTCTTTAGTTTAGATGCTATAATTCATATAAAATGTATCCTCCTCCCTATAATGTCCATTCCATTATCCCTCTCCCACCACTGTACTCAGGGAGAGCTTCAAACTCATTTAACCTACCTTCCTGCCTACTCTGTGCTTGCACTTAAACTAAATGTTGTTGAAAAACAACACTCCAACATGTTGATTTGTTTCACTTAAATTTATGACAGTATATCTCAGGTAAGTTTCAGGGTCCCTGACCATCTTATTCTACTTTTCTGTCAATTTCTTGTCCCGTTGTCCTCAAGAACTGTGTAATGTTTTTTTTTCTCCTCAAAATCTGTTTACTCATCCTCAACTAATTATCTCATTTTGTTTTTCATGGAAAGAAAAAATTAAAAATCATTACTTGATCTTGCTTCCATCAAATCAAATAACCCACTTGCATCTGCATTGCCATATTTTGCCTTGCAGCTGCATATGTCGTCTTGTTTTCTGCTAATTGTGTCTGAAAGGTTTCTGCTTATGCTGAATGAAGTGTTGCCCTGTTCAGATCCACCTCTCAAGATTAAAGTACTTATTCCCCAAGCCTGGAGCAACAACTTACCCCTCTCTTCCCAGACAAGATTGCTCTGGAGGGTTTTCCCAGAACCTGAGCGTCTGTAGGGTAGGCTGAGACCGCTGTTGTGGCTGCATCAATGTTCAACTCTTCCCTCAGTCTGGTCCTCTTTTCTTCAACCCTGCCCCCAGATTTGACCCCCAGGGCACTCCCAAATGAAGCTCTTGCAGACATCTATTTGTCTGAGTGTTTCATAGGGAATCTGGACTAACAGAAGTGGTACCTGGAGTGGTCTGAGGGTCTAAATCTAAAATAGGGTTTAACTGCCACCAGCCAGTTCCAGTAAAGCCTAGGGAGGACCCCATCCCTTGTGGGGTCTCTTGGTACACTGTGGTGCAATCATTAAACATCTTTATTTATGATGAGCTGGGACTGTATACCCATAGAAGGAAATGCACTGGTGAGGCAATATCTCAGATACCTTAGAAATTTGGGCAAGGTGGTAATTATAAGGATTATGGAATTTGATTGTTGTTGGGAGCAACTCATGTATTTCATAAATTAATGGCTAATTGTGGGAGCCAGAGGACCTCTTGGGAAATGCATGGAGAAACTCAATCTCCTGTAGCTATCAGGGATAAAAAAGCAGAGGAACCAGGACCTAATTATAAGAACAACAGAACACCCAAGAAAGTGTCATTCTCAGCCCTGGCAAGTCTCATGGCAAAGTTAGGGCTCTAGTTGGAACAAGTGGAGAGCTGAGACTTTGGACAGAGACATTTGGATGGATGTACTTGAAAACTGTAACCCAAGATTTTCATGAACCATTTACACTTGAAGCAGCACTTTATGCCTTCCTGATTCCCATAGGCTTGAAGATGATGAAGGACCTCTGCTTTGCAAAATGGTAAATGTCCCCACCCTCATTTTTAGGAGATAGCCAGACCTCACCTTCTGACTACCAGAAGAGTAACTGGGGTGAAATTACAGCATGAACTGGTTGGAGAGATGAAATGCCAACCCTGAAAAGTGTGGAAAGAAGCTGTTCCAGTGAAGAGCCAAAAGACCTAGCCAAAATGCACAGGAGTCTGGAGACATGTGTTGATAGGACTGGGTCCTGAGAGGACTGGAACCAAAGGACCAATATGAAACACTGGAGTGAGAAGAGTTTGTGGAACTCTTGTGGATATGGAAGTACTCTTTAATACTAAACATTTTAATTACCCAGCAAGGGCCCTGGATCTAACATGTTGCTACTTTGACTTTTGAAATTTTGAAGAAAGTACTGGCCCACTCAAAGTATGATAGAAACGCCGGAAGTGCTACAGAAAATGGCAGAAAAAGGCTCAAAATGCTTAAATAAGTAAGGGTGGATATCTCTTTCCCAATGGGTGTGTTCATAGGGCGAGTCCAGGGTCTGCCAGCTTTGCAAGGAATGCTTTAGTAGGAGTGGCCCATGCATCACCAAGAAGGTAAGTGGTGGGTGCCTTCTACAAGCCAAGACTGTAAGGGAGGCCCAGTGATAGCAAAGAGAATGACAAGACCTCAAAAAGTAGAGGTGAAGTGACAGCTAGTCATCTGAGGCAAGGAGGGCTCCCTGAAAATAGATTTTAGGATGGAAAATTTAGGGTAGAAGGTTTGTTTTTATGCTCATTATTGCTCTACTACTATATTATAAGCTATTTGAGGGCAGAGAATTGCTTGACTCCTTCACTTGTATATCTTTAATACTGAAAATATTGCTGGACTCATAAAAGCTTCCAACAAATATTTTGGAGAAGAGATTATTCTAAGAGGGTGGCTGGGGTGGGGGGCTATCGACAGCACCAGTGATAGGGTCTTGTGAGATTGTTAGCCACTCTACTTTGTAACTTCCATATGTTTTTAACAGTTTGGCAAAACAAAACAAAACAAAAACAAAAACAAACAAAAAAACAAACAATATTGGACCTTTAAAAATTGGAAACAGACTTATAAATTATAACCTTTAATAAGACATCTGTTATAATGTTAACTTGTGAAACATTTACTTAAATTAAGTTTTATGTAAGCTCTTTATTGAGAGGCATAGCGCTGGTCAAACCCAGCCATCAGAAGATACTTTGTGACATGGAAAGATAGTAGTGATGATAATTTTTGTTCTAATTACTAAAAGGAAGTCTTGAAAATTAGGAGAGAAAATGTTGAGGTATCTGGATAAATTTCCTGGTGAAAAAGGAGAGGGAAATTTAAACCAGTATTTCCCAAACTGTATTTCCTGAAAGCATGCATTTTGTGATTGGTGAATCCATATTCTGTGTTCAATGTGTTTATAATTCTAAGTTTGGGAAACACCACCCTAGGTTTTGTATGTTGGGTATAAGGTAAAAGAGCACATATTAACTATCTGATCTTCAGAAAAGATGGTAGCTATTTGTATTTCCAAAGGGTAGCATGGTTTTTCATGACCCATGATTTGTTAAAGATTTAGGGAAAGGAAACGTAAGACTATGATTAAGAAGAACTGAGACTAAAGTCAGCTAATTGAACCTAGATTTTTTAGATTTCTTTATATCTTGTTTCATATAATTTTTAATATATATATTTTCATATATTTTCCAGGTTCTGTTCTAGGCATTGTAGAAGATACAGAGATGAAGTTTTATATGGTTTTTCCTCTGAAGGATATTCATTTTAATAAGTGGTTAGTAGTAGTCTGATATTTGTGTTGAAATCATCAAGAAAAGCATCATTTATAACATCTGTTAGAATATTGTGATCAGGTAATCACACCTACACAAAAAGTCATTTGGGCAATAGTAATCAGTAGTTCTGATGCTACTGCCCCTTTGATATCCGTTTTCTGAAACTTGACAGAGCACTTAAGACAAAAATAGTATTGTTTATAATCTTCATTCATGTCTTTAAAATGATCATGAATATTATTTAGGCCCTTATAGCAAGGCAAAACAATAAATAAAAAATCACCAAGTGATAGAATTTGCTTTCAACAAGCTCAATTTCCTTCTTTGGTACTGCTTTGCCGCCCCACACACCCCATATATATACATGGCTCCCTCCCTTCACTGCTTGACCACTTGCTCAAGTAATTTATTTCCATCATAGTATGCATTATAGAAAACAGTGTAAAATGTTACCTATTCTTGGAGATTTTCATTTTTAATGAATTAATGTTTTAAAGAGAATGGTGGAATTTTTATATAAATCAATGGATGAGGAAGATAAATGGGGAGAGCACTAAGGATTGTATTCACAACCTAAAGTCATATTGTGTAAGAACTTTCTTTGATGTGTAAGTCAATTCCACCCCTCATGGCAAGCATTCTGTGTTCACATTGAATTGATTCTCATTCACTTGAGTCTTGGGATTGAGTGGATTTTGCTGTGGGCCCTGCCTCATAAAACAGGGATTCAACTTAAATTGCTCAGAGTAGAAAATTTTATAGGGTAGTGCTGCAGAAAACTAAGCAACTAGTAGCTAGGCAACCAGGAACAATTGTAAGAAAAGAAAATTTAGAAAAGGCCAAGCAGATATTATCTATATAATATTTGGTATTAAGAGATTTAAAAGTATTATCCTTTGTTTGTTAGTAAAACTTGCTTGTGATACTCAGTGTCTCTCACGTACACCTTTATATGAAATTTATTTTATCAGATTATCTTCCATCAGACTGATTGCCTAGGGCTTTTTTCCAGAATTCACTTAGCTGCTTGGTTCAGGCTACCCTGATAAGAACTGTAAATTATTATATTGTAAGCATTGTCAACCTAAGAGTGAAGCATTGGGCTTGATGGGACCATTAAGCATCTGCCACTGCCTCTTGGTAGACAATACAATTCAGCCCCTAGGGATAACACTTGGCCAGAGGCTGACAGCATATCCAGTACCCTGCTCATTGCAAGTCAACTGCATCAGCCAAGTTAGGGAGAAGGAGGTCCAGGGTGCTTAGAATCCAATACACTACGGAGACAATTTGCCTGAAAACAAGACATCCTACCTTTTAAGGCCACAGGAGCTGTATTCTAGTGTTTTATTGGGGGCACTTTCATTTACCAGTGTCATTAAACTAGTTCAAACTGGGGAGATGACACTATTAGGGCATCATCAAATTCCTCTGAAAAGACAAATGGAGCTAGATATTTGAAATAATCAAACATTATTCTAATATCCTTGCTTTGTAATGTGGTTTGATTCTTTCCTTTCATTACAACCCCCTTTCCTCTACTTCTTTATTCAACAACACCAGCATCTGATAGCTCCCTTGCTTTCCAGCATGTGAGTCAGGGACCCAAGGAGAAACTTGAGCTCCAAGATGCAAAATTTTCAGCCAAGTTCTCATGTTGACCCATCTAGAGTCAAGTGCTCACCTCTAAATTAATGGCTATGACGAGAACAGGAGGTCACAGAATGTAGGTAAGCTTGCTCAAGAATCATAAATGTATGTGTGTGAACAGAATTCCCACAGGTGAATGTGAAGGAGGTAAAATAACTGTTATCCACTGTGCCTTGGCACTTCACCATATTCTTTAGATAAAGATGGGTCATCTCATTTTATTCTCTTTAAAAAGAGTAATAGCTGGGATATGTTATGTAAAGGATGTAAAAGCCTTACATGGAAATTCATTTTCATTCCCCACATCAAGTTTACAGTGACTCTTTCTCTGGAAAGAAAGATTGCCCATTTCATCGATGATAGTAATTCATAGTGAGTAGCAATTGTAGCAAACAGAGCAACCAAAGAAACACACATTGAGGCTACAGAAAGATGCAAGCCATACAAATTCACTTCTGCATTAGCAAACAAGTTTTGTCCTGCCTACAGTTAATGATAAGGTTTCTATTTCAGAGAAGACTGAACCCCAAGGGAGAAAACCAGTATGTATAAACACAGACCATCCATGTAGTTTAGATATTAGCCTATGATTTAACATTTTACTCTACTTTAGGCAAGAGGAACTGGAAGTTGTTGTAGAAACCTTCAGTGCATTCCTTATGGCTCATTTTGTGTAAGTAGGCATAGAAACTATATATGGGTCTCAAAAGGGTGTGGGTTAATCTCTTCCTGAATCTTTATTTTGCAATATTCATATTGTCACAGTGTAAGGAACCCACTCTAGGTACTGTTATATATTGATGCTTAAACTAATTGAATCAGACTGAATATAAAGCCCAGAGTGACTGTAAATGAAATGGTGCCATTTGTGTAAATTGAGGGACAATGCTGTCCTCCAGAACTATGGCTTAAAGTTTATTTTTATCTAAGAATGCTGTGGTCTGGACTAAATTATACAACTTTCCTATTTGGTTGTGGAGAGTGACCAGAGAAAGTTTGCACACAGAGGAGTGATTTTTGGATAAGGTTTAGAGGGAATGTCTCTCTACCACAACCATGTAGAGCATTGTGATTTCAATTATGTAATGATGAGTATATAATCTCAAACAAAGATAATTACACATGGTAAAGTTTTCTTTAAACCTCTGTACTTTGGCTTTGCTAAAATGGGGTAGCATGTAAAAGCCACTCGAGTATATTGAGGACAAATAACAATTTGCCTGTGCTTTCATCTATATATTTCTTCAGAGTGTGGTCAGTTGGCAAAACAGATGTACAAGTCTAAGAGCACATGCTAATATAAATACAGCACTCCAACATGGAAGGGTGACCACTTGCCTAGAGTAGAGGATAAATGTTATGTTTGAAGGAAAGCCAAATGTTTCTTACATAAATCTAGGAACAAATGTCCAGCTTCCACTCAAGTCATCAATATTCAAATAACGCCACTTCATCTACTCTCTTTGGCCTAAAATGCTTTTCCCACTGTTCACTTAGCTCTTCACCAAGACAAACCTATTTGTCATCCTTCTGAGCACTGAAACATATGAAGACACTTATGTAACATCAACAACAGAACAATAGCCATGTGTGTGTGTCAAGGAGGAACAAACAATTAGAAGTTTTGTTTTTCTCTCTCTTTGTTCAACTAGGGTAGGCACAGATTAACAGAATTAATCACACCAATCTTAACCTTAATTCCATCTCATTCTTTTTCATCCTGCAAACTTTATGTTAATTTCCCCCACAGTGCCCGTCTTTGCTTTTATTACCAAAGCAAAGGCTATCTTATTCAAAGCTTTTGTGTTGTATTTTGGTCCCTATGACTCTGCATCATATCTACTTTAAGAAAATATAGCTAATAATGGGCCAACTCTCAGTCCCTTATGTTCCTGAAGATATGATATCTTTTGTGTACCAAACTATCTACTCCTTCAAAGTTAGATGCAGATTTTTTCCCCACCGACATCTGAAGTCCAGTTGTTGGTCTTTTTGAGATCTTACAGCCACATATTTTCCCCTTATTCATCCACTCTTTAAAAGGAATGTCTTGGAGACAGTCTTTTCTGTCTTTCCTCCCTATTCCTTCCCTCTCACACACTAAATACTGTAGAAACTCTAGAAAGCATCTATGTCACCTTTCTTTTTACCTTGGTTTTTCTAGTGGCATTATTTGAGATTCGGTGTGACCCATCAGAGATGGCTATTTTTTTTCTTTTCTTTTTTCTTTTTACTTTTTCTTTTTTCTTTTTCTTTTTTTTGAGATGGAAGCAGAGGGAGAAAGAGAGAGTATCTTAAGCAGGCTCCATGTCCAGAGTGGAGCCTGATGTGGGGCTTGTTCTCACAACCCTGAGACCATGACATGAGCCAAACTCAAGAGTTGGATGCTTAACCGACTGAGCCACTCAGGCACCGAGATTGCTACTCTTGGTTTTATTTCATTATCCTTTTAAAACAAAATAACATACATTCTCAATCTACATTGTTATTGTGAATTTTTGCCACAAGAGCACACAGACGTTCATCCGAGAGCTTCGTATTTCATTCCCCAAAATATTTTCTTAAACATTTTATTTTTAATTTTTTAAAAATATTTTATTTACTTTAGAGAGAGAGAAAGAGAGAACAAGCAGAGGGGAGGGGCAGAGTGAGAGGGAGAGAGAATCTCAAGCAGACTCCACACTGAGTGTGGAGCCCAATGAGGGGGTCAATCTCATGAGCCTGAGATCACTACTTAAGCTGAAACCAAGGGTCCAACATTCAACTGATGGATCACCCAGATGCCCCTTTATTAAAAATGTTAGACTTTTGGGAGCCTGGGTGGCTCAGTGGGTTTAATCCGCTGCCTTCAGCTCAGGTCATGATCCCGGCGTCCTGGGATCGAGCCCCACATCGGGCTCTCTGCTCAGCAGGGAGCCTGCTTCCTCCCTTCTCTCTCTGCCTGCCTCTCTGCCTACTTGTGATCTGTCTGTCAAATAAATAAATAAAATCTTTAAAAAAAAAAAATGTTAGACTTTTAAGTGCTTATGATCTTTATGTAAAGGACTACTTCAGGTTAAAATAATTTAGACCAGAGGGTATCTTTGAAAGATACAGAGTATCTTGAAAGATATCTTTGAAAGATACAGAGTATCTTGAAAGATACAAAGATTCTACCTAGTGCCAAGGGAAACTATAATACTGCACATGCATATTCTGTAGTTACTTTATAAATCAAAGTGTAAAATGCCTAAATTGTAGCTTTTTTTTTTTTTTTTTTTTGACTCTAGGTTTTTCCCTTAAAACACATTTGATTTTCTTTTTCTTAGATTGGCACTCTGGCAGAATCTTGCATTAGAAACAGTGATCTCTATGGAGATATAGATTATAGTTCATGTTAAAATATGTTTGCTGTTGACATCCTTTTGGCTTAAACTGGTGACACATTTAGTGGAAGTTAAGTGTTCTAGAAGTTGTTTAAAATGATTTTGACAAGAAAAAAATGGTGCCATAAATATTATAACAAATAAATAATTTTTTTTCAAATATTAATATGTCTTAGCTCTTGACTACGGAAGTAGAAGAATGTGGTTTCAGAATGCTGGTTGTTAAGTCTCTTATAATGGCTGGACCACTCTGAAGATTTAAATCAGGATGAGACTAGCACAGAGTTTGTAATATGTCCCATGAAATCTAAAGACTATTTTGATGATGTGGAAGATCCCTGAAAGAAAAAGATTAGTGTTAGAAACCTCCAGAGAAGTTTGATTTTTCAAAATAAGGATTTTTGTTTGCTTGCTAAAGTTTAGTCTTGGACCTCCTGAGTATTCCTTTCCCTTACCTAAAATTTCTGGTCTGAGAGGGAGACTTCCACAAATGTCCCATCTCAAGGATATCTGTGAACAAGCACTGTTCCATGACTAGCTAACTGTAGAGAAACCACTTTCAAGAATGTTCTAACACTAATGAACCCATACTAAATAAATATGAAGCTTCTTTTCCATGAATGTCCTTCAGTTATCATTAGATGCTTCAAGTTTTAGAAGGGTTTTGGGGAAACTATATAATGATTAAATTTTCTTTCTGTAAAGTTTTAAATTCGTATCTTCCACCATCATAAATTAAGCTACTTTAATCTTTGTCTCTGGTTCATCTAAATAAAATGGACATTTGGAAGGCAATGATTTTCCTGCTCGAATGGGTGTAGCATGATTATTTGACCAGTACTGTAGAGAGAATTCAAGTATCAGATAGAATAGTCTCTAGGTTATCATCAAAACCTGATATCCTGTTATTATATAATTGAGGCCACAAGGTTGTCAATATCAAACACATTCATTGCTTCCTTAAATCTGCAACCTGAAACCAAAGCCAGAATTTTAAGTCACAAAGACATCACTGATAGCACGTGGGAAATTTTCAAAGCTGTGCCAGGGGATTTAAGGAGCATTGCTTCCATTAATCTTGCTGAAAGTCTCATGACTAAATCCCTATGCATTGCTTTTAAGATTTGCTCAAAAATGTCTCGGCATACAAAGTATGGACAAGTTATTCATTACAGCTTTTACTTTACAGCATTCTGAAACTATTTCTAAGTAATTTAGCACTGACTTTCCTCTCCTATAAAAGATCATAAAATACTTTTTGCTTAAATGAAAGATTTGCTTTTTGATAACATGAACTTTTATGAAGAGTGAAAACTAGTTTTTACGCAGAGCTTGACTGGAAGGAAAACAAGTAGTAAAGTTAAAAGAAACTATAGCAGGTCTATTGATGTTTTTTTTTAATAAAAAAAAAGATACAAGCTTAGAATTTCTTACTGCTTAAAATATCTATCTATCTATCTCAGTGTATATTATATATAATTAATTTTATTAATTACTTGTAATTATATTAATCACATAGATAAATAATTACATATATTATATATACAAAATCTCAATCTCGATCTCTTCCTATAATTACCAGGTAGTTCATAGTCTAGTTGAGGATATAGAAACATAAAGCACAATAGAGAAATGTAACAAAGAATAAGAAACTTGAGAAAAAAAAGATTTGAGACATAGAGTCATCTGAGGTTTTTGGATAATACTGCTAGTTGGGTAGTGTAGGACATAAAGCTTTAAAGTTTTAAAGTCAGATTTAGAGGGCTTTTTCAATGCAGCAATAACTCACACTTCATTTTGTAGGGATGATATGGTCAAGATATGATTAATAACATCATAGAGATATTATTAGGAGAGACAATTTAGGAGATTTCATGACTGAAAGATTGGCATGAGTAGACAAGGAAGGCAGACAGGTGAGTAAGGAGGCTGTTTCCAAGAGCAAATAGAGATAATATAAATCTCAACAAAGGAACTGCCACTGAAATGCAGAAAAAGGAACAGACTGAAGGCACTGATGGGGTGTGCATTAGGGAGAAAGGAGTCAATAATGACTGAGGTTTTTAGCATACAGGGTGAAGATGAAGATATGGTAGAAAATAGGAAAGGCAACCCAAAGTTGAGGCAGAAGATAATAATTTCTGTTTTGGTTATGAAAAGCTACAATTCTCTGAGGTTTCTGAATATTTGCTGAGTGAGTTTTGGGGCTGTAGACACTGGTTTTGAGACATTAATTCATAAATTGTAGTGCTGATGAGCTTATCTGGAGAAATAAAGAAGAAAAAAGAGTAATGGAAAGGAGATTAATGGGAGCATCTTGGTGGTCGTTGAAGTTAAGAAAGTGGTCAGGAAAGGAGGTGGAGCAAAGTGGCTAGAGAGAAGAAGAGGGCCAGGAAAGCTATTATTATGAAAGCTATGGAGGAATATCGTCAGGGGCCCATGGGGCAACATAGTTGAGGAGGATGAAGCCATTAGTCTTGTTAACTATGAAGTCATTGGTTTACTTACAGACAGCATTTCCAGTAGAGTGGTCAGGACCAGACCAGTAAGGATGTGATCACCAAAATCAATAATGAGAGATAAAAACAGGTGGAAGGAGGTGGTATAGACTTATCCTTCATAGATGTTTGGAAATAGAACCAAGGAGACACATGAAGCAGTACCTTGAAAAAACACAGATGGAGAGAGAGAGAGATTCTGTGGTAAGGAAGAGAGACCTGAAAGTTTTTGAAGGTATGCAGGGAATGCTGTGGAGGTAGAAAACCCTTAGGCAAAGGAGAACTTTGATACTTCCATTGTCTCAGTCTTTAAAAGTTAATAAGTTCTCTCTCTTTCTCTATGTCAATATGATGTCACACACAGGATGATTTAGATCATAAGAACTGTTCAGGGAGCTACCCATATCAGTTAGGATAGGCTAATTACTGCTGCAGAAACAACCCAATGCCCCCCAAATTGGTGTTTTAATAAAATAAAGTTTATTTCTTTGTTCTGATTTATGCTATTTTTGGAATGGCAGGGTCATTCATAACATTTATACAGGGACCCAATGTGGCAGGGGCTCTATCTTGGAACTCATAAGAGAACTCATAATCACCACTGGGGGAGAAAAGGAGATATCTCACACAAAGTCTGAATCTCTCACGCTAGGTTCTTAATACTTTCTCAGAAACGAACCATGAGAGACTGTGGACTCTGAGAAACAAAATGAGGGTTTTGGAGGGGTGGGGGGTTGGAAGGGCCTGGTGGTGGGTATTAAGGAAGGCACGTATTGCATGGAGCACTGGGTGTGGTGCATAAACAATGAATCTTGGAACACTGAAAAAATAAAATTAACAAAAAACTTTCTCAGAGAAGTGACATATGTTACTTCTGCTCACGTTTCATTGGTCAAGCTAGTCACATAGCCAGCTGACTTCAAGTGGTCAGGGAAGGGCAACTCTGCCAGGTGCTAGGAAGGAGAACCAGAAATTTTGTGAACATTTGTAATGATTACAACACTGCCTTACAAGCTTAAAAAGGAACTGTGGGATTTAGAGGAACTGGATGAGGGAGCAAAATGGGTTGAATTAATTACATTATCCAATGCTATTATGCTTCTTGAAATGCATATAATATTGAAATCATCTCATAGGAACACCTGTGAAATGGAGTTCTTCATAATTGTTTCTGAATGCTTCTAATAAAATGAGACAATTAGCCTTCTCTAATGTATTAGTTATGATTAGTTTCATCTGCATATGACAGGAAAATATATAACAGTGGTTGCAATAAGATGCAATTATTTTTCTCTTAGGTAAATGTCTGAATAAGAGTTTCCAGGTCCTCCATGACCATCAAGGACTAGGGTTCTTCTACATACCTTCTGGATCATCTTCAATGTTTGACTTCCATTTTGTGGTCCAAGTTGCCTGTTTCATCCAGCTTAACCCATCTCATTTCTATGCCAGCTGCTTGGCTCCTCCCTAAAAGTTTCACTACCACTTCTAGATATATTGCATTGGCCAGAACTTAGATACCCACAATGAAGGCTAGTCTATGTGGTCTTTATTCTGGGGACCCATGTGCTTGATTAACAGTTTGGGTCTCCATTTCTGAGTGAGAAGAGGAGAATTGGTACCACGTGACTATCCATTTTACGTACTTTGCCATGCCTGTGTGGAGGATCTTCCCTTTTGTTTTGGGGTTTCCTCCTATTTTTAGCCATGCTAAGAATAGCTAAAATTCTTAGGAATCAGGAACTCCTTGCTCCACATCAAAAATGACTCCCATGGAATACATATATATTTTGGAATCTCTTCTCTAGCCTCTTACTGAGAATGGAATATCACTCTGAAAAGAAATGACATCAATATTGGTTTTGGTGCATTTATACCCATTTCCTAGCTTTACTGAACTCACAGCTCTTGGTGGGAAGTGACAGCAGGCTTGAGAAGGTTGGTCCAGAACTTTCAGTTGACTATGAGTTTAACTAATAATGTTCTGTGCAGAACTGGGCTCCACGTGGAGTTCTTGCTATAGAATTCCAATGAGATAGTGCATATTGGAGAGTGATAGAGATTCTTTTCCTTTTTGCTTTACTCCCATTGTGGGAGCTGTGAGATGGAACAGTTTACTACCAAAAGAGAGAAGAGATTAAGTGCTGTGGAACTTCAAAAGCAGGCAAGTTGGCAGCTGCACTTGACCCACTGTTAGACCTGGCACAGGTTTCAGGAAACAGTAGAGATCTTTTGCTTCGTACTTTTGTTTTTCATTTGTTCCTAGTTAGGGCCTCTCCACTTCATACACCAGATGTTGAACTTACATTATTATTGTGTTGGTAGTAGTAACACAAATTTGAATTGTAGGAGAATGCATTATTCAAGTGGCAGATGAGATAATCCTTGCCAAAGATGCATGAATTAAACATGCAGTAGCCCAGGGCCTGATGGAGCTCTGAATCAGGGAAAGTAAGAGGGTGGTTGGAAAACTGGTGGTGGAGATTTCTGAGAATCTAGGATCCACCTTCTGCTGATGATTTGCACTTTAAGATAGAGTAATGATGGAGAACAGGAAGCAACATTCAATACTGAGGATTTTACTTTTAATTAGGCATTGGATTGTAACCTGATTTAAGTCATAAGAGAGTAAAAGATGCTTGTAAGTCAATGCTAACAGGACAAAAAGCAGAAGTGAACACTGCCCTTATTTCCAAATTCACATTTCAGTTCACTTCATCTTTAAATCTCATATGATATTATAAATCCTTTTTGCCTATTAAGTAAAATTTATTTTCCTCTGAAGTTTGTTCAGATTTTTACTTTATGGATTATATGATGAAATTCAGTATTGATTATTTTATTTTTATATTCCTGACCAACTCAAATCCTTTTTATAATTGCATAACCTTCCCATATCAACAGCTGTATCTGGATGTTTAATAGCCCTCGTTTCGGACAAACAAAAACAAATTAAGAAAAGATATTACAACAACTTCACCCTAGACCTCATACACTTTTATTTTTAAGACATCTTAAAAAATATTATGTGACACTATCTATATGACAAAGAAACATTTGAAAATACATGCTTGTGATGGGATGTCAAACCATCGTCTAAAGCTCAAGAGTGTAGAGACTTAACATATTTATTTATCCACAGCTTGATGCTGGTTTTATTTTAAGTAGATGTGCATTAATAAAAGATAGCTATTGTTTATGCCAAATCATATCTTTTTCCTTTATACAGTAGAGAAGCAAAGCAATCTATTATTTTGGGTATTTGTTAGTAGAGAGAAAACAGATCAGTCATATTATCATATCACTTCGTAAGAAGAATCTTGACAAGAAATTTTGCACCAAAATTGATAGTACACTGTGGATAGTAGATTATAATCTCCAGTGAAGGAAATATGAATAAAAGGCAAGCAATATGAAATGATATCAAGCACCATATTCTGCATCCACATTTTCAGCCCTCCACTTTAGGAATGGAAGTGATTTAGGTACATGTACCTGTTAGAAACAGGATGGCATAGCAGATCACTCAACTGACCCTGAAAGGAAATATTAGCAAGTAGATAGACTATAGATGAAAACGTTTATTCAGTTATGAGAGCAAAATATGACTTATATTGTGCTCTCCATATGTGTTTGTCTATGTACGTGAGTTTAAATAGTGTGAACGGCATTTTAATACATGTCAAAGTAAGCTAAAGATACTAAAATTTCAAAAAGGGTCCTGAACAGTAAGATGTAGTTACTTTGCTATCAACATTTCCATGCAGATTTTGTATGAGCAGGAGGAATTACTGGTTCTTAATAAGAATGAACTAAATCTCTTCCCTCCTTTGCTCTCTCTTTTGAATTAATTAGTTTTGGCTTGCCAGAATCACTGTGCAGCCCATAAAGAATGGAAGGGCTTGGCATGTACCATGTTTTCTCCACTGCATTAATTGAACTGTAAATGAGATTTTGGTCAATAAAATAAAACATGCTGCCCAGAGCACACAAAGAAAAGCACAAGAGAGATTCAAGTGCTTAGTAATGTGAGGAATGAACATAACATTAGGCTTCTGCCATAAATCAATTCAAATAAAGTGTAGGGTGTACTCCTTGTTGATCTATTCCCATAAGCCATTTTACAAATTCTTAGGCAGACAAAAGAAAACAAAGTTTTAAGAATTTGATGTGCTTTTCTTCCCCCAGACATAGTTGGTATTCTCTAACACTGCTCTTGGCATAGTTCATCATGATTTCAATATCCATGTAGATTATCCCTTCAATACCCTAGACTCTTAATTATTTGACCTTCTCTCCTCCTACGATTTTGACCAACAACTTTCTTCCAGCTCTTGCACTCATGATCACACCTTGTGTCCTAGCATTCCCAGTACATGTGACTCCGTAATTCTCATTTTAAGAATTCTGTATTCAAACTACCACCTCTTATTTTCCCAGCTTACTTCCCCTGGTGCCCTTATTTCAACAATCTCTCTCTCTCTTTTTTCCTTATTGGTGCTTAAAAAACAGTGATTTTCAGCTCTGTTCATGTCCTTGTTCATTTCTTTCCAGCTTAAATTTCATTGCCAGTCATAATCACTCCTTTGTGTGTACATTTGATGCCCTTGGCCTCTCTCATTTCCTCATAGTCCTCAATGCTGGTTAAATCCCATTCTGCTAACTCTGTGGCAGTACCAGTCATAGCTCAATGTATCTGGAGGAAAACACTCACCATGGTAGGTTAATCCCACTTGAATTCTTGATCGTAGGCACAGAAGGAATCATAAATGCAGAAATCACCTGGTATGCCCCTTGCCCACTTCATCTTTCTTTTTCCTAGGCAACTGCTTCATACCTCCCCATCCTCTTGAACCCAGAACACTCTTCCCTGTCCTCCATCCCAACTGATAATCTTTCTTATTTCACCAAGAAAATAGTACTTCATGAACACTCTACCTCCTTCCTCTGAAACTTCCTGAATTCCTGTCCTTCTGTTTTTCTCCCAAACACTTTCATCTTCTAATGTATGTGTATGTGCACATACATTATCTATCCTCTACCTTCTATCTCTCTATCTATCATCTATTTATATTTGTTCTGGTTCCTTCATTACAACTCAGCAAGTTCCATAAGAGTTCAGATTTTTCTTTTTAGTGTATTTGTTTTCACTGCTCTATCCCCGGGAGCTGGAGCAATATTTGCTATATAGCAGGTACTCAATAATATATGTTTAATTAACTAATTAATTCAGTGTGAACAATAATTTGTATATGATAGTAGGAAAAAATGATACTTTCAATAACCCTTTTGGAAAAAATTGAGTTTGCAATGTGAATCTAGGTCAATGGCATCCAAAGGCAGAGATCCATGTTAAAATTTTAGGATCACCTTGTTGCTGAAGGCAAAGAATAACTTCTGGGTTGTCCATATCTCTGTAAAAAGAAACTCCTGTGCTCTCTTGATGTTTGTTTCTGTGCTGCTTTTTATTCTTGTCCTGGAACAATTTTTTAAAGAAGTGTTTCTGGCCAGAAACATACTAACAAATAACATCTCTTTAATTGAAACTTCTTGCCTTTACTGAGGAGGAATTAAATGCCCAGGCTCAGGTTGGTTGGTTACCCTGGGACCAGGATCTAGGACCCTTTCCTGTTTATTTTTAACTTCTCTGATCGTAACTGTTAACCTCCATCAAATTTAAGGAAAATTTAGACCCATTTACTGGGGAACTCTAAAGGCAAACACAGAAAATCATTCTCAGGGAAGCAATTAGGTGATAATGGCACGTCCCCATTTGGGTGATGGCAGGGACAACATCTTTCTGGTATACCAAATCAGTGGTCAGCTGTAACAGATTAAGACTTTTTATTATACAAATGAAACAAAACTTATGAAAAGCGTGACTATTTTTTCTTAAATCATCTACCTTGCTGTGACACTCACCTTATAATTTGCTCTTCTCTTATTCACAAAATTTTCACTAGTCCTGTTGTTCTCTTCCTCATCCTCGCTCTGGACTGCTTGTGTTTGTGCACATTAACTCAGAGTCAGCCTCTTGTTGTCTGGAGCTGTCTTTTTTTCTACTCATCTTGAAAGGTCTTGATGCCGGAGGCATTGTTTGCTGGAGGGTTTTGTAAATCTCAGGCTTGCTTTCAGAGGTATAAAACAATGTTCTCTTGGATATTTATTTCTTCCAAATGGCATTATTCCTCGTATTGACACATACTAATGAAAGAATCTGCAATATTTAGATTCATTATCTCCATACTAGAAAAATGAAGAAATTCTTTCTAAAAGTCTTTCAGTGCTCAGATGTCACTTGATTGCCAACTGTTTCATTCTGTCTCCCTTCAGCTCCTAGAGCTGTTGAATGCTGTAACATGTCTCCGCCTTTATGCTAAGAAGAATTCTCCCATCCCTGCTTCTACTGAGCTCTATACTCTCTCTCATCCTTCCTTCTCTGTTATATTTGATTTGGGACACTCATCTTTGCAACTTAAATTGCTAGCAGCATAGGCTTTCCAGAGGCCCAAATCCTCTGTAGTACCAATCAATTTATGGGAGAGCTCATGAGAGCCTGCCACCTTGTAAAACTAGCTGTGTGTGTATGTGTGTGTTTGTACACGTGTGCACGCGCGTGCGTGTGCAAGGTAAAAAAAAAAAAAAGCCACACAGTTTCAGAAATATCAACCTCAAAACTTTCATTAAAACAATTCCCCAAGATTATTTAATCCAACCCACGTCTCGCTTCAGCATCCTCATGCTCAGGATAGCCTTTTCCTTCTTGAGTCTTACCCATAGGGTTCTCACCACCCCAGTGCTTCCTGCTAGCTCTTTCATATGGGCCTTCTGGCTAAGAAGTACTTTGCCTCTCTGCTTTCTTCACTTTTTACATTTAAACCTGCAGATTTTTAAGTTCATCTCGCCATGAAGACTTTTCCATCTTCTAAGGGGACAATTAGCTAATTTGTCACCAAACAACTTATTTGTGCTAATAAAAGAAAGCCCCAGAAGACGGATTCTTGCACCCAGGGCGCTAAAGCCCTACTTGAGTAACAAGTGCACGTTCCTGGAAATCTTTTAGCCATAGTGCGCTACTTTAGTTGTCAAAACTATAGATGTAACTAATAGTAAAAATAATAAATTTTCATATATATTGAGCATTTCTTAACTGCCCAACTCTCTGTTAAATGCTTTGTGTCCTTTTTCCTATCCTTCAAAATTACTCTGGAGGGAAAACAATTGTTCTAAACCTAATTTTACTAATGAAAACTGAGATTAAGGCGATTAAGCAACTTGCCTAAGGTCACACAGCAAGTTTGACATAACATATCTTTTAATCCCCACAATTATGCACTTGGCTGATGTAGAGAATTTAAATAATTTGGCATGTATCACAAGACCAGTGTGTAACAGATTCAGCACTCAGAGTCTCTCTTCTGACTGAAGATCCTTTGGATTCTTCTACAAGATCTATATTTTTATTACATCATCCTAACCTTGTAGAAAGCAGTAGGCCCTTTGAAAGATGAGAAGGTGGTATCATTATCTAATGTCACAATAACGCTGTGTAACCCTCAACCACAACACTTCAGCGACATGCACAATAAATGTTGATTTGGCTCATGAGTCTTGAGGGGTTTGGTTGATCTGGGCTGGGTTCGCTCACTTGTCCACAGTCAGCTGTGGGTCATCTAAGCAGCTCTGCTCATCCTGCCTAGGCTAGCTCATGTGTCTGGAGGTTGGCCGGCTGTTAGCAGATCTAAATAATCTCATCTGGAATGCCTGTACTGGCTCTCATTATCCAGTAGGCCTGGAAATATTCCCATGAAAACCTTAGTAGAACAAGGAGCAGAAAAGTCCAGTCATACAAGCACTTTTCAACCTTCTGCTTATATTACATTTGGTAAAATCTGTTAGCCAAACCAACTCAGGTGGCTAAATCCAGAGTCAGAGTGGGAGAGCCCTGAAAAGTTTATGGTGAAGGTCATACGTACCTAGAAGGGAGAACGCTTGGGTCATTTTTTAAGAACTAACACAAAGGTCTAACAAAGTTTTAGCAGAAACAGAAAAGGAACTCAGGAGTTCTCTGAGGCTTTCTCCTCAAATAATTTACACTCTAAAAAAAAGTAACATTTTCTTTGCCATTTTGTCACAGCTTAATGTATTTCACATATATTGCCTAGTACATTCAAGCTCTAGGAGCCAACATTTACTAAAAATTGAACGTGTGATCTTTGGTGACATAAATGCATTTGTGCTCTTAATTATGGACCATAAAATACACATCAAATTTGAATAGTACCAAAGCAATGCTGCCTGAATTTATAATTCTCTTTCAGATAGAGTGTTGGCCCAACTCACTGTCTAGTGATTTCATGGTTTAGAAGTTTGTTTTCTCGAATTTGATGCAGCTGTTCTCTCTGAATGAAGGTCCATAGGGAAAGGTGGATAAATACAGAAAGCTTCTGAAAGCCATCCCAGATCCCTCAAAGTCAGCCCTCTGCTTAATGTCTGGGTCAGAAGTATAACAAAGTTAGTCTTGGTAATTGTTCATGAGTTTTCAGAGACTCATTATCAACACTCACAACCTGGTTTCAGTCCAGTTGAGCTTTATGAGGCTAAATTCTAAGCAGAATCAAAATGCATGAGAATAAAAAGCTCAGCCTCAAGACTGATGCTTACAACCAGTGATAGGTAAGGTATTTGTAGGACCAATTAGCAGTGTTTTATTTCTTTGATTTAGCAAAACACAAAGACATTCAATACCAGTCAGTTTTTTCCCCCTTAATTTGCAGGCACGTAACAGTAAAGCAAGAACATATAAGTGAAGTGCTCTGAAGTTATATAAAATATCCAGCCCTGCTGTGCAAATCACTTGCACAAACCACTAGTTCTAAAAAGTTTTATTTCCTCACAATAATACCATGGATTATATTCCCATCTGTCACAACTGTTCTGCGTATCCTTGTTTCTATTTATTTCTTCTTCCCTCTATAGTTCTTCATGTCACTTGAGAGATAGTCTTCCAATGGACATTGTGTCAATATCTGAAAGGAGTCTAAGCTTCAAATATATGTGGGTGGTAGAGGGGGATCTGAGGAGTGGGGAGAGCAAGGCATCTTAGGAAGAAAAATTCACCTTTTTAATACCACCCACATTCACTATTTTCCATGTTTGGCCTCATAGGCCTCTCATTTCTATTGATTTAAAACAATATTAAGTAAAAAATGAATTTGATTACAATTTCTTAACATATGCTTTTCTCTTTTACCCATATTTTGGTTCACCACCACCATTTCTTTAGATTAGAATTATCAGAGGTAGGTCCAGAGCTAGAGCTAGAGAGGCAGAGACAGAGGGGACAGGAGTTCAGAAGCCCAGGGTTATTTGGGGGGAAGAAGCCACAGAAGTTAGTGATTTATCATAAATGAGGAGTCATGAAAAAAAGGAAGGAATCAGATATGCTTCCTCACTTTCTAAAATAAACAAAGGGAGCGACGCTTGGGTGGCTCAGACAGTTAAGTGCCTGCGTTCAGCTCAGGTCATGATCTCAGGGTCTGCTTCTCCCTCTCCCTCTACTGCTCCCCCTGCTTGTGTTGTCTCTCAAATAAATAAGTAAAATCTTAAAAAAGAAATAAAATAGACAAAGGGAATGATGGAAATATCACTTATGGAGTTACGAGAAAATATAGGAGGGGTGGGTTTTGAAGAGAATACCAAGTTTAAGATATTTTTGATTTAAAATAACTTTGGATCATTCAAATGGAAATGTGAAAAAGGGATATTAGATACTAATATATGAAGCCAGATGTAAGTGCTGAATCCTACAGTGGTATACCTACCTACCCAGCAATCCCTCATCTATATAGAAAGAAATTATTTTTAGTAATAATTCTGATATAAAACAGATAATAAAAATAACCAAAAAATACAAAAAAACTCATGTTATTGAGTGTTTGTATTCAGTAAAAATAATTAAACATTCTAGTGCACAAAAGGAAAAAGCAATGGAACAATGCTTCTTAATTACATTAATGCAATTTTTTGAAACAAAGGGGAATAAATTATATCTACCTATTGTTTTGTTACCATAATGGGTAATAATATTAGTTTTTGTTTTTGAGACTTCTGTAAGTTTATCAATGATCTTATGAAAATATGTGTTTTTATCACGTATTTTTCACTTGAGAATAGGATGGGGAAATTTATCAATGTATCTTCTTCCCTAAATGATTTATTCATTTTAATTTCACAAAGTTTCTTTCACATGAAGTAAAAGATAAACAAAGAAGACCTTAAACATAATGGTAAGTTTGGGACAGATTCATAAAAATCCCATTTCATAATAAATTCTAGAAATTACAATAATGTTTATGTCTTTGTTTTTTTCAAGACTAATTCCAGTAGTTTTTACATATTTCTGCAGTTGAAAAACTGCAAGCACAAATTAAAACGTCAAGTAGTCACATAGAATGACAACTGAAATAACTCAATTTCTGTTTCTTCATCTTTACAATTACTGTGCTATCATTGGGTATTTGGAATCTGTTATTAAAATCAAAAACATATAGTACCTTTGGATTCGGACAGTGTACATGAATTGAGCTCAAACTATACTTAACCTTTACTAAATTATTCTTGAAACTTATGTGTGTAGGTGAGTCCAAGTAAATCAGGGGCTGAGTGTATATCTAAGAGTTTCCACAGTTAATTTCCATTAGAATATTGTTTATTAAATAGTATGAAATTAAAATGTATTAGTTTGACGTTGATGCATGTATTATCAAAACTCAACAATAATCACAGCAATTTTTTAGAACTTAATCTATCAAGCTTCCCCCCCACCCCAAGTAGGAGTATTTCATCATTGATACTATTTAAAATTTCCAACAAATGGTGATAATAAATAACAGACTGACTTTTATTCCATTTTGATATTATTTTGAATTATCTACAGGTGATGCCTCTCTTTATTGCCTCTAGTGGTGCACTCTCTGCCACTCCAGTTTTGGTATGTCACTGGGTCACTAATATAAATTTGGGAATTAACAAACTTTGGATAGTATTTAATATCACGAGTGTCACTGAAAATTTTCAAGGATTTTTTGGTAAAAACAAAAGAAGCACAGGACAGAATCATGGGGATCTCCAAATAGCAAGATGGAGGAGGAGACCAGGAAAAAGTGACTGGGGAATTAAAAAAAAAAAAAAATCAAGAGAGAGTGGTATCACTGAAACAAATTAAATAGGGTATTTCAAGAATACCCTATTTAAGAATAGAAGTATTCAATATTGATATTCTATATCAAGAATAGAAGTGTTCATCTCTGTGAGATTCAGCTGAAATATCTAATAAAAGGGTTGTTGAAAAAGGAACCATAAGTTTACAACATGGAAGCAACTGGTAACCTTAGGATGAACAGTGTCATTAAAATATTGGAATTAAAATGGACTTAGTATAAATGAGTTGTAGAGTGTGGTTGGATACCTAGAATTCCCAGCGAATTAACAAAATGGAAAATGATGAAAAACAGATAACTCTTGTTCATTTACTGATGCTCACACAGGAAATCAACATATAAAATTTCATAGCTTTGTCACGCTGTAATGTCAATTAGAAAATAAAATGAAAAAGTCTAATAACAACTACCTAATTAACTACCTGAGTATGAACCTAGCAAGAAATGTGCAATACATGTATAAAGAGATATATAAAACTTAACTGAAAGACATAAAAAAAGACTAGAACAAATGGGGCAAAATATTATATTCTTGGATGGGAAAGCATAATGTCATAAAGTTCTTAAGTCTCTTCAAATTAATCTATAAGCTCAAAGCAATCTAACTCCAACTCCTAACAGGATTTTTTTTTTTCTAACAAAATGATTCTGAAGTACATCCGGAATATAAAATATGGAAAATAGCCATTACATATCTGAAATGATACAATCTTAAGGGACATGCCCCTAGCAGATATCAACTTATACTATAAAGCTGCTACAATAAAAAATGGGTTATTGGCACAGGAATAATAAAATTGACCAGTGGAACATAATAAAGTCTCTGGGAAGAGACTTAATGTATCTGTGGAAATTTGATGTATAGTTAAGTGAGTTCTTCAAATCAGTGCTGAAAGGAAGGTATGCCCAACACCACTGGAGCACTGCCTTACATCTTCTTGGCCTGACCTCTGATTCCAGCCCAACTTCTGGTGCACTGTTCCACACAGGTTTTGACCTTCTTGATATTGGCTCCTTTTTTTAAAGTGTGTGCTAAGTATCTCTTGATTCCTCTCCTGAGTCTTCGACGATAGTACTACTTGAGTGCAGTTGACCTTGATCCATGCCACATGAAGAGGGATGGGAGCCAATGAATGAATGCCTCTCTTTTTTGAGTTTCCAGTGAATGGTTTTGAGTCACATGTTGCAAAGCACCTGAGTATGTCCCTCACTACGTAATCTAGTCACCTCGTCACCTGAAGCTGTGGCACTACTTAATGCTTGAGTTGGCTTTCAGTCCTCTGTTGACCCCCGTCCCCCACTCGTCCTCACATAAACAAATTCTCTAAAAGATGAAAAGATGAATGTAACAATAAAACCAAGGAAAAATATGAATGTATTTGAAAACAATAAAAGTATGAAGTGGATGCTCTGTCTTTCCATTTTTTTTCCTGTGTATTTCTGTGTTTTTCTCTTTGTTATTTGTTCAGTCATCCAGATATTTGTCAAAATATCATGTTTGCTAAAGGTGCTTTCCCATTTTCACTGTCGTTACAGATTTCTTCTCTTCTATGCATCTTCCTTGTATTGCAGTTGGATTTTGGGTGGACGTGGAAATAAACACACAAATTTAGCATGTCACCTGGATCCACAATGTTTCCAATTTTGCATTAACTAATACGGTTGATTTTATATTAACTTGTATCTCTTGTTAATGCCATAGAACTGTATTAAAAAGACTAATTTGAGAGTCTCTGACAAGTAAAATTATAACAAACCATGACAATTTCTATTCACTAATTAAGCTGTTCTTAATTGTCCTGTTGAGACAAAAATGTCATCTGATGTAGCACTGTCTTTATCACAACATTTTAGAGCTGGAAAGCCCTATGAGATGGTTGAGTCCCTGGATATCCAATGTATAGCTTGCTGACCAAATTAGTCTATGTTGTCTTTGCTGGGGCTTCCCTGAGAGTCTTTCTGTTCTCAAAAATTACATGAATTAGCATTCATGGGCTGATGGGCTAGGAATTCCTAACCATCTACCTGTATCAACCATTTAAAATTGCCTAATGCAAGGCTGAATTAAATGGTAAGTAGTAATTATTATGTGCTTTAGTTTAATTCAATAGAATTTTATAAAGAATTTATGAAAAAATAAGTAGGCATATGGATTTTGTTGATCTTTTAACTGTATGTATTATGTCTCTGCTAGGCATATATAATCTAGGCTCATCATTTATATGTTATAATATGATATGCCTTTACATAGATAGCTGTTCGAGTGCTCACCATCAAATATTTTGTTTTTAATAATCCAAACCCTTCATTTGAAATATGTCAACGTTGTGAACTTGAGAGCAAAAGATTTTTCCCAGATTTCACTTACAGACCTGTTCGGAAGTCCTTATATTCTAATTCAAAAAAATTAATTGGAAAATTTGATTTCTTTGTTTTATTTATCTGGATGTAGATAATTTTTAGTGCCAAGTGAGTGGTATGTAATTAAATGGGGACAGGCATAGGACAATTTAGGCTACACGATTTTTACAGAAGTTTTTATTTAAAAATAATTACAGACGCAAAAGAATTTACAAGGACAGTACAGACGGCTACTCTGTGCCCTTTCCTCATTTTCCTCCAATGACTACTTCTTACATAGCCAGAGTACAATATCAAAACCAGGAAATTGACATTCGTAAATCATGTATTCATAGTTCTGTGTCATTTTATCAGATGTGCAGA
Organism: Martes martes; assembly: GCF_963455335.1. Taxonomy (NCBI): domain Eukaryota; kingdom Metazoa; phylum Chordata; class Mammalia; order Carnivora; family Mustelidae; genus Martes; species Martes martes. The sequence continues at coordinate 43,033,051 of NC_137901.1, read as the reverse complement.
TTGATTAACTACCACTGCAATCAAGGCAGAGAACTATTCCCTCACGACAAAGGTCTTCTGTATATTACCCCTTTACATTCATCCCCCATCCTCCTCTCCATCTTCCTCTGACCATCCCTAACCCCTAATACCACTAATCTGTTCTCCATAGCCATCATTTTATCATTTTAAGAATATTATTGAAATGGAATAATATGATACATGATCTTTTGAGATTGGCTTTTTAATTTCAGTATGTACTTGAGAATCATCCAAGATGTTGCATGTATCAGTAGTTCCTTTTATTTGTTTTTTATTGCTTTGTATGGTTCATCTTTCTATCGCATGGTATGGTTGTATCACTGTTTGTTTAACCATTCACTCACTGAAGGGGATAAATGGCAGGAGTAAGATATGTATGGTATATGTATGTTTCACTTTTTTTTTTTTTTTTTAGAGGAATCTTCTGTTCTCCCTTTTATATCCCCACAAGCAATGTAGGAGAAATTCAGTTTCTCAGAATCCTTGCCAATATTTGGTATTGTCACTATTTTTTATTTTACTTGTTTTGATAGGGGTGTATTTCATTGTAGTCATACTTATATTGCATTTCCCTAGTGGCTAGTGATGTAGAAAATTTTTTCTTATGCTCATTTGCTATCCATAGATCCTCTCCTGGGAAATGTTTCTTTATATCTTTTGCATGTTTTCTAATTGGATTGTTTGTTTTTATTTACTGTTGAGTTTTGAGAATCCTTTATGAATTCTAGAGATGAATCCTTTGTCAGAAGTAGTTTATCAATATCTTCTCTTACTATGTGGGTTCTTACAAACTATATCTTTTACTCTTACATATTGCGGGGTGCTATGGTTTTTAGGGCTTCCACTAGGTCTCTGTTGATATCATGCTGGTTGAGAGGCATATGGGTGCCTTGTTTTTGTTCCCCATGTAGCCTCCCATGACACTGGTTGGGGTGGCCTCTTTCCTGCTGGGTAGTAATAAAAGTCCAAACTCTCCGTTACTTTTTCTCTGATGCCACCCTAACATGCAAGGGGTGGGACACCTCACTACCATCAGGTGGGGTTAGAAGTCCAGGCTCTCCATATGGTCTTCACCTGACACCATGGATCTGACACTTCAGTACTACTCTGGAGGCTTGAAAGTCCCAGTCTTTACTTGGCCTTTGCTGGCACCACCATGGTAGAGGAATTATAACGCTTCATTATAACCTGGAGAAGGAGATGTCTAGTTCAGTGGCAGGTGGGGTGGAGCCAGAGTATTTCTATGGTATTTGGTTGAAGTAAGACAATTATTGTCTAAAAGTTTTCTGTTTTTCTAAGCTGCCTGTTTACTGGTTTCTTGAATAGTGAGAGCAGGCTTTCCTGGGGCTCCTTTCTGTCTATGTCTATTGGCGTTTCCAGGTGCCCATTTCTCGAGCACTTAGTCTTGGATATATGAGGCAGAAAGAAAACAGAACTTACTGCTGTGTTGTTCTTTGAGTACCCAGGTTCTTAGCCGGTCTGTCTTTTCTCTTCATTGTTCAGAATCTTCATAGGTCCATTTGATATATAATGTCCAGGGCTTTTAGAAGGAAGCAGAAGTCTTACGTGATTTGAATGAACAGTTCAGAAAATAACAGAAGCACAGTACTGACCATTTCTGTCACTTAAAATGTTGTAGCTGTTTCTCTTTGCTAATACCGTTGCCCAGATAATTACAAGAGAAGTTGGGGGGAGTGGACAACAAGCAGAAGCCAAAGTGAAATATCTGATGACTTTATGTACTGTACGGTGACTAACATAACACAATTTTTTTTAAAAAAGGGAAAAAATAAACACGTTAACAGCCTATGATAGGCATTGTTTATGGACTGAGCAGACAGGAATTCCCAACCCTTTCTTACTGGTTAGAAATATAAATACTCACTTTTACATCCTTTTCTATAGCTCAGTTCTGGTTAATGTGACATAAGTATTGATGGGACCTTCTGGGAAAGCTTGTTTTCTTGCTAATAGAAGCCAGTTAAGGAGAGTTCTACCTATTTTTCCCTTCCTTCCTCCTTTCCTCCCTCCACACCTTCCTCCTTCCCTCCCCCCACATCCTCCCTCCCTCCCTCTCTCTCTTTCTCTCTCTCTCCTTTCTTCCTTCCCTTATTCCTTCTTTTTTCCCTGATGGGGAGGAATAAGCCATGGTAGCTCAGGGAAAGGTCAAAAAATTATAGAAATTCCATACTTTATATCAGTGATTTATTAGCTTTCCCTGTAAAATCCCAGATAATAATATTTTAGGCTTTGTGGGCTATTCCATCTCTGTCATACATATCAATTCTCCTGTTCTATCATGGAGGCATCCATACACAACATTTGAACGAATGATTATGGCTGTGTTCCAATAAAACTTTATTTACTAAAATAGACGGTGAATAAAATTTGGCCAATGGGATGTGGTTTTCCAATCCCTGCTTTATATCATTCAGCAGCTGAACAACAGTTGGTAACTGCATAAGTCTATACTTCTTGTTATGGGAGAAAAATTAGGTTGTATTTGTTTAAGTCATTGTAGTTGGGATTTTTTTTTAACTTGTAGATGAACATATTGCAGATCCAAAGCCTATATGCAATATCTCCAAATTTCCCACTAGAGTTCTTGTGAAGATAAGAAAATATTGAAATTCACAGCACAGAAGATTAAAAGCAACATTTCCAAAGCATTGCATTAAACAAATGATGGCCCACTTAAGCATTTTTCACTTCAAGAAAATAGCAGCATCTCTCAGGAATAAGATGGAAATATATTTTGTCCTCATCTGTCCCTCTTTCCCTATCCAGGTAATCTTAAGTAATTCATAAAACCAGACCACTATAATTTTGTAACATGGATACACTAACTGTGATAATTTGGCTTCTCTTTCTATCCTTGCTTTCAGAAACACACAGACACAAAACTTATCTGTCCAGTGGAAAATTATAATTTTCAGGAAGTAATGGGACAAAAAGTGAAGTGATGTTGAGGGTTTCTGGAAGAAGGATTGGTGTTTGCTTCTTCCATTCTGGGGATGGAGTGCAGTTGCTAAATGTAACGAACTCTAATTAAAGACCATAGCATTACCCAAACCATGATATGGAGCTTTACATTAACCAAGTGAGCAAACACATTTGTGTGTGTGTGTGTGTGTGTGTGCGCGCGCGCGTGTGTGTGTGTGTGTATTTATTTATTTATTATTAACATATAATGTATTATTAGCCCCAGGGGTACAAGTCTGCGATTCATCAGGCTTACACACTTCACAGCACTCACCATAGCATATACCCTCCCCAATGTCCATAACCCAACCAACTTCTCTCTACCCCCTCCCCTCAGCAACCCTTTTTTGTTTTGTGAGATTAAGAGTCTCTTATTCTTTGTCTCCTTCCCGATCCCATCTTGTTTCATTTTTTCCTTCCCTATCCCCCAAACCCCCAACATTGCCTCTCAAATTCCTCATATCAGGGAGATAATATGATAATTGTCTTTCTCTGATTGACTTATTTCACTCAGCATAATACCCTCTAGTTCCATCCATGTCATTGTGAATGGCAAGATTTCATTTCTTTTGATGGCTGCATAGTATTCCATTGTATATATATATATACCACATCTTCTTTATTCATTCATGTGTTGATGGACATATAGGTTATTTCCATAGTTTGGCTATTGTGGACATTGATGCTATAAACATTCGGGTGCACGTGCCCCTTCGGATCACTACATTTGTATCTTTATGGTAAATACCCAGTAGTACAATTGCTGGGTCATAGGGTAGTGCTATTTTCAACTTTTTGAGGAACCTCCATGTTGGAGCAAACACATTTTTAAGAGTCTAATAGTAGTTAATGTAGATAAGGTTACAGTAAGATTGCCACATTATTTAGAAGTATAAATTGGCATCATTTTTAAAAAATTGCTAATAAGTATCAAAATTTTGAAAGAGTCCACAGATTTTAATCCATTTATTCTGCTTGTAGGAAAATTACTTATGGAAATAATCACTGTGCAAACAAAGCTTTAAATATAAAGAGACTGTAACAGGAGTTTCAACATGAAAAACATGGAAATTACATATTCAACAGTAAACAAATGACTAAATACTATACATACATGGAAAGGAATTTCTTGAGACCACTCAAAAAGTTTTTCAGTAACAAAGGGAATGCTTAAAGTATGATGTTAAATTGAAAAAGCAAAACTTAGGCCTGTGGTAGGAAGATGTTCTGCTTTTGCATTAACATATTTGTGTGTTCTTGCCCTAACTTTTGTTTTTGTTCTACTCTGATTACAGTGTCAGACTCATTCATCTGTATTTTTCTACATTTTTTTTTAAAATAAACACCCATGTACCTATCTACACAAAAGAAAGATAAGAAGGAATTTTAGCCATGTGCTAGCAGAGTCTGTTGTTGGGATTATACATGGTCTTCATTTCTTTCCTTAGGACTTTTGTTTTCTTAATTTTAGGTAATGAGTGGACATCAGGAACATAATCTTAAATTAAATGAGAGGTATAACTTAAAAGCGATTCTGCACATATGAAAAATATAGCTTGTTAGCCATAAGAAGTCTCCAGTCTATTTATATGTCTCATAGAGAGTTAAACATTTTTATTCACAGAGAACAAGTTCTTGGTTTGTACTCTGTTATCTTAGAACTTTTCTTTTAATTCAACATCTTTCTTTTCTCAGATTTTAAGGTCAGGGGAGGGAGAAGTGAGAAAAGCTTCCCCTTGATATAACTTTCTCTCCATCAAGTTTTAAAAATATCCCAATATCATCCATAATAGATGTGTTCTTTAGAATCACACATACTGAAGTGTTGCTTCACACTCTAGCCCATTACTTCTCCCAAATAATTTCATGAATAGATCCATAGAATAAGAGTTAAAAACCTAAACAGATTTTAAAGAATAGGATTTAAAAACCTTAGTTCTGCCATCTTTGGAAGTAGTACATTCATGTATTCACTCATTCCTTTATTAATTAAAAATATTTTTAAAATAACTATGCACTTCCATTTTATGGCAGTGAAGGATGATATGACGTTGAAATAAATATACTCTCAGTATAACTTACAACTAGAGACTAGAGAAAAGATACGTGAATGAGTAACCAGAATACAATTAGACAATGAAACACATAGCAGAAGAGAAATAATAAAATGCTAACTGACCCCAACACCATACACAAAAATTAACTTAAAATGGATCAAAGATCTAAACGTAAGATTTAAAATTATAAAATTCTTGGAAGAGAACATAAGTGAGAGCTTCATGACATTGGATTTAACAGTAATGTCTTAGATATGACACCAAAGGCACAGGCAACAATTAAAAAGAGACAAATTTGACTTCAAGAAAATTTTAAAAAACTTTGCATCAAAAGAGTAAAAAGGCAGGCCATAGAATCAGAGAATATACTTGCAAATCATATACCTGATAGGGACTAATATGCATAATATATAAAGAACTTTTAAACTGTTTTAACAGCAAAATCCCAAACAACCAATTTAAAAATGGGAAAAAGACTTGAATAGACATTTCTCCAAAGATATACACATGACCAATAACCACATGAACAAATACTTGGCTTCATTAATTATTAGAGAAATGTAAACCAAAACTGCAATGAGACATCACCTCACACCTATTAGGATGCCTACTCTCAAAGATCTCTAGAAAATAACAAGTGTTGGTGAGGTTGTAGAGAAATTGGAAGCCTTGTGAATTAGTGGTGGGGATGCATATTGGTGCAATTACTACAGAAAACAGTACTATAATTCCTCAAAAAATTAGAAATAGAATTACTACGTGATGCAGCAATTCCCCTTCTGGTTATATACCTTTAAAAAATGAAAGCAGGGTCTCAAAGAGGTATCTGTATACCCATGTACAAAGCAGCATTATGCATAATAGCTAAAATGTAGAAGGAACCCAGAATGTCCATTGGTGGATAAATGGGTAAACAAAATGTGGTATATATGGGTGTATATGTGCGGTGGGATATTATTCATTGTTGAAAAGGAAGGAATTCTGACACAGGCTACAGCACGGAAGAACCTTGAGGACGTGGTTAAGAGAAATGTGCTAGATGCAAAAAGACAAATAGTGTGTGATTCCACGTATATAGGGTACTTAGAGTGTCAAAATCAAAATCCTAGAGACATAAAGTAGAATGCTTGTTGCCAGAGGCACGTTGGAGGCAGGAATGGGCACATTTGTTGAATGGGTTTACAGTTTTAGTTTTACAAGATGAGAAAAAGACTTGGATGGTGGTGATAGCTGTACAATACTGTGAATGAATTTAATAACATTGAACTGTACACTTAAAAATGGTTAAGTTGGTTGGGGTGTTTGGGTGACTCTGTCAGTTGAGTCACCGATTCTTGGTGAGACTGTGAGATCGAGCCCTGGGGCAGGCTCTATGTGGAGCATGGAGTCTGCTTGAGAGGTTCTTTCCCTTCCCCTCTGTTCCTTCCCCACTCATGCGCTCTCTCTCAGACAAATAAATAAAAATCTTTTAAAAATGGTTAAGATTATACTATGTATGTTTTATCACATTAAAAAATAACAGAAAAATTTATAACACCTTCAGAGAAAGTTCCAAATGAATATATGTTCGAACCTCTATAATAAAAAATCTCTTTAATACAAAATTAGGAAAAACGAATGATTTCAATTAAGCTAGTCTTTAATAAAAAGTAAGACATTTCCGTACCTTATTATGAGATCATCTTAAAAAAGTAGATTGTAGGGATGCCTCAGTGGCACAGTTGATTAAGCATCTGCCTTTGCCTCAGGTCATGATCCCAGGGTCCTGGGATCAAGTCCTACATGGGGCTCCTTGCTCAGTGGGAAGCCTGCTTTTCCTTCTGGCCTACCATTCCCCCTGCTTGTACACTCTCTGTCTCTCTTAGACAAGTAAAATTAAATACAATCTTTAAAAACATAAAAGAAATTTAAAAAGTAGACTATAGTAGCTCAAAGAGGTACATTATTTGCCATACAAATATCAAAACAGATCACAGGGCTCACTTTTTCTTGCATGTCAAAATCTTCAACACCATTTAACTCTTTCTCCCTTCAAATGGCAAAATAAAATATCTGGTCAAAGTGTGAGAGTATGCAAAAGTCTTATTTTTAAGCACTAGCCTATGTTAATGTCAAATGTGTACAAATATAAAAGGAGAAATAGAACAGGATTACTAGTAAGATGGAAATGTAGCTGAGACCAGTGGAAATTGCTGATTTTGGATGTTTTTGACTTATAAACATGACAGTTTCACATGGTTTATTTTGATAGATATATGAAAATGTAAAGAAAAAACAGAAAAAAAAAAAGACGTTTCTAAAAGAGATGCCTGAGTGTGAAGTGTACTGAATTAATGGACTCTATTTTTTAAAAAATCTGTTGATGTTTAACTGGGGCTCCACAATCATAATATTTATATCCAAACAGCTTTTGTATTTTTCTTGAATTAGAGAGGGCAGAGTCCACTATACAACTTACCATGTATAACATCTTTCAAACTCTTTACACCACTTATAATTAACCAGACGTTTTTTAGGCATAAAAACAGTTAATGACTGCTAAAACTGATGGAACTTTTCTTTGATGAATATGGATATTTTGAATTCTATTATGGCTCACCATATTTATCCAATAGGCTTATAATTTTGCTTGGAATATTATAATAAAATGCTTATTTCTGTATTGTATTGTTATGTAGCTTATCCTAGCTCTCGGAAAACTCGACTGTAAACTAGAATGGTTTAAATTCCTATCCATTTTCATGATTACATAACAGACTTCTTTTATGCTGACCATATGCAGGGGAATACATGGACCCATTTGGGAAATAGCAGTGGTTTACTCTTCTTAGTATAACAAAACTACTTAATACAAATATTCAATGTTTCTAACTAGTTTTGTTGACGGATTGAATTGTACTATGGTGTCACATTTCTTGATCTTTGTAATGTGCTTTATTCTTTGGATTATTTAATTTTGTTAGACAGACACATTTTATTTCCTATTGACAAAAGGAAAACATGCTCTTCTTAAACACCTGTTTCTTCTAGGTAGCTTCTCTCTACCTTCCCCTTCTAAAACAGATGAAGCATCGAATCTCACCTTTTGTATTTGAAGGACTATTTTCCCTATTTCCATTTAGGGGCTGCCTTTGTATTCTTAATTTTTAATTGACATGTAGTCATACCTAGTTAATCTGAATTAATATGCAAAATAAATTAAGAAATAGAAATCAGTATAGCAAGTCAAGGGAATGCATACAGAAACAGGTCAAGTAGCTGAAGTCACTTTTGTCACTAGACTGAGAAATATTTTTCATCACAACAGCATATTTATTGTATACCCCTCCTTACTTGAACCCAAGATTTCTGAACCTCAGCACTGTTGACACTTTGGGTCAGATAATTACTGTCTGTGGCAGACCTCAGTAATACAGATGCCAGTAATATCCTGCAGCCCAGTCATGACCATTAAAAATGTCCTCAAGCACCTGGGTGGCTCAGTGGGTTAAAGCCTCTGCCTTCGTCTCAGGTCATGGTGTCAGGGTCCTGGGATCGAGCCCCGCATTGGACTCTCTGCTCAGCGGGGAGCCTGCTTCCTCCTCTCTCTGCCTGCCTCTCTGACTACTTGTAATCTCTGTCTATCAAATAAATAAATAAAAATCTTAAAAAAAAAAAATGTCCCCAAGCATTGTCAAATATCTCCTGGGAGGCAGAAACGCTCCAAGTTGAGAACCACTTCTATAACTCCTCTAAAACCATGATTTACCTATAAGCAGCCCAGGAAGAGAAAGCACACGAATTTACACTTTTTGTATTCAAAAGTCAGTTAAAGTTAACTGTGACAGCTGGTAGAAGAACTCAAATGTTACATGGAACAGTGCTTAACAACTGGGTATGAGGCTCAAAGGGATCTCGGTATGGTATAATGAAGATTAGGAGGCACCTTTTCTACATGTTAGCACCTAATAAATGCCATACACTCGAAGGATGGCCAGTAAAAGGGGCTTATTATTATATGCTCATGAAGTACAAATATAACTATGATTTTAACATATAGACATACTATTTATGAAAAACCTATATCTGAACATTTAAAATAGTTGCCAATTGATAGGTACTGTGATCCTCATATTTTGGTCATTGAAACTATTACTTTTCACACCCACAAAGTGCTGTGGTAGATGAGGAGGGAAGTACAAGAATGAGTGCATCACCTATCCTGGTAGATATCCACAGCTGAGGCCCCTGCAGCCCCACACTCAGACCACACCCTTTACCCCAGGGCCTATGTATCAGCCTACTGCACAGGGATGATCTTACCAAAATGGAGAAGCAACGCTTTGCCCATTCCTAATGGATATTTACATCTTGGCTGTAAAGTGAAGAAAAGTGTGTGCGTTTGTGCGTATGTGTATAATGCACATGCTGGTATATATTTCAGTGAAAACATAAAAAAAATTCCCCCAAAATAAAGGGGAACAGAAGGCTATAGTGGATATGGCTTGCAGAATGATGAAATCCAAATTAGAATCAGTTTCTATTCTAGTGATGACAAATTGCTTCTCTCTAAGGTGGAAGGCATTAAAGGGAATGAGCTTGTCCCGAGGTATCTGGTTGTTTTTAGATAGGGGACTCAACTTTGGACACTGCTGCTGTGTATTAGGCTCTCACTGGGGTGGTGGACAAATCAGCTTACATGACAGGATTTATATGTTGTCGAGCCAAGTCCTGCCAACATATTTTTATGGGCTTCTCGGCGGTCTTTCAATTAACTTCCTATCTGCTTAAGCTAACTGCTGTAAGTCTCTGTGGTTTACTATCAAGAATCCTGAATATTTCAGGCATTTTGCTCCCAGAATGGAGTAAAGGAATACCTCTCCGGCTATCTAAAACGGGAGATAGGGCTATGCTTTCCAGCAATTTCTACACAATGGGGCATTATTCTAAAACAAAAATGGGGTTGAGTGGTCAGAAACAGTCTTGGTTTCTTATGGCTGCTGTGACAAACTTGGTGCCTTAAAACAAGACAAATTTATCTTTTATAGTTCTGGAGGTCAGAAATATGAAATCAGTTTCACTCAGCAGGGCCAACTGCTTCCCGAGGCTCTGAGGGGACAATCCATTTCTTTGCCTTTTCCAGCTTCTGGTGGCTCCTGCCATTCCTTGACATGTGACCTTTCCTTCCATCTCCAAAACACATCACTCCAAGTTCTGTTTCCATTGTCACGAGAACTTTTCTCTCTGTTTTCAAATCTCTCTCTGCCTGGCTCTTACAAGGACACATGGGGATTACATTTAGAGTCTTCCTGGGTAATCCAGGGTAATCTCCCCATTTGAAGATCCTTCATGACCCACACTTGCAAAGTCCTCTTTGCCAACTAAGGTTCCATGGACTAGAATCTGGATACCATCAGGGCCATTATTCAGTCTGCCACACAAAGGGATTCTACCCCAAGGAAAAAAGAAAAGCAAAACTAAGCAACCCCTAACCCCCTCAAAAAACAAACAAACAATCAAACAAACAAAACAAAACAAAACAAAAACAAAAACAAAAACAACTCATCCCCAGGAAGAATTTTCAGGGGCTTGAGTGACATTTTCATCTCTGAATCTAGGGGATGGCCTGAGGATGTTCCCCTCACATTCATAGAATTAATCTCCTTGGGAAATGGCTGAAATTTACGAAGCATTTATCATGTGTCTGCCATCGAGCCAAGTACTTCACTTGGACTCTCTCCTTTTGATTCTCACAATTATGTTACAAGTAAGGAATAATAATTATCTACATTTTACAGATGAGAAAACTGAGGGCCGGAGAGATAAATAACCGGAAACAAAATTACAGAGAGGCGGAATGTAAATCCAGGCATTTTGATTCCAGCGTCTACTTGTTTAACCATGAAATGCTGCTGCGGGGAAAGCAATGGGGAAAGGCAACATCCAAGATCTCCACTCCGCACATAGGAGCATGTGACAGTTCTGTTGTCCCAGCTTGAGCTCTGCAGAAGTAGATGCTGAGATGGAGTTTGGGATGTTTATTAGGAATCAACTTCTGTGAAAGCTTGGGGAAGGGAACGGAATTGGACAGAAAGATACAGATTTGACAAAGCTTTGGTCAACTTAGTGAGGATCTGAAGCAAATTCTGCCCATCCAAGGGTCCTGCACTGTCCTAATATAGATGGACCCTAGTAGCCCCCTTTTGCCCCCCACTCAGTCAGCTATTGAGGTAGACCACAGGCAAGGCAGCTGGTGGCAGCAGAGGCAGAATCTAAAGGAGCCATCAGCTAGGGGCTGCTGGCTGGCCCCAGTTCTGGTAGCTGGACCCGAGGTTGTTTCTGGGAAGGAGAACGGGAACGGGGCACATCTTTGTGTCCACCATGCCTATCATGGAGACCTATTTTCAACCTTGACCATTTATCAGAATCGTGTGGGGAAATTTTGAAAAATACCAAACCTCTAAGGTAGGACATAACATTAGCATTTTAATAGAATTCCCAGGGTGATTCTAATGTGTAACCAGGATTGAGACTCACTGAGAGCATGCCTGAGGAAGGAGACAATTTTTTGGAACTTCCAAAAGTAAGAGTGGAGAGAAAAAAACTGTCTTGGAAAGCCACTTGAGTTGTTGAGAATTTCATTTACAATAACGTATCTATGAACCTGTATTTTAATTAGTTTTTCTACAGCTAGTTTTCATCACAGATTATAAATAGAAAGAAGCACTTACACACATGTATACGCATACACATACACAAATACATAACTTCATATAATTTTTACTTAAGTGTTTCAGATCCCTCCAAGCCTGCTCACATGGTATGGAGAAAAGATCAGTTTTGTCCTTTTGGTCCTTAAATAGCTGTTTCTGAAAGACTTAGTTCTTTAGCACCATGGAACCTCAGATAGACGGGTTTCCAATTATCTATTTATAAATGAAATTCTGACCTCGCTGCTGGAAAGGTCATGCCTAGTGTGATCTCTCAGCCATATGGCTGAGAAAATGAAGTGGTAAGTTTATTCTTCTGAGATATATGTTGATGCTTCAGCTAATTAATCTTTTCCAAATTTGTGTCACTGCTATTAGAAGACATGAGAAAGAGAAAATCTATGGTATTTAGTTAATAATATACCAACTTACTTTGAAATGAAGCCAGGTTGATCAGCTGGTAATCTTAATTAGGGGACAGATGAATAAAATCTTATAATTTTGAATTACACAGATTAATCCCTGCTGTTTTCACTTAAACTGGAATACTTCCACAGCAAATTATTGTGTATATAACTATAGTAGGCATTTGAATAAAAATCCCAATTATATTTTATTGGGGTGTCTGACTCTGCCCTTGTATTTCCTATTTCTTATGGTCAAGATCACTTTCATCTATACTTAGACATTTAACCCTGCAGGCTTTGGAACCAATTCTGATTCAAAGACCAAGATGACTGTGAAAGAGTATAATCAGGAAATTTCTGGTTTAGCATCATTAATGTAATGCTCATCTTGGTAGAGAATTTGCCTCCTCCCCTTGAATCTGTCACTTAGTCTCTCTTGCCAGATACCAGACCTTTGAGATGTCAAAGGCTTACCTGGATTTGCTGTGACTGTCTGACACTTGAATCTTTGTAACTATCAACCCATTCACTATTTGGTGTAAGAATATTGAATCTTGGCCTTAGCACTGACTTGCAGCAAATAGAATTTTTGGTTTTGTTTTTCTGGTCTTGGTTTTTTCTTATACACAGATATTTTGGGTTTGATGATTTATCTCCAGGCCTCTATTTCTGAGTGTCTATCCATGTCCTACATAAAATTTTCTTGCACTCAGACTTTGACCGACTTAGTAGGTCTTTTGGAATGCTACCAGTTTTTACAAGTACTATATAAAATTATTGACATCTTAATATAACTCCAGACTTTAAATATCACGCTCTCCTGGTATAGTACTTTATTTAAATATTATATATAAGAGAAGATTTTAAGTCTCAAATCTAGTTTTTAAAAATATTAATATGCATGGAATGGTTAACACAATTTATAACGTAATGCAAATGATGGATAATGAACATAAAGAGTTGATCTAAGAGCTCAGGATCATTATATTTTAAAGTAGACTGTGAGTTGTTAATAGATGGCTATTGCTAAATCATCATGTATGGAAAGCAGTCATTTACATAAATAAATCAATTTATTTATTGTTAAATCATCATGTATGGAAAGCCTATGACCAATAGGTGGTTGGAAAAAGAAGTAAAATGTCTAGTATAATTTGCATGGATCCAACATCTTTCAAAGTTCTGTGTTTATTTTTTTTACTAAATAAAAGAGATTACATTTTTCTTTTGTACTGGGGTAATGGTATGTTACCTGTTACGTAAAAAAAAAATCACATAGGTCATATTTTCCACAAAATATTAATTAATATCTTTTGTTCAAAAAGATGTAATACTATGTGGGAAGGAGTCTATAACCTTAATATTGAAATAACTTATGAAGACACGTTTATACACATTACATAGAAATGGAAACACATGTAGGAAAATGTTGGGGGAAGTAAAGTTTGCATGGATAGTATACATAAAGCATTAACTTTTCTAGCATTTGGTTTTGAACTCATGCTGTTCAAGGGTCAACTGTATATTAAATGTTGAGAAGAAATTTAAAAAGACGAGAAGCTGGGTTAATATATAAATAATGTAATAGTACCAACTATTGCTAGATGATGTCTTTGTGCTCTATAAACAAGGGTATCCTGGTTGTTTGGGCGTAGAAGAATGAAGGGAGGTCTAAGTTTTCACAAGGTTTATGGTGATACATGGACATGCCAATGTCCAAAGGACTAGGCTTTAACATTTTTATATTTTGAAGAGTGATTCACATATATCCTTGTACATACATCATTCATAACATTGCACCAATGTTCTTGATATGAATTCTACTGGTTTGGTAGTTTTTAATTTAATTTATAAAAGTTTTAATTTTATATTGAGTAAGAGCTATAACAGGAGGTACTCAAAACAGTTTTACAATGTACATACATAAATTGTTTTAAAATAATAAGGATTAATTAACCTTGTGACTGTGAGGATTTCCTTTTTTTTTTTTTTTTAATTTTTTATTTATTTTCAGCGTAACAGTATTCATTGTTTTTTCACCACACCCAGTGCTCCATGCAATCTGTGCCCTCCCTAATACCCACCACCTGGTTCCCCCAACCTCCCACCCCGCCCCTTCAAAACCCTCAGGTTGTTTTTCAGAGTCCATAGTCTCTCATGGTTCACCTCCCCTTCCAATTTCCCTCAACTCCCTTCTCCTCTCCATCTACCCTTGTCCTCTATATTATTTGATATGCTCCACCAATAAGTGAAACCATATGATACTTGACTTTCTCTGTTTGACTTATTTCACTCAGCATAATCTCTTCCAGTCCTGTCCATGTTGCTACAAAAGTTGGGTATTCGTCCTTTCTGATGGAGGCATAATACTCCATAGTGTATATGGACCACATCTTCCTTATCCATTCATCCGTTGAAGGGCATCTTGGTTCTTTCCACAGTTTGGCGACCGTGGCCATTGCTGCTATAAACATTGGGGTACAGATGGCCCTTCTTTTCACTACATCTGTATCTTTGGGGTAAATACCCAGCAGTGCAATTGCAGGGTCATAGGGAAGATCTATTTTTAATTTCCTGAGGAATCTCCACACTGTTCTCCAAAGTGGCTGCACCAGTTTGCATTCCCACCAACAGTGTAAGAGGGTTCCCCTTTCTCCACATCCTCTCCAACACACGTTGTTTCCTGTCTTGCTAATTTTGGCCATTGTAACTGGTGTAAGGTGGTATCTCAATGTGGTTTTGATTTGAAGAGGATTTCCTTTTAAATATGGCTGAACTCAAGTTTGATTAGACCACTAGATGACTTGTCTTCAGCTCCATACATTTCTGCTTCGTATTTTATGTATTTTCTAGATTTTGTTTTGTTTTGTTTTTATCTTTTTTTTTTAAGATTTTATTTATTTGAGAGAGAGAGAGAGAATTAGAAGGGAGAAGGTCAGAGGGAGAAGCAGACTCCCCATGGAGAAGGGAGCCCGATGTGGGACTGGATCCCAGCACTCCAGGACCACGACCCGAATGGAAGGAAGTCGCTCAACCAACCGAGCCACCCAGGCAGCCCCTGTTTTTACTTT
Organism: Martes martes; assembly: GCF_963455335.1. Lineage (NCBI taxonomy): Eukaryota > Metazoa > Chordata > Mammalia > Carnivora > Mustelidae > Martes > Martes martes. The sequence continues at coordinate 43,017,824 of NC_137901.1, read as the reverse complement.
TAATTCTACTGGAATGGCCCTCTTTTTCTCTCCATCTCTTGAAATCTTACACATCCCTCAAGGTCCACCCCCAGTGTCATCTATCTTTGTTTTTTTGTTTTGTTTTGTTTTGTTTTTACTGTTTAGTAGAATTTTAACCCTTTCATCTCTTATGATATCTCTAGTAGAATTTTAACCCTTTCTTCTCTTATGATATCTCTACACCAAAAGGAAAGCACTGCCCATATACTCTCCTGGCTCTATTTATGTGGGTAATAATTTGCCAACTTGTAAGTGCCTTAAGGATAAGGAGCTCCACATTAATAATTACCTCCCCATATGGTTTTTATGTATATTTTGGCACATAGAATTCACTACATCAACATTATTTTGCATCCAGTTCAGATGATTAAATACTTGAAAATTATTAGAATGTTATGAAAAGTTGATATCAAAATATTAATTTGGAAACAAAAGGTAAAGGTGACTTAATAAATATCAAAAAATATGTGATAAAGGAAAAATGTGTACCTTATTGACCATAAGGTAACAATTATTGTTATTATAGCAAATAATCACTATATATTGACTATATGTCAGGCATTTGGTAAGCACTTGATTTGCAAAAACCTGTTGAATTTCTCTATCACCCCTATGAGGTAAGAATTATTTTATCTTTATTTTACAGGTAAGTGAACTGAGGCACAGTAGGGTTAAGTTCCTCACTCAGGGTCACATACTTACTAAGTAGTAGAGAACCTAGTTTTGGCTGCACGGTTAAAGGGATAATTAAAGAAATTGTAAAAATACAGATTCTATTTAGACATGGATTTACTTTCAATTGTCAAAGGTGTCAGGCTCTGGAAATGATTTTAAGGACATATTGTGGATCTTGTTAGTGTATCTGGAAGTAGATTACCAGGGAAATCTTTATAGAGAGCTACATTTTTAAGATTATCCATGTTTTATAGCTTTTTTTTTAAATAGGCATTTGATATTTCTACATATTTCCTACTTGACTATTTTAGAAAAATAATTATGACATTCAATTAAAATGAATATGAAAAAGATTTTCCTAGGAAGTAAATTTGAAAGCCCAAAATGCTTAATGCTGTCACACAGTTAGAGGTCATTATTAGTCCCTATCAGCTCGTAAATGAGTTCCCTTTGATGGAATTTGTAACAACATTATTTCTAGTTAGGTGGAAATCCTGTCTATTCAAATCTAAAACCATATTATAATAATTTGCAGCAAATATACTGGAGCTGAAATTTTACAGTGTCTCCCTCCCTAACCCCAGATCCAACATAGATGACTAACATTTAAAAGACTTGAATTGTGTTAGACACTTCAATTATTAAATGACAAAAATGTTCCAAGAAAGATGATAAAGACCTTATTCATGTTTGACCTGTGACCCAGTTTTGCTCATTTTCAAAAATAATTTGTTTCCATGTTATGTTCAATAAATTGCAGATGACTCATATTCATCAAAATAAGCTTAATTGGCATATAAGAGGGAATCTGGCCAGAACACTTTTGAGATGCTGAAATCAAGAGCAAAAGAAACTTATAGAATGTCCTTCCTATACCAAATCATACACAAATGTATAACTTCACTTATGCTTGAGAAACAGATTAGAGAAAGTTAAGTTCGCAGGGACATATCAATAACTGGCTCATAGACATATGAGGAGCAGATAACTGAAGTGTTTGGCTTTGTTGTTAAATTTTTTCACTATAGATTTGTTCTAAATTTGGAGTCATCACAGATGTTAAAGAATATTCCTCAAATTTTAAATAGCTCTGCTTGAATGAAGATCTGGGGCAAGAAAATGAAACCCAGTGAAATCACTTGCCCAATACCACATGGTTAATTATTTAAAATATGCAACAGAACTCAAACTTCCTGATTTTCTAGATTATGCTACTGCTACCTTTTTATTCACATATATTACATATATGCCATCCAATTTATAGACAAAACATGAAATTTTATTTGAGTAGTGTAGTGTTAATTTGGGTGAGCCATTTCAGTTTAGGATAACAGAGTGAGGACTTTATTTCTCCACTTTTAGAGTTCACTAAAATTAAAACAATAGAAATAAAACTAAATACAATAAAGAGAATAATAAGTGAGTGCTATCATGGAATGCCATATTTCTTTCAAAAAAGTTTTGGAAGTTAGAGCATAAGAGAATGTTAATGGAGAAAACATGACAGTGGATATCAGATCCCAGAAGGTTCTAGAGAAACTACAGTAAAAATGAGAACATTCCTGATGGTAAAAGCATGGAAAAAATTTTTGAAATAATTTTAGTAAAGAAACACATAAAAAATTGAAGTGAAAATAAAGATTTCATAGTAGCCTTCTCTTATCCACAGTGGATATATTCTAAGACCCCCAGTGGATGCCTGAAACTGAACATGATACCAACCTTTCTATATACTAGGTTTTTTTCCTATACATACATACATACATATGATAAACTTAATTTCTAAATTAGGCATAGTGAGAGATTAACAATACCTACTAATAAATAGAACAATTATAACAATATCCTATAATAAAAGTTATGTGAATGTGGTCTTTCTCTTTCTCAAAAGATCTTATTCACCCTTCTTTATCTTGTGATGATATGAGATAAAATGACTATATGATGAGATGAAATAGACACTGTTATACGTAGTGTTAGGCTATTATTGACCTTCTGGACCATGGTTGATGTTGGGTAACAGAAACCACAGAAAGGAAAACCATGGAGAAAGAAGAGACTACTGTACTTGAAGTTCTTTATATAGAAATGTTGATTCCTCTATGTCCCAGGAATTTACCAGGTATCCCAAAACAAATAATTGTTTGGCACTTTATCTAAAAATAATCTGGGGGATTAAGTCCTCTAGAATGGTAGTTGTGCCCAAAGTAGAGCCCTCCTCATCTGGCACATGAGGGCTGACACAGCTGATAGTTGTCTTCCCAGCCCTCTTATGCTACATTGGAGCCCTTCCAGAGATGTTTGCCATTCAGAGGAAAAGTAAGAATACCTACCATTTTATGTATTAGCAGAGGGTGCTCATGCTCTCAATTTTCATTCTTCTATATTGGGGAACCAACAATTACTTGTTTCAGTTTGGGTTTCCTATGAAGCCAAATCTGTGAGAGAGCATCCTGCAAGAAGTTTATGAGGATGTGGTTTTGGGATCAACAGCTGCTGGGTGGGGAAAAATAGTGAGATTGAATAAAGAGGGAAGTGAGACTGTGATACAGTTATGACGTGGACACAGCTGGCCCTGCGGGGAACTTTAAAGCTGAGATAGCCCTTCTGTCCCAATAGTCCAAAAGTCCAAAATCTTGAAGCAAGGGCTTTGGGGCTCTATGTTCCATTGTTGATTAGACATTGAATGTGAGCTGCTTCGAGAAAAACACATGCCCTTTGACTAAATAGAACACCCAGCTGACATAATTAAAGCAGTAGACTGAACTGAGAGTCAGTCAGTTAGCTGACAACCATCCCAGCAACTGCACAAATAAATGCTTCAATCCTGAAGAGGAAATCTGAATGGCATTTCATGGCATTCTCCATACCACAGATGTGTACAGAAAATGTCAGTATGAACAAGAAAGACAAAAAATTAAATAAAATGAAAACTACTAACCTGGGAGAGAAAAGAAACAGTTTTTAGATGAGTACAAACAAGTAAATAAACTCTATCATAGTCCAACACACAATAACATCAAAAAAGCTAGAATTGGGTAATTGTCAAAGCTACCTTAGAACAAGAAAGAGTTGTTACAGACTAAAAATTAATAGGAAAGGAACTATAAAAATTCAGTTAAAAGTTATGGAAAGTAAGTTAAGCAAATCTTTAACATTGCAGAGCAAAAAACAAGAGGCCAAAAATAGGTGAATAGGTGAGTAGTCACTATAACAATCAACTAAAAGGAGTACAGAAGGAGAGAGAAAATGGAAGAAAATATCAAGAAAGTAATTAAAGATTTCCTTCAGAGGAAGGATACACTCTTCACACTGAAGGAGCTTTTGATGTTCTCAAAAGTCTCTTTAGGGTGGTTCAAGGAGTGTAACATTGGACTCATAGAGACATAAAATCCTGGTACACCAAATGTTTAATAGTTATTAATAATGTAAACTGTTTATTGGACTTTAGTTTATACAGCAATTTTAGGACAAAGAGTAGAAAGTTTAATTAAAATTATAGAATCGAAGATAAATATCAAAAACCTCAATAATGTAAAAATTAGAGCATAGCTGACTGAGGAGGAATGTGTATGTCCTATCCAATACTAAGGAAGCTTATTACTGTTTCACAGATATTGGCAGAAGACTCAAGTCTTCTGGGTCAGAGACAAAGGACTTATTTCTCACAGCACAGCAAGCAGTATGAGCATCATGTTTGAGTCAGTTTTTCTTTCCTCCCTAGGGCTAAGTAGATGGATCTAGAAGGATGCTGCGTACACATGGGGTTTGCATCACAGGTGACAGACACTGAACTTGGTGAATCTACATCTTTTATAGCAAGCATTAAGCAAGACTGCTTTTTGCCCCAGAGGGAGACATTATCTCATCCCTCAAGTAGCTCAGTGTGAGTACAACTTGTTAAAGAGCAGTCAGGGCTTTGCCTTTTTAGCACAGCCAACAGAAACGTAGCATGAGAAACGAGTGGAAGACTTTCTCTCCCATCAAGGAGTCAAGATACTAATTGAATTTAAGGAAACAGAAAATAGAAACATAGGACTATCAGTTAAGTTCCAAAAATAATCAACAGAATAACTAGAAATGATAATGTAACTCAAAGAGGAGAGGAGGACATCAAATGTAATATCCCAGTATTTCATGATTGCAAATAAGTATAGTCTAATATTAACATATCTGGGAAAAGTAGTACCAGTTTATATTTTAGAGAAATGGAGACAGCCATCAAAGAGAATTAAAAACATAAATATTGAAAAGGGATTGATTTTAAAGTGAGGTTAAAGATGTGGGAGAGAGGATGGTTTTTATCCAGTTTTGTGTAAGTTCATACCCATGTATTTGTGTGTGTGTGTGTGTGTGTGTACACACACATACATACATATTTGTATACATAAATGTTTGTGTATGTGTGTGGGGGGGTGCTTTCTTGAATGTTAGACTTGACATATTTTTTTTAAGTAATTATAGAAAATTGGGGCACCTGGGTGGCACAGTGAGTTAAGCCTCTGCCTTCAGCTTAGTTCACGATCTCAGTGTTCTGGGATTGAGCCCCACATTGGGCTCTCTGTTCAGCAGGGAGACTGCTTCCCCCTCTCTCTTTGTCTGGGGCTGTGCCTACTTGTGATCTCTCTCTCTCTCTATGTCAAATAAATAAATACAATCCTTAAAAAATAAAATAAAATAAATAATTATGGAAAATAATACCAGAAACATCATCTGCAATTACAAGAGACAACCAAACTCATCCAAAGTCAAAGTCAGAATATTCAAGGTTTTGAAATTAACAGAATAAAAGAGTAGTTTAGAAGAAAGGCAGGTTTCATATTCAGTTAGCTGAGACTCTCTACTTCCAATCAAATTAGGAGATAATTAAAAAAAATTATTTTAGTAAATGTTTCTTGAGTGTCTATGTGCTAGATAGTGTTCTTGGTGACAGGAATACGAAGTGAGTCTTCCTCTGATGGAACTCCCAGGGTAATAAGGAAGAAAGACACATAAACTAATAATTATAATACCTCATCTTAATTTCAAAATCCAGTTTTCAAGTTTGACATTTTTTGATGATCATCCATTTGTATTTTAATTTAAACATCATCTTACAATCAGCCTCAAATCACTTTTTCTTCTTTCCGCAAGAAAGAAGTATAAAATGTTCTAACGCTAAGTTTGGCTGCAAAGCTTCAGTTTTTAGGAACTAGGGCAGAATATTGCTGAGGAGAAAAAAGCCTGCTCGTTTGTATTTTATTTTTTGTAAGCTTAATTGTCTTCTTTCACCTGGACAAATAGAAAGATTAATTCTCAGAGATTCTTAGAGCTCTTCTGGGCTCTATATTATATCAAATTGGAATTTTTTTTCCTTATTACACTCTTTCTTCCCTGCTGGCATAAAACCCCCTGTCTCAGTCACTTGTGTGAAGAACGTGCTGTTTGTCTTCCCAATGAAATTGAGAATCCCTTATGTTTATCATTCAGCAAATTAAGAAAATATCTGGGATTTAAAATGCTCATCTGCATAAAAATATGTATGAATATAATTAAGCAAATATTGCCATATTTAATGAGTATTTCAACAATTGGAAATAAGGAATCTTATTAAGGAGCAACAATTTTAGGAAATTGTATTACTCCATGATCAGGGTATTATCTATTAGATTACATATTTAAATGTAGTAAACGTATTTCTGTGTAACTTGTACATAAGAAATTCTATGTTTTTAAAGGAGAAGCTAGTGAGGTAGTTTGGTAGGCACATGCATTCTCACTGACTAATCCTTTAAATCAAATAAATCCCCTTATATGGCTACACTAAACGTTTCCAGCAACATCTAGAATTTATACAACTATTCTAATAATAACTGTGGAACATGAAAATATTAAGTTAATATTAACATTAACTTAAATTTTAATTTAATTTAACTTAAATGTTAATGAATTTTAAATATTAACTTAATGTTAATATTAATATTAAGTAAAAAGGCAGGATATAAATTGTATTTATATTATTACTGTGACCATGCAAATAACATATTTAAGCATATAAACAAACACTGAGAGTACATAAAATGAAGGGTTGTGTTACATAAGATTATGATAGGTGACTTTTTATTAGATCTACTAAAACTTTCTATAATGTTATTATATTGCCTTTCTTAATAATATTTAAGTGTTTGTTGTGGAAACATATTTTTGATTTTTGTAAATTGTGTAAATTGTGATTTTTTTAATGAAAGTCAGTTTCTCTCTCTCTCTGTAGTCAGTCAAGTGATGGGAAGTGTATACATTGGAAGATATATTCCTTCTAATATATGGAGAAGAAGGCATGTGATAGGAATTTTTAGTTTTTTTAGACAGTTCTACATTTGTGTGGTTAAAAACTTAAAAATTATAAAGTACAACATACTTTAGAGAATTTGTCTTAGCCATATATGCCCCCCAGTGGTCCTCTCTTGCTGCTGTTGAGGCCCCTGTGTAGGTCCCCTACCATACTGAATCAGAGGTGAATGGTATGACCAGCAGAACAGAGTGAATGTGATATATGTAACTTCTGAGGCAAGATCATAAAAGGTATTACAGATTCTTGCCTTGGTTTCTTGGTCACGTGGTCTGAGGAAAACCAGTAATCCTATTGCGAAGTCATGCAAGCAACCACGTGGAAGAGCCCTAGTAGACAGGAACTGAGGCTACTGACCAACACTCTGCATCAACCAGCTGCCCCTGTGAGTGGGCCACCTAGGAAGCAAATCCTATAGTTTCACTCAAGCTTCGGAAGACCACAGCTCCAACCAATCTCTGATTGCAATCTTGTGAGAGACATAGAACCAGAAGCTCCCTGCTGAATTCCTGGCCCGTGGAAACCGAAAGATTAAAAAATGCTTATTGTTGTTTTAGGTCACTGCATTTTAGGACAATTTGTTTTGCAGCAAAAGATAAATAAAACACAATCCATGATTTTTCTGTTATTTAGAAATATGAAGAGCTCTGTGCCCCCTTCTCAATGCCCCTGAAAGGAGCTACCATAGGTGTGACCAATAAATGTCTTCTGAAATGGAAGTGGCATTGTTGGACACGGTTGGTTTGAACTGGCCTTAGAATGCCCACATGATGATAATCCCTGACTACATGATGTTCTCCTATTGTTCATTCTGGAATTATAGGGAAGTGAAGTCCTAATGTATCAGATTCACAAAAAGGCAGCTCATAAAGAAGTACGCATTTTCTAAATGTTTCATGATTCAATGAATCAGATACTTTACCACAGCCATTGTGCTTACCCAAACCTTTGGATTTTTTTCCGTATAGATTATGAGAAAATGTATTTTCTTTTTGTCATTTAGAAGCATGGTGCTTTAGAGCTACAGATCGGTCCACAGATGAATATTAAGTACCATTGAGATCACTCAGAAATAAGGTTTCTTTGTTTGAATAAGAGATTCTTTGGGAGAAAGAAAGGATGAGTTAACAATGACAGCCAAAGATAATGTTCTAGACCTACTATTAAAAATGAATAATTGTGAGAAAATACATGATAAAACTAAGGTCTAACAGCTTATGAAATAATGGTATTTTAAAGTTATTTATATTAATGTACTCTGGCTGCCTAAAAACTATAAATATGGGGCAAAGTTTCAAAAGACATTTCAAATCTTGAGTTTGTTCATCTCAGTGCTGTGAATTCGCTGAAGTGAAAAGTTACAGAAAATATAACCTTAGACTAAAAGTGAGAAGACACAGTTTTGCATATGCCAAGTGGAGAATTAAAAAGGAAGCAAAAAGCTACCTGAACTTCTGTTGTTGACATTCTGTGACTGATGTAAGGAAGGACCTGGGACCTTATTATTTAAGGCCTGTTTGTTAACTTTTCGGAAGCACACTGACAAGTCACTCTCTCAGAAATATATTTTCTACTTTGTCTCCGCTACTTGCAAATTCGATGTTTTATTTCACACTTGCTTGCTCAGGTATGCTCTGCAGCATTCATCAGTATCTTTCGTATGCCAAAAACCAAAGGAGAAAACCCAACAGCTAAACAACGAGACATTTTGGCACCCACGTCCATATTTGAAAACTACTCAAAATACTGATTGTAGCTTTAGGCAGTTCAGCTTTCAACTTCAGAGATTTATTTGCTTATAATCCAACTTCAGTCTGTTGCAGTGGCATTGACTGACTTTTCCAGGGTCTCCACCATGCATTTCTGATGGGGTAACTAGTATTATAATAATATTTGAATTCTTTGGTCATAATGAATGTGCCAACTACTTTGTGAAAATAGAGCATTCCTGCAGTTTAAACCAACATCTCTGCTTATGTTGATATAGATACACTCTCCCTATGGACTGGTCTAAAGAATAAGAGAAAGTGGGTATTGGGATTCTTGAAAAATGCCCGATAAGTTCTGGTTTTCAACAATTCCAAAGCTTCAGATGAGAAGCCTCTGAACTGACAAAGCAGCATTAGGTTCCCAGGTATCCTCGTCATGACGGAGCTTTGTTTTCTCATCTGTGTCATGTTGTTTGGTCACTCAAGCGGCATTGTTGCCTGTGTTCCAACGTTTTTGACTTCTCCATGAAGACTGCTCCTCCGCGGTTTACCTGCATTCTTTCACTTCATAAAGGTCATACTCCAGATCTCAATTTGAGACAGGCCAGTCAGCATCTTTTTTTTTTTTAATATATAATTTTATTTTAAAGATTATTTATTCATTTGACAGACAGAGATCACAAGTAGGCAGAGAGGCAAGCAGAGGAGGGGTGGGGAAGCAGGCTCCCAGCTGAGCAGAGAGCCCCACGCGGGGCTCGATCCCAGGACCCTGAGATCATGACCTGAGCCAAAGGCTTTACCCAATGAGCCACTCAGGCACCCCACCAGTCAGCATCTTGAATAGATATCACATCACCCACTCTGTCCTTTGGCATCCCACCCTTCTACTACCACTAGAGATACCCCAAGCAATCCCATTTCCTCTTTCTTTCAGCCAAGCAGTCTTAAGCAAATTGACGTCTGGTATACCCGTCCTCTGTTTCATCAAATATTCTAAAATATGTCTGAATCTAAGTTTATATTCTAGTGAACACTTAAGCTCACTTAAGCTTATAGAATTGAAAAGAAACGTCAATGTTAGAAGCTTTTGTATTTCTTCTTTTTATTTTGCTAGCATGTGGTCAGTTGGAAGTTATTTTCTGCAACTTGTATTTGACATCATAGAGGTGAGCTAGAGACAAGACGAACTTCACTGTTCTTGATCTTGTTAAATAAATAATGCCCAATAAAATAAATAAGGGGCAGAGACCCCATATAATTGCAGGCAACCTGTAACCCTGAAGGTGTATGTGGAAGGACATAAGAATGATGAAAGTCTTCCATTCCCAATGCTGCTGTAATATTGTGAATTAACTTCTAGACTCTTGGAAGTAGAAGCATTTTGCCATTTAGGGAAATCTTATGTAATAGATAAAGAAAATAAGGCCTGGAGAAGCTATTGTATCCCTTAAATCAGAATCAAATTTTTCTCTCTTCTATAAGCTGTGTTACAGTTTTATATTTTTATTTTAATTCGAGTATAATTAGCACACAGTTTTATGTTACTTTCAAGTGTATACAATGTACTGATTCAACAATTCTATTCATTTTTCAGTGTTCATCAGGATAAGTGTACCTCTTAATCCCCTTGGTCATCTCCCACCTACCTCCCTTCTGGCAACCATCAATTTGTTTTCTGTTTAAGAGGTTTTGTTTTTTGTTTGTTTGTTTGTTTGTTTGTTTTTGGTCTCCTTTTCTAAATTATTTGTTTGCTTACTTTGTTCCTTAACTTCCACATATGACTTATTTCACTTAGCATTTATACTCTCTAGGTCCATCCATGTTGTTTCAAATAACAAGACTTTATTCTTTCTTATGGCTGAATAATATTCCTATATATATATATATATATATATGTATGTATGTACATAGATACATATATATATATACACATACCACATCTTCTTTATCCATTCATCTATCAATGGACAGCTGGGTTGCTTCCATAGTTTGGCTTCTTATGTTGATAATTTCTGAGTGTTTTCCATACATTCAGTATCCTACTTTTTGACAGCACTACACTTGGGTTTTAACTCTGTTATTATATGTATAGTAGGAAATTATTGTTTAGTATGCAGTTTGAGCGGTTCTAACACAGAGATAAAAATATAGAGAGAGATTTTCTTTTTTCTCACATAAGTTAACCATCTAGAGCTGAGAATTTCTGCTTCACCAGGTTCTTTAGATACCCAATTTTCTTTCATCAATCATTCTACCATTCTCTAGGGTACTGATTAAAAGAGGATCATGCCAAGTCCATGTTCCAGTTTTTATAAAAGAAGGAAAAGAAATAGTGGTGGATAAGCAATTCCTTTTCCATAGCCAATAAGGAAGCTGTACAAATTATTTTCTTAAAATTCCATTGGTTAGAAGCAAAATACGTAGTCACAAACAGCTTCAAAAAAGGAAAGGATATTCAGGAGTGGGCTGGGTCTTCAGGAAACATACCTAAATTATGTTACCATGAAGAAGAGACGCCATCAGGAGAAATGAGCTATCTCATAACATTTATATCAAAATAGATACTTTGGCTAAGACTCTAAGATTGTAGATAACTTTGTTATCTATGATTCAGGAGTTGTGAAATATACACAATCCATACACCCAAAACTGTTTGGAAGCCTCCCTAAGTTCTCAATCGTGTCACTGGTGTAAGAGTTTATGTGTTAGGAATTAAATAAGGATTTGTCAGGACAATTTCTTTTAAGACACCTGAGCTGTGAAATCCTAAGAAAAAGGTTATGCATTTGTTGCTAACCCCTGATTCCAATACTTGTGAAATGGACTTTAGGAGACTAGAGAGCTTCACACTTCTATATTATTTTAGGAACATTGTAGACTTCCACCTAAAGTTTGCTTTGCATAGTTGAGTTTGTCCAGAAGAAAGTGTTTCCTAGAGACTAAAGGTGATTCACACCTGAAAAAAAGCCCAGGTGTTGCTGTTGTAGGTTCTGTGCAACAGGGTTGCCTAGGAAGACTAAAAGACTTGAGCTGAGAGAAGCTGAAGGTAAGCCAGGTTAAGAGGGGCTGACTAAGAAATAGATAACCACTCAGAGCACAGCTGACTTCATCTAAGTCAAAGAGATGGCAAAATTCCTTGCATCCACCCCACAGATCTGCAGAAAACACTGCTGATCAAGCAAGTTTACTTGCTTGAGTTTACTAAACTAATAGGAGCAAGAGAGTCCATTTTGACAGAGTCTTAATATTGTCTACCCAAAAGGAAAGTTGGAAAGTATATTGTGGGACTGGATGATTTTAAGGCAACAGCTACCTGAGATTGGGCAGATATAACAGCTTTCAATTGGAGACCAAAGCAAAAGGAGGAGATGTAACTTCCTTGGGTTGGAGGAGCAGAGCAAATCTTGATGTGTACACTGCATATTGGAATAGTCTTGATGTTACCTAGATAAGTAATCTGTTTTCATTGGTTTATCTTTTGGGGAACAAGTACCATTTGAAGTAATAGTTAAATAAAGTTTTCCTTGTGTATTTTTTTATATAGGGACTGACAGTTTATTTCAGCCCTCAGAAACTACATGTGAAAGGCAGAAAAGGGGTTAAACACAAAGAACCCACTGAATACTCACAAAAGAAAGAGTATATTTGAAACATTTTACCAAATTCTGAGAGCAGAGATAGTAGATTACATAAAAGTATTCCTAAGATGTGGTATATATACAGTGGAATATTACTCAGTCATCAAAAATATAAAATCTTACCATTTGCAATTATGTGGATGGAACTAGAAGGTATTATGCTAAGTGAAATAAATCAATCAGAGAAAGACAATTATCATATGATTTCACTCATACTGGAATTTAAGAAACAAAGCCCAGGAGCATAAGGGAAGGGAGGAAAAAATAAAACAAGATGAAATCAGAGAGGGAGACAAACCATGAGACTTTTAATCATAGGAAACAAACTGAGGGTTGCTGGAGGGGTGGGGGTGGGGGATGGGGTCACTGGGTGATGGGCATTTAGGAGGGTATGTGAGGTAATGAGCACTGGGTGTTATATAAGACTGATGAATCACTGAATTCTACTTCTGAAACTAATGATACTCTATATGTTAATTGAATTTAAATTTAAAAAATGGAAAAAAGTATCCCTTATAGATTTGCTAAGGAAGGTGAAGTCAAGCAAAAGTTGGGAAAGCCCATGACTATGCCTTCATCATCAGCTGCAGGTTTCCTGATTATCACAGAGCACATTTGGCATGTAAAATTTTAATACTAAATGAATTTCAGTAGTTTTGACTATTAAGCAGACCTAGTCAGAAGAACAACTTTGGTAGGAATATTGAGAGACAAAACAAATAATGCCCCTCCCCCTCAAAATTCAGAAAACATAAGGAGAGAGAGAGAGAGAACAAGTGCTTTTGATTTCACCCAGGATATCTGATTTTTAATGCATGGAATGGTTATATATGGCTCTAATGTGATTAAGATTTAGTTTTGGTGTGTCTTCCTTCCTAGATCCTTGAGCCATCATATCTTGCATACCGTACCTTTATATGTAGAGAAAATATGAGTTAAGTGTGAACAGTAAGGAGACTTGTTGAATAGTTTTCACTTGGTCATGTAAGGTAACTGTCAGTGTCTCTTTTTTCCTTTGCTGCCTCCCGGAGATTCTGTCCATATTCTCTAGAACTCATGGAGCTTCTCTAAATTAGAGTATTAATTCCAGTTTGGTGAATCCTAGGAAAATCTGTGTTTACAACCCAATCTAAATATAATTTAGGGTTTTTAATGATAAAAGAAAATAATTTTTAATGTATTGCCCTCAATGTTGCCAAATCACACTCACTGGTTGACATATGAGTGATATATAATGATTGATCTACTTTTTTTTTAACTTAATAATGCTTTCTCCATGGTGATTATTTGTGAACCATATTGATACATCAGCCAAATCTAGGAAATATCTGTCAACTTAATATGTTCAAATTGAAGACAGTTTTTAAATAGAAAAGAAACTGGAATCCAAAAACAAAGATTACTTTGCTCTTCAATGATGCTGTGTACAACTCTGGGAAAACTTATTTTCTATGGTTTACTTTCTACAGTTATAAAATGAAGAATAATTATTTCTTATCAGTTAAAAAATTTAAGCCTGTAGGGAAAGATGACCTTCTTAATGTTGTGGTTTCTGTTTATTTGTTTGCTTAATTTCCCAGGAGAAACACCTGGGGTTTGGGGCTTCTTTTCTTCTCCCATTTTGATAAACTTTCTTGAGAAATGATCTATATATTTTGTGATCTGCATCTCTTACCATTATAGAAAATGGGGAAGAGCATGGTAAAGAAGGACTGGCTTGAGAAACTATCAGATATTTGTTCTTGATTTCTGATATATGTTTATTAGAACTAATGCCCTGCTCTTTTTGATCTTCCATGATTAAGTTGTTCATTGAACTGGGAGATAATTTTTAATCCATGTGTGTTTTTCTTTCCCCAAACATTAAGTATGGGATTGTGCCTTTCGATTGGACTAAATGGTAAAAGATGTTTATAATACTAAGAGAGGCACTTAGGAAAGAACAAACAGTATCCCCTTATATTATCCAAATTTAACTTTGTTGTAATGTTTTCAGGAAATGGGCAGAATACAGAATATAAGTATAGAATATAAGAATAAAGAATGTAAGTAATGCTATCAGGTAAAAGGGAGTTTGAAATCAGCTCAGCCACTTATTATGTGAATTTAAACCTCTGCGTTCTCCATCTGTACATTTGCGATAATAAGGCTTACCTCATGGTCTTGTGAAAATTAAATGAGAGAATGAATGTGAAGGAGCGTTGTTCGCTCTGAGCTCATGGGAGGTACACAGCAAATGATCCTTCCCTTTCTTTCCTTCCTTACCAGAATAATTGATTTTCCTTTCAGTTGACTAATCGTTCTAATTGAAACAGTTTAATTATAGGATTTATAATTTTACATACTCCTGATTATTTATTTTACCTCTCTTTTCCCCCTAGTAATTTGTCTCTCAAAATAGTTTATAATTCCTTGTTAAACTTTGGCATAATTAAAAAGTGTAAATTACTTCAGGTGCTTTTGTAAAGTATGGTGTGTGTAAGTGTGGTATGCGTGCATTTTAGATTAGTTCTTATATTCAAGCCAGAGGCAGGTAACCTTGTTGCAGAGGAGAGGAAAGAAAAGATTGCTTCCAGAAAGAAAGACTGCTGTTTGTATCCTTCGGCACATGTATGATTATTCATCATGATGGCAAATAGGGATGATATCTTTCAGTCAGCTTCTGTGTGCACTGCATCTGGTTAATATAAAATATGAGAAACTTAACTTACATGTGATGCCAAAACACAAACAAACAAAGAAAACGGTATTGTATTACATCCTCTATTTCAAATTTAAGAAATTTAATTTTAAGGGACACATTTCTTTTCCTGCTTCAAAGCCTATGTAAGTTCCTTATAGGCTATTTTGAGAAATAGCTGATCATTCTCTTTTCACATGAACAACTGAGAAGGGTCTTGATGGGCCCTGGGGGGCAGCAGTTGACAGCACTCTGGCCTGGCCTGGCCTGGCACTCTTCTTCTCTCTCAAGTCTACAGCTTTAATATCTCTAGAAATGTTATTTGTGGACTGAACGACCCCAGAGATGGTTCTTCACATTGTGAGGTGGCTGGCTAAAACTGCATGTATAAACTACAAAACACATGTTAGAAGGCATTGTTTCATGTAGTTATATAATGGTTGTATATCTATATGCAGATTATAAATATGATTTGTATCAGATATACTTTTTCTTATTTTTCCCATTAAGTCAACTGAAATCACTGGACATTATCTCTGAAACAACACAAGAAGCCTCTGAAACATGGAGAAAAGAAGGCAAGCTGCCTTGAAAACTCAGAATCCAAGGAACAAAATGGTGATGAGTTGTCATATATTTAAACCTGGACTTGAAGAAGCAGGCAACCCAGAGAACCAAGGGCACAGACCAAAAGAAAACCCCAATGAAAGCCTAGTCTCTAGCCAAAGGATGAGGATAAAGGCAGCCTTATAAAATAGAATGTTTCTTAACACCAACCTATAAACTCTTGCCAAATACTACAGAAAACCAGGCCCTTCTTCTCCCATCCCCCAGAAAAGGTTGAGCTTCATCTTCCACCCTTGCCAGACCGCAATGAAGCACCTAAAGCCTTGTGTGGGAGTGGTGGCAGAAAAGACTGGGTGGGGAGGCTGGATTTGCATCCCCACCAGGACATAATGGTCCTCGAGTCTCCCTCAATGTCAGCGGAAACCACATGGGAAATACGGACTTCCATCCCCACTCAACAATAAGGAGAGGCTGCCCCCTTGGGGGTCTACAAAGACAAATAGGGAGCATATATTATATACACACTTAGCAGGAACAAGGCAGTGCCCCTTGCCCCTCTTTGTCGTATTCTGCCAGAAAAATGTTAGAACAATGCAGCTGAAAGTGAAGGTTTAAAGAAGACCCAGAATATAAAGACCAGAATATAAAGACCAGAATTTAAAAATGCCCATGTCTCAGTTGAAAATCACTCATCTTAACAAGAACCAGGAAAATCCCAAATTGCATGAAAAAGTATAATCAATAGATGCTAACACTGAGATGGCTGAGATGTTAGAATTATCCGAGATTTTAAAACAGTAATCATAAAAATGCTTCAATGAGCACATGTTTAAAACAAATGTGAAAACTGAAAGCCTCAGCAAATTAAGAAAAGATGTAAAGAATAACCAAATGAAAATTTTACAGCTGAAAACACAATCAAAATAAAAACTCACTGGGCAGGTTCAAAGCAAAATGGAGGAAACAGAGTGGGGGTAATCAGTTAGATTGAAGACAGAACAATAGAAAGTGCCCAATATAAACAACACAAAGGAAAAAAGGATTGAAGATAAAGAAACAGAGTCCCAGGGGCTTATGGAAGTATAATAAAAGTCTTAAAAATTCTTTTTGTGACATTTTAAGGAGAGAAGAAAGAAGTTGGAGGATAAAAAGTATTCAGAGAAATAATGGCTGAAATTTCCTAAATTTGACACAATATGTAAACATATGGAATTTAGGAGCTGAATGAAACCCAGACAGAAAGAACCCAAAGAAATCTACACCAAAGATATATGACAGTAATACTTCCAAAAAGTAAAAACAATGCAAAAAATTTTAAAAGCAGTGAGAGAGAAATGACACCTCATATATGGGTGAAAAACAATTAGAATATGAACTTATTTCTCATTAGGAACTATAGAACCTGGAAGGAGTGATAAGCAGCATTTATCTAAAGTTGAAAGAAAAAAAATCTATCCACTCTGAATTCTATATTCAGTGAAAATATTGTTTAGCATTAAAGGGGAAATAAAGATTCTCAGATGAAAGAAAGCCAAAAGAATTTGTTACCAGCAGATGTGCTCTGAAAGATTGGCTAAGGATCTAGACAGAAAAGAAATGGTAAAAGAAGAAAGCTCGAACAACAGAAAGGAAAAAAAAAAGAGCATGATAAGCAAAAATTGGGTAAATACAATAGACTTCCCTTTCTTAAGTTTCTAAATTATGATTCATGAATGAATAAAGATTTGTAATACTTTCTGATGTAACCCTAAATGCATGTAGAGAAATTATTTAAGGCAATTGTATTGTAAACAGGAAGGTAAATGGACATAAAAGGAGATGCCACATCACTTGAATTGATAAAGGACACCAGTAGATGATGAATTATGTAAATATATAATGGATTACCTAGAACAATCACTAAAAGAGGTATATAAAGAGATTCAATAAAAAACACTATATCAGAGGAGGAGTCAAGATGGCGGAGAAGTAGCAGGCTGAGACGACATCGAGTAGCAGGAGATCAGCTAGATAGCTTATCTAACCATTGTTAGCACCTACAAAACCAACGGGAAATCAAAGAGAAGAAGATCAACAATTCTAGAAACAGAGAATCGATCACTTTCTGAAAGGTAGGACCTGCGGAGAAGTGAATCCAAAGCGACGGGAAGATAGACCCCGGGGGGAGGGGCCGGTTCCCGGGAAGTGGCGGAGCAACGGAGCACAAAATCGGGACTTTTAAAAGTCTGCTCCACTGGGATACATCGCTCCAGAGGCTAAACGGGGGGGGGGGGGGGGGGAAGCCCAGGCGGGGTCAGCATAACCCCAGGTCCCACGGGGTCACAGAAGGACTGGGGGTGTCTGAGTGCCGCAGAGCTCGCAGGTATTAGAGCGGGGAAGCCGGCTACAGCGACAAAGCCAAGGAGTGAGCTCTCAGCCCAGGGTTACCTTGTGCCGGTCGCAGGCTGGGTGGGCTTGGAGCCCGGCTGGAGGCCACGGAGACGGAAGCGACCGGGCGCTTTTCTCCAGGTTCCAGCAATTGGCTGCTTTCCTCAAGGCGCGACCGCAGGCCAGGGAGGTGGGGCGGTTGGGCACTTTTCTCTGAGGGCACACTGAGGAGCGGAACCCCAATCTCTCGACCCGGAGGAGGCCATCTTCATTCCTGTCCTCCAGAACTCTATGGAAAGCGCTCAGGGAACAAAAGCTCCCCAAAGCAAACCCGAGCGGATTACTAGCCCGGCCCCTGGCAAGGGTGGTGCAATTCCGCCTGTGGCAAAGACACTTGAGAATCACTATAACAGGCCCCTCCCCCAGAAGATCAACAAGAAACCCAGCCAAAACCAACTTCGCTCACCAAGAACAGCAGAATTCCACAGGAGGAGAAAGCAAATCTTATCTGGACAAAATGACAAGGTGGAAAAACTCACCTCAAAAAAAAGAACGAGAGGCAGTACCGAAGGCTGGAGACCTAATCAATACGGACATTGGTAACATGACAGATCTAGAGTTCAGAATGACAATTCTCAAGGTTCTAGCCGGGCTCGAAAAAGGCATAGAAGATATTAGAGAAACCCTCTCCGGAGAGATAAAAGCCCTTTCTGGAGAAATAAAAGAACTAAAATCTAACCAAGTTGAAATAAAAAAAGCTATTAATGAGGTGCAATCAAAAATGGAAGCTCTCACTGCTAGGGTAAATGAGGCAGAAGAAAGAATTAGTGACATAGAAGACCAAATGACAGAGAATAAAGAAGCTGAGCAAAAGAGAGACAAACAAACACGAGGAGAGAATTCGAGAGATAAGCGACACCATAAGACGACACAACATTAGAATAATTGGGATTCCAGAAGAAGAAGAAAGAGAGAGGGGAGCAGAAGGTATATTGGAGACAATTATTGGAGAGAATTTCCCTAATATGGCAAAGGGAACAAACATCAAAATCCAGGAGATGCTAAGAATGCCCTTCAAAATCAATAAAAATAGGTCCACACCTCGTCACCTGATAGTAAAATTTACAAGTCTTAGTGACAAAGAGAAAATCCTGAAAGCAGCCCGGGAAAAGAAGTCTGTAACATACAAGGGTAAAAACATTAGATTGGCAGTGGACCTATCCACAGAGACCTGGCAGGCCAGAAAGAACTGGCATGATATATTCAGAGCACTAAACAAGAAAAACATGCAGCCAAGAATACTATATCTGGCTAGGCTATCATTGAAAATAGAAGGAGAGATAAAGAGCTTCCAGGACAAACAAAAGCTGAAAGAATTTGCAAACACCAAACCAGCTCTACAGGAAATATTGAAAGGGGTCCTCTAAGCAAAGAGAGACCCTAAAAGTAGTAGATCAGAAAGAAACAGAGACAATATACAGGAAGAGTCACCTTACAGGCAATACAATGGCACTAAATTCATATCTCTCAATAGTTACCCTGAATGTTAATGGGCTAAATGCCCCAATCAAAAGACACAGGGTATCAGAATGGATAAAAAAACAAAACCCATCAATATGCTGCCTACGAGAAACTCATTTTAGACCCGAAGACACCTCCAGATTTAAAGTGAGGGGGTGGAAAACAATGTACCATGCTAATGGACATCAGAAGAAAGCTGGGGTGGCAATCCTTATATCAGATCAATTAGATTTTAAGCCAAAGACTATAATAAGAGATGAGGAAGGACACTATATCATACTCAAAGGGTCTGTCCAACAAGAAGACCTAACAATCTTAAATATCTATACCCCTAACATGGGAGCAGCCAACTATATAAACCAATTAATAACAAAATCAAAGAAATACATCGACAGTAATACAATAATAGCAGGGGACTTTAACACTCCCCTCACTGAAATGGACAGATCATCTAAGCAAAAGATCAACAAGGAAATAAAGGCCTTAAATGACACACTAGACCAGATGGACATCACAGATATATTCAGAACATTCCATCCCAAAGCAACAGAATATATATTCTTCTCTAGTGCACATGAAACATCCTCCAGACTAGACCACATCCTGGGTCATAAATCAGGTCTCAATTGGTACCAAAAGATTGAGATCATCCCCTGCATATTTTCAGACCACAATGCTCTGAAGCTAGAACTCAATCACAAGAGGAAATTTGGAAAGAATGCAAATACATGGAGACTAAACAGCATCCTTCTAAAAAATGAATGGGTCAACCAGGAAATTAAAGAAGAATTGAAAAAATTCATGTAAACAAATGATAATGAAAACACAACAGTTCAAAATCTGTGGGACACAACAAAGGCAGTCCTGAGAGGAAAATATATAGCGGTGCAAGCCTTTCTCAAGAAACAAGAAAGGTCTCAAATACACAACCTAATCCTACACCTAAAGGAGCTGGAGAGAGAACAACAAAGAAAGCCTAAACCCAGCAGGAGAAGAGAAATCATAAAGATCAGAGCAGAAATCAATGAAATAGAAACTAAAAAAACAATAGAACAAATCAACAAAACTAGGAGCTGGTTCTTTGAAAGAATTAATAAGATTGACAAACCCCTGGCCAGACTTATCCAAAAGAAAAGAGAAAGGACGCAAATAAATAAAATCATGAATGAAAGAGGAAAGATCACAACCAACACCAAAGAAATACAAACAATTATAAGAACATACTATGAGCAACTCTACCCCAACAAATTCGACAACCTGGAAGAAATGGATACATTTCTAGAGACACATAAACTACCACAACTGAACCAGGAAGAAATAGATAACCTGAACAGACCCATAACCAGTAAGGAGATTGAAACAGTCATCAAAAATCTCCAAACAAACTAAAGTCCAGGACCAGACGGCTTCCCAGGGGAATTCTACCAAACATTTAAAGAAGAATTAATTCTTATTCTCCTGAAACTGTTCCAAAAAATAGAAACGGAAGGAAAACTTCCAAACTCATTCTATGAGGCCAGCATCACCTTGATCCCAAAACCAGACAAGGATCCCACCAAAAAAGAGAATTACAGACCCATATCCTTGATGAACACAGATGCAAAATTCTCACCAAAATACTGGCCAATAGGATCCAACAGTACATTAAAAGGATTATTCACCACGACCAAGTGGGATTTATTCCAGGGCTGCAGGGTTGGTTCAACATCCGCAAATCCATCAATGTGATACAATATATTAATAAAAGAAAGAGTAAGAACCATATGATACTCTCAATAGATGCTGAAAGAGCATTTGACAAAGTGCAGCATCCCTTCCTGATTAAAATTCTTCAAAGTGTAGGGATAGAAGGCACATACCTCAATATTATCAAAGCCATCTATGAAAAACCCACCGCAAATATCATTCTCAATGGAGAAAAACTGAAAGCTTTTCCGCTAAGGTCAGGAACACGGCAGGGATGTCCGTTATCACCATTGCTGTTCAACATAGTACTAGAAGTCCTAGCCTCAGCAATCAGACAACAAAAAGAAATTAAAGGCATCCAAATTGGCAAAGAAGAAGTCAAACTCTCACTCTTTGCAGATGATATGATACTATATGTGGAAAACCCAAAAGGCTCCACTCCCAAACTGCTAGAACTTATACAGGTATTCAGTAAAGTGTCAGGATATAAAGTCAATGCACAGAAATCAGTTGCATTTCTTTACACTAACAACAAGACAGAAGAAAGAGAAATTGAGGAGTCAGTCCCATTTACAATCGCACCCAAAACCATAAGATACCTAGGAATAAACCTAACCAAAGAGGCAAAGAATCTATACTCAGAAAACTATAAAGTACTCATGAAAGAAATTGAGGAAGACACAAAGAAATGGAAAAATATTCCATGCTCATGGATTGGAAGAACAAATATTGTGAAAATGTCTATTCTACCTAAAGTAATCTACACATTTAATTCAATCCCTATCAAAATCCCATCCATTTTTTTTTAAAGAAATAGAACAAATAATCCTAAAATTTATATGGAACCAAAAAAGACCTCGAATAGCCAAAGGAATATTGAAAAAGAAAGCCAAAGTCGGTGGCATCACAATTCCAGACTTCAACCTCTATTACAAAGCTGTCATCATCATGACAGTATGGTACTGGCATAAAAACAGACATATAGATCAATGGAACAGAATAGAGAGCCCAGAAATAGACCCTCAACTCTATGGTCAACTAATCTTCGACAAAGCAGGAAAGACTATCCAATGGAAAAAAGACAGCCTCTTCAACAAATGGTGCTGGGAAAATTGGACAGCCACATGCAGAAAAATGAAATTGGACCATTTCCTTACACCACACACGAAAATAGACTCAAAATGGATGAAGGACCTCAATGTGAGAAAGGAATCTATCAAAATCCTTGAGAAGAATGCAGGCAGCAACCTCTTTGACCTCAACCGCAGCAACTTCTTCCTAGGAACATCGCCAAAGGCAACAGAAGCAAGGGCAAAAATGAACTATTGGGATTTCATCAAGATCAAAAGCTTTTGCACAGCAAAGGAAACAGTGAACAAAACCAAAAGACAACTGACAGAATGGGAGAAGATATTTGCAAACGACATATCAGATAAAGGGCTAGTATCCAAAATCTATAAAGAGCTTATCAAACTCAATACCCAAAGAACAAATAATCCAGTCAAGAAATGGGCAGAGGACATGAACAGACATTTCTGCAAAGAAGACATCCAGATGGCCAACAGACACATGAAAAAAATGCTCCACATCACTGGGCATCAGGTAAATACAAATCAAAACCACAATGAGATACCACCTCACACCAGTCAGAATGGTTAAAATTAACAAGTCAAGAAATGACAGATGCTGGTGAGGATGCGGAGAGAGGGGAACCCTCCTACACTGCTGGTGGGAATGCAAGCTGGTGCAACCACTCTGGAAAACAGTGTGGAGGTTCCTCAAAAAACTGAAAATAGAGCTACCCTACGACCCAGCGATTGCACTACTGGGTATATATCCTAAAGATACAAACGTGGTGCTCCGAAGGGGCACGTGCACCCGAATGTTTATAGCAGCAATGTCCGCAATAGCCAAACTGTGGAAAGAGCCTAGATGTCCATCAACAGATGAATGGATAAAGAAGAGGTGGTATATATACACAATGGAATACTATGCAGCCATCAAAAGAAATGAAATCTTGCCATTTGTGATGACATGGGTGGAACTAGAGGATATCATGCTTAGTGAAATAAGTCAGTCGGAGAAAGACAACTATCATATGATCTCTTTGATATGAGGAAGTGGAGATGCAAGGCGGGGGGGGTTGGGGGGAGGTAGGAAAAGAAAAAATGAAAAGATGGGATTAGGAGGGAGACAAACCATAAAAGACTCAATCTCAAAAAACAGACTGAGGGTTGCTGGGGGGAGGGGGGACAGGAGAGGGTGGTGGGGAAATGGACATTGGGGAGGGTATGTGCTATGATGAGTGCTGTGAAATGTGTAAACCTGGCGATTCACAGACCTGTACCCCTGGGGATAAAAATACATTATATGTTTATTAAAATAAAAATAAAATAAAATAAAATAAATTAAAAAAAAACCCACTATATCAAAATGGAATCCTCAAAAATGATCAAGTAACCCAAAGGAAAGTTAAAAAACAGAAAACATAAAAAATGGAACAAACAGAAAACAAAAATAAAATGACAGACTTTACCCCAACTCAATAATAATTATGTCATATGTAAATTATATTATATATAAATAAGTATATTAAATGTAAAAGCTTTGAAAACTCCTATTAAAAGAAATTGATAGAGTGAATTAAAAACATGACAGAACTATATGCTGTCTAAAAAACTTCCTTCAATATAATCATATAATAGTTGAAAGCAAAAAGAAAGTAAAAAACATACCATGAAAACAATAAAAAAAATCAGGAGTAGCTATATAAATATAAGATAAGTGCCAGAGTCAGAGAAAGACATTATAAATTGACAAAAGGGTCCATTCATTGAGAAGGTATAGCAATCCTAAGTGTGGGTTTACCAAGCAAGAGACATCAACATATTTGTTGCTAATCCTGATAAAACAAAAAGAAGAAATTAACAAATCTACAACTCTAGTTTTGTGAATAAAAGTGATAGAAATGATGAGATTGAAAGAATAAACAGACAAATGCACCATTATATTGATGACTCCAACACTTCCTTATCAACTGTTAACTGTTCCAGTTAACTGGAACAAATAGAAAACCAACAAGGTTATAAAATAACTGAACAACACTATCAAATGAAAGAATCTAATCACATTTATAGGACAGTTAACCTAAGAAAAGTACAACACACATTTTTTTCAAGTGCCTACTTAACATACACCAAAATACAGACCTTCCTCAACTTCCCAATAAACATACTGTAAGTTGAAAACATTAAGTCAAAAATGCATTTCATACACCTAATTTACCAAACATCAGAGCTTAGCTTCACTTACTTTAAATGTGCTCAGAACACTTACATTAGCCTACGGTTGAGCAAAATTATCTCAATTAACACAAGCCCATTTTATAATAAAGTGTTGAATATCTCATGTAATTTGCTGAATATTATACTGAGAGTGAAAAATTGAATGGTTCTAAGTGTATTAGTTGTTTATTCTCCTGATCACGTAGCTAACTAGGAGCCATGGCTCCTTGCCCAGCATAACGAGAGTATCCTACCTCCTATCACTAGCCTGGGGGAAAAAATCAGAATTCAAAATTTGAAGTAGATTTCTACTGGTATATATCAATTTTGTACATCATAACTGAAAAATCATAAGTCAAACCATCCCATAGGCCACACCCTGGCCATCAACAAACCTCAACAAGTTTTGAAGATCTGAAAGTTTACAAAATATGTTCTCTAAACACAATGGAATCAGACTAGAGATCATCAGCAGAATAAAAGAAAACATTTGGAATCTATGCAACACATTTTGATAGTGGTTCTAAGAGAAAATCTCAGGATCTATTTAAATATTAAACTAAATAAAAATGAAAATGCAACATATCAAAATTTGTGGAATACCACTAAAGCAATGCTAAAAGAGAAGTTTATAGCACTAAATGCATTCCCTAAAAAGAGAAAAAGTCTTAAATAAATAAAAAGATTACTACTTTAAGAACCTAGAAAAAAAGCATAAATTAAACTCAAAACAATCAGAAGGAAAGACATAATAAAGATAACAGAAATCAACCAAACTTAAAACAGAAAAATTAACAATCTATAAAACAAATAACTATTTCTTTAAAAAGATGAATAGAGAAACCTAGCAAGACTGACAAAGAAAAGACACAATTTATCTATACCAGGAATGAAACAGTGATATCACTACAGAAGCTGCAATTATAAGAGGATATTATGAACAATTCTACAAATATAAATTTGACAATGTAGATAAAATGGAGCAATTCTTTTGAAAAACACAAACTACCACAACTTAACCCAGTATGAATTAGGTCATTTTAACCATTTAAATATTAAAGAAATTGAATTTATAACTTTAAAAAGCCGAAGTCCATTGGGGCTAGATGATTTCAGTGAATAATTTTAATGAATGTGTAAAGAGGAATTAACACTAATTTTATACAGTTCCTTCCAGAAATTAGAAAAGGAGGGAACACTTCTCATTTTGTTATATGAAGCTACTATATTCTTGATACCAAATCAAGAGTTAAGAGAGAGTTACAGACCAACAACCCTAAGAATATAGATGCGAAAATTCTTAACAAAATATTGCCAAATAGAATTCAACAATATATAAAAGAATTATACAACATTGCCAAGTGGGGTTTATTTCAGATATGCAGAACTGGCTCAATAGTAGAAAAATCATTTAATGTAATCCACCATATTAACACACTGAAGAAGAAAAAACACATGCTTATATTCATAGATTCAGAAAAAGCATTTGATGAAATTTGATACCCATTCATTATAAAAATTCTTAAAAAATTAGGAAAATAGGAAAATTTCCTCAACTTGATAAAGAGCATCTATAAAAAACCCACAGGTGATATTGTACAAAATGATGAAGGACTGAATGCTTCCCCCAGGAGACCAGGAATACTGGAAGATTGTTCTCTCTCATCTCTTATTCAATATAATACTGGAAGATCTAACATTAAGTCAAGAAAAGAATATAAAAGGCATTCAGATTGGAAAGGAAGGAATAAAACTGTCTTGATTTGCAGGTAACAATATGTACACATAGAAAATCTTACAGAATATTTAGAAAGCCCTTCTAGAAATAATAAGTGAGTTCAGCAATGCCACAAGATACAAAATAAGTATAAAAACAATTATATTTCTGTATATGAACAATGAAAATATGGACACTAAAATTAAAAATATAATATCATTTACTTTATTTCCCTTAAAAATGAAATAGTTAGGGGCACCTGGGTGGCTCAGTGGGTTAAAGCCTCTGCCTTCAGTTCAGGTCATGATCCCAGCATCCTGGGATCCAGCCCCACATCAAGCTCTCTACTCAGCAGGGAGCCCCTTCCTCCTCTCTCTCTCTCTGCCTGCCTCTCTGCCTACTTGTGATCTTTATTTGTCAAATAAATAAACAAAATCTTTAAAAAAAAACTTTAAAATAAAAAAAAAGGAAATAGTTAGGTGTAAATCTAACGACACATATATAGGACTTGTATCCTGGAAACTAAAATGTTGGTAAGAGAAATAAAAATTCTAAATGAATAGAGAAACCCACTATGTTCACAGATTAGAAATTTCAATTTTGTAATGATTTTAATTCCCCTAAACAGATATATAATTTAACTTGATTTTTACCAAAATCCAACAAGATATTTTGTAGATACATACAAGATTATTCCATTATATATATGGAAAAGCAAAGGAACTAAAATAATTGAAGCCATTTTTAAAAAGTGGAAAGTGGCAGGGAGAATCTTTGAGTGGAAAGGAAAGACCATAAGCGATAGTATAAAAGGTTGGAAGCAAAAAAGCATTAAATATATTTGAAATAATCAGCCAAGAGATTCACAAAATAAAGAAATATAAAATATGATACCATATACCTAGAAATTTTTTTGCAGTCAGATGTGACACAATTTTAATAATAATCTTTTTTCTTTTTCAAGTTTTTGTTTAAATTCCAGCTAGTTAACATACCTTGTAATATTAGTTTCAGGTGTAGAATTTAGCAATTCAAGACTTACATACAAGAATGGGTTCAAACTTAAGGAACTATCAACTTAATATAGACTGCTATATGAAAAAGATGTTATAATGCAAACCTAATGGTAACACAAATAAAAAGTCAGTAATAGATTTGCAAAGAATAAAGAGAAAGGAATCCAAGTATATCACCAAAGAGAGCTAACAAAACATGAAAGAGAGCAAAAGAAGAAAGGATCGGAGAAAAACTACAAAAATAACCACAAAACAGAAAACGGCTATAAATACAAATCTATCAATAATTCCTTTGAATGTAAATGGACTAAATGCTCCAATCAACAGACAAAAGGTAACAGTAGATACAAAAAATAAGATCCATCTTTATGCTGTCTAAAAGAGACTTATTTCATGCCTAAAGCCACATGAAGAGTGAAACTGTGTCAGATTCCACAGGTTAGAACTCATTTCCACAGGACTGCCCTCACCCCATCATGCCAGACACCAGTCACAAGTCCGGGTTGTCATCTGGGCTTTTGATTTTGGAAGCTCCAGTGACCCCCTCCTTGGGTCCCATTAATTTGCTAGAGTGACTCTCAGAATTTAGGAAAACAGTTTACATACCTTTCCTGGTTTATTATAAAAGGATATGACAAAAGATACAGATAAACAACCAGATGGAAGATTTGCATAGGGCAAGGTATGTGAAAAGGCACACGGAGCTTCCCTGCCCTCTCCAGGTATCCCACTCTCCAAACAGCTCCGTGTGTTCACCAACCCAGACACTCTCTGAACCCTGTATTTGATGGATTTGATGGAGGATTCACCACACAGACATGATGATCATTAACTCCATGTCCAGGTCTTTTCTCTTCTCAAGAGAAAGGGAGCAAGGCTGAATACTCCACAGTTCTAATCATGACTTGACCCTTCTGGTGACCACAGCTCATCCAGGAGCCATCTTGGAATCCACCCAGAGTTGCCTTATTAGAACAAAAGACACTCATACCACATAGGATACTACAAAGTTTTCAGTAGCACTATGTCGGGAACCAGAGTCAAAGATTGAATATTAGAACAAAAATGCTTCTAGTGCTCTTATCCCCTAAGAATTACAAGGATTTCAGTAGCTGTGCCCAGAGCAAAGGGCAGAGACCAATATCTATTTCTCATTGTCTCACATATATGAATCTACCATTATCTCAAACAGTTTAATAAAAAATTATTTTTAAGGGGCTTACATATATGTTTATACCTCTACATACTTGCTATTCATATGATTAGTGTTATATCTTTATTTATATAGGTAGTCCTTGACTTCTGCAAGTTTTGTGGAATGTTGAGTTAAGATAACTCTAAGAATTCAACATTCAAGTCTGTATTCAAATTCTAATGAATACAATCATTGAATCTTTACTACCTAGGATTTCAAACACAGGTGAAGCAGTCAAAACAGAATTATGTAGGGTCATGTGCCCTCCGTTAACTCTTTTTACATTTTGGTGGAACACTCAAATATCTATAATAATACATTGTATTGATATTCCAATTTTACAGGTTACAGAAATCTTTCAACTCCATTATCTCTTTTTAGCTTCACAAGAATTGCAAGTAGTTGGTAGGACATGTATTATTACCTTCTGTTATTTTCCAAGAAATAAAACGTTAGGTCAGGGTGTTTAAATGAACTTGCCCACATAACCGCAATCAACAAGAATCGGAACAGGAACTGAAATTTTGTCTTTGAAAAAGTTCCTGCTGCATGACGCTGCATCAAAATGTTAACTGCCTTCTGTTCTTATCTTTTTCTCACACGTAATAGTAATTTTTTAGGCTAGAATGAGCATAAATCTGCTCTTTCCTGAAAGGTGCCACTTTTAATATAGTAGTGTTCTCCTTCCTCTGAGCATGATAAGGTCTCCTCTGACTACTTATAAATTTTCCTCAATCTTAGTTCTTGAGATACGGTGAGTCAGTTCTTTGTGACCAAGGGCATTCAAAACATCCAGTAATTTCATTCTTTTTTTTTTTTTTAAGTCAGAACCAGAGGACCCATGAAGTAATCCTATTTAATATACTTTTTAGATAGCAATTAGTATTTCTGAGGGAAAAAATATCTAATTTTGAAATGAAATGGATTCCACTCAAAGAAGCGTAACATTACCCGTTATGAACAAGATGACCAATTTTACTCAAAACTTTGAATCAAAAATCCTCTGTCATGGAAGAACATTTTTGCCATAATTTAAACACTAATTATTAGTACCAGTTGGACAAAATACCGACTAAGTTGACTTGACCACATTCTAGTTAAGCTTCCCACCTTCCTCCAGACCACTTTACTTTGAACTGCACTCAGCCTGAGCCAGCACTGGAATGTGGAACAACTTTCCAGCCTTGCAAACTATCTGGTCATACCACTAACTCATCCCACTTCCCCATGCCAGCTTCTCTCACACGTAGTTTACCCTTCCCTGTCAAAGAAGCAATCTTCTGCCTGACCTCTGAGATTTGCAGATCTTACTGAGAACATTCTTTTAATTATAGTTGTTTCCTTCCCCCTTATTCCAATAGTCTTTTTTTTTTAGTAAAGTCTCTCCTTACCTAGTCCAGATTTGGTTTTGTTTGACAGTGGTCAGTGGTAAAGGGAGTCAAGAAGGAATGTTGAGACCCAGGGGTGGTGAGGGACAAGCAGCCATTACCATCTCTAGGTCTGAAGGACCAGGATGAGGGAACCAGAGCCTTTCTGAGGGAGCTGCTGCAATGAAAGAGGAGTATCCCATGGGAATTTTGCTACATGGAGACGCTGTTCTGTCAAAACTACAGTGTGGCAAGGAGAGAGGGGAAGGAATAAATATCTCATTCTCTCTCTGGTCTTATTTCTTGATGGTGCTCACAATCTAAAATAGGCAAGAGCTAAAGGACACTTGGGTTGAACAATATAGTTCTAGAGGTTAACTCCTACCCCAACCCCAGGCAAAAAATTATTCAATGGCAGCAATGGGCTTGGGAACAGATAACTCATGTGATTCCTTTCTTTTAATCTTAAATTAATGATTTTCTTATTATACTTGAACTTTTGTTGTAAAGCTGCCCTTTGATCATTTTTGGTTGTAGCTGGAGTGTACATAGTCTGTCAGTTTGTTTGGGTGTACAAAATTAACATAAAATTTTCAGAAATTTTAGTAGCATTGAGCAATTTCTGAATAGATACTTCTGCATTTGAGTAACAGCTTGAGTTTGACTTATTGTCGTGTTTCTAATTCTGGGTTCAAGTTCACCAACTGATTTACCGCAAATGTAGTATCCTTTATTGGATATTGCTTCCTTGTTTACATGAATAACAATAATTTAGACTTTGTTAGTCATTAAATTACCCTACCATTATGTAATGTGTGGTCAATACTGAGATGACTAAGATTCATTCAGTTGTTATTTTCCCTTAGCCAAATATTATAAACATTTCTTTCAAATCAAACCCCTTTTCAGAATTGCCAATGTTTGGGGTATTTGAAACAATCAATATAAACAAAGAAGGGTGTTCACATTGTTTTATATCTTTATTTTTTGCTGATGATATAATTGTACACCCCAAAAATCCAATAGAATATAGTCAAAATTATCTAGAATTATCAAAGGAATTTGAGAAAAATGATTGAGACAAGATCAATATGAAAAATCAAGAGTTTTTCTATATTAGCAATAACTAATTGCAGAAAGGGGAAGATAATTTCCCCCACAATAGCAGTGAACACTATAGGATAATTATAAATAAATTTGAAAAGAATGATACTGTATACATATGATGAATAAAGGCTATGAAATCCTATTAAAGTACACAGAATAAAATAATAATAAATACTCAGTGCTTCTTATGGGTGGGACTTTATACTTATTTTCTGAGCCTCATAGACTCCTATGAAACACATGATATTATTATTCCTATTTAGAAGAAGAGACAACAAAAATACGGGGGCAACGTAACTTGCCCAGGGTCACACACAGAAGTGTTGGAGCCAGGAATTGAATCCAGGTGGTCTGACTTATGCCCTTAACCATTAAACAACCCTTCCACTTGCTGGCCTGAGGGGATGTACTGTCTTGAATGGGAATCTTTCACGTATGATAGTCTTAATTCTTAAATTCACATATAAATGTAATGTTTTTTGAATAGGAGGACTTAAATCAAGTCTCACTGTCTATATGTAAATGTGATGTACAGAATCATTGAAGGGGGAGTATGCTGGATAAAATGAAAGTAAATCACATGGAGGAAAAAATATCTAAAAGCCAGCAAAAGTTTTCTGTTTTTTTGGTTTTTTGTTTTTTTAAAGGAATATTGAGGGTTCCTGACTTGACACTAAAGCTATGCTTTTAGGCACTCACACAAGCTTCCTGCTAACTTTTCAGACAAGCGAAATAATTCTCCATTAACTGATGCAACACAGAAAGAATGGAGTTTTTTACGTGTTATTTAGGTATTAGGCTGCTGGGTTTTTCAGATTCTTATTTTAATTTATATGGAAGGGCAGAGGTACCTGTATAGAATTTCTAGAAAACTATATATCAGGAAAAACACACCTCAGTGAAAAATATTTGAATGTCTCGTGTTAATTAACAAAACCTGTTTACATATACAAATGGAGAAATATGAAATCTTGCTCTAAATTGCTTCTGCACTATGTAGTGTGGACTCATGATTAGGGTCTTTCAAATCTTTATTCATTGTCCCTGTAGTGTGGATACCTGATTAGTGTACTTCAAATGTTAACTAAAAGCCCCTAGGGTGTAGATTTGATGCATATTTATATTACGCTGTCTACACTAAGATATTTTAAAGTAAGTTAAAATGAGACTAGATGGTTATAAGAAATTGGAAGGAATAGAGGAAATAATTGCAGATTCACTTTATGTCTGTGTTACAGTGACTTCTTAACTAAATAGCATTAACTAATTTAAAAATTCACATATATGTCTGTAAAATTCTAACATAAGCTAACATTACAGTGGGACCTGGTATAAACTACCAACTCCCTAATTCTAGATGTCGATAACATCTAACCAACCAGGGGATATCTTAGTCCTGGTTATTTACCTCGTTCTTTGATTTAGTCCTCATGTACCTCCAAATTGTGCATTAATTGTCATATTCCCAGATCACACTGTCACAGGTTGGGTTTTTTGGCATACATACTGAAACAGAAATCAGCATGCAAGAAATTTATTAGGAAGTGTTCTTGGGATCAACATTTGTAGAAGGGAAGAGAAGGAGGCAGAATGCGTTAGAGGGATAATAGAATCTTCACTGATCCCTTTGGAGAGCCTTGGGGCTGTGATCGTCCAAGAATCATCTTGAGTTGTTGTTAGGGCCTGGGGATTGGGTGGGGCTGCTGGAAGAAAATGAAACCTTGATCAAAGCATTTTTCTTCAGCAGAGGCTGTCCCCAAGGAAGGCTGGCAACTGAGGAGTGTCTTTTAGCAGTCCCAGTGGCTGGGGAAAAGGATGGCCTCCCTGAAGGGGAATCTGGATGGAGGACATCATACACACACACACACACACACACACACACACACACAGTGGCTGATCTACATGAATGTTAATATTAGGGTTGGGTAATAATTCTAGACTACTACCAGTCTGCGTTTATATTTTCCTAACATTCAGACTGGAAAGCAGAGATTCAACATAGAGTATAATCATAAACTCCAAAAGTGTTCCTTTGTGATAGGGAACAGATCCATCATAGTTCTGGTGTATATTCCCGTCATTTCTGAAAATGTGCCTTTGGATCCTTCCTGAGCCAGCCAAGGAATTCCTTCTTTATGGCAAGTTGAAGAGAGTTCTTATACAAAAGACAATAACTTCCAATCTGACTAATCTCTGTCAAATTCCCCCAGTATGCCTGCTTCACTGCCAAGAAACTTGTGATGATTACTTCCAATATCTTTTCAGAAAGAGTGGGTATTTTTCTTGCCATTGCTCTGGGATTTTGCTGTTAAACAGTTGAAGCAACAATAGACGTGGGCTCACTTTACAATTATAACACTAATATGTATATGTACTTTTTAATCTTGGCTTTCAATTATTGGCCAGTAAAAATATACAAAAAACTTTTCCCTAAAGTTTATAGATTTTCCAAGGCATTGGTCAACTAGCCAAAGTAAATTAACCAAATGAACTCTCTGTCAAATTATTTTGAAATGTGGTTTCAATAAAATCTCAGAACCAGCCATTTAAGCCACAATGTGTGTGTGTGTGTGTGTGTGTGTGTGTGTGTGTGTGTTGGGAGTGCTAAAGGTAAATAGGATCCAGGAATAGGGTTTCTAGATAGAACACAGGATGTCCAGAGGCACCTGGGTGGCACAGTTAAGTTCAGACTCTTGGTCTCAGCTCAGATCATGATCTCAGGATCATGAGATCGAGCCCTGCATTGGGCTCCATGAGCAGCATGGAGTCTGCTTGAGATTCTCTGCCCCTCCCCACACTCATGCTCTCTTTCTCTCTCTTAAATAAATAAATAAATGAGTATCTTTAAAAAAAAGATTTATTTATTTATTTGACAGAGAGAGAGAGATCACAATTAGGCAGAGAGGCAGGCAGAGAGAGAGGGGGAAGCAGGCTCCCTGCTGAGCAGAGAGCCCAACACGGGGCTCGATCCCAGGACCCTGAGATCATGACCTGAACTGAAGGCAGAGGCTTCAACCCACTGAGAGACCCAGGTGCCCCAACAAATAAATATCTTTAAAAAGCTCCAAAACACCACACCAGATGCCTAATTAAATTTGAATTTCAGAGAAGCCACCCGTTTTCTTTTTTAGTATAAGTATGTCCCATGTAATATTTAGGACATACTTATACTAAACTTACTTATCTGATACTTAAATTCAGCTGTGCTTCCTGTGTTTTTATTTGCAAAATCTGGTGACAGTACTCAGAAGTCTTTCTTCTATTAGGCAGCTCCTTGCTCTTGAATCTGGCTTCTGTATTTGCAGTGCTCTGCAAATTGTACCTTGTTCTATTCCAGTACAGAGAAAGTTTGTCAACAAGATGTTGGTCCCTGTAATTTGACTTCTTCTAAATTTCCAGCCCATCATTAGCAACTTGTCTGCTAAGACTATAACCTTTTCCATGGCCTCCTTTGCCAGTTTTTAAATAATACATATAGCTATCAAAAATGCCTTGTATAATTGACTTTCTTTTGGAATAAAGAAAAAACATAGGATTTTGTATTTGGCCTGATCTGGTTAAAATATAAACAACCTTTATGGGTTGGGTGCTAGAAAACCTGAGAATCTAAATCACTAGGTAGACAGGAAAGCTTGGAGAGGATTTTGTTTTCTTGGGCCCATTGGTATCAGTTACTCTGTAAACCAAAAGATAGGTAGGGCTTCCATTGACTAATGCATAATCCATGGAGGGATACACACCGGTTAGTATAATCTTGCCTGTGATCCCTAAATCCTCCATTATTATGTAGACAACTAACAAAATAAAGACCCTTCTAATATTTTACAAGCACATTGGCCTGTGGAACTAAGTAGCTGATTGTAGATGAAGTTGGGAAAGTAACTAAATTGTGATTTAGTCATCAAACTACATTTTTAAACATTTTTCCCTTAGATAAATAATGAGAAAATTTCTAGATTGTGAAAATATTTCTACATTGCAAGTATTTTAAAGTGTAAAATTTTAAAAAAAAGCTATTAGTAAATATTTTCAAATGAAATATGCATTTCCAAATGTTAACATGATGACCAAAAAATCTTGGAATGTTTTATAGATATTTCAAAAAATCCTTCAAATGCAGAAAAAGGGATTGTTTGTATGTATTTATGCATGGATGGATATATAAAATTTATTTTCTATCTGTGCATCTATCCCTCCTTTTATCCATCCCTCTGTCCATCATCTATTTCTAACTCATTACTTATTTTTGCTTAAAAAATAAACTAGAAAGAAATCAACCAAAAAATATCCTGTAATTATGAGAAATTATATTTTCTTCTCTATGATTGTGCTTGTTTTCTAACTTTTTAAGAATAAGCCTATTGTAGTTGTCTACAGTGAAAAGGTAATCAATACTGGCATATGGGCTAAATAGTATAAGTTTCTTTTAATAGCTTTTTGTATTCTAATATTGTTATACTGTTGTTTAATGTCATCAAAAATAATTGTTCGACCTACACTCATGCCTTGACTCAGTCATCCAGGAAAGAGTTTTTGAATGTCACCTATATGCTAAGCTACTGCCAGGTAAAGTTGGTGCAAAGACAAGTAAGACGTGATTTCTATTATCAAAGACTTCATAATCTAGTAAAAGGGAATAGACATATAAAGAGAAAAATGATCACAGCATACAGTGATTGCCAACATTTGGACACAGAAAAATATAAAAGACAGATGAACTAAACCTACCTGGAGGGACTGGGGAGGTTTCTGGAAGGAGAGACTCAAGTAAGACCTTGAGAATATCCTAGGCTTCTCATTGGGAAAGCAGACATTTTAGGAAGAGAGATCTGTGTTTGTTAAGACTTGCTATTGTTTATTTCATCAATGTCCTATTATACAATAAGACATTTCCTGTACCTCTCTGTTGTGTCATGATGCATATTCTCAAAGCTTAATCTTTCCACATGTTTATTTCTAGGTTGAAGGAGGATTCTAAAAGTAAAATTGCAAAATTAATTGTTTCTGAATACTCTTAAGTCTTCAGATACAATCTGCAAAATTATTTAAATGGTTGAATTGATTCACACTCCCATCTACAAGGAATTAAAAAGAAAAAAAACAACTAAGCATAAAACTCAAAGAGAAAAATAAAATAAGTCAAAAAAGTTAGTAGGATAAAATTCATTGCATAAAATTAATTTAAAATAGATGAAAATCATGAAAAAGAAAGTTGGAAAAGCAAATATACAAGATTATTGAAATGACAAAGCAAAAAAAAAAAAAAAAAAAAAAAAAGAATTGTTCAACAGATCTAGCCAAAGAATAAAGATTTAAAAAAATGCAGTCGTTCCTTAATTTTTAGGTTTTGTGTAGGCTATGGCCTGGTTTACTTGTTCTCTTTCATGACCTATCCCCTATACATTTTAAAAATCAAAACTCCTTT
Source organism: Martes martes (assembly GCF_963455335.1). Lineage (NCBI taxonomy): Eukaryota > Metazoa > Chordata > Mammalia > Carnivora > Mustelidae > Martes > Martes martes. The sequence continues at coordinate 42,981,521 of NC_137901.1, read as the reverse complement.
ATTTCTTAAAGCAGTTTTAAATTCACAGCAAAATTAAAAGGAAGGTAGGGAAAGTTTCCATACACCTCCTGCCCCACATGTGCAAAGCCTGCCCATTATCAACTACCCACCCACCAGAGTGGTACATTCGTTAGAGTTGATGAACCTGCCTTGACACATCATAACCATCCAAAGTCCATCACTTACATTCTAGGTTTCACTCTTGGTCTTGAACTTTCTATGGGCCCAGACAAATCTATAAAGACTTGTATCCATTTTTATAGTATGCAGAGTATTTTCACTGCCCCTGAGTTCTGCCTATTAATCTCTCTTACACATTGTTTTTTTAAGGGTGCTTTTTGATGATGAAATCCTTCAAAATCTTAAATGGGGCCAGGAATGGTTTTTGGCCAAAAAAAAAAAAAAAAAAAGTTTGAAAAATATTTGTTGATAAATTCATATTGACTACAAAGTCGTAAGTAATTTTATAGTTCCCCACATTCCACTCAACTTCTTTTTCCCAATTGTGACTTCATATACAGGGTCTTATATTTATCATGCCTTATTTTAACCAAGCCTTTTTCCTTGTGTAATATAATCAACAACACAACCAACAGCAAAACAAGAGAGTGTAATCATTATGATGATGAACTTTGAGGATAGAGCAGAGTTCAAGTCCAAGTTAAGCCACACGGAAACTGTATGGCTTTGGCTAAGGTACCTAGACTCTCTGTTGTTAATAAGCTATAATCTTAATACCCACCGTACTGATTTATTATATGGAATATATTTGGTCTAATGTATGTTAAGCAGTGCTTCACACATACTATATGCTCAATAAATGTTAGCAGCTACTATTAGTTCCCAGAATCCCTGAAACTCAAAACCTCTTTGCCTCCCCATCACTTCCCATTCCCACTTCAAGAATATTAGCCCTTCCTGGTCATCCTAATTAATGCATCATTGTGGCTACCATAGTTTAATTTCTTGAATGCTGATCCATTACTTCAACGGTGACCTCAAGCCTCCAAATTTGGTTTGTTCAGGACCAATTTCTCCTTGCTTGCTTTATAGAAAGTCAAAGGTAACTGGTATAAATTTCCTTTAAAAATTTTTTTTACCTTAAAATATGTCAAGTGACAGATCTTAAGAAATGATCTTTTCGTACGTATTTTTATAAAGCAAAAGAAGCAGTAATTTTTGCTTAGACTCAGTAAAAAAAAAAATAAAAGCCAACCATGAGGAAAGTCGTCCCTTCAAGTTGAGTCTTTACAGTAATGAAAAGACATACAAAGACATATTTTAACCTTTGGCCTACAAAATAATCAGATAAGCCCTACACTAGGAATGAAAAATGGTTTCTTATGCTTCTGTGTTTTGAGGAGCAATAAAACACACCATTTTACTTAAAATAACTTCTATTCTGCCCTCTATGGTGGAAAACTCATATCATCGTGAAAAGGATTAGATCACAAGGTTGGGATATATTCCACCCAAGAGTCATCTCTAAAAAACAGTTACATTGAATAAGCATTGAAAGCATTAGTTTATTGGGATATAGCTGATCATTTTGATTACTTATCAAGGTAGGTCTAGGAATAAGGGAGGGGGTAGATCACTTTTAGGATGAATGTGTGTAATTTTGAGAGATACATAGACATATGGAAAAAGGGACAAGTGGTACCATATTTTCATGGCTTTGTTATTTTGCTTGTGCAACATTTGGAATATAGTATTATAACAGCCACAACCAGAACCATAGTGAAATTATCCAACACACTTAGAATTTAAAAGACTTCTTTGAGAACCTTGTCAATTTTGTTCACTTACTTTTTCTTTTTGCAAGATTGCAAGCTCTATAAATGAAAGGACAATGTTTGTCTCATTCAATGCAGTATTTTCACCAATTTCTGACATACAGAAAAGTCTCAATAAATATTTATCAACTAATTGGAGTGAGATGAAGTGAGAAATGCTATTTTCCCTCCTTTCTCGTTTCTGATAATTTTTCCATAATAACTTTTAATTTTGTGAATAAATCCAGTCATTTTCTGCCAGCTGATGTTCATCGTTGCCTTGATTATTGTTACAGGAAGCACCAGGAAGCATTCACACTGAGTTGTTTTCTCATTTCCATAGTCACTCTGGGCTTCTCCCCTCCTGCAGTCTTCATACCATGCTGGTCTCTTGATAATCTGCTGGCTCTCTCCTAGTCCAAATTCTTTTTGAAAATTCAAATCAGATCATTTTATTCTCCTGATTAAAACAACTCTTTGCTTTTAAGAGTATTCACAATAATGTGAAAGCTGCTTAACTTGACACTTGACAATTTTCACATCTGGTATCATATATCTCTTACAGAAATATTCTTTATTCAATTACATTGACCCTCTGCATTTTACATACCCTATTCAATCTCCATGATTCCCAGTCTTCTCCTGGATTGTTCCTTACTTCATTCTTTCATGCTTTTAAACTCAATTGACCTTTTTGTTGATAATATTGTTACTGGTTTTTGGAATCTATACTATATCGGTTGTAGAGTAGAACAAGTAATTTATCTGGAAAGTTATCTTGGGGGACCAAGATTTTCAGCCTAAGAACAAAACCATACAAGTATAGAAATTTAAAAAAAGAGATGTAGGTAAAAACTCTGAAATTTTATTTTTTTAAAGATTTTATTTGTTTGTTTGAGAGAGAGAGAGAGCACATAAGCAGGGGGAGGGGCAGAGGGAGAAGCAGACTCCCCTTCAGAGCAGGGAGCCAATGTGGGGCTCAATCCCAGCACCCTGGGATCATGACCTCAGCGGAAGGCAGACACTCAACAGACTGAGCTACCCAACCTCCCCAGAACTATACAATTTTAATTTAGAATTGGAAAGAGTAATGTAAATTCATGACACATTTCCTTCTTTTTAAAAATAGTTCATAAAAATAAATTAAATATTTTCTAATTTATCTAGTGAAAACAGCTGGGTGCAATGACAACTCAGTAGCCATGAGTATTCATAAAAGGAAACTTTGATCTTTGTGTAAATGGCTAATTCCAGACTAAAGTGAAATTACCATGAATCTAAAATACTTAAGCCGCAGGTCTCCTCACTTGCAGGAATCCTTCCAAATCCTTGGGGGGCGCTCTAGGAATGTGCTCTCCTGCTCATACGTCTTCTTCTTCTTCTTTTTTTTTTTTTTTTTAACTCTAAAAGCAAGATAATTTTAACTGCAATTAGCTACACTCTGATTTTCTCTTTGTCATCATTCTTGTGTTGGGTGGTTTAGGGTTGGCCGGGGACGTTTTAGAGATCATGCTAACAGAAATCTGAGCAGAGATACATTCAGTGGAATATCCTTATGTAGTTCACAGTCCCTTTCAAGTGAAATGACACTATTGTTAACTGTCCCGATGTAGGATGCATAACCTCCCCTTGCCCCCTCAGAGTTATAAAAAGAAGATGCAAGGCTGAAGTCCTGTGAAAATACCACATACTCAGGAGGAACAGAATTGGAGATGCATAAAGTCAGAAGCTAACTGTGGAAATTCCAAATATTATGGTGGAATTTTGAAAGAAACTTGATAGCAGTTCCCCTGTTTTGATAACAGTCCTTAGTCACCGTCATCGTCATCATCAACACATTTTACTCAACCATTATAGAGGAAAGGTGGCATTACCTTTCTATTCTCATATAATCAAATTGTTCGCATATAAAGAGAAGTTGGGCCAAAAGATAGGGAGGGGTATTACAGAGGTATTGTAATAAGAAAAGATGTATGCCTTTGCACAGGATTTTACAATATTTTAAGAGGTCTATTTTTAGAACATTGTAGCTTGTGACTTGTTTTGTCATTCTAAATAAATATTTACTATTGCACTATATTTTGTATTAATTCTGCATTTTTTTTTCCTTAATGAGGATCTTCAAATTGTATCATCTGCCTCTCAAAGTCTGGATCCACATGATACCAAGTCTGAAGCAAGAAATACATAAACTGATCCCAGGACAGATTGTTTGCTAGAAAGCAAATAAGCAATCCAACATAACCTTGTACCAAAAAGACCCTGGGGCCTGCTTGGAGTAGCCCCTGCTGGCCTACAGCAGGATCATTTGAGAACCAAAGTAACCTTAGCTGATAAAACACTTTGTATACATAAATAAAAAATCATGATGAGGAAATAAGAGACCCACAAACACACTCACTGGACACTTTGGAAATTGTACCAACTCATTCAGAAAATTGAGAAGAGGCGTAGGAGAGGGAAACCCTTTTTCTCAGTCCTCTTGGGGTTGCTGCTGAGTCTGAAATTTAAACTTGACAGAACAGATTAACAGGAGAAAAGCATATAAATTTATTTAATATGTTTTACTTGACAAGGGAGCCTTCATAAGGAAATGAAGACTGGAAGAAACAGCTAGACCTGAGCATTTTTGTGTGAGGTTTGGGGAAGAGCGGGCAGTGGTATAAAAATACGATGGGGTTAAGGAGGATGAGTAAGTGTAGTGAGATGGGGAGCTTAGCAAGGCCAGTTAGGATTCTTCTTGGCATCCCTCTCTCTTAGCGGTAAGGATGCTTCTTTCTTCCAGGTTTAGGAGTAACCTCTAAAATGAGGGGTTTATGTTCTGTTTCATGGAAGAAGGATGAAGGAAGATTCAAGATTTCCTCAGACTCCTTCAGCTGAAAATATTCAATATCCCAAGCTTCCATATTTGCGGCAGTGTGTCCTGAACTCTATCAGAAGGAAATCCTTAAGTGTTGAACCTGCCTTTCCTTTATGAAAGATATTTCAGGGATAGCAATAGCTCTAGTGTATGAAGGAAAGTCCTATATAGAAAAATCCTATCTAATAATAACAAAAGGAGTGAAAGGATGAGAAAAATCGGCTTTGCTATCTCAATGGAACAATGAATACATTTAATGATTACCATTATTTGATAGTGAAGAAAACTGGTGAATGTTGGTGAGGAATTTTTGAAATTGGGAGATCTAACACTGTGGTACAATGTACCCAGTCCTTACCATGTCAGTGATGTGCTTTTCTTAGAAAGGAGCTTTGAATAAACTACAGACTTTCTTGAATTTTTTCCCATCTCTACCCTGTCTTGTAAGACATGGTCAGTTTTTCCTTGGTGTCCTGAGTCTACAAAAGGTTTCTTATTTGTATATTCTTTTGGTCATGTCAGTTTCTAGAAACATGAATGAAAATAGGAATGTGATACATGTTTAAATCAATATCTTATGTGGAAGTAGATCTAATTTTTTCAGTTTTTTTTTCTCTTTTTAAAAGTGTTAACAATCCTAATTCATAAACTACAAGTGGTCTTAAATATACTGTCTTTCATTTATGAATTGCACATACATAGCTATAATATCTATTTTTTTCTTTTCCATGTATTTCCAAACACACAACTATCTTTGAGTCACATTTTATAGTTCCTAACCTAGAAGTCAAAATAAAGCAGCTGCATTACGCTTACTACCTTATTACGTAAAGCAAACAAAAAAGTAGATAAAATCTATAAAGAGATTCTATATTTTGCTAAAATATAACAGTCTTAAATGCTGTTTATTTCCTCTTTTAAATTCCCACAGTTAGTTGAGCCAACTTTTCTTCAGCAGGTGGAATCTTGCATTAGTAGTTGACTCAACTCCTTTAAGGAATTTCACAGAAGGTCCCGTAAGCACAGAAATCTCGAGAGAATTGCTTAAGAATAGAAAGTCCCTGTTTCTAACCTGAGAACCTCCCTCAGCATAGAGCAATGAGATTCCTTTTTCTCCTAAAGGACAGTTACTCCACTAAATTTGAATTCAGGCTTTTAGACATAATTATAGCTTAGAGCAAATATAAGGAAACTCTGGGGTAATGGGGCAATCCCTGACACAGAGCACACATTCTTGCTTAGGGACTAACCAAACGTAAGGCATGGGAGGCGAAACCATGGATGCTTTATTGGTTTATGCTTTGAGAGTGGGTCTCAAGTTGACTACTTTTGGGGGGGTGACCCACAACACATCTAAAATCTTACCCTTATTTGGCAGAAAAGCAAGCAAACAAAACCCGAAACATCCACATATGCTTAAAAATCTACTATACCCTTGTAAAATAAATTTAGTAAGTAAAAATCAAACCGCACTGCTATTTCAAGTGAATGCATCCCACTTTCATTCACCTACTTAAAAATGCTGGGTATCCGGGTTACTACTCTAGATTCCCTACCAGCACAAACCATGCTGCATATACCTTTGAGTGGCCTCTGGTGTTAAATCTGGGATATGCACACGTCCTGTGAATGTTGGGTCTGGGGTCGGGCTGGATTTACTTAGACCACTAGCCAGCTTGCTCTCCTGCCTCAGTGCACCGTTTACACTTCCGGCCTCGCAGGATGCCTCCAAGAGCTGCAAATTCCCATCCACACTTGATATTTTCTATTTTACTAACATTTGCCAGTGACAGCTTGTTGCTGTCTTAATTTGCATTTTCCTGCATGTTAGTGACTCCCTTCATGGGATGGTTAGTTTCGAGGAGTAAATTTTGTTTACTGCAAAGTGCACGTTGATATCCTTTTGCTGGGTAATTACACTGGACACCGATACCAGTGTCCAGCAGGACTGTAAAGAAGCAGTGGTGAGCATTTTTAAAGGCTTTTTCTCAAGTTGCAGTATCTCTTTTTTTTCTATCGGCATTTACATCTGAGATATTCTTCTATAACCTAGTTTGTAGAAGTTCTCTCTCAGAGAGATATAAAGTTGAAAGAAGAGATTGTATGAGCACAGAAAATGCTTCAGGCATATCTTCTCCTGGAAAAAATAACGAAGAATGAAAGGGAATGTGTAAGAGAGGGTCCCATTAGAGGTGAAAAAGCCAGGGGAGCATAAACCCATTTTTAAATATATCGGGTCACCCCTGGGATGCCTGGCAGCATGAATGACTTGTGCTCTCACACAAATAGGATTAGTTGTAAAAGTCCAAGAAAAAAAGTGTGCTCTATGGTTCCCCCACCCACGTCAACTTTTAAATGTGGTTTTGGGATTTACCATTAAGTGAGAAGTGACTTTTAAAATGGTTGAAAAGCACTTCAAAATGTCTCTTGGGGATTTAAAACAACTAAAATTAAACACACACACACACACACACACACACACACACACACACACTAACTTATCTCAGCATCCTAAATAGATACAAAAGGAAGTAACTTTCTAGCCATTTCTAGGGTCTACTGACCAAGGAAGGCAATGTTTTGTTGACTTTATTCCTTCAATCCGTCAGACATTTTATATGAATTCTTTCTGCATATCCATTCACTCACTGGGCGCTGACAATTTCACAGCCTTAGATGCTTTCAAAATTGACTTCTCTTCTCTATTCGAGCCACTGCTGATCTCCAGGTCAGGAACTTATCATCCCTTGTCTGAAATAGCTCCTGCTTGAACTTCCAAAACCTGCCTCCAGTCCTGCCTGCCTCAAATATTCTCCATAATGTCAATGCTGGAAAGCAGCTCGAATGCAAATGTGTTACTTTCTTCTCAAAACTTTTTTAATGATTGCTCATTCTTCTCAGCATAAGGCACAGACACCCTCAAGCGACAGCCCTTCTGAGACATCATCTTCCTCCTCTTTTTCATACTTGTCCTTGACAACATGGCATGGCTGATTTTTTGCTCCAACACACGTGGTGGTCTTCCGCTCCCGATGCTTTGCTCACCCTGCTCTCTTGGCCTAACTGGCCCCCTCCTCTTGACTCCTCCAGATCTGTCCTCTTCGCTTCATCTGGCTCAGGTCTGGGGTGGACAGCTGTCAGTCCTTCCTCTCAAGCATTCTGAGCTAAGCGTTCTTCTGTGTCACTTCCTAGGTAGCCGTGACTACTTCAATTACTGGATTTGTCAGATTATATTTCAACTTTCTCTCTATACCCCTCTGAGGCTCTGGCGCAAGTATTCTTCAGCAAAGGAAATATGATCTGTTTTTCTTTACGTAGATGGTAAAAATATATTTTAAGGATAGCCAAGGTTTCTTTCTGGGGAAGAACATGGTTTTGGATTAAGGAGACACCTTAATGGTTGTGAAGATTTTGAGAACAGGAATATCTATGGGCGCCTGGGTGGCTCAGTTGGTTAAGCGTCTATGTGCCTTCCGCTCAGGGCAGGATCCTGGGGCAGAGCCCTTGTGTTGGGCTCCCTGCTCTGCTCAGCAGGGAGTCTGCATCTCCCTCTGCTTCTCTCCCTGCTCATGCTGTCTCTCTCAATTAAATAAAATCTTTTTTTTTTTCTAAAGAACAGGAGTATCTAATATTCAGCTCGACAACTTTTATTGTCTTGCTCAATGATACGATTGCAGTCTGTTGTAACTTCAATAAAGCATACTGCCGACAGAGTCGTGAGCCAGTAAACTTTGTGAAATAAACTTAGTAGAGGATGTTACTAAATAAATTTGGTAGAGGCTGTCATATGGAAAAAAGGACGTGCCCAAGGGTGGCAAAATACAGAGAAAATATCAAGAATTCACTGGAATTCTCTAGGAACTGCTTGTCCTGGAGGAAGAAAAATTCTTAGAATTTTCAGAAATACGTGGAACATTTGTTAGATTTCCTACTGTAAGCAATTTGATGTTTGAATCAATTTTACCTTAAAAGACAAGGAAAAGGATGTCAAACTGGAAGACTTGAACCAACAAATATTTAATAATAGACAAGAGTAAAATGTTACATGAAAAATAGCAGAAAACAAAACGGCAAAGGTAGGATATTCTTTCGTGTAGGAACAGTTTCAATCTGGGATGTCTTGGGGGTGCATTCAGTTAAGCGTCTGCTTCTTGATTTTGGCTTGGGTCATGATCTCAGGGTCCTGAAATCGAGCCCTGCATCAGGCTCTGAAGTCAGTGGGGCATCTGCTTGAGATCCTCTCTCTCCTGCTTGTGCTTGCCTTCTCTCTTTCTCTAAAATAAAGAAATACATCTTTAAAAAGGAAAAAGAAATAGTTTACATCCATGCATAAAAAAGGGAAGATAATAAAACATTAGCAGCAGTTTCTCTGACTGCTATATTTTATTTATTTTTTAATGCTTTTCTCTAGTTGTCATAGTGTCATGACCAAATACTGCATTTTATTATCAGGATAAATTTTTTGAATGAAAGTTGAAAATTATAGGGAGTATTTACCACTCTTCTTCTCTCAAATTTTCCTTTGGCCTCTGCTGGAATCCAAATTTAGGTAAAGTAGGAGAAAGATAGCTTTGGTGCCATTTTTAGCCATCCTTGGGAAATCTGTTTCCTTCATTTTGAAGTCCCTATCAGTGCCTCCCATTTGTCCCGTGGTATTTCTTGCTCTCTCTTACAATGAGTTTGCTCCCATTTTCTTCTGGTGAAAAATTAACCAGTATCTTCTTCCCTCAGCATGTTATCCTCCTTTTGGAGATAAGGTAATTTGGAGAAATAAATCCTTGATAACTGTTCCTTCTGTGTTAATTATCTTTTAATTGAATCCTCTTCCGTTCCACTCTCTCCACATTCAGCTATGGGCTGTGTTGACTTTGCCTAAGAAGCATCTTGCAAACCTCTGTCATGTTCCCCCAGGCATTGTCTTCAGGGCCATCTTATTGCTTCCTGTAGCTCTTCCAAAGACCTGCTAGCTGGTCTCCATTTCTTCAAATGCTCCCTCCCCTTTTCATTATCCAAACGGCCCCTAGAGTCATCTTGACACACGATAGACAGGATTATGGCATCTCCTTTGAGAAACACAGAACAAGCTCTGAGGTTGCATTGGCATGTTCAGAAATACTGCTCTAGAATATCGCCAAAATCTCACAGCATCTCAGGTAAGTCCAGGTGTGCCTCCTCAGTATCAACTTTTTCCGTTCTCTCTCACTCCCTGTTTCTGCCCAGAGATTTTGTTTCCTCAAACCTCAGTATGTGCTTTCTGTATGCTATCCTCTGCCAAATGTTACTCGCCATGGCATCTGCCTGCATGATTCCTGTTCATTCTTCAAAACCTTGGCGATGCGGTCTCTTCCACATGTATAATTGTCTCTTATCCATAGCTGTCCCTGCTATGCTAACATGGTGGTTTCCCCTTTATCTATGACAATATTTATGGCACGGCATTGTAATTATTGGCTGATATATCCATCTCCTCATTATTTCCTGAAGTCACAGAAGAGCTATGCCTTGTCATCTTGACAGTTATAGAGCCAACATATAGTGATCTCTAAATATATGGTTGGGGTGTGAGATGATATAAATGAAAATAGAGTTTAAGTGCTAATTGTCTAGGAAGATCTTTCTCAGAGTAATCTAATGTTGCAATACCATTCTTTCTTTCTTTCTTTTTAAAGATTTTATTTATTTATTTGACAGACAGATCACAGGTAGGCAGAGAGGCAGGCAGAGAGAGAGAAGGGAGGAAGCAGGCTCCCTGCTGAGCAGAGAGCCCGATGCGGGGCTCGATCCCAGGACCCTGGGATCATGACCTGAGCTGAAGGCAGAGGCTTTAACCCACTGAGCCACCCAGGCACCCCACAATACCATTCTTTCTTCCCAGCACATAAGCATGTGACAGTGAGGAGGACTCACTGGTATGCGAGCTCTCCGTATGGGAGGGTTGCCCATTCTATTAACATAGTTGTTCCTCCTGTTGTTCCGATACCGAGTTTTCCCTGAGGGTTTGCTCTAGAAGGTTAGCGAATCTTTTCTGCAAAGTACCAATGAGTGACTATTTTATTAGGCTTTGCTGCTGTCGTGAGGAGCAGCTAGGATGTAGCCATGGCTAACGTGAATATGCATGTGTGATTCTTTCACAAGAATGCTTTGTTTACAAAAACAGGCAGTAGGCCAGATGTGGACTCTAGGTTGTTGTTTACCATCCCTGGTCTGGTTTGAGAGTCTAGGTTAAGGCATCTAAACCCTTGGCCAGATTATGATGGGTTTAGATTTAATACATCTGCCAAGGAGTGCTGAGCTGTGGTCTTTCAGGATTTTTGTGATAAGTGGGACATATGTACAGTCAGATCCAAGATCCTTGCTACCACCTACTCATTGATAGAACCCCTTAGGAGGATTTACAATGTTCAGTCTCCTTAGGTTTTTGGTGCTATATCTTCCAAATAGAGTTCCTGATAGTCACACATCAGAGATGATGCTCTGAAATATTCTATATCATTGTCACTTCTGGAACCACCTCATGTTTTCAGCAAGAAATACCCTGCTTCTCAAAAGCAGGTTTTTGGTGCTATATCTTCCAAATAGAGTTCCTGATAGTCACACATCAGAGATGATGCTCTGAAATATTCTGTATCATTGTCACTTCTGGAACCACCTCATGTTTTCAGCAAGAAATACCCTGCTTCTCAAAAGCAACACTTGCAAAAGCTCCTCCCACCAGTCATGGGACTGAGTATAGACTAAATTGCACAAACAGTGCATTTGAACCCTTGTGTGGAGAACTACATCATCCGTAGGCATCTCTGCAGCGAGGACAGCCCAAGCCGGCAACAGCAGTAGTTTTGCTCTTCCTTCTGGGCTGTTGTGACCATTCTTCTTCTTCCAGCCCTAGTCATCCCACAGTTTAAGCACCAGTTTGCAGAACATTTGGAGGATTTCTGGAAGAATATGTAGGGAGGGTTCCTTTAAAAAAAAATGGAAAAAGAGAAGAATTAGGTTGTATATTAAGTACTTCAGATACATGAAATATTTCAAATTACGTTTTTAAGAATGTGTTTTGTTTAACCACAGACTGACTGTATATTTTGTGATACCTTGCTTATACCATGTTCTCCATCTTCAAGTGAATGACCCAAACAACGGCTTCTTTTGAGAACAGTACTGACCACCCTGCAAAACTGGCAAGAAATGATGTGTTGTTAAACAGGAGTATTAAGTACTAAGTCTGAGAAGCGGAAGAAGCAACATTTGTTTGGGCTTCTCATCCTCCAATCTAATCTCAGGATATCATGGATGATCTTAGCGGCATTTGGTTTGATGCCTTTGGGTGGAGACAAATGAGACATTGCAAAAGCCAACAGAGAATTGTTCAGATTTGTATTTCTCTGGACTTACGATTTCTGTGCTCCTCCTGATTATTTGTGTCCAGTTTTCATTGCCCTCTCTTACCTCTGAGGATGAAGTAATTCAAAAAGCCCTCTCCTTGGGCATCACCTTTGTTGTCATCTTGCTTCATGATCCTGTGCCTGCCATGGTGAGTGAGCACCTTCTGAAGCAGCACCTGCCAGGAAACAACTGTTTTTGGAGATCTCAATGTGACATCCTACAAAGCAGATGAGCTGAGGCAAGATTGTCATTTTATCTGGTAGGACAAATTCAAGGTAGGCAATAGAATTTTATAAGTGTAAGCAAAGATATTAGCATTAGGAACTCTTCTATTTTTTTTTTTTAAGTTTTTTTTTTTTTTTTTTAAAGATTTTATTTATTTATTTGTCAGAGAGAGTGAGCACAGGCAGACAGAGAGGCAGGCAGAGGCAGAGGGAGAAGCAGGCTCCCTGCTGAGCAAGGAGCCTGATGTGGGACTCGATCCCAGGACCCTGGGATCATGACCTGAGCCGAAGGCAGCCGCTTAACCAACTGAGCCACCCAGACGTCCCGGAACTCTTCTATTTTTTAAACTGTATTTCTTTTACTATACTGTCATACTTTACGGTCTTTTCTATATACATGTGTTAAATTAAATCCCGGGGCGCCTGGGTGGCTCAGTGGGTTAAGCCTCTGCCTTCGGCTCAGGTCATGATCTCAGGGTCCTGGGATTGAGCCCTGCATCGGGGTCTCTGCTCAGTGGAGAGCCTGCTTCCCCCTCTCTCTCTGCCTGCCTCTCTGCCTACTTGTGACCTTTCTCTGTCAAATAAATAAATAAAATCTTTAAAAAAAAATAAATTAAATCCCAGCATCTACAATACTCTCAAGGTATCCTCAACATTGTGAATAATTTATAAAAAACTGTGCTGGAGTTATCTTAAAAAATGTCAGTTATTTTCCAGTAAATGTCCATCTCCTTAAAGAAATAAAAGAAATTTGAGGAGAACAGAATCTCAATAATTCAGCCAGGTTACTTGCTGTGGGAAAACTTCCCTAGTAAGCAAGACCAAACTTGGCCGTTATTTTCCCTAAGAAAGCATAATGATTATATTTTGGAAATCTATTATACTGGTGGTCCCATTCCAATGCTATAATTAAGAGTATGGGATTTTTCTTTAATTAGAGATAGTGCCCTTAAATAACCAAAATGAAGTTTATTGACTTTTAACAAGAATTTTCCCAATTTTTAAACATTTAAAAACAGGAACCCAGTTTTGGTCAATGTTTTCATGTGCTTGCCAACATACAATCAAAGAATATCTGGCCTAAATTAACACCTTGACATGAAGAATGTCAATAGAGTATTTTAAAATGTTGATTTAAATGTTGATTCTTCACTCTGTAAATGGATTTTTTTTTAGTTTTCTGCAATATATGTGTTCACTTGCATCATTATACATATCTATGTTTTTCTACATATCTGTATCTTTAACAGTTGAAAAATACCTTTTCCTAAAAAGCTTTGAGAGTAGAGTGGATTCGAGCATTATGTCCCTTTCACAAATGAGGAAGGTGAAGAAAGCAAAATTCAAGTAACTTACGTTAAGTCCACATATGTAATTTGTGTCTGTCTGTGGGGCCATAAACCAAGGCTACTGACTTCTGATCCGGTGGTCAATAACCTACTTTCTTCCAGTCAGGAATAAGAGTTTGAATTGCTGCAACAGTTCGTCAGTCATGGAGTTAAGCCTCGTAATACTACCAACAGAAAAAGAGAATAGAAAAAAAAACAAAACGAAACACTTCTTTCGTGGAAATTTTCAAGTATCTCTTGTTGCTTCTCTGTCATTCTTCCTTGGCAGACGTACGTTTACTCTGGTAGGTTTCGTCGTGAGTGTTTGAGTCTGTGGAGGGATTGGCTGAGTCCTCCCTGTCTTTGATTTGTATCATTTCAAGAACAGTAGGCAGGTCCATTCAGTGCTCTGAAATCAAAGCGTCTAGATCAGCAATTAAGCAAATTTCTCCTGGGAATAATTGAACATGACTGACTTTATGAAAATGAATCAAGGAAACCTCATTCAAAATAGAGTTGGAACTCTCACGCGTTGCCACTTGTGGCAGCTTCCATAGGTCAGCAGGAATAAGAAAGATCTCTTGGCTGGGGAGGGGGGTGGCGGGGGCGGTGGGGGGGGGGGAGTAAGCTGCCTTCACGTGCAGCCAAGGAGAAGCTGCCACCACTTTGAACTCGAATTTTCCTTCCAAGAATTTTTGTAACAACGGCTCCCAACTTCTTTCTTTTCTCTATGAAAGGATACTCTTGAGGTGCCTGGCTGGATCAGTTGAAAGAGCATGAGATTCTTGAGTTTGAGCCCCAGGTTGGGTGTAGATATTACTTAAATAAATAAAACTGAAAAAAAAAAAAAAAGACACTCCTTTGTTTCTGATTGGCTTTTGGTTTCCCATAGTTTGCATGTCCCCAGTTGCAATTCCTCTGCTATTTCTGAATAAAATCCTTTGCTGCTCAATAACCTTTGCTGTTTATTTCTTAAGGCTGACAATTTTTCAATGGTGAAGTTGTTTTGTTATTATTTTACCCATACACTTGTTGAAAGACAGTGAAGGAAAAGTAGATATTGCAAAGTTGTTGTTATTATTTTACTCATACAATCGTTGAAAGACAGTGAAAGAAAAGTAGATATTGTTTGTGCATATAAATTAAAGGATATGAGGAAAGAAAAATGGATAGAGTTTACATTCTAAGATTTGTTATCCCTTGTTTTGAAAAAAAATGATGTGGTATTTCCTTCTTATGTTTTTCTAACTGAACAATAAATCTCTTTGTCAAAATTTTATTAGATCTTTTAAAAAAAATTATATCTTTTAAAAAAAAGTAATTTTTTTGATCTAATCATAAATGAAACCTGAAACATAGAGAACTCCAGGAAATTCTAAGTCAGTCGTGAATCTGGAAAAAAAACACACAACAGCCCCTCCTCCCCAACCAAACAAAGAAAAAACAAACAAACCACCTCAGAATTTCTGGCTTCTATTACACCCTAACCCAGAAGGCAAAATTAGTTTCCTGAAAGTTAACAAGACTGCTTACAGCATCCTCAATATCAAACTTAACAAAGCAAATAAAATTCGGCAAATTGCAGGCGGCTGTGGAAAGTCAGTTTTGCCTAGGAAAGTTCCCCTGAAACCAATCAGAAGGGGAAATGGTATTGCATTATGTGGAGCACTAGGGAAGTCTCTCTGAGTGAAGGGAAATGATGACCATTTCAGTTTGATTTTAAGAGCGTTGCCTGATGAAGACATTGGATTCTGTGATTGATTCCCTTGAGAAAAAGCCTTGGTTGCGACAGCCTGGAGCCGCTGGTTTTTTAACATTTCTTCTCAGGGCTGCTCAGTAAAGGGTCAGAGTCAGTCAGGTGGCATTGTATTTGTCTTTGCAACCAAGTTCACAGTCATTAACAAATGTAAGAGAATTAAGGGCATTGCATTTAGATGGCAAAGCCAGTTTCCAAATCTACTTTTAACACTTTCAATTCCTGAGAACATTGTTTACTTTTTCTAAGTAGCATTTGCTACTTCTAAGTAGCAAGTGAAAACGCCAGGGGAGAAAACAGGAGATTCTAAGACCTCCGCTCAGGCACCCCTTCCAGTGTGGCTGGAAATCTCTGAATGACCCAAGAAAAGAACTGATTTCGCTGAGACGGACTTAGTCATTTTTTAGCTGCTTCTGCTCTTCCTCGGAGTGTGTGAGGTACCATCCTCTTTCTATTCATGGACTGGGGCAGAGTTCAGGTGAGTCTGTTCTAGCTCCTTCTCTGCCAAGGATGCATTCGGAAAAGTTCTGAGGTTTCCAGCCCTTTGGGCCTATTGCTGAAGAAAAAGATACTGCCTTTTTTTTTTTTTTTTTTTTTGGTTCAAAGTCTTACGGATGCCCTTGGATATACTTCAGATAAGCGCAAGTCAAAGCTGAGGGACTTTTGAAGTTTGCTCGTTAGTCCACTCAAAGGAAAAAAGAAAAAAAAGGCAATTTCCATATGAGATTGGGTATTACTTTGCAACCCTGTTATACTGAAAATCTTGTGTCTAGTGAATTTCAAGCTGTCAATCTTTGGGAGTGACTCCCTGAGAAGAGCTTAGTAGTTGTGCCCCAGAAATGGGCGGGGCTCGCAGACTTTACCCTGGGTAATGAAAGCCCATTGTAGGAGGACCTTTCATAACATAATTTAAAAGCCTTTTAAAGCTCAGCACCTCCACCGCTAATTGCTAGGCAAGGCATTACCATCAGAGGCTCAGACTGCTCTTTAAAAGGTTTTTAAACGATGTGTGAGGAAATAAAGCCCTGTCATCTGAAAGCTTTTTCAAATGTGCTCTTCTTCCTTATGTTAGAAGCAGTAGTCTGGACTTTGCACATAATGAAACTGTGAATGGTGGCTGAGTGTCCGATGCCAGAGGAAGGAACAATGAATAAGGGCTAAAGTGAATGGGGGCTTTTTTGGCATTGTGTGGAACTCGCATTACGGTGAAAGAGAGGACTTCTGGGTATAGCACTAAGAGCAGAAACCAGAGGTCAGCATTTTCCTCTCTTCCCGTTCTCCAAGCTATTGGGGGACTGAAGAGAAGACAGATGATACCATGATGTCTGAAGGAAAACACAATATACTATAACTCTATAGTTGAGAAAAAAGAACCCTCAGTAATAAGGAAAAATTTATTTGTGTATCTATTCTAGTCATTTGAATGATATATTGCACATTTTTATAATGTTTTGCTATAGTTTTTTGCTTCGTTTAATTTTTAAATTCAGTATTCAAATAACAGTTAAAGGATGGGGCACTGGATTAGTTACCACCCTAAATTATCCGTTCAAAGATTTAAGTAGATCTAAGTATCTTTATTGTTATCATTTCCTTATAATAATTGTCATCCATGAAGACAAACTCCTCCCTTTAAGAAACATCATTTCTCAAAAAAAAAAAAAAAAAAAAGAAAGAAAGAAAAAAAAAGAAACATCATTTCTCAGTCTACCCAAAGTTTTGCTCTTGGGTCTGGCACCACCTATTATTCTGTGTTTTGGTTTGAATCACTCTTTTTTGAGAATTGAAGGGTGATCCATCACAGGGTAGAAAGTGATAATGTTTTGAAATATGTCTTATTTTAAGGCAAATGCAGACACTCATGGGTGTGCTATTCAAAAAAGGCATTAATTATTTAACCTCCTCAATGATATGATCTACTATTTCTTGAAAAATTTCTACTTTATGCAGATTATTAAATATTGCTAAGGATTTTTCCCTTTGGGGAACTATAACATATTAGGCCATTTACTGTCTTTTATACTTATAATCTCTGTTAAAAATATCTTTTGAAGTGACATAAAGTACAAATACAAAAATACCGTTTGAATGAAAATAAGAAAATGAGTGTTACACAAAGTAGAGAGTGTAAATGTAATGATGGAGGTGAATATAGCCCCTGTGATGAGGGAGCGGGAGGCTGGCTGAGGACAAAGCAAAAGCCAGCACCTTGCACCCCCTCTCCACCTGCTCCCCTCCCCTCGGTAATATATGTGACATTCCTCAGGCACCCCTGACTGCCATAAATGAGAAACAAATAGTTAACTTGCTGAGATCACAATCCTGCAGGACAGGAGTCTCCCTTGGTTTACAAATGTCCTACAGATCTACAAACAAAGAAGTCACATTATCAATAGCACAATTTCCAGAGGCAAATAACTCAGTTCCTCAAGCCTTAATGTCACCCTCCCCTCCATAAACAAAACTGAAGGAGGCTGGGGTAGAAGGAAATGTAAGTAAAGTTAAGTTTCTTCTATACCTAAATCTCACTAACAAAGACGCTTGATAGCAGGATTGTGACATCCCACCAGGAATCTCCCAACTATCTTGATGTTAATGGCTTGCCAAAAGACAACATTGATCAGGCCGCAAGACCTCTGGTCTTGTAGGCCCTCTTTAGCATATGAAAGCTCCATTGAAACCTCCCTTTCCCTCACCTTCCCCCAACCGCAGGGTACATAGCCTGCCATCCCTCACAACCCTGGGCAGCAGCTCTTCCTGCCCACGGGTCCTGTCCCCGTGCTTTAATAAATCACCATTTTGGGGCACCTGGGTGGCTCAGTGGGTTAAGGCCTCTGCCTTCGGCCCGGGTCATGATCCCAGGGTCCTCAGATCGAGCCCCACATCAGGCTCTCTGCTCAGCAGGGAGCCTGCTTCCCCATCTCTCTCTCTGCCTGCCTCTCTGCCTACCTGTGATCTCTCTGTCAAATAAATAAACAAAATCTTAAAACATAAATAAATAAATAAACCACCATTTTGCACCAAAGATGTCTCAAGAATTCTTTCTTGGTCATCGGCTCCGGACCTCAGCCCACCGAACCTCACCTAGGTTCTAGAACTTCATCACCTGCAGTTAAGTATTAATTTTAGTTACGTGATTCTTGACTCCGGGAGGCAAAGGGTGAAGTTAGTATTCTCTTCCAATATATGATAAAGAAAAACATAAGATTTTTTTTTTCCCAAAGAAAAGTTTCTGTAACTTAATAATAATTAAGCAATAGATGGGTATGTCCTACGTCTTCCAATTCTATCAGCATTCCAGACTAGGATCAGGTATGCAGAGGAAATATAGCATTTCTCCTGAACAAAGACATTTTTGAAAAGTCTGATTCCTTCTTAGCCGCATCTGGCATCTCACAGGCTTGGAGGCTAGTTGAGCTAGAAATTCGCTATTCAGAGAATACTGAGTTTTGGGGGGATACTATTTTTAAGCTATTGAAAATGATGACATGCCTCAATAAAACAAACAAAACACAAGGAGATGCCTAAAGTTCTAGTGAATTCTGTAGATTCAAATTTCATTTTCTTCTTAGTAAATTGTACCCTCTTATTTAAAAAAAAATAATTGAGCACTATAAATACAAAAGAACTCTGGCCTTGCTAATCTCCAGGGCAAGGTCAAATCTGAAATTCAAATAAATTCACTCTGGTAAATAGATTAACTGAATCTTGCTAGTATGGTCTTTCTGGAAGTGCATGGTGCCCTCCAAGCATTTGTCATTATGCAAGATATTGAAGGGGAGCAGAATATCCCACCCCCAAATATGAAACCTTGCAATATTGATTATTTTGAATTAGAATTACCTAAGAAACAGCTTGTGCAGGGATACCATGACCTCCTTTGTCCCCATGAAAACAGGAAATAAATCTTCCATGTAAAAGGTACCTTCCCTGTAACAGAAGGTAGTAGGCATCCTTATCTCCCAAGACAGAGAATTTCAGGCAGAGAGGACAGTATAAACAAATCTCATTGCTTCTTTACTAATCTGCTACCCCAAACCCATCCCCTTTGTATTGTCAATTCTTCACAAATTTGTTGTTTCCTATCTACCGGGTATAAAAGCTGTCTGTCTGGGGTACTTTGGGTCCCATGTGTTCATGGGCTCCCGCATGTATGAAATTAAATTCGTTGTTTTCCTGTTAATCTGGTTTATGTGAATTTAATTATCAGAGCAGCAGAAGAACTTTTCCTTTCCTACAATCCCAGCCAGTCTAATACCAATGACTGACCATCAGAATATCTTGTTCCCAGAGAAAAGGGCACACACTACCCCACATTGAACCACAAAGAGGGGCCGAGTGGAGACCAGTGGAAAACAGGTACCCATTTGGGGGTGCTGTTTGAATAGAGTGGATGCTGTTGTTTCAAGTCTTAGTCAAACAACTTCTCAAATCAGGGGATTCAAGATTACTCTGCTGTAGATGAATCAGATTTTTGAAGATGCTGCTGTGCTAGTCCAGGTGGTGACCTCGTTTTAAAAATCAAACGTGGATCTGCTTCCATTTCATGCTGAAGTCTGCTCTTCTGACTCTCTTGGATCTCCATTTCCCATCTTCAAAGCGAAGGTCAGAAGCTTTGGTCCTGCAGGAAGGAATGATGTAGATCAGGGGAATCACGGTGTAATCAGTTTGGCTCAAGCCTTTTGTATTTTCTCATTGACCAGCTAAGATAGCATCTTCTCAGTTAAACGAGCATGATTCAGTTCTTTAGCCACCTCTGGTCAAGTGGAAAGTCCCTATATGTTTTCTTTTGTCTATTGCAAATTATAAAATAGTTGGAACAGATCTCTCCTGCCCGTATATATTCTGTCTTATTTCATTTTATCACAGTAAATTGATGAAGAAGTGAGATTTATAGACAGTGTCTACTAGATAGTCACCACTGTTAATGTTGCAGAAAACTATGCCCAACAAAAATTAGTCAGCAGAAAAAAACAGCAAATGTCTCAAAAGGCATTTCTAAATGTGAAACTATTGTGTGAGTGGAATAAAACCTTCTTTGTCCTATCCACCTTTCATTTTCTGTTTTGTTCTTAATATAGCAGATAGGCTCTTAGCAATGAGCTCCTTGGGTCTGGCAGATTATTGTGGGGTAAATCAACAAGCATCGGGGTTAGAATGAGAAAGACTGGCTTCTATTACTGTCTGTGTGGCCATAGAAAATATACTTGATCTCCTGCACAGTCTTTACCTTATCTATACCTTGAAGTTTTGCTCTATTAAATAAAATATTGTGTATAAAATGTTGAATATCTCTAGCAGGCCTTCAAAATATAATAGGCTTCTTTGTCTTTGTTTTCATAGCTTTCGCTGGAAATTAATCAAATAAACATACTATAAGAATAAAATCCCCAAGTATACTTTGATATCTGGAAGAGTAAACAACAAACTGATAATAGTGATTTCCTTAGAAACGGCCTTGCAGAGTGTGGTTGGAGGGGAGAGGGTATTTGCTTTGTCTAATGTTCCAGTTATCTACAATGCAAATGCAGGGTGGTATCACTCATGTATCAAAGTGTACAATAAAACAAATGCAATCATAGAAATATACATACAGTTTTAACTCCAAAGTAATAGATGCACCGGAGAAGCCTTGCTCTGATCTGTATTTCTATTTGGTAAAATGTGGGAATGCACTGGCCAAATATGCAAGTGTTTTTTGGACTATCGCTTTTTCTTCTATTGCATTACAAAATTCCATTACTTCATAAGTTGTGGTGGGTATCACAGTGCACATATAAAAATGACTTTTCATCTGCCATATAAAAGAAGTAGAAAATACTTTTGGAGCTATAGACTTTGACATTTCATTGACATTACTTGTTAAAATATAGTTTCTTTTTTTAAAAGAGTTTGTTTGTTTATTTATTTATTTATTTATTTATTTATTTATGAGAGCACAAGCAGGGGAAGAGTGGAGAGAGAGGGAGAAGCAGAATCCCCGCTGAGCAGGGAGCCCAATGTGGGGCCATGGGGCTGATCCCAGAATCCCCTGGGATCATGACCTGAGCCCAAGGCAGACACTTAACCACCTGAGCCACCCAGGTGACCCTAAAATACAGTTTCTAATGATGACCTTATTGTAAGAATGTTTTGAGGGAAAAAAGCAGTTAAAAGGATGAAACATTGAGCATTTTTACATTGGTTTTTATCTAATTTTAAATTGCGATAAAATGCATATGAAAATAAAATTTTCTGTAGAAATCATTCTTAAGTGTAGAATTGAGTGGCATTAAGTATGATCATAATGCTGTGTCACCATCACCAGCCTTTTTAAAGCTTCTTCATCACCCTACATAGAAACTCTGGGACCTTTAAGTTCTCGCCCTCTAGCTGCCACCCCCTCAGCCCCTGATAATCACAAATATTTGTCCCAGTCAATTTGACCGTTTTAGATATTTCATGTAAGTGCTAACATATGATATATGTCCTGTTGGATATGCCATAGACCAGGCACCATAAACAATCGAAATGCATTTTTCTCACCACTCTGGAAGCTGGAAGTCTCAGATGAGGACACCCATTGGGTTGATTTCTGGTGAGTCCTCTCCTGGGCTTGCGGAGGGCAACTTTCTGTTTTATCCTCACATGGCCTTTGTGCATACTTGTGGGAGGAGAGAGAGCATACTTTGATGTCTCTTTTTCTTACAAGGGCATGACTCTTACTAGATTAGGACCCACCTTTATTATTTCATTCAACCTAATGACCTCCTTAAAGGTTCTATTTCCAAATATAGTCATATGAGGGTTAGGACTTCATATATGAATTTTGCAGGGAACATAATTTACTCTATAACAGCAAATAATAGGGAAATGAGAAAAATATTTGAACACACTGAATTTTCTTAGTTATTTTGTAGAAATTCATCAACATGAGAATCAAAATTAAAGGCACTATTCTTTTATTAACAATAATATGCAAAACAGACACTCATAATGATTACTCTATTTTGGACTTTAGTTCTTTTATCCCATTCTTGCCTCTCACATCTCTCTTCTGGGTTAAATCCTACTCCAGCCTCTTTGAGTTTGTACACCAGTAATTTTGGGCACCATCATTTGGTATTATATTTTCTTTCTGTTTTTGGTATATAAAAGAAGATTGGCAAATTTATGTCTCTTTTTTCTTTTTATTTATTTCTCAACAACCCCTTCCTTTAAACCATCAATAAAACAAAAAGACAACCTACTGAATGGAGGAAGCTGTTTGCAAACATATATTTAATAAGAGGTTAATACCCAAAATATATAGGGAATTTATATAACTCAACATCAGAAAGCAAACAATCTAATTAAAAAATGGGCAGAGGACCTAAGTAGACATTTTCCCAAAGAAGACATCCAGATGTCCAAAAGACATGTGAAAAGGTGCTCAATAGCACCCAGCATCAGGGAGATGCAAATCAAAACCACAGTATCACCTAAACCTGCCAGAATGGCTGAAATAAAAAAAAAAAAAAAAAAAAAGAAACAACAAGAGTTGGTGAGGGTGTGGAGAAAAAGGAGCACTGCACCGGTGGTGAGAATGCAAACTGGTGCAGCCACTGTGGAAATATCAGTATGGAGGTTCCTCAAAGAATTGCAAATAGAGCTACCATACGATCCAGTAATTCCACTATTGAGTATTTACTCAAAGAAAACAAAAATACTAACTTGAAAAGATGTGTGCACTCTCTGCAATAAACCTATGTTTATTGCAGCATTATCTATAATAGCCAAGACATGGAGGCAACCTAAGTGTCCATCAAGAGATAAATGGATAAGGAAAACATGGTGTACACACACACACACACACACACACACACACACACATACACATACACACAGGAATATTATGCAGCTGTAAAAAGGGATGAGATTGTGCTATCTGAATCAACATGAATGGACCTAAAGGGTATACGCTAAGAGAAATAAATCAGATTGAGAAAGACAAGTAGCTTATGATTCTACTCAATAAAATAGAATCTTAAAAAAATGAATGAACAAAGAAAAAGCAGAAGCAGACCTATAAATCCAGAGACCAAACTGATGGTTGCCAGAGGGAAAGGGGGGCTGGGAAAAATGGGAGATGCAGTCTTCTGGTTATGGAATAAATAAGTCATGGGGATAAAAGGCACACCAGAAGGAATGCAAACTCTTAACAAAAAAGAGATAGAGATAATACTTTTTTAACTTCTTCAATTTATAAGAAAAAATTTGAGCCCATGAAAGTAGAATCAAACTGATTATAAACTTTAGAATTTCATGTCCAAAATGGCATTAATCTGTATTAGAATTTTACTAATTTACTAATGATTATTTTTAACTTTCTAATTCTTTCTTTGGATGAGTTCCTTGAGATAAATGGTCACTTTACCCACATTTTTACAAGAAACTTTCCCCCTTTTGTGTCATGTCTGTTGACCTGACTGCTTACTACATGGCCAAAATATGTGCAGGATTGGAATTTGGACTCTAGCTCTTTGGCACTTAAAGTCCCAGGACTCAATCTTAAGACCAGAAGGCAAGTTGAACAAGAGCTGGGAATGGTGACAGCAGTATGAAAACTGAAGCACCATCCCAGGGTAAGGCATAGTCTCTCTCCTTTCATTATGAGATATTGGTCCCTATGATATGGTAGATGTTATTTCCATTCAGAAAGTTTTAAATTATATTAATATTTTTGAAACAGCTTTTCATTTTATATTTTCTTTTGTTGTTTTACTTGGTAGGTATGATGTTCTTTCCTTCTTTTTTTTTAAAGATTTTATTTATTTGACAGAGAGAGCACAAGCAAGGGAAGTAGCAGGCAGAGAGAGGGAGAAGCAGGGTCCCCACTGAGCAGAGAGCCTGATGTGAGACTCGATCCCAGGACCCTGGGATCATGACCTGAGCCGAAGGCGGATGCTTACCCAAACTGCGTCACCCAGGCGCCCCCATGATGTTCTTTCTGCCAGTATAAAGCTTCATTGTCACCTAAAGAAAATGCTTCTTTTGAATATTCTCCATGAATTAAAATCTCATGTTGGGTACGTTCCTAAAATAAACATCTCTTCAGAGGTGTATATACAGGATCTTAAATGAAAACTATATGTTTGATTTGCCATTTCGAATGAAACGGAATACTTCCATGTTGCACATTATTAAAGGACTGAATACACACTGTGTTCCCTTCCAAACGACCTTTCACCAATGCAGTCTGAGTGGTCCCTGAGAGAAGGTGATCCTTTCTATGAATTCTTCATAAATAGGAAAAGGATATGTACATTAACTCATTACCTGTAATCTATTGAATTCAGACAAATGAATCTCCTCTGATTCATTTCAGAGCTGGTTCATTTTATCTGCATGGCTTTAGTGCCATATGTGAACATTAGGCCTCTTTAAAAAATGATGGGGGATAGTAAATGCTTTAGGAATTTGTTTTGCTGAAGTGAACTAACGGCAGAGGAACATATGGTGAAATATATTTTTAATTACTTTTCAACAATGTTAAATGTTTTTTCCCCTTATTTTCATATTTAATGTTCTTGATCAAACTTACTGAAAAGTCTTCTCAGAGAGAACACAGCATTTTGTATAATAACACATGACTAATTTTATGGGCAATATATACCAGTATATGTAAGCAACATTTTTGGTCTAAGAATCTTAAAACTTCATGATTCTTCATGTCTTCAAGGGGAAAATACTTTTCTTTCCTCCTCTCTGAAATTGAGAGATTGGCACCATTAGCATTTCCAATTCTATTACGATTTTTTAAAACAGGTGTATTTATTTATTTCTGAGAGAGAGAGAAAGAGAGAGAGAGACAGCATGTGGGGAGGGGGAGAGCAGAGGGAAACAAGGAATCTCAAGCAGATTCCCCGCTGAGCGTAGAGCTGAGGCAGGGCTGGATCCCAGGTCCCTGAGTTGGTGACCTGAGATGAAATCAAGAGTTGGATGCTTAACTGACTGAGCCACCCAGGCACTCCTGCATTTTTTTTTTTTTTTTAAATCAGCAAGAATTTGGAGACAATTTGGCTGTCCAGGTGAAGCCTAACTTTAAACCCAAAGAGGGCTGTGCATGCCCAAACGTCAACTGTAGCCTGCTCAGTTTCACTCCATCGAGGACCTATAGCACATAGCATCTCCGCCAACCAGCTGGCACACTTGGAACTTTCAAAGGTAGTGAGTTCAGGGGGTGATATCTTTGCTTTGATTCATGTCACAGAATGTCCCTGAGTTCCCTGATCGTCCCTCCCAGGAGTAAGTTGGATACCGCAGCACTGGAGGTGAGCTATGCTTAACAAGTCCTCTATACACTGGAGAGGAAGGTGAAACTAGATTTTCCATTCCTGTAAATCATTGTTGCTCCTGGAGACTTGCTAGATTATGCCCTGCACATCCTGTGCCACCTCCACTATTAGGGGAAAAGAAACATAGTAAAGGAAAAGACACACACTGTCTCATGCCTCTCTATGTGTCTTTCTGTTTATTGCTGCTTTGTAGTGTTCCTTAGTTTCCAGGAATTGAAAATTGTTTGTTACCAAAAGTGATGAGAAAAGTTGTCCTCTGTAATTGTTAGCTCAGGGTACTTGCTATCCTTCTGTTTTTTTGTCTTGTTTTGTTTTGTTTTTCTTGCTGTCCTTTTTGCTGAAAAATGGGTACACACAGAGAGAGGATGAGGCAGTACTTTTCTAGAATTCAGACCCTGTAGTAGGTGATATTTCCTTTTTTTTTCTTTTTCTTTAAGATTTTATTTATTTAGATGAAAGAGAGCAAAAAAGAAAGCATGAGCAGGGGGAGGGGTGGAGGAAGAGGGAGAAGCAGGTTCCCCGCTGAGCAAGGAGCTCAATGCAGGGCTCATCCTGGGACCCTGGGATCATGACCTGAGCTGAAACCAAGATGTGTACACTTAACTGACTGAGCCACCCAAGTGTCCCAAACAGGTGATATTTCTATATCTGAATGTCCCAAATGTTGTGTTTATGAACACAATTTACCAGAGAGGACTTCTGAAATGTGATTGAAAGACACTCTCAGCATGTGAATAGACCATAACCAGGCTTATCTTAAAAAAAAAAAAAAAAGAAAGAAAGAAAGGAAGGAAGGAAGAAAAAAGGGGAAAAAAAAAAAAAAAAAAAAAAAAGAAAGCAAAGCTACCTTTAAGCATTTGTACTCAGAGCATGGTGCCATATCTCCTGAGGCTATCACCTGAGTCTCAGACCCTATCCTTAGTTTCCCTTCCCTCGACTACTCACATGAAGGTAATCTTTTCTGGGTGAGAAGATTTTACATTCCTTCTCTTCTGCCTGGCTCAGACCAGTCTGCAAACAGCTGCCAAGCAGGGTCAGTCCCTTGATCTAGAAATCAAAACTGTATAGGCCTTAGTCATACCTCAACCACGAAGTACTGTGGGCTCCAAATTGACAGCCACCGAGGTATGATACGTTGGATAAGGTTTCACATAACACTTCCTATGGAAGTATTAGATTTGAGAGGGAGAGTACAGAGAGCACAGTACAAATCTTCCAGATGTAGTAACGGCACTTAAGATTCCTGTGACAGGATATTAAACCATTCAACTAGAAGGGGATTTTCCTCACCAACTTCAAATGTTTGTACCTTATAGGTTGGAAAACCAGATTACATCTAACCCCACTGTGAACATGAGTTGTCCTGAGGTGTTTACCCTTGGCTACCATTGGTGTTCTGAGTTGACGATCAGCATGGTCTGCCAGCCCATTAAAGTGAGACTGAAGGCACTGTCAGGTGGCAACAAAAAGTGGAAAAAGCATCTCATCCTTGGAAAATGTTGAGAACTTTTTTTTTTTTTAAGCAAACAGTAAAATTAAATGAACCAATCAACTAATGATTTTTAAAAGTAAGCCAAAGCTCTGTTAAAGTATTTTAATATACTTTTTTCCCCCCTCCCTTCTGTTTCTTCAGGGATCCCATTCACAAGCTGAGAGATACAGATGCATTCCTATTACGAGTCACTGCCAACTTGTGCCCTCTAGGGCTGAGCCCTGTGCCCTCCTCATTCCAGCGCGTGTGCATGTACCCCGTGACCCTTCCTCAGCTTCCTTGTCTGGGGTTCTGGGATATTTGCTGCTTTTACAGTAAATGCAACCACCTTCTCTTGGCTGAAGGGAGACAATATTGTTCTTCAAAAATAATGTGGGGCACCTGGGTGGCTCAGTTGGTTAAAGCCTCTGCCTTAGGCTCAGGTCATGATCCCAGGGTCCTGGGATCGAGCCCCGCATGGGGCTCTCTGTTCAGCAGGGAGTCTGCTTCCCTTCCTCTTTCTCTGCCTGCCTCTCTGCCTACTTGTGAATCCCTGTCTGTCAAATAAATAAATTAAATTAAATTAAAAAGCGGTTCAAAAATAATGTGAGAACATTAAGTTTAAAACCACAAAAGGAGTTGAACGAGGTGGTGGTGGTGGGGGGGGAACAACCCTGTCTTCAAATATCTTCTACTTCTCAATGGGCGTCTCTGACACAATTCTTGAAAGGGAGGTTGGTTGCATAGTTCCCCTGGTCTTTTTTTCCTCCATGCCTTGTAGGGTTCCAAGCTTGGCCTTGAGCTTTTATGAAAGCACTTATCAAAACACTTGCGTACCACGTCTAAAGGCCTTTCACACGTTTTCCAGCTGTTGTGTGTGGCTCCACTTGGCACTTCCTTTCTTTAATCATCTCTGGCACTGCCTGCCTCCTGTTCCGGGCTGCTACCAGAAATAGCCCACTCTACAGCTGGTCTCTCAGGAACAAGACCGCTGATGATCTTGCAATGTGACATCTATCCAGTAGGTTGGAGACGGCGTTCTGGCAGTTTCTGGTTGTGCGGGAGCAGGTTAGGTTGCACTGCAAATCTGTACTTGGTCCAGAGCCCAAATAAATGAAACTGGCCCTCAGCACACTTGAAGGAGCAATTTCTGAGCTCTTCTTGGCCCTAGGAGAGGCGGGGAGCACCGCAATTCCTCTTTAACCATTGCAGTGGACTCCAGGGAAGATAAAATCAGGCCGAGAAGTGAATTTTTGCCGATCTCCTGACAAGCAACAGGTACTCTTCAAAATGAATGTTTGCATTTTGGGGAATGGAGGTGAGAATTTTTTTTTTTTTTTAATCTTTTTGCTCTTCACTATGCTACCGTGTAACTATAGATCTGCCAAACTGAACTGCATTTCAAAGGGAATTTAGGCAACAGGATTTCCCCCAAAAGGTTATCAAAAGGCTTTTGGCTTATCATCTTTAAAACACACCAGCCACTTTTCGTGTTCATCTGGCTCAGCCTTGGCTTTCTGGAGGGTATGAAGTCTACAAGTTATGTTGTAAGACGCTGCACCACCACCATGGAATGTGACTAATGAACCTTTCTAGTTGAAGTAAGCTGCCTCACAGAGAGAAAGCAGTAGAAGGTGTCCATTCCCTCTGGCAATCCTTGATGGGGGAAACTTGACCATATGTTAAATAGAGCTGCTCCATTTGCCTAACCACTGTCTCCAGAAAACACTTCAGTCCCCACCATTACTCTGAGCACTGTCCCCACCATCGTCTCAGAGACTGCACACAATGCTGTCCTGGAAGGTTCTGGGACCCTGTTTCCGGGTAGCACCTGCTAGAAGTTTGCCTATGTTGTTGGGGTTTGGCCTCTGATTAAATGAATTACTAAGGAGTCTTGGGAATGGCCTGCTTTAAAAATCTCATTGGAAAACGAGAAAAATGTGCCTTTCAGATTTCATTTCCAGTTCAGAAGTGGGAGAAACTGTCTCATTATTCTAGTGTACTGCCTTGTCTGCTTTGAAAACAGAGTTTCCAGTAATGGCCGATGCTGAGTAGGACAGAGGGTGAATTTTGAATGTCACTACTCACATGGATGCCCAGAGGACCCAGGCAAGGCCCCGCAGGAGTCTGCTTGGCAGTGAATGTTGGACAATAAAATTGTACATAGTGGCAACAGAACCCGGGGCCTTTTTGAGGCCACTGGGATGTGCCCTGGTTGTTTTTAAAGTTTATAATTTGCAATAAGAGGAGTTCCAGTATTTTCTGGCTCAGTTTAATGACCAAATTGATGTGGGAAATACCAATGAGGATACCAGTCTTAGAAGGGAAATGTCTTTCAGAATAACAACTGGCATCGAATGGAAGTCTGCAACTTTTGATTTTAACAAGAGATGTTTGTTAGCTTTGATATAGGAGTATTGCCAGAGGGAGAAAATACAGGGAACTCCCATGATGGGAGCCACCTCTCCTCCCGCCCACCCCCCCAAGCATAACAAGTACAAAACAAAGAGCTGCTGACCCTACTGGCAAAGGCGACCGCTGTGGGAACTCTCTAGTAGGCATGGGACAGCAGGGTGGAGAGGAAGAGTCCTACCAGGTAGTGTGGGAAGCTATTTGTTTCTTTAGCTATTTATGACTTCTTCCTAGTATGCTCTCTATGTGGCTTCACGGTAAAAAAGAAACTTTAGACATAGGCACGGACAAAGTAAAACAGAAGTAAAATAGAAATCAATATTAAATACACACTGTACCTAGGTGACACCAGAGCAAATGATCATTTCTGTGAAAATCTGTATAAAATCAATTACATGGCATATGTAGTACAAAATGAAAAAAAAATATTAAAAAGATGGCTATTTTAATACCATCTTGATACAGTCCTGAGGGAAATTTAGTGTTCTCTGAGACAGATTTCTAGTGTCCTTCATTTTGATTTTGATGAAAATTTATGTTGGTGAGAAAAATATCATTATCTGTTACGGGGAAAATGGTTGCCGGGCCTTAACTTAATGATATAGAGGGCTCTAAGAGCGGGTGAAAATGGTCAGGGAGTGGTTTTAATAAGTGTGAGTGCAGTTAAGGAAATTTTTGCAGGCTGAATAAAATTTCTGAATGCTTAATGATTGTAGAAAGCTCTTTACAAAGTTGACATAGACAGCTGCAATTATCTGTCCCTTACCACATTGGGAACTGCAAGTGAATGCACTTTCTTAATTGGGTGAACAGTTTATATTTAGTTTTTAAAAAGACTTGCTTCATTTTCCTTATTTTAATTCAAAATCCAGTGTTCTCTGCTATCGGTTATTATGTGAGCTGCAAAATCAAGTAATATCTATCTCAAGGACATATGAAGCTATCTACTCTTGCTTCCTCCTTCTCATGCTTATCACCATCCCAAGATGTTTTAAAAGCCAGTGAGATACAATGAAATGAATGTCTTAAATATAGAGTACAGAGAGAAACCCTCCCCTCACACCCAAATCCCCACATTATTTTGATCTAGAAATCTATTGTACCAGGCAACCCCATTTTAATGTAAACAGCTATTTATACTGTGGATGGTGAATTTTGGGGTGAGGCAATGCCCATTTAGTGTGGAAAGCAATGACAAAGGTGCCAAGAAGAAGAGATAACTCCTAATTAGACATATTTGGAAATAAATCTAGCTGTGAATAGAATCACCTTTCTCGGGAAAACATGGACCCATTAAGAACAATCTGTGTTAGAATCAAATAATAGGTGTTTAAGGACAAGATTTTAGATTCCTTCAGTGAAATCTGCATTGATTTCAGCTTTTGAAACAACTTGATTAACCATAAAAAAGAACATTTCTCCTCTCACATTATCTCTTCATATACATTTTCTCAGAAGACTAATTTCAGGTCATTTTGCTGGGAACTGTGCTGTCTTGGAGAAATATTTCCTGCAAGGATTCTTGTGTAAAGTATTTTTTCTCTAAATGCCAAAGCACAGGTGGAAGAGATAGATGGTTTACATAAAATTTAAAGTCAGCCAAGAATAGGCATTTTTGGAAAAACATCTAATTTGGAAACTTATGGGTATAAATATTAAAGTTATTCTAATAAGAGTGGGAAATGAAAAAAAAACAGAAAAAAAATAAAATGAAAAATTATAGTAGCTGTTCCTAGTTTTCATTTTCCTTTTGATCTGAAGGCAGTTTCCTGGAGGAATACTCACAGTTATCATAAAATGCTTGTGAATGTACCTAACCAGCAATTAGCTGAGTCATTCTTTACTATCATTTTGGATGGTTATACACTATTTTATCTTACTTAGGTACTATAACTCATTTATTCAATCCCCTATTCTTGGACATAGAGTTGTTTCTTATTATTCATAATTATAAGCACTCTTATGAAAAGCACATCAAAGAACACTGCCCTAGAATTAATAATTTTTGGGTTTCTCTTTTATGGAAAGGTGACATGACACAACTCACTTAATCTTCTTACTAGTTCACTTGCCAAATAAAAACAGTGATCTTTGCTTTTACCAGGATTGTCGTGAAGATAAAATATACAGCTGAATGTGACTCTCCTTTAAATTTGTAACTTACTAAAATAAATATATTTGTCTCTGGGGCAACTTATATAAGATGAGGTTTCTTGTGTGGAAATAAGATTCTGTGGGCATGTGCTTTTAAGTTTTAATGGATTGTAGGGTTCTTTGCTCACTCAAAATTAGAATCACTCAAGAACACTAATTGACTAATGTTAGAACTCAATGGAGAATAAAACCAGATTGCTTACCTTCACTGATTATGGTTTTTTCCTAGAGCTACCAGTAATCTGGAGGTTGAAAACTTACAAGATACTAACATCTTCCATGTACCTATAATTTTCCACTTTAAAGTGTATTTTCACATACATTAGGTTAATCATTTTTATGACCATGTGCAGAAAATCGTGGGTACTGTGCTAACCTCACATGAAAGGGAACTAAGGCTCAGAAAAAATTTAATATACAAGTCTGTAAAGCTAAAGAGTGAAGCATGAGCGCAGGACTTTTCATTCCAGGTTACCACAGAGAAAAGATAGACCCCAAAGTGATATATGGTAGAGTGAGTACATCTTGAAATAGTTATGTTATTCTTTACAAGACAGAGTACTTCGCTATTACAACATACTCAATCCCCAACACAAGTAAACACCCACATATACATACACACACGGTCTTCTTCCTTTAGAAATTGATTAAACAAGAATTTTCCATTCTTGTATCCTTAGAACACACACACAGAAACATACACATAAATAAAAACACTCCCTATTTTTTAGGAGCCCATTAAGTACAAATTTTTCAATTCTTTTACCTATTCAATTTGAGGTATAGATGTGGTTATTGATGGTTTCTTTTTTTTTTATTAAATTGCTAGTGGTGTTTAACATGTGCTCAAAAATCGTTGGTGAGTAACATACATATATATTTTTGGTAAATCACCTCTTCATATTCTGTATCACTAATCTACTGCTGTGTAATCAATTAGTTCCAAATTTAGCATTTAAAAAACAGAACTTTATTAATTTGGAGTTTCTGTGGATTGAAATTCTAGGTACAGTTTATGAGGGTGCTTCAGTTCAAGGGGTCTCATGAGGTTGCGGTCAAGATTTCACAGTGTAATCTGAAGACTTCGTGGGAGTTGCTCCCAGCTCACCTGTATGGCTGTTATTCAGCCTCAGCTCCTTCCCAGACATGCATCCCCAGACTTGCCTCATGACATGGTAGCTGGCTCCTCAAGAGTGAGTGAGTTAGAGAGTGACAATGCCCAAGGTGGAAGACACTGTCATTCTAATCTATCTTGGAAGTGACATCCATCACTTTTGCGATATTTTATCTATTAGGAGGGCATCGGTATGTACAGTATATACTCACAGGGAGAAAATTACACAAAGGCATGAATAACAGAAGATGGGACCATTGAGCACCATCATAGAAGTGATTCACCACGTATCCTTTGGCCATTTTTCTATCTTTTTACTGGCTTGGAAGAAGTACTTTTGCATTAATTCCTTTTATGTTATGACTATCTACCCTTATAAAATGTGTTGCATAATTTTCTTACTTTGAAATATACCTTAAAAAAAGAAAAAGATTTTATTTATTTATTTGACACAGAGAGAGAGATGGACAGAGAGAAAGCAAGCAGGGCGAGTGGCAGGCAGAGGGAGAGGGAGAAGCTGATCAGGGAACCTGACGCGGAGCTCAATCCCAGGACCTTGGGATCATGACCTGAGCCGAAGGCAGACGCTTAACTGACTGAGCCACCCAGGTGCCCTGAAATATACCTTTTTGATACCTCCCTTCCTCCTTCCCTTTCTTCCTCCTTCACACTCCCTTCTTCCTTCCCTCCCTCTTCCCTCTTTCTTCCTCTCTTCCTTTTTTACTTTTTCCCTTCCCTTCACTTCCCTTTCCTTTCCTCCCCTCCTTCCTTCCTTCCTTCCTTTTTTCTTGTTTCAAGTTATTACGTGGTCAAATATTTTTAACAGTCCTTTGTAGACTCAAATTTTAATTCATGCATTAATATCGTATTATAAGTTCACTTTTATCTGAAAAATGAAAAAAACTTGTTGAAATTGTTTCCACTAGAAAAATAACTCATTACTGAAACCTAATATATAATATAGACCCAGTGGTAGTTATAATAATTAAGGCTTTTCATAACTGTATTTGTTAAATTTATCAAAATTATTAAATTTCATTCCACTTTTATTTTTAGTAATTGATACAGTCTGGGAATGAAGTAGGAAAGCATTTGGAAGCTTCTACCACAGGAAAGGTAAAAAAGAACAAGGTTGTATTTTCTTTGTAAAAATTAAATCGAGATCAATCGTTGGCATTAAAATGTTTTGCTAACTCTTAAATTGGCTTTATACATGTGTAAGTAATTTAAAAATGGAATGGGCTTCCTTTTAAGGAAAGAATATTTCCTAAATATGAATGTTCAAGGAAGAATGACAACTATCATGAAGATATAAAAACAAAATCTTGTTTGGGGCAGGAAGTTGAATGAGGTGGTTACCAGTCTGCTACAAGCTGAAACATCAAATATTTGAAGTCTTGGCTGGGTGTAGGCAAACTTCACAAAGCACAGTCATTTATGTATTTTTTTTTTCACTTAATAAATGGAAAAAAAAAACTTTTACAGAACATGAGATGCATATCAGTTCAAATTCTTATTTTCTTCCTCTGTCAAATGGAGGAACTAGCATTTACCTCATGTGTTATTGGCAGGTCTGAATGAATTGAAGTTCTCCATATTTCTTATAAATTTTCAGGACCAGAATATGAAGCTGTATGGGTTTTCCCATGTTTCTGATCAAACCATCTGCACACCTAGAGCAGCCAGAAACATGGAATCAAAAGGAAACTCTAACACATGTATTTCCTCCATACAGCACATTACAGTCTTGTCACTGGAGAGGGCTTCAGCGCCATGCTTGGGGGCCATTGTAAATAGCAAAATCACTGACAAAAGGCATAAAAATGCAAAAAAAAAATCCCATTAAATAGACAGCAAAGAGGACATTTGTTTACAGTATAAGAGCTGAAAGAAGAAGGCAGAGTGTCACCTTGTACCACCTCAGCTGAGAGCATGCATGTTGGGTGGCTCAAGAATTTTACCCCTCGCTATGTCCTCTAATGATCACAAATGCACTGAGATTATTGATTTGGGAGTTATCAATCGATTTTAGTAGGAAAATTTACGCATATGGAACCCATTAAAACGAAGGTAGACTCACCCTGCTAAGTGTCATATAGAAAAAGGTATTTGTGAAAGAGAATTTTTTCAACAATGATGAGACGTGCTTGTTTAATAAGGGTGCTGGCAAATGAACCTATGTAATGGTATTTTGGTTGACGAAAGTATGACTTTTGTCATACAGAAATCTATCCCCATATCACTCCCTGGAGCAATAGTCAGTACTTACCAATGCAATGCTTACAGGGACTTCATAGAGCACAACTACCATGAATAATGAGAGTCAAGGGCATAGTAACCAAAACAACAACAATGGTAGTATTGGATTCTTACACTCTTTGTACTAAGCATAGGGATAAGCATTCCACAAATATTATTTTAAAACAGACAACAGAGAAATCTTTATTATTCATATTTTATGGAGAGTGAGATTGAGACTCAGAAAATTTAATGATCTAAAGTAAACAGAGAGCGGGATTTTGAATGCAGGGCTCTCTGACTCTGAAGCCAGTGATCTTTGTTACTCTGTGCTGCCCATCTTTAATCATCAAGTTGATCGAGTATATAACATTGTCAGGCCTACTTGTAAAGTCAATGAAACTATCAGATGCTGAGTGTCATAATTCCTGAGCATAAATGTAGCAGTTAGGGAGGAAATTTCTCATGTGTCAACAAGTTCGTGCTTCTGGCAATTGTTACGAAAGGATTAATCCAGTGCACTCCCTCTTCTTCCTCCTCTTCTTCCTATATGCTCCTTCTCTTACACAATTGATCATTGTTTTATAAGCTATAGTGTGGCTACTGTTAGGATATATTCCAGAACATTTCACTTATTTGGACATGTCATAAGATCTATTGATTTAGATTCTTCTAATTTCCACAAATGATTATATTCATGAAAAATGAAATAGCATTTTAACTGTAATACTGCTTTGCAAATTGAATAATTATGGGAATGGAAGTTTTCAGAACCAGAGTTAGAATTGCTCTACCATTTCTAAGCCCTTTGCTATTTCTACTATTGTTATTAGCATGAAAGTTGAAAGTGTGAAATTTTCAGGTAAAACAAAGCACATTTTTGGTTATTTTTTTCACCTTTTGAGAAATTAAAAGAGCACAGAAATACTATTTTAGAGAAATGCTACAGAGAGATAATGACATACATCACATTTTTTGAAAGTAGATGAACTTTTCTTGGGTCTTATGTAGACCGAAGGAAGGGGTAGGCAAGAGATAACTTAGGAAAGCAGCTCATGGGAATGAAAAGGAGCCTGGCTCTCCCCATATCATAGAAAGAATGGTCCTTTCTATGATGTGTAATCTGGGGCATGTATTAATGAGTTCTCTGCCATTCATTTTCTTCTTGGGAGAATTCACCAGACTATTATGTAATTAACTTGTGTTGAAAAATGATATTTATCATCCTACAACCTAACATTGTGAAAATACTTGTAAAGACACCAAGACTCTTAAATTCATATTTCTATAGTATATCACAATACCACATCTTCTTTGGTCACATTATGAATGCATACTTGGATGTGATATATAAAAAGAAGATTTTAGGGGTACCTGGATGGCTCAGTGGGTTAAAGCCTCTGCCTTTGGCTCAGGTCATGATCTCAGGGTCCTGGGATCAAGCCCCGCATCGGGCTCTCTGCTCAGCAGGAAGCCTGCTTCCCCCCTCTCTCTCTGCCTGCCTCTCTGCTTACTTGTGATCTCTGTCTGTCAAATGAATAAAAAAAAAAAAATCCTTAAAAAAATTTAAAAAAAAAGAAGATTTTAGTCACTTAATGGAAAAGTCTATGAATATACGGGATGCAGTGTGACTGAGTAGATATAAAGGAAAATTGGGTTGAGGAAAGATCAGCAGCCTCCTCGACGTTCTTGCCTGAGCTTACCCTGCTTGCCAAGAAATACAGAATATAAATCTGTTTTTATAGCATTCCAGAATCTTTTGCAGATGGATTTCCAATCACTCTTACATAGATATTCATTGTAGGTGTAAGTCTTACAACTTAATGTAAGGTGTTACTTACAGATTCATAAAATATTATGTCTGTAAATGGCTACAATAGTAGAAATATATTCCAGTTTCATCTGGAATAGTGTTCTCTGTTTGTCATTCACCCAAGTGTATGCTATAATTCCTTTTTTTAAGTTTTTATTCAAATTCCAGTTAGTTAACATATGGTGTTATATTAGTTTCAGGTGTACACTATAGTGATTCCACACTTTCATAAATCACCCCAGGCTCATCACGACAAGTGCACTCCTTAATCCCTACCACTTATGCTTAAAAGCGCCTTCTCTTTGCATTTAACTGAACAGTACAAAGTTTTATGAGCTCTTCCATGAAGAAAATTACTATTTGAAATTTCCCACTGCTATTGTTGCAACATTCAGAAGCTCTCACCGTGGGGTCTTGACGTATCAGGGAAATGTCAGAATAAAATTTGAAGAGGAATTATTATTTTTTAAGTTGCCTCTTAATTATAAAAATTGGTTTAAAATTAAAAGACAAATGTAAAGGAACCACTAAAATTTAATATCTACACAAAAGCAAAAATAAAATTTATTTAAAAAATTCTCTCTCTCTTCACTATGTCTCTGTATTGCCTGGTATGCTCCGTTAATACAGATATTGTGAAAAATAGCCTAGGTACTCTTCTTTGTGTCAGCATTCTTTTATGTTAAAAATACCATCAATGTGAAAGATGAATTGGAACAGAGATACCATTAGTTTAGTAAATGAAGTAGTACTTAATAAGTGTGATTAAGAGGTAGAGGAATAAGGGATAAGTGCAACTGAAACAGTCAAGAGAATGAAATGACTTGGAAATTAATCTTTTTTTTTTTTTTTTTAAAGATTTTATTTATTTATTTGACAGACAGATCACAAGTAGGCAGAGAGGCAGGCAGAGAGAGAAGGGAGGAAGCAGACTCCCTGCTGAGCAGAGAGCCCGATGCGGGGCTCGATCCCAGGACGCCGGGATCATGACCTGAGCCGAAGGCAGCGGCCCCAACCCACTGAGCCACCCAGGCGCCCCGGAAATTAATCTTTTAATGTCGTTTTATGCCAGTAACACAATGAGCTAGACTTATATTCAAATTCATTATTTGGGAGATGATGCAAAATATAGCTTTACATAAAAGGCTGGTACTACATATTGATTTGTAAGAAATATATCTCGTCATTCAGACAACTAAAATGTATTTCTCAGGTTTATTTCTTTTTTATCCACAGTTCCTAAAAATATTTCATAGCCATAATGGTGAAATAGGTGTCTTGTATTAATGAAGTTGCCTTTGGTACCTACCCAAGGGTGGGGGCTACTTGTTAAGCAGACTAGCCCAGTGATTAAAGGGTTGCAACTCTGAGTTGTTCCTCAACCTCTAGGGAGGGGAGAGTGGCTAGAGGTTGAATTAGCTAATGGCCAATCACTTTGTCAGTCATGACTATGTAATGAAGCCTCTATAAAAACTTAAGAGGACAGCTTTTAGGTCCTTTTTGCTTTGTTTGTTTGTCTTGTTTTAATTTATTTTTATTATTTTATTTTATTTTATTTTATTTTTTGCTTTTGGAGAGCTTCCACACTTGGAAAATCAGACTCTTCCAGGAGCCCCCCAGCTAAGCCTCAAGGTCCGCAAGGACAGAAGCTCCTTTATTGGGACCTTGCCCTACATGTCTCTTCATCTGGCCCTTGGTTGGTATTCTTAATCATATCTTTTAGTAACCTGGTAAGTATAAATGAAGGATTTCCTTGAGTTCTGTGAGTTGCCCTAGCAAATTAATTGAACCTAACAAGGAGGTCACTGGAACCTCCAATTTGTAGCCAGTCAGTCAGAAGCACAGGGAACCACCTCGGTCTTTTGACTGCCACCTTAAGTGGGGAGGGGGAGAAGGTGTTGTAGGTCTGAAACTTTAGCCTGTGGAATCTCTTGTTATCTCTGGTTAGATAGTGTCAGAATTGGGTGGAATTCTCAGAACCCTGCTGGTGTCCAAGAATTGCATGGTACTTGTGTGTGTGGGGGAATATATGTTATAGCAATTTAAGACCAGGCACACTAAAAAGCCCACAAATACAAGATAGCCAGTATATAATGAATGAGAGACATTGTGTCTGAAGGACTGTTCTTGCTACACAATTTGGTTTTATATTTATTTGCGATTTTTTTAGACTTTCAATGTTTTTATACACATTCTTATTTTCGCTATATCACTAGAGTAGTAAAAAAGCCTTAAAAACAAACAAAAAATCAAATTTTTGCATAAGATGAACGTAATGTCATTTTAGAGCACTTTTGCTATTGTCCCAACACTTTGGCAATGTATTTCCAGGGCTGATAAAATCATGAGGATTCCTTGAGGCATTTTAAAAAAAACATTACAACAATAGAAGTCCTGGATTATATTGGATACAGCTATTGAATTATATTTATAATTGTTAAGTATTAGCACAATTTAAAAGTAGGCAACACATCTATCTCAGAATAGATATCCTTCTAAAATTTTTCTTAAATGTCAAGAAGCAAAATAGGGAATTCTGCATTGTGACAAATTCATATTTATTATTTTTTCTACAAGATGAAGTTAACACCTGTGGAACTTGAAGATTTTATTATTCTAAGCACAGAGCAGGAGGAGCATTCATGAAGAGTGCTGGAAATGCTAGATAAGCTTTTAGTGACTGGCAGTCCCAAAGCTAGCTATACTTAAGTTATCTTGTGTGCTCCCTTATTATTTTGCCTTGTTGCTAAAGGGGAAATCTATTAACGGAGAGGAAAATTTAGACCAAAGAATCAATTACTTCCCTTTCTATATTCATCATGATAAGTCTATCCTTTTATGATTAGCATGAGGACACAGGTTGCAGTATAAATCACTTGAACATTCAAAGACGCCTTACCTTAAATAAAATTAGATATTGGTGACTGACAGTCACAAATATGTGAAATAAAGGACATATGCTTAAAATCGCTCCTTTCTTACCAAGTACATTCTTCACTCTGCAGCCTCGGCTGTGCTAGCCCCAAGTTATTCTAGAGATTGGCTCACCAGCTGGGCTTTATTACACCAATTAGAAAGGTGACCTTTTAAAATAACCAGTGGCTTTATTTTTTTTTTTTCAATTTGAAAATTGTAAGCTGCATATGTAGAACATTTCAAATGAACAAAGGCATTGAATAAACACCATTAC
This sequence comes from Martes martes, assembly GCF_963455335.1. Classification (NCBI taxonomy): domain Eukaryota; kingdom Metazoa; phylum Chordata; class Mammalia; order Carnivora; family Mustelidae; genus Martes; species Martes martes. The sequence goes on along the minus strand of NC_137901.1, from coordinate 42,941,490 downwards.
AAGAGGTAAAACTACAGGGTTTTACAGCATATTTCCATTTCATCATGTATAAGTTCGATTGATTTCATGGAAATAGACACAAAGTAATAGTTATACCATATTCCAATGTCAGTATTGCTATAGTTCTCATATGAAATCACAACTGCTTTGGCTTTTTGAAAAATATGAAATGATGCAATCACTTGACAAAAACATCGTTGTACATACAAAGTCGTTTCTTCATTCAAATGTATGTGAATGTTTCTAACATTAAGTTTTTAAAGTAACTACTTAAAATATTAGTAATTATTCATTAATGATATTGTTTGGAATTTTGTGCTTTGGAAATATAGGTGTTTGAACATCTTTGTTACTTCCTAGAGAATTACTGCTTTTCCAGCTCAGGGTCCTAAAAAATATTTGTTAAAATATAACAGAACATATTTACAGCATAGTGGATTAGAAGTAAACTCTGGGGTTAGTTGTATCCCTTAAAAGATGTGTAAGCCTGATTAAATTACTTAATATTACCTCCAATTTCATTATCTTAAAATAGAATTAATAATACCAATAACAGATGGTTGTTATTATAATTAGCATGAGATTAATTTAGTTAAAATACTTAACCCCGACTGATATATAGTGAGTGCTCAACAAATATTTGTTGAATGGATGCACGGATAAATCTCCTTGTCAGATTACATCACTAAATCACTTTTTGTTGGAAAGGGAAATGATGTTTGTTTGTTTGTTTGTTTTTTTCTCCCAGATAACCTTTATTAATTTGGCTATGAGTCCGTACTGGCTGAAATGTTTTTAGTCAATCATCAACTTTATTAAATGCATTTATAATTCTAAAGTCTAGTTATATACCTACAATCTCCAAAGAGTAGAAAAAATACATTTAGCATTTAAGGGAGTGAACAATATGTGTAAAGGTGTACTACCAAATATGTTCAATCTTCATATCTCTCAAAATGCTCACCATAGAAGAATGAGTACTCAAGAATCCCTTAGTGGGATGCGTGGGTGGCTCAGCTGGTTGAACATCTGCCTTCGGCTCAGGTCGTGATCCCAGGGTCCTAGGATCGAGTCCCGCATCACACTCCCTGCTCAACAGGGAGCCTGCTTCCTCCTTTCTCTGCCTGCCTCTTTGCCTGCTTGTGATCTCTGTCTGTCAAATAAATAAATAAAATCTTAAAAAAAAAAAAAAAGAAGAAGAAGAAAAAGAAAAGAAAATCAATTGGCAAATCTACCAACTTAACATGGCATGAAAAGAAAATCAATTGGTAAATCTACCAACTTAACATTTACGAGCCTGTAAAGAAAACGTACCACCTCATACACATTAGGATGGTTACTCAGCGGGAAGCCTGCTTCTCCCTCTGCCTGCTCTGTCTGCTGCTCCCCCTGCTTGTGCTCTCTCTCTCTGACAAATAAATAAATAAATATTAAAAAACAAACAAAAAAAGAATCCCTTGGGGTGTGTGTGTGTGTGTGTGTGTGTGTGTGTGTGTGTGTATACATGAGAGCTGGGTTTATTTATCTATCTGGATAACTAATGGGCAGATATCTGCATCTAGAGGTAAGTTCTGGAAAGGGAAAAATGAAAGGACTTCTATGAAGGCTGAATTTAGAATTCAAAGTCTTGTGGTTTTCATTTCAATTAAATTATAAATTACTTTCATAATTTTTGGACCACTCAAGTTTTTCTAAGACTCATTTCCCTCATTCATCGAGCATACAGAATGATAAATAATAACTTGAAAGTGCTTGGTGAACCAGAAAGCATTGGTTCATCCATAGTGTCATGGGATTGTCATCTATCATTGCCAGGAGGGCACGCAATCATGTTTATTGTGATTTCCAGATCACAAGCATGGGGAACTTGTGATAGGCTGTCATGATCAGCTTCCTCTTCCCACTCTATCCTGCTTCTACATCAAGGTCCCAGAACCTTGCCCACAAATTTGGATATAACGGGTATTTGTGAGGCCTTAAAGGAGGAGGCATTCTGAGCCAACCTATCCACACCAGTTTATTCTAACCCTGTTTCTTGTAATGAATAGTTATTATTCATTCATTTTCCACATTTTTCTGTTTGCATATTACTATTTTAACCAGTTCTGCTAACCTAAGTGGAAGCCTGCAGTATCTTGAAAGAAAAGTTAATACGAACTCTTCTATTATATCTCCAGAAGCACTTCTCTGGAATTGCCTTCCTTAGTATTAGTAAGTCCTGATCCTCTGTGACTTCTATATTCCCATACATTTTTATTTTGTGATTACCAAACAAATGTTCTTTTTTTTTTTTTTTTAAAGATTTTATTTATTTATTTGACAGACAGAGGTTACAAGTAGGGAGAGTCAGGCAGAGAGAGAGGGGGAAGCAGGCTCCCTGCTCAGCAGAGAGCCTGATGCGGGGCTTGATCCCAGGACCCTGGGATCATGACCTGAGCCAAAGGCAGAGGCTCTAACCCACTGAGCCACCCAGGAGCTCCAATAATGTCTTTTTTAATATATCTGTTTGCCCGATTAGGCTGAAAATAAACTCTTTGAAGGCAAGAGCTATTTCTTTTTTAAAAAGATTATTTTATGTGTGTGTCTATAGCAATTAACACAGTGTTAAAATACATACTTATTGAATCGAAAGAAAAAATACAGATATATAAAAATAAGTTACATATTATTTCATAATAAATATATGCTAATTAAGGACAATTTGGAAAATATATGAAAGGAAAAGAAAAAAATCAACTGATTAATAATACCACTGTTAAAAACACAGTCACTGACAATAATAAGATATTATTTTGGAACCATTATATTGATAAAAATTTTAAAAGACTTGGTAAAAGATGAAGGATACAGCTGGTAGGAGTGTAAGTTTGGACAAATATCTTTTGTCACTATATAGGAAATGTATATACCACATGACCCTACAATTCTTTACTATGTATATAATCCAGAAATCTCCGGTACAATGTATTCAAGACATCACATGAAAGTATGTTCACTCAAGTATTGTTTTGTAATAGAAGAAAATAGAAAGCAATCTATATGTTTCATCAGAAAGAGAGTGGATAATTGAGGAAATACTACATACCAGAGAAATGAATTGATAGGTTCTAAATTCGTGGATGTGGATAAGGTTTTAAAAACATTACATGAGTGCAAGGAATAAGTTGCAGAATGTTTCCCTTGTTTATATTATTTATATATAAGTTCATACTCACAGTTATGTCATGTACAGTTTATATTGTATATTTATACATACAGTAAAATTGCAAAAACAGAGAAGGATAAATAAACAAAATCTATGATGCACTCCTAAGGACTGTAAAATAAGGAAGTATAGAAAGAAAGAAAAATGAGACTAGGGAAGGAAGAAGTGATAGTGCAAATTTATCTACGGCATTATAATAAAGACAAAATCAGCTTGTTGATGTATTTCTTTTACTTACCCACACATGGAGTTTAAACTTAAAGAAATATCTGTTGTTATTTATTCAGGTTTTAGCATAAAAATCTTTATTTTATCTGTGCTATATACAATTTAAAAAGCTTTCCAATGGCAATTACTTTGGGTGGCATTTAGAATGTATGGAAACATTTATTGGATACATACTTGATGCTAGGAAGTTTTTAAAATTCTGTACAAGAATGAGAAACAGTGTCTAATTTTGAGTCCAAAAAAAAAATAAAAATAGGAATCAAGGTACTCCATACTGACCAGCAGCTAGAAATGTCTCAGAGTGATTATTACCAAATTGAATTCTTGATACATTTTTCATTGTAACATCTTTAAAAACATCATTACCAAAGAAAGAAATGAAGACAATAAATCACAAACCATACAAGTAAGAAAATGTATACATAATCATTTACTATCACCCTCTCAAGACATTACTTTTTTTTTTAAGATATTATTTATTTCTTTGAGAGGGAGAGAGAGAGAGAGAGAAGCAGGGGGAGGGACACAGGGAGAGAAGCAGACTCCTCTTTGGAACAGGAAGCCCTACTCGGGGCTCTATCCCAGGACCCTGGCATCATGACCTGAGCCAAAGGCAGATGCTTAACTGACTGAGCCACCCAGGCACCCCTCAAGACACTGCTTTCTAACATGGATCTGAGTTAGAGCAGGGACAAGGACCAGAACTGCAAAATCCAGTGTTTCCTGAAAGCTGAAACTCTATGTCCCTTGAGAAAGGAAGGACTCAAAGACTGTTGAAGTCTGAGCCAAGATGAGCCACAGCAATGGCTTTTACCGACTTTCTCCTTTCCTATACTACTACAAATTATGCCAAAGGATGGAGATTTAACATGCTAATTAGACGTGGGATGCGTGAAAGAAATATGTACTTTAAGTGTACAAGTGTCAATAAATCCCCACCCCTGCATGCTTAAACGCCCTCCTCTTCCAGACTTGGACTCTTAAAAGATCTCCCTGACCTCTTTCTGTGCCAGGGAGCCAGCCTGAAGGACTCTTTGAGCCATCTCCCTTGTGCTCCGATAGAAGTAAAAGCCTTGCCTGGAACGCTCATCTGGCTTCTTGTCAATTTCTATTGTTTAGCAAGCCCGCGGACCGTCAAGGATGGTCAGTAGTAGAATTCACACTCGCCAGTCAAATCTCTCTCCTTAGACTTGGTTCTGCCATTCCAAAGCCTTTTGAGATATCAGAGGAATAAATACATGCATATGAAATGATCCATTCAATTTTTAGTTACCCACAAAGTAGTGAATCAATTTCTGCAGGGTCTTGGGAAATTTCCTGATGTTTTTGAAGTTTAATGAAAACGAGGTGTGTCTCCTACAGTGCATTTTTCTTATAGAAAATTACAGTCCATGTTGTGCTGCCTGTTTATAATAAGCTCTGGCAGAAAGCTAGAGATTGTGATTATAGGTATTTAGGTAGGGTTTATTACCAAGAGCCGAAACAGAAAGACTAAATGCCAATTTGGCCACTCTTTACAATAGTCAGGGAATGATTGGATGAAACAAGTTCATATCATCTATTTTTGGAATATGCATTTTTTAAAATAATCACACAGATAGACAATTCCTTAAAATGGGAAATTGAATACCTGTTTTTATCATAATACCTTTACCAACTCAAGTGAAAAAACACATTTTATATGGCACGGTCATTCTGTTTTTTTGGCTTCACATATAGATAAAAATACATCAGAAGGTGGATATACGTAGATTCAGGGTTGATGTTGGCCTGCCTCTTGGGCTAGCTTTCCAGGTGTACATGAAAGACATAGGATACGGGCGCTGAATTGGGAGTACTTCTAGTTAAAAAAAAAAAAAAAAGCCATGAGACATATGTTTTTCAAATTTGAAGCTACATTCAAGCATTTTTTGGACACCGGCAATTAAAAAAAACATGTAAAAAGATGGACACTAAAAAGGATTATAAAGGAATAAAAACAAAGTCAGTCAAACTCTGGGCTTCTGCCAAATCTGACAGGTGAGCAATTAGCAGAGACTCAAGGGGAACCTAGACAATAATAGAAGTTGTGGTGGCCAGGGCCACCTGCTTCTTTTAAGAGATTAACTATTGTTAAGCCCTTGGCGCTCTGCAACGGAACCTTGTATCCACAGGCAGGAATCAGGCACGCAGTGGTGTTAGTCTTATGAATTCATGCCAAATCACAGAGAAACATCCCTGCTTTCCATTGAGGGCGGAGAGAACATGCAGCCAAAACAGCTGAGGTGTGCGCTGTCACGAGAGTTTCTTAGAGGTTGAACTTGCCTTCAGGCAATATATGAATATATTACCTACCCATTTTTAGTAAAAACAAAACTGGGGGTTCCCAGGCCAAATGTCAGATCTGATGCTGGTTCCTCCAACTTTCGTTCCTATATTTGGCACTTTTGTCTACTATGGAGCATTGTTCAAGGTACAGAGGACGATCTTCTCAAAATAAGCCCAGATGTAATAAAAGAAGCAGAGAAGATTTTGGATACAAAGCACCATTGTTATCTCTAGGGAAAGAGCTGTTCGCAAAGTTAACATTCACAGGGTTGGGCAGAGAGTAATTAGACGTTAATGTCACCCAGCAGCTTTAGAGGAGATCCTTTATGATGTAGCACAGGACCATGTCATCGGGGCCTCCTTTCTGGCATGGCAGATCCCTTTCAGCTCAGATTTGAATCCAGAAATAACTTTCCATGCCAAAAGTTGCTTAAAATATCTCTCTGATCATCACAGCAGCACCGCATACTTGCTTCTCCTCTGAAAGAAGGCAGATGAAGAGTGCCTCAATTAGAGAAAGCATCTTGGAGAACCACACCATGAGTTTGGATAATAGGAAAATCAGGTAAATAGCACCAGGTGGGGTTTATTGGTGGGAAGAAAAGGCTTTTGTAACAGCCACAGCAGATGAGGACTTGTCCTTCATAATTGTTGTTTGAATGTACAGATTGCCTGCAGTTAATAGAAGCCTAAGTAAGAATTTTCCACAGAAAGAGAATAACGCGCGACTGCAAAAGAAAGCCTAGGAAAGATCGGAAGTATTTTCTCAGCTACACTGATTTAACCTTATCACGGAGTTCTTGAGGAGAAGAATTGTGGATTAATATCAGAACCCCTGGTATAAATTTTCTAATTTCCTTATGGTAATGGTGTATGCCAAAATCTACACATAGTCATCCTCATAAAAAAGGAATCTAGGGGTGCCTGGGTGGCTCAGTCAGTTAAGCATCGGACTCTTGATTTCAGCTTGGGTCATGATCTCAGGGTCGTGGAGATTAAGCCCTGCTTCTGGCTTAGCGTTGAATATGGAGCCCGCTTAAGATTCTCTCTCTCCTGTTCCCTCTGACCCTCCCCACCTCACATGCACACACACTTTCTCTTAAAAAAGGAAAGAAGGAATTAAAAAATATACAATGAATCTTGAACTTCAAAGACCTCCACCACAAGAATAGTGATAGCTCCAACTGGCTCTTACAAGTAAAATTTTTGTGAAGTTCTGCCTAAGTGGGCTTTGAATTGGTGTGTAACATAGGGGTATACATTTCATTAGCAACAGGTAAGACCTACCACTTGGGTGATTTTTGCATGTAATTAAGTAAATAAAATAGATGTGGGAAAATGCTAAATAGTGACTACCTGTGGGTAGATTATCTATGATAAATGTGATGACAAGTTCATTGTCAACAATTCATACAACCTCAAAGCAATGTCCAAGTTTTCTTTATTGTCACCTTTCAGTTTTGAGGACTCACATTGCAAAATTATTTGTTTATTTGAAATATTAATATCCTCATCTTTCCCTTTCCTCTTAAGTTTCATGATGCTGAAAGTACCATCAGTCATTTTTTCCCATGGAAACTATATGAGAAGTGAAAAAGTATACATTTTTGAAGTCCAATAAACTTCAAACATAACATTTAAAGTTTTATATAGGCTTTTAAAATATTAGAGATTTTGAGATTCTATAAAATTCACTAATATAATCCTGTTACCCTTTCCCAAGTGCCCACTATGTTTCAGATACTTGGAGAAAGCCTCATGCATTTTGCCTCTGGTCCCAACATCAGCCCTGCAGGGCATAAATTATTATCCACGTTTGTTAGATTAAAATACACCACCCAATTAAACTAAGATTTTGCTCAAAGTATTTCAGCCAGTAAGGACCATAACTGTTTCCCCAAACTAAATTTCCCCAGCTCCCTATGCAGAGATCTACATCAACTCTCCAAAAGAAATACAATACAAACTACATAAGCAATTTAAAATTTTCTAGTAATCATATTTTAAAAAGTAAAGGGAAATCAGTGAAATCAAGTTTTCTAATATTTTTACTTAATCCACTATAGCTTAAAACTCTCATTTAAACATGTAAACAATATAAAATATTATTAATGAGATATTTTACTTTTTTTTTTTTATGTCTCTGAACTCCAGGGTGCATTTAGTACTTCCAGCACACCTTGGTTTAGTCTAGCTCCTTTTCCAGGGCTGGAGAGCCACCAGGGGCTAGTGACTATGGGATTGGCTGTACAGGTTTATATAGTTTAAAAATAGTTATGGCACGGGGCACCTGGGGGGCTCAGTCAGTTAAGTGTCTGACTCTTGATCTCAGCTCAGGTCTTAATCTCAGGGTCATGAGTTCAAGTCCCGGGTTGGACTCACACTGGATGTAGAGCATGCTTTAAAAAAATAGTTATGGCATGACATAAGATATAAAGCAAGGTCTGTTGATCCCAGGCTCTACCACTTGCCATCTGAAACATGACCAGGCCATAGTTTGCCCTGAGTCTTTTCCTGCAAGTGTAAGAATAAGGTGATTCTAGTTGGCCTACAGAGTTGGAAGGGATAAGTTAGGTATCTAGTGGGAAAGATTGGGTAGATTACCTGACACATAGGAGCATCAAAAGAAAATAGGTCCATTCTCTCTCTTTCCTGCTTTGTTTTTTTGTTTTTGGTTTTCTTTTTACTAAAAGACTTATTTATTTATTTGAAAGGAGAGAGCATGAGTCAGGAGAGGGGCAGAGGGAGAGAATCTTAAGCAGACTCCCTGCTGAGTACAGAGCCCATCCTGGAGATTGGTCCCAGGACCCTGAGATCCTGACCTGAGCTGAAACCAAGAGTTGGACACTTAACTGACTGAGCCACCCAGGCATCCCTCTTTTCCCCTTTTGCTCATGGATTATGTTCTATGAGAATGGGATTTAGAGCCCACAACTCAACCATCAAGACTTCTCCAGGAAAAGCTTGAGAAGAAGCCATATAGAACCTCATGGATTTTATATTTCAGTATGAGTTTATACCATGGCTTCGATCAACATGAATGGCCAAAGGAGACCAGGAGTATGGAAATGATGAAATTTTTAAGCTCCATTTAAGTTAAGATTTAAGTTGGTAATTATAAGGAATTCATAGAAAGGCTGACATGACTACAAATCAAGGTTATTGTCTACAACCGAACAGTAATTATTTCAGATTGCGTTTATTTCTACTTGAGCTAGTAGAGATAATTAAGTATTCTTTTATAAGGAACAAACCAAGGCCAGATCAAAATAAACATTGCCAAGGACTGGACTCTAATCTCAATCTATTTTTTTTTTCTCAAATTCCCCTGGCCCATGGGCTAGTTTTGTTGATATTTCAAATTACGTATTATTTATTATGTACATCTTGCACTTTGTGTCATATAATGCATCAGAATTAGATATTTGAAATGTGTGGAGCACATGATTGAGGACCAGATAAATTTAGGTTTAGAAGATAATTATGTCATTTGTGAGCTGTGATACCTGGAGCAAATTCTTAATTTTTCTGAGTATATAATGTATATAAACATACATAATAATACCTGCCTTAGAGCACCTGGATGGCTCAGTTGATTGAGCGTCTGCCTCTTGGTTTCAGCTCAGGTCATTATCTCGGGGTCATGCGATTGAGCTCTTATACTGGGCTCCATGCTCAGTGGGGAATTTCCTTGAGATTTTCTGTTTCTCTTTCTCTGTCTCTCTCTGTTTCTCTCTCACCCTCAGTCCCCTTTCCCCACTCAAGCATGCCCTTTCTCTCTCTCTTTCTTTCTTTCTCTTTCTCTCTTTTTTTTTTTTAAATATTTTATTTATTTGACAGAGATCACAAGTAGGCAGAGAGGCAGGCAGAGAGGCAGGCAGAGAGGCAGGCAGAGGCGGGGGGGGAAGCAGGCTCCCCGCGGAGCAGAGAGCCCGATGCGGGGCTCGATCCCAGGGCCCTGGGATCATGACCTGAGCCGAAGGCAGAGGCCTCAACCCACTGAGCCACCCAAGTGCCCCTCTTTCTTTCTCTAAAATAAATAAATCTTTAAAAATAATAATAATAATACTTGGCTTGCATATCTGATATTAAGATCAATGTTGATGTTTATGAAGCCTTTTCCATTGTGCATAGTATATGATACCAACACAAAAGATGATACTTAGTATAATGTTATAGTGGTTTTCTGAAAAAGAAATATTTGGTAGTTTAATAATCTTTATGAAACTTTAACATACCAATAAAATCAATCTAATGTAAAAGTGAATACATTGGGTTTGGTGTTGGTGGCCTTTCATATCTGTCCACCTATAAATAATATTGTCTATTTATTTGGTTATTTATTTACTTAGAGTCCTTTTTAAATATATGTATATTTTCTAATCGATAGAATGTTACTAATCCTTTGGAATCTCCTGTGTTTTCTCTCTGAACCTGTAGCACTGTCTCATCTGCAGAGGTAACCATAATCCTGAATGTTTCTGTTTGGTTTCATTTTTGTCTTATTTTTTTGGCTTCATTTTTGTTTAAGACTCTTATCAATGCATCTTTATAAAATGCATCATTTAGTTTTGCATGTTTTTATGCTTCACATAAATAGAAGCATACTCTGTGCATTCTTCTTAAGTTTGCTCAATATACTTTATATAAGATGCATACAATTATTTAAAAATTATTTGTTTTTCTGTTATAAGGGTTTAGGTTGTTTACAATTTCTTCTCTTAACAAATAATACTTCTAGAAACATTTTTATTTAAGCTTCATTTATATCCATATATTTATTTATATATACATGTACCCACACACACACACGAGTTTTCCTAGGATACATTTCTTGAATGGAATTGCTGTGTTTTATCATAGGCACATTTTCAAATATACTAGACAATATCAAATTATGTTCTAACATGTCCATACCTGTTTATATTCCCATAGAGCAATACTACTTAAAAGACTTTGGTATTGGCATTGGATACACAGACTAATTGCACAGAAAGTCCAAAAACTAATCTATGTGAACATAAGAAATTGATTGATGAGAGTGATGGCTTTGCAGAGCAATAAAATGTTCAGGGTAATTGGTTACCATAGAGAGAAAAGACCAAAATGAATCCGAAGCCCTTCCTCATTCCAAAACTGAGTATCAGTTCCAGGTGGATTCAAGACTTAGACATGAAAAACAAAATATAAAATTTTCAGAAAACCATATAGGAAAATAATTCTATTCTATTACCTCAGGCCAAAAACATTTCTTAATGGAGACTAAAAAGCAAAAAGTGCAAAGGAAATAAACATATATAGTCTATTACATGCTCACTAAGGGACATGAAAAGGGGAGCAAAACGGATAAACCACAGAGTAGAAAGATATATCCATTTATCTTTTTTTAAAACAACCTAACTATTCCAACTTGGCCAAATAACAATAAGAGATAAGTGGATAAATTAGAGTAACTGAGCTGTTCTTACCTAGCAGGAGTCATCAAACTTTTCCTGTAGGTGGCCAGATAGTAAATATTTTAGCACTTTGTGGGCCACATATGATAACTGTCACACACTTTTTCTCATTTAATGTCACACACACACACATATATATATATAATAAAAATATATTTATATATTATATATAATATATATCACATACATTTAATATATTTATATTACATAAATACATTTAATAAATAAAATATTTTATATAATATAAAGTATATTTAAATATAATATATACTTGCAATACTTTATATATATGTATTTTTATATGTATATATTTGCAAATCTTTAAAGATGTGAAAACCATTCCCAGCTTACAGGCAAGACAAAAACAGACCGTGGGCCAGATTTGTCCCATGGGCCCCTATGTAACATGCAATTCCAGCCACATATGGAACTACTATATTAACAGCAGGGGTACATGTGAAAATTCTAAAGCCTGAACAAGTACTGCATTCGTGCAGACACATAATCAAGATTTAGCATGACGAGTGTCTCCAGACTGCTTGATATCCAACAAAGGTACTCTACCAAGGAGGAAATGGAGGACTAGAATGGTCTGCTGCTGGTGGCCAAAGGGAGTGGGGACAGTTTCTAACTCTTCCCTTGCTCAGGGCTGCCACCTTTGGGCAGCATCAGGATCCTCCCTCTGGTGTGTCTTTCCTCACTCCTGTTGGGCCTGACATGACTTCACGATTAATATGGTAAGTCATGTTGTTGTTGGGACATGGCTTGTTTGCTAACTTCTGGGATACAGGCGAGAGTAGCTCATCAGCACTATAATAACATTCCTTTTTATTAAACCTATTTTTCAAAAAAGCCCATAAAATGAGCTCTTTTATCAATAGCAAGTTCTAAAATGGATCCCTTCAAAAGGCAACAGGAACCAGTCTGGCAGCCGATGTATTTTGAAAAGTTTCACCGGGAGCAAAGAGCCCCATCAGGACCTTCTTTTTGTATGAAAGCCAGAGACATGGAATGGGAAACTGCTAGCTTTCCATATGTTCTTGGTCTCCTTATATGAAATTCCCCTAGGAACTCTTTCCCAGGCTAGCTTTCCATATGTTCTTGGTCTCCTTATATGAAATTCCCCTAGGAACTCTTTCCCAGGCTCCTAACCTCAAAACAGACTTTCTAGAAACTTTTAGTTTGAGCAAAATTCAGTATTATAGAACTTTTATTTATTCTCAGTAGATAAGGGAAAGGTTAGTAGGTATTATTGACCTGAAGTGTAATAATGTCCCTCAAGGCTAACCTTTAAATCTTTATGTGCTCAGTAATTCAAGCTATTCAGAGTATCTTTCTCTGTCTTTAGGAATATTATAACATTCCATAAAGCTTTAATAAAAAGAATAGTGGAAAAGGGCAAAGGGAAATTACCTCTTCTTTCATGATGGCTCTGTAGGGCATTCTCATACCCAGTTTACTCAAATGAGCTTCTTCTGCAGTGTGCAGAGAGTCTCCTAAAAGAAATATCGCAGAGTGACATTAACCTGAAATATTGAATCCCTTTATTCACTCAAGAAATAAAATTACCCCTTTATTAATAAGATATAAATTAACATCTTAGCTTGACTGAGAATAAAGACTCCTGCACTGTTACTATTGTTTATAAGAAGACAAGAAATAGTTCTATAATGACAGTTTTTACCAGGTTTTTCATAATGCCAATAGTTATATTCTTTGAGTTACTTATATAATAAATGATAGGTATTGGTTGATGCTAACTTGCTAATTCCAAGTCCTTTGAGTAACAGAGATGCATCATTGTTTTCCTAGTGAATTAAGTTTTCAGTCATTATTGTTTCAATGCTTTCTTATTTGGACACGAATTCTAAGCTAGAAAAAAAGTGTTTGCCTATTCTTCACAGACACTCCTACATAAGGTAAGAGACATTCCTGGAAGCAAATATATCACAGAACTGTACGGATAATACTGAAGATAACAAAACTGTTCTAATAATGATAAGGACCATATTTACTTAAGTCTTCAGATTATCAGGCACTTTCTTTAAGTTAGCCATATTCTCACCATTGTGGTGGGCAATGAATAACTAGGATTACGCCTCTTTTTATGATATACCAGCAGTAATTATAATTCCTGGAATCAGGGTTTTCATTGATAAGTTCAGGATTGAGTTCGTGTCATGGTTCACTTAATGCAACGTTTAATGACAGAACGGAGGTGTAACAGATAGATACATGCATAGATAAAACAGAAGTTTCAAAAATAGAATAAGACTTTGAGAATTAAGAAAGAAGGACTCTTTTATAATCTGATAAATAGTATCTATGTATCTATTTTAAAGAATATTAGGGACACATAAAATTCATGGAGGAACATTAGAAGCTTTCTCATTAAATTCAAGAAAAAGACAAGGATGCTTTCTGAGACTACTTTCATTCTATATGTTCTGGAAGTCTTGGGCAGGAAAATTAGGGAAGAAAAAGGAGTAGAGCTGTAAGAATTAAAAGGAAAAAGGAAAAAAATTTCTATATGCAGATGACATGATTGTCTATGAGTGATCCACGATAATAAGATAATTAATACATGTATGTGAGTGCAACAAAAGCAATGATAGCCAAAACAAAACAAAACAAAACAACAATAACAACAAAAAACAAGCTCTTCCCCTAAAATAGGATTTTTTTTTTTTTTACTGGAACATTTACTAGAATAAATCTAGTAATAAATATGCAAACTACTTATGAAGAAAATTACAAAGCTCTTTTCCAAGACATTAAGGAGGAACTAAACAAAAAACCGAGGTAAATAATGTTTATGAATAAGAAGTCTCAATATTGTCAGTATATCAAATTTCCAAAGTGAATTTATAAATTCAAAAAGTCTCCTATTGCAGCCAGTTATTTTGTAACTTCTACAAGCCAATTCCAAATTTCCTACGCGAGAAGGAAGAGCTAGCTGCCAAAAAAAAAAAAAAAAAGCATTGGCGAATACGGCCAGGAGATTTACCCTACTAGACATTAAGAGGTATCAAAAAGTGAATCTAATTAAGGTGATATGCTATTGATGCAGAGACAAATACAGATTAAACAAACAGACTGGAGAGATCAGAAAATGGAAAATGACATACCTATAGATCTGGAAACTTGAAATGTAAGAGGGACACTTAAGTATTGGTAAGAAAAAAGGGAATACTTAATAGACCATGCGGAGTCAGCATCCTTCACAAAATCCAATTTCAGATATATTAAAAACCCACATCAAATTCTAAATGTCAAAATCTTTAGGAGACAATTTAAGATACTGTTTTAGTAAGCCCTAGGTATGGAAATATGTATTTAACAAACTTCAAAAAGCAAAAAGAAAAAGTTTGATAGATTTGACTAAATTAATATTAAATTTTCTACTCAGCAGACACCGTAAGTAAAATTAATAAATATCAAATTAATATACAAATATCAAATAAGGAGAAGATATTTTCCACATATGCTGCACATAGAGGAATTATACTTAAACTATATAAGGAATTCCTAAAATCAAGAAGAAAAAAACAAAACCAAAGTTAACACGTCTAAAGAAAATGGCAAAGTAGCCACAAAGGCATTTCAGACAAAGAAAACTGAATAGGCAGTAATATATTTTATGGGGCACCTGGGTGGCTCAGTCAGTTAAGTGTCTGCCTTTGGCTCAGGTCATGATTCCAGGGTACTGGGATTGAGTCTCATGTCGGGATCCCTGTTCTGCCCAGAGTCTGTTTCTCCCTCTGCCTTCCCCCTACTTGTTCTCTCAATCTCTCTCTCAAATAAATAAATAAAATCTTTAAAAAAATTAATATATTTTATGTGTAACCTATGTTCATTCTTGCTAGTAATGAGCAAAACACAAGTTAAAAACAGTAATTAGATACCATTTTATAATCAGTCAAAAAGTTCAAAGTCTAGTCAATTTTGTTGAGGAATGCTTATATGCTACCTGTGTAAAAATAAATTCTTACATTTATTAAGGAGAGCACATTGACAGTGTCTAGTAGATATTAAGGCATATATATTCTTTATCCCACAGATTCTGGTTCAAGATATATAACCTCTTAAGCACATGTGTGCAACGAGAAATGTAAAGTAAAAAAAACAGTCTTCATTATAGCATTATTAATAGCAAAACTTTGGAGATAACTGTTTATCAACAGGAGAATATATAAATAGTCCTGTATTTACATACCAGCGGTCAAGAGAAATGAACTAGAGGAGTATGTATCGACATACATTTATCTCAAAAACATATGCTAATGAAAACAGGAGGGTACAAAATTGTATGTCTAATATACTAATACAAAATATTAAAATATATTTTTATTGGTAACTATATGTTTTATGTACTGCCTAGGACCTAAAACATCATTCCGTAAGCACTCAGGAAATATTTTTTGCACGATCTTTTGAATAATAGGTGTATAACAAAAGAAAGGTAACTGTTCACATAAAATTTTAGGAGAATGGTGTTCATCGGGAGGGAGAAAGGAGCATGAGATCAGAGAGGGTTATATTTATAACCTTCTTAAAAATCTGAAGCAATTTTGAGAAATGTTAAGGTTTGATGAAACTCGTGGCTCTGTTCAAAGATTTTTTTTAACCCTCTATAACTTTTTTGAATATTTGAAATGTTTAAGAACTAAAAAAACACACAAATGTCTAGGCCTAGATGTAAAAAATATTGTGTTTAGATTATTTAAATATTTCAGCTATACACACTCCAATTTTTATTCTTTTTCCTTGGTAGGAATTCGATGGTCTCACTCATGATGAATTTGAAATATGGAGGATCTTTGAGAAGATTATGAAATACTGACTTCCAATTTTACAACAGATTTGAGGATATAGGAGGGATAATTTTAAATAGTATTTTGACAGATTTTACTGTACCCAAAGCTGTCTCCTAGATTTAAGTAAAAAACTTAAAGTGTTCCTTATTACCTTGACTCCACGACATTTTGAATTAGCTCCTAGAAGAAGAGAGACTAGGTGTGACAAGCTGCTGCAAAGGAGTAATTGATTGAAAAACTAAAATGAAATACAGCTATCAATGGTGTCAGATCCAGAGAGATCCCGTTTGGGGCCATCAGTTACGTGTTAAATTGTATTTTGTAGATGGTTTCTCAGGACTTGAATGTATATATTTCATCATAAGGGCTAGATGTGAAGGGCATGTATGAACAAAAAATAATGTCTTAGGGGAATACATAATATCTTGGGGAAAATGTCTCAGGGTAAAGTCTTAGAAAAACAGTATAAAATGAAAAGTTAGCCCATGAGCACCTTAAATGAAAGCCTGTGCTTTTAGTCAAAAAGACACCTATGCTTTGCAGCATTTCACTAGGGGAAAAAAATGTAATGTAATTCATGAAAATTGAGGGACTAAACGCATATGAAGAATGTGAGATATAAATATGCACAATCAGTATTTGCATTATGGACTTTAACTGTGTCCTGCATTTGGCAAAGCACTTTAAAGAGGGAGGAGCTGGAAATTTGCAAAATTGTGAAAAAAGACATTGCTTATTATCTTAGGAGCACAGCTCACCAAATTCTCTTGGTTGCTCTAAGGCCCCATATCCCCTTTAGATAAGCAATTTTAACTTCAAATACTGGAGCTTTTTTTTTTTTTTTTTAAAGATTTTATTTATTTATCCAACAGAGAGAGATCACAGGTAGGCAGAGAGGCAGGCAGAGAGAGAGAGAGGGAAGCAGGCTCCCTGCTGAGCAGAAAGCCCGATGTAGGACTCGATCCCAGGACCCTGAGACCATGACCTGAGCCGAAGGCAGTGGCTTAACCCACTGAGCCACCCAGGTGCCCCAAATACTGGAGCTTTAACCATTTAAATAACCTAGTCTAACCCCTCTCTTCACTTGCACATCCCGTGCAAACACCTAAGGTGTTTCCCTTATTACGTAGTCCATTAAGAGCTACAGCAAGACATTGGGAAAACTGTTAATACAAATTTAGTGGTGGCTTTTTGGTAGAGAAAAATGAGTACAGCTGTTTTCTCTGCTTAACCGGAAACTTGGATTTTCTGTCTTTGGAGATTTTTTCACATGGATTTTGTTCTATAGTTTGCTTAATCATGTCTGGAAAGGCTATTTTGCACAAATGTAAGGGCCAGCTTGTTAGCAAACTATGCATGCCAAGTCAAATATCCTTCTTGCCATGGTTCACAGAGGCTCCTCAGTTCTTCTAGAGGAGAGAACAATTTCTTATTCTACGTGCTACATCGTCCCCAATTCCCCTTGCCCCAATGACATACAATTTTGTTTCTTCATTATTGTTCATTTCTTCTTTCATTTATTTATGGTAAAAAATTGAATTTTTCCAACTATACCAAGCACCGTGCCTGTTATTTGAGATGAGGTACATGATTAATTCGTCAGCTCATTTATTTAACACATACATTTTATGTGCTCACTCTTGTGCAAGGTACGTGAGGGAAGGTGATCCCTGAAAGAGATATGTTCTGTGCTGACATGGAACTCGTCCTATAGAGAGAGTCACTACTGATTAAACTCTACTGTCCCTTTAGGATTGTATAGCCTAGTGGCTTCTCACTTCTAGGTAAAAGATCATCTATAGCATAACTCAAATTTTCCTGCAGTTGTAGGAAAAAAGATGCACAGAAGTCATCTAAGAGTTGTTTTGTAGATATGTTAGCAGCATAGTATTTCTAATTTATTAACCTCTCTTAGGCATCAAATTTTCATCTACATTTGTTCCATATGGGATTCCTCAAAAAATCATGGAGTGCCAGCTCCAGGGAAAATTAAAGAGTCCTAGAGTGATCACGTTGACATAGGACTATCATAGTGTATCTCTAAGTTTTGTTAATTTGTTCCTCTTTTGATTCTGACAGACTTCTCACTTTATCCCCAAAGCACTTTAGGTTATATGTACTTGATTTCTGCAAAACTCGTGAATTTTTTGGAAGTCAACAGAAAATATGTGAAAAAGAATCCTGGGTTGTCAGCTGGGAAAACTAGGAGGTTATTCCTTTTAATCCAAGTGTGCCTTAAGGGTTATTTTATTGTAAGCAAGAAAATCTGACTCTGGCTTCCTAGCCAAAAAAGAAATTTATTGAAGAAGTATAACAGATTAGAGAGGGAAAAGAATAACTGGAGAACATTTTGGACATGGCAGAAACAGTACCAAAACATAGTGACTTACAACATTTTATTTGTCCATGATTCTAGGAGTCCATAATATGGGCTGCACTCAAATGATTTAAATTCCTTTCTTGTTGTATGCCAAAAATCATACTAATGATCTATCGGCCACCCATATTTAATGATCTATCAGATGACAACTTGATTAGGTTCTTCTTTCATTTAGTTGAAAGTGAGAATTGGAAATAACCCAACTTGGAAATGGATGTGTTAGCTGTTCATTAGTATTTTTCACTTTTCCTCGACTTGTCTGAGGTCTCCTATGTGGCTGCAGTTAACTGTTGAGTAGATTAAGTAAAACATGGCCTCAATCACATGTCTGGAGTTGGTGGTGGCTATCAGCTGGGCTTCTCTCTACATGTACTTTTTTATCCTCAAGGACAAAACCCTGAGTTTGTTTGTATGGCAATAGCATTCCAAAACAGTGACACTGGAAGCTACTGAGTTCTGTGGTGACTAGGTTTATACCTTATACAACATCACTTCAGCCACATTCTGTGGGTCAAATCACAAGGCAGCCAGATTCAAAGAGTGGAAAAGAGCTACTTTTTATTTGGAGGAACTGTAAATAGTTTATGGTCATTCTTAGCCCAAACACTTAAATATCAAGAATAATAGAGTTGCCTTAGGAAAACTAGAGAGAAGAGTTTTTTTTCCAACCATTATCAATTATAGGAAGAAGCTGCCTTGTCTTAGCTAAGAATGCATACCTGTGCTTAGCTGAGGAGAGCAGTGACCACAAGATTATAGTCAGAGTGGGAGGACTAATTCTTCAAAGCAAAGTTAGGGTGTCATTACTAAATGGAGGAGAACTGAATTCTGGGTATGGAAAAACAAGAGAGTCCATTTTACTGAGGGACCTTGGGAAAACCATTTATCTTTCTTAGGTCTGAGCTGGGTGCCATCATTTGTAAATTGAGAATGAGAAGTAAAATGCTCACATAGGTTTATGAAGGTGCTATAACTTTATTTTTATGATTTTTTAAAAATTTTTATTTATTTACTTGACAGACAGAGATCATAAGGAGGCAGAGAGGCAGGCAGAGAGAGATGGGGAAGCAGACTCCCCGTTGAATGCAGAGCCTGATGCGGGGCTCGATCCCAGGACCCTGGGATCATGACCTGAGCCGAAGGCAGAGGCTTAACCCACAGAGCCACTCAGGTGCCCCTTTATGGTTTTTAAGGTGCTATTTTTTGAGGTGCTATGACTTTTTAAGTTGCTGTGACAATCAAAGGTGACTTTCATTGTGTTCTGCATCCATCTGCCTCTCCACTTTGCAACACCAATTGTTTTAGACAGTGTTTTACCACACCCTTCCTTTGAACCTCATGGTAACATAGAAAGTCTGGGTTAAAAAGTGAACTTCTGCCATTAAACTGTAAGCCCTAGGAATACAGGGAATGTATCTTGTTTATCTTGGAATCCCTCTGTCTTGATGTAAAAGATGGTCACTAGATACTAATTTCATCTTGAATCAACTAGTCATGGAATCTTCTGAGGTATCTTACCATTTACGTTTTTGCTTTATATGGCACAGTGTGATTTAACTCAGCAGTATACCAAATTACCTTTTCCAGGTTTACAAAAGAAAAGCATATCTTTAAGCTACCCTGTGTCTTACTATGACACACTGCTTTTGGTACCAGTTCCTCTGGGATATCAAACAAAGGGACACATCGAAATATATTTGAGGAAGTTAAAAAAGCGAGTGAATCTAACGAACAGCTAAAGCATATATTTCCGAGTTACAGTATTTTGATTCTTCATTTTCAACTAAATAAAAGAAGAACTAATCCATTTGTCATCTCACAGCTTATTAAATAATTATGGTTAATAGAGCACTAGCATGATTTTTGACATACAACTATCAAGAAGTTAAAATAATATGCTAAAATTGCCATAATAAAAATCTTTCAATCCCTAAACACTTATTTGTGTTGATTAAATTTCCTATTTCTTATTAAAACGAGGAAATTATGTTACATTATGTTTGGAAAGAGAATGGAGACAACCCCTATCTATCCAAGTTTTTAGGGATCCTTAGAAGTTAGAGAAGATTATATCATTTAGTTCCAGTAGCTAATGTGAGGAAGAATTCTAATTCTTGGTGATAGTGGCCTAATGACTACCCAAGGTGAGAAAGAGCATGCCCAGCTCAGAGTAACGGAGCATTATGGTTGGCATAGGCAAAGGAAGAGGTTTCCCCTTTTAGGGGTTTCCTTAATAAAATATGTGCACCAAACAAAATGTAACATAATTTCTTCAATAAAGTTGAAATAACATTCAGAGAAAAGAAATAACATTCAGAGAAAACCTACACAGAGAAAAGACCAGTTACATAGTTCACAGGGCCCAGTGAAAATGAAAATATGGGCCTCTTCTTGTTAAAAAATGGAGAATTTCAAAACGGTAACAGCAAGATTTAATTAAGTGAAAAGCCCTTCTAAGTAGAGCCCTGGGTAACTGTACGGGTTGCCTTCCCATGAAGACCTTGCCGTGGACTTCCGCATTAGAACAAAGAGCTGGTATGAGACTAAGTTTGCCAGAAGGAGACTTAGGCCAGGGACAACCCTCCTTCAGCAAGGTCAAGAAAGTGCATTTCTGCTGCTGCCCTCTGTCCCTTATAGTCTCCAACACTGTCCCTTGTAGTCTCCAACACTGGAAGGATTTCCAGGAGAAAGAAAGAGGGGAAATTTTCTCAGAGCCAGACCATTCCCCGTCCCTCCCTCTTTAACAAGAAGTGGCGGTCAGTGCATTAGCCTCTGTTGTCGGAAGGAGGAAATGAGCTGGACCGATGTTTGAGGTGGAAGCTTTTATTACATAAAAGAATTTAGTCTTAAGAATCAAAATATGCCTATGGTGAGTCATGATACTAACTGCAAATGTACAGCATCTGGCAAGGACTTATTTAACAGATCCATTAATTAATGGGAAGAGGAATTTGTAGAGAAAAGTTCGGTTGAACTACAGGAAGAAATAATACTATTCCATATATATAAATCATTGTACGCTGGTGGCTATGTTGGACATAGTATAAGCAAACCCAAAGGACAATAGGAAGGCAGAGGAAAGAGAGATGACCTGGTCTGGGGATTATCATCAGAGAAAAACACAGAGTGTTTACATAGGGAGGATTTCAACAGGCAAGATCAACGTGATCGGTTATGTAGATCAGATTGTATTTAAATTCAGGCATGAGATGGTAATTCGCCAAGATAGCTTTATTGTTAAAAACAGTGTCCAAATTCAAAGGTATAGAAGTGGATTAAAAAATTATCTTCCGAATGCAATTTAGAGCTTGCGCATTTTGTGATTCATCATAAAAAACAAAGACGGAATGTAAGAGCAGCGCGTTTTCTTTCTTGTTTCTTGGTGACCTGTGATGTCACAACAAACTAAAAGCCTGAAGATCAGAGACCAGGTCAAACAGGCTTTCAGACGGACCTCCTGGACAGGGGCAAACAGCCCACTGTACAAACAGGGAATGAAAGACAGAGGCAGAAAAGGCAACGTTTGGAAAGAAAATGCCGGTGCCCTGAGGGAAAGCAGTTGAGTATAGTTGTGGAAGTGGCACAGTGGAATTATGCTGGTAATTTCCCCTGCTGCACATATAAATTATGCAGAGAATATTGTATTGGTAGCTTCTTTGTAGTGAAAACTGCCTATCGCTCCCAGGCCCTGGCAGAGGTGAGAGCGGGGCTAACAGGGACGAGAGAACATGTGATAAAGGAACAAGGGACATAACCAAATTGTGTGCATTGCACAGAGTACTGCAAGACTATAAAATCCAAGCAAGCAAGCTGAAAGCCAGGCTTGGGAACGATAGCCATGTCACTGAACCTGGGAATCTGGCTACCATATTGGCAGTTATAATAAAAAGATTCTTAAATAGTTATCAACTTCTGCTAATAGCTTGGTCTACAACAAAGTTAACAGCTCCTAGTTGACGTTTTCTTTGCAAGTACTAAATAGCCTTGCCTACGTCCTCCATAGTCTTTCTTTAAAAACATTTTCCAGCAATGCATCAGGAAGGCAATAAGCTACAGCACACTGACAAGGATCTTCGAGACTTACACATCCCCTTGACAATAGCTGGGACATATAGTTTTCATATTTTGAGTGATAAATGCAATTATCTTCTGGGAGCACAATTTGAAAAACAACAAAAACCACCACCACCCAACAGATGGGGGAATGCAAAATGTCTAGAAAACGGCTTGCCTGAGGTTACTGAAAAAATACGGTCCAGATCTTGTTCTCCAGTCGGTCTTCATTAGTGGAGGTAGAGGCACGTGTTAAATGTTGAGATCATTACGTTATAAATGCCTCACAGAAGAGACTCGTACTTGCTGAAAGTAATCATTTATTTAAAAATATTCATTAAGGTACCATTTAGAAAGCAATGTTCTTTATCAGCACTGCCCAGTAGAACTGTATTAAGAGTTAGCAATGCCAAGGCATTTGTTTCATAGGTCAGAGTCTGATGTAGGCTTCCCTGGGCTAAAATCCAGATGTTGGCAGGTCTGCATTCTTTACTGGAGACTTCAGAGGAGAATCCGTGTGCTTGCCTCTCCAGCTTCTAGAGACTTCCCATATTTCTTAGTTCATGGCTCCCTGCCATCTTCAAAGCTAGCTATAATGAGTTGAATCTTCTTCCCATTGAATCATTCCAACCTTCTCTCTGTCCCCCTCTTGCACTTTTAAGGACTCTTGTAATTACACTGGGTCCACCCAGATAATCTTGAGTCCTCTCCCCCTGCCCCCCCTTTTTTTAAGATCAATTGGTTAGCAACTTTAATTCCATCTGCAATATTAATTTGCGCTTGTCATATAATGTAACATCTTTACAGTTCTGAGGATTAGGACGTGAGCATCTTGGGAAGGCCATTATCCTGCCTACTACAAATGTTATGTAGTTCATGGCATTGCTGCGAGGATTCAAGGAAGCATGATATAAAGCACTTTGAAGAGTACCTGCACATAGTAATGGCGGTAGCATTAAGGGAAGTGGAGGGGATGAACGTTGAAGGAAGAGAATGAGATGAAACACTGCAGCTATCCAAATTAGGAAATTAAGCATGCATTTAGTGTGAGTGTCTAAACAAGGAAATAATAATGCTTTGAGTCCTGAGAACACCAGGTCTAGAGCACTATGTTTAATTGCAGGAACTCTGCTATAAAAGGACATTTTTAAGCAAGCGTTAACCTAGAAGAGAATGACAAAGTTGGTTTGTCCAGATGAAATCACTTCAGATAGGATGCAGTAGGAAATGGTGGTTAAGACAGGTAGGGCTGACATCATGGGTATGTGCCCTGTGCATATACATACACATATATACAGAAGGGCTCAGGGCTGTCATACTCGTTCAATGCTCTGCTGTGGCCATCTTGAAATTGTACCCAATTTCATCTTTAAACTGGTGCTTTGTTGAGTGAGATAATGTGAGATAAGAAAGCATGTGTGTAAGTAGAGAAGATATTCATATTATACATGTCCACCGTTCCTCTCCACACCTTTCCCACATAGCATTCATAAAGCACCATGAGCACAGAATCCTGGTTGTCCCACGATGTGTTGCAAGTTCATCCAGACTCAAAGTGAGTAAAGGGAAGCATATTGCTTAGGTCTGCAACTGAGCAAATGTGGGTGCTGACAGCTAAGGAAGGCCACGCTTTCCATTTGAACCAAAACTTTTTTCAAACACAGAAAGAAAGCAGTGACTCTAAGACACATGAGTGACAAAGGGCCCCCCAGCATATTCTTTTTTATTTGAATTAGTTGCCCTTACTAGCAAACCACTTACATGGAGAATAATGACATAGAGGGAAAGAGAAATAAAGGGCAGTCCATAATTCCATTTTCTTTCAGTCCTTACTCATCCGTAAGTTGAAGATAACGAGTGTCAGTGGAATGTGTGTGTCTATCAAGTAGTGAAATAAAGGAGGCGCCTGGGTGGCTCAGTGGGTTAAAGCCTTTGCCTTCGGCTCAGGTCATGATCCCAGGGTCCTGGGATCGAGCCCCATATTGGGTTGTCTGCTCAGCGGGGAGCCTGCTTTCCCCTCTCTCTCTGCCTGCCTCTCTGCCTACTTGTGATCTCTGTCAAATAAATAAATAAATAAAATCTAAAAAAAAAAAAAAAAAGAAAGAAAGAAAGAACTGAAATAAAGACAGTTGAATTAGTTTTCTGCAGCATTTCTGGCGTTCTGGTAAGAATGTATAAGCTATGAAATACAAATTGTGTAATTTCAGTGATCCTGTGTATAAGTTAAATGCTCTTATATTTGCATTGAAAACTAGTATTATACAATGTAAGGGTAATGGTAACAGTCATGTCATCATTTACAATCTAATTTTATTTTTCTCAGAATGACATTATATAGCAAATAAGGAACATCCCAAGTTGCAAAAGGGATCATGGAAGAAAGGAGAACACTTTGTATTTTAATACCTTTAACAGAAGTTTTTCCTGCTTTTTGAACAAGTGGCCCTATGTTTACATTTTATGCAAGGCTCTGCAAATTCTGCAGCCAGCCACGCATGAGCGCTCTGGAGTGAGATCACATTTGAGAATTCCAGGTCCCCCTCCTGCTAGTTACATAACTTTAGATTAATTATTTAAACTCTATGTGCCTGAGCTTTCTTCATATGGATAATGAAGACTTGAAGGTTTTAGCACAGAAAATTTAGTTAACCCACATATTGCACTGTCTCCCACCACCAGAAGGTAAGATACCCAATAACAGGGTCTGTGTCTACTTTGTCCAAGCATCTGAAACTATGTCTGATATGTATTAGGAAGGCAATACATAATTTTTGGAAGACTCAATGTACTCAATGAACTAGATCGTTGGTTCCCAAAAGCTGGTCAGACTAGCGGTACAATTTCTATTAAATATGGTTTCGGGTGCCCTATCTTCCTAACCTCCTGATTCATGTTTTTTTTTGAGTAGAACTCAGAAATACAAATTTTCAAAAGCTCTCTGGGCATTTTTAGTGGATTCCAGGTTTGGGGGCCATTGAACTTTTAATACACTTCCCCATATCCTTGTATTCCCTTATCCTATTCTTTCCGCCTGCTTTTCTCATTTACTTTCTCCTTATGGTAAAATTATATATATTCTTCCATGCCAAGTTCCCCTCCTCCCTGATCTAGGACAATGGAATGTGTAATTTGCTATTCTATTTTATTATATTTTTTATTTGTGTGCCTTCACTTGGTGGGAATACTAATTGATAAAAGTGATTCAAAACAAGGTATATATTGTGTACATGCTTCACACCTGAAGGGCCTACCACATGAAAGTACCTCAAATGTTACTGACTAAATGGTCAGTTGTTGGATTTGCCACCCTGGAGAAGACACAATAGAATAAGATTGAAGGCGGGACTCAACTAGTAAGATGAAGATATGTGAACCTTTGTGTTTGAAAGGAAAGCTCAGGCTGCTTCTCTGTTACTACAATTTGTACACCCAAGGACAGCAAACCTGATGTAGGGGTCCTATAGGGTGTGGACATGTAATATGCTTTGGTAGTCATATAACGTTTTAGAGGCATTTGGCTAAAATAGCTGCCTCCTTTCAAAGGAAACTCACCTCAACTACTGATGCCTATCAAAGAGAAATAAAGGAAGAATTGGAAACTAGAGGGTAGGTTAATTTTGCTAAAATTTTGGAACCAAAAATTCTGTATCAGAAAAACAGATGAAGAAGTAGGTCTAAAACTTTAAAAGATACTCCAGCAGGGGAAAGATAGTTTCTATATCATTTTCTGATTCAGTACTCTGCTAAAACATAAGTGCTTCTCTCCCATGCTGTGAGAACATTTTGTTTTACAGTAATATAGAGCTTTAATATGATTCTGATCATAGGGGCATTAAGAAGGTACCTCCATGACATTATGAATGGGATGAAGGTCCAACTGTCCCCCCAAATATGTGACATCTCCATGACAGATTACTGTCTGTCACTAGAAATCATGTCTAGTTCTGTCACTAGAAATCATGTCTTTGGATCCAGTTCCAAAACCCCTATCAAAACTCTAGTATTTCTCCGGAGGTATCATTAAGACTTCAGTGAGAATTAGTGAAACTAGCAGATCTAATGAATCCCTGTGAAAAATCCTATCTGCCATTGTAGATTAGGAGAGATCCAAAGGCACGGTTTGTGAGTGAAGCATATTGAAGCAGAGTCGAGGAACCAGAACAACAACAACAAAAATCCTACAGAAAATCCATGTCCCCCCCACAGTCATGCTTGGCCTGGGACCTGTTGTAGATTTGCTAACATAAAGTTGACCTTCAGTGCATTTTTACTGCAGCTAGTTCATATAGGTTTAATTACCTCAACAAATGTGCTGTATGACTGCATTTATGACCCCTTACCAAGTTTTCTCTTCGAGATTTTTCGACAGTAACAAGGGAGAGTAGAAGCAGAGCATAAATCCTAGTTTGGCTTCCCTTGTGAATGCACGGTCGTATCGACAGAGAGGAGGGTGGTCAAAGGGATGCTTTTCTTCGACCAAATGTCACTATTACTTACGGAGACCATGAACAGTGCTGCACAATCGGAGAGGCATAGTTTCCCAGTGAGTGAGCCATGTAATAAGAAGCAAGGTCTCTGCAGACCTGTCCAAATTAACTAAACAAAGAAAGATTTCATAGACACCACCTAATGTGGTCCTGGGTGGATTACACGTAGCCAAAAGAAAGGACTCTCACAGGCATAGCCCTGGAAAAAAAACATGAATTTTCCAATCGGACATAGAGCTTTTGGGACCAAGTGAGGTTGTGTGTGAACCCTGAAGAAACAAGCAATAGTGCCTGGTAAATTCCGAGAACGTAGACTCCACTCCCCCTCCCTGACACCTGACCCTTGACTGTAGAGGCAGTAAATCAATGTGATATTTCCAGAAGAGGAATGGGAGGGAATCGGGACCCATGAGTACTTGCCCTGGCTCTGCCATGCTGACCTTGGGTAAACTATATGACCTTTCAGTGTCTCATTTTTCTTCTCTGCAAATTCAGAGAAAAGATTTTGTCCTCGTTGATGCAGATGGCTGATTAAGAATCAAATGTAATTGTATGTGAAAAAGCTAGGAAAAAATGTAAAACATCATACTGCAAGGTCAGCTGGTATTAAAGAATATGCGTATAGTTTCTAGGGTTAATTATTCTCTGATTTTAAAGGACAGAAGCTACTTGGTCAGCGATATGCTAACAACTTTCTCACGGACTTTGTCTAAAATGGCATCCTTTAAAAATTTTTGGCTACCTGTCCGGTTAATTCAGTCGAAACTGCTGAAGGAGGTATACATGAGACATGGCATAAAGAATAGGTCCTCGTAGCTTAAAATTGGAAGACATGTTGACGTGTCATATGGTAACCATTCCATGGCATATGGTTATATACATTCTAACTCCCGGTAGAAATCTGATGTTTGGGAAGAATAATTTGTTACAAATTTAATAAGCCCCATGTCTGACTTTTAGCAAAAATTACATTGGAATTAACCATCAAGTATTTGGCACAAAGGAAACTCATGATCAACACTATGCATCGGAAAAGAGAGTTTAGATCTCAGACATTGGAGAAATGACAAATCCATTAGAGGTCAGAGGGTTTAAGGCATTAGTTCTGTAATGACTAAATTCTGTGAGTTTTACTTTTACATGAATATATTAGGTGGCAGTTGTTAGTCTTATTAAAGCTGGTTGCTTAGAGACAGCTGACTGATTAGAAGATAGTTGCTCTCCACGTCTATAATTATTGTGATTACTATTACTGTGGTAGCCCTCGGTGGGATCCTGAGAATGGTAATGGGGTTAGCATTTCACAAACTTGGGCCTATAAAAACTCAATATATATCCCAGTAAAAAAGATTTATAATGTCCCTTCCTTGCCATTTCAATGGGCTCATTTAAAGAATAATACAATCATTTGCTCTCAGCTTATACAGTTACTTCCTTTCAATCCCATTATGAAATAGAATCAGAGGTTATTACCAAAGATGAGGGAAGGAAAACAAAACCCTTCTGAGAAAAGAATATCAAAGATTGATCCCGCTCGGGTCTCAATCTTATAATTGAGTAAATGGCAACTTTAAAAAATCCCAGTGTGAGAAATGCTGAGGAATTTTATTCCTCCTGCGATCATATTAGTGAGTAATAAATTGCATGAAAATAGATTACATTTTTATTTATTTATGCTGAAGCTTAGGAAGGACTCATCAAAATTGGCGCTGTGAGGAGGCGATCTGTGTCTCTTTGAAGCAAGAGTTTAATTGTATCTATTTTGTCCCTCAAACAAATGAAATCACAGCCAATAAAGACAGTACACCTGCATCGTAATGTTACATCTACACTTGCTATAAATAATCTTTGTGACTAAGAGCCACCAAAATGCGTGCAGTAATTACAGTGGAAGAGAAAAGAGAGCATTGTCAACAGCGCAGAAAGTGTAACACAAGCCAGGTGTCTCGTGTTCCCGAGTTACCACAGCACCCATTACCAGCCCAGGACCCCTGCACCCCACCTCCGTGCATGGAGCTGTTTCTCTAAGGTTGCTTTCTAGAAGCCAGAAGCAGTGCACAACCTTTGACACTGTTTATACAGATATTGACACGTATGTTGTGTACAAACACCAATGCCCAATTCTGCTCTTTTCTTTTCCTAGTCTTTCTTTCTGAAAGTAAACTTCCTCCAAGATAAGTTTCTCATTCTTCAAAACTTTTTTCATCTAAGACACTTTCCCCAACATGTAGCAGATTCTTGGGTAGTTGTAAGAGCTATGCGTGGGGTGGATTAAAGGAATTATAGTATCATTTCATAGGTACAGATTGTCCATTAAACAATATCTCGTTCCTTATTCTCATGCCTGTCCTTAAATGCATGTTACATATGTAGTGGGGTTGCATAAAAATAAATAGATCGGGGGTTGCCTGGCTGGCTCAGTTAGTAGAGGATGCGATGAACTCTCGATCTTGAGGCTGTAGGTTCTAGCCCCACATGGTGTATAGAGGTTACTTAAAAATAAAGCCTTTAAAAAATAAATAGATCACTAAAAGGATTTTGAGGGACCCATCTGAAGGCATACATATTTAAATGCTGCGCTTTGTGTACCAATATAAAAACCATTGTTGAAAGTGATATGGACAGCTCTAGGAATGGAGAAGGATTTGTGCTAACCCATCTATTTTCTGCCTGATTCTGCTCCTGTGGCTATGAAGTGTTCCCTCCTGGTAACAAGGTCAGCATTTAGCAAGAAAGAGTTCCCAGTATCTTTCATATGTTATAGCTGATGTATTGGATTTTCTCCCCTTGCCCTTTGAATTCGGTCTTTTCCTGTTTTCTCCCTGAAAACTTCTTGCCCTTATCTTATTACGGTGGCTTCCTTTTCTTTGCTCTGTGGACACGATATTTGACTTTGTCACTTGGTTATGATTTGCAGTTGTCCTCTGAAAGCCTAGGGCTACAAAAGCATGACCTCTAAGACTGTCTCCTATCCTGGAGCATAAAAATAGTGCTCCTGCTAGGTCAGCCCAATCTCTAGACAGAAAAGGGTTAGACTCCTCATTTTTGCTGTTCCTCCTCGTGAGCAAATGAAAGCAACAGCAAGACTTCTGGCTTGGTTAAGTGAATGCCTGCTGGCGAGGACAAACAGCAACATTAAGTCCGCCGTTTTACTTGGTGTCTGATCATAGGACTCTGAGCAGCTGAGCCACAAGGATTGGCTATGCCTAGATCAGTATAGATATAAACCAACAGTGATTACAATGCAATATGAAGCGAGTGTAGGAGATGTCAACCAGAACCATGGGAGCTTCTGATACCTTTGTTTAATGTGATCGTCAATTCCAGAAGTGGCCAAGAAGAGCACTCTCCCTATCGAACCAGGCACAATAAAACTAAGGGCAAAAATTCCCAAAGTACATAGCTTTTCAAGATTTCAAAAAACAATCTTAAAATATTTTACTCATATGATAAAACATTATATGGTCATTGTAGAAAAAGATGCTTTCTCAAAAGTAAGTAAAAAACATTAAAAAATCCATTATCCTTATATTCAGGGGATAAATGGGAAACCACTTATTTATTCTTTAACTTGCTTATTATCTAGTTACCCAAATACCTTGATAAAATTTGAGGATAAATTTCTTAAGGTAGTAATAAAAATTTGGGAATGAACACTCCTACATAATACCTTTCTGTAAAAAATGTCATTTTTTTTTCTCTTAATGGGTCCCTCAATCAAAGGTATGAGTTCTCAGGTTGTAATTAAAAAACTGTGTTGATTGTTTCAATATTAAATTATTAACATCAGTTAATTGGAATTCTAATTGCTAAAAAGGTGAACAATGTGTTAATCATAAATTCCAAAAGTAACTTTAATTTGATATTGGCATTGATACCAACATGACAATAGCTTTTTCAATTACAATTGTTAGTCTGCATAATTTTCTCCTCTCCTGGGGCTGTCAGATTGTGATTCCTAATGACAATATTAATATGCTTCTGAATAACAATCAGAATGTATAATGCTATTGAAATACTTAGAATAATCTAAGTATGTTGGATCTGTCAACATTGATAATACATTTTCTTTGCATGTTACACATTTTTCTCATTTTATCAATGTCTTCATTAGTGTACATTTACAGTTATTAAACTTACTTAATTAACTTCTTTATTACCCAAAAAGGTTTAAAAAAATTCAAAAACTGCTCTCAACATATCACTTTTATCTTTTAACATGTCTTATAAACATCAAGCAAGTTGAATCCATCCCTACTAATTAGAATTGTTCTGGATACATGAACTGAATGAAAATTATCACAAAGTGATACTTATAAAATTATTTTAATTAGCCAATATATAATCTATTTGTGTTATAGCTCATTAAGAGAGATCATATCAATAGTAAAAATAACAAAACTAAGGAGAGTTTTATTTGGATAAAATACGTTATTTTACTTTGGCTCCTTATTACTTGGTACAGCCATGAAGATGGCATCTGGGTAATTCAGCATCTCATATTACTATCAGATAATGCATTGGGCTTTTTTCCCCTGATGAGTTCCTAGGATATAGACAATGGCCACCTGTGTCTGGGATGGAAGCCACTTTGCACTGAGCCAGCCAGACTGTATTCAATTTGGGGTGTTTCTGGCAAGTTCCCTAACAAAAAATAATAACCTGCTAACTGTCATTTCTCCACTAACATGGCATTCCTTTTAATACCAAAGGCTTTAGTTCATTTTGCTAATTAAAATGTAAATCATACATTTAATAATGCACTCACCTTAATCTCTTAGCACTAAAGAATTTAGTTTGAGGTTGGCAAATGTTGACCATTCATTCTAGTTTCCGTAATGAAAAGACTAGAGAAGGAGCTCGGAATGCATGGATCCAAGCTTAGTCTTATTTCCATTTTTCTAAGTGCTGGGCCCACCATCTTTTGTGTATTTACGTTGTTTAGAATGTTTCCTCTGTATTAACACTGATTTCACACTTAGCTCGTTAAACCAAAGCTAGTGTGTAAGCATCACAAAAGTGTCATCCCTCAAATGTACATCAATACAGAATGAAGCCTGACTGCCCACTGAGTGATATTTTCTGTATATACAAAAATATGGATCTAACCAACATGATTCCCAAGTCACATGCTCCTAATTATAGGGTGTTTATGCATACATGCATGTTCATGTATTTGTTGATTTGTCACCAAATACTTTTAAGTGTCCACTGTGTTCTAAGCACTAGGCTAGACCCCAGAGATGTAAAAGTACCTGCTCCTTTTTTTTTATTTTTAATTTCTTTATTTATTTGAGAGAGAGAGAGAGACGCGAGGGGCAGAGGGAGTGGGAGGGTGAGAAAGAATCTTTAAGCATACTCCCAGATGAGCACAGAGCCCCCCAGGGCTCAACCCCAGGACCCTGACATCAGCTGGCTATTTTACCGACGGAGCCACCCAGGTGCCCCCACAGTACCTGTTCGTAAGGACTTTCCAGTTTCTCACAAGAAACAGGCTATCAATCAATCACTTCTTGGTGGAACAAGGATGGGCTTCAGAAAGGTGGTAAATGAGTAGAGGCTGAAAACAACCATGTAGTCATCCAGATTGGAAAGGGGGTAGAGGTTTGGCCAGGCGGGAAGAGAAAAGGGTGCCTGAAGGTTTTAGAAAGAGAAAACATACTGAACCGTGAAAATCTAAAAGTTCCTGAAGAATCGATAAATGTTGGAGTGTGGGTGTGGTGCTTTGAGTGATTTCCCTGAGGTTACTCTGTTATCCAGGACTGAAGTGGGGGCTGCGTGCCAGGATTTCTGATGTCCAGTTTATAGTTGGACTGTGTAAGTCCCCGTTGGACTGTGTAAGTCTATGGAAAGAAATGCCACTATAAGAAAGTGTAAGTAAGTAAGAAACTGTATGCAGAGTAACAAATTTATAGCATTATATGGGGGAAGAATCTTGCGGTGGTAAGCTGGCTTTCGTTCGAATTCGTGAAGGATAGACTTTTGCATGGTAGGCAAAAACGCTTTTCACAGTGCAGGTATTTTCTTGATGTGTGAATTAAAATGTAATGCTAATTAATACTACTGGGTCACAGGATTAAATATATAATTCATGCTGCCAGTTATAATACATCTGCAGAGAGCATTGAGATTAACCTCATGTTTATAGAAAAAAAATGTGTCTTTGAAACTCAGAATATAGATTACATATTAAGCTACAGCAAAGCTCAGAAGAGTGACAATATCCTTAAAACAGATGCGCTGCTGCAGTTCAAACGATGAGGGACATTGCTGCTTTAATGGTGCTGTGAAAACTATTTTCAATATGGCACTTCTGAAAGGTTTGCATGAGTGATGAAAGAGGTCTTATGGGGAGTACGCTTTGATTTCAAGATTGTCAGCTTTCAGATGGCTGTCAGAGTTCTGGAATTGACCTACACACTAGTGCTAACCTAAGCAGTTACTTTCTTGGTGGTAATCATTGTTGGGACTGAAGGAGATTCTGGAGCATTATTGATACTTGGGCTCTGCTAATTAAAACTGTCATTCTATTTCAAGATGTGTTTTCAAGATGAGAAACTCTCCGTTTTTTTCTTCTTGATGGTTCACAATAATAATTAATGCATAACGAGGAAGCTTATCCTAGTTTGACAACATGTTCTGGAGAAGGAACTTGAAAAGAACTTCAAAATAATCATCCAAAAATGTATTGCAGCAAAATTATAGATGCAGACATTGGATCAAACATATGAGGGATGAGAATACATGTAAAAGTGTTACAGGGTCTGATGAGAAGGTGGGGATTCTCAGATGGGGAAAAAATAAAGATAGCTACTATGTGGTTTATAATATACAAAATCAATTATGTAATATTTTTAAAATATCAAAATAGAAATATTAATATTAGAGAATATAAAAAGTAAGGTAAAATATTAAATAAGGAACAGAGTTATATTTCACACTAGTAATTGTAACTCACCAAAAAGATTAAACCATCATTAATCACTCCCTACAAAACAACACAACATCAAAATATATGAAGAGAAGACTGAGAATAATGCGAGGAAACGTGATAATTGTTGTATTGGGGAAATTCAAGACACATCTCTCAAAATCTGATAGATCCAATGGACTGAAAAAAATGATTAATGATAGGAGAGTGAAATCACTGAATTCTGAGCTGGAAAGAGATGCACAGTATCATGCTTTTATATAGCATTTCCACTATATAGATACAACATGCAGAAATAATCTCAAAGGCATAGACCACAGAGAAATGCAGTAAATCAACTTAAAATGATACTTTTGCATAATTACTACCTTTCTTTTAAACATTGCTTATTGAACTTCAGCTTAATCTAATTTAATTTTTTATATAACTGGGCTAAATGGTTGGCTTGCAAAATCCCTGACAAGCAGACTGTGTTGAGTCTAGAAATCAGGACTCTCTCACCTTGAATCCTACTCTGGGAGATTGTCTCCAGGGTGAAAAATCTTTGGGGCCACGAGTAAAGTGGCAATTCAGACTATTTTTTTTTTTTTTTATTCTCCAACAGAATCAAATAACTTATCTCTCATAAGTGAGCATTCAGTGAGAGCAAAGGGGAGAGTTTCAGTTAGAAATACTAAGTTTGCAGCACCTTTTTTGTGCAAACAACATGACCATGGCTGGGTTCCATGTCTTTTCTATCCATCTGTTTTAGAAGTAGAGCCCAGAAGTGAAAAGCTTGTCAAAGGGACCCATATCAATGCATTTATTTGACTTGAAAAATGAAATCAGGCTTTTTCTAATAGAAAGATAAGAATGTAACATTGTTGGAATGACAAATTTTGCCAAGTCAGTCTACTCAATGAAATCCAATTTGTAATGTGAACAAAAATTTTTTTTGTAAAATTTGAGAAGATATTTCTCTTATTTATCTGGATTAGAAAAAAATAAAAGAAATTTCAGCCTAGAAAATTGTTTAAAAAGGGAGAAAAATGATAGTTGTGAAAATCAAGTGGAATGCCACATATGTAATGCCTTGCCTGGAGCTCCCATATATCTGCTTGGCAGAAAGTGTCAGTCCCGTGAATACCCACATACACATAGCAACTCTAAGAGAATGAATAGGACTGTTCCTTTTGAAGTCGCCAGTTGTGCTTTTCCTGATCCCATTTCTTACTCCACCCTGCTTAGAGTAAACGCTATCCTGATTTTTGTCTTGGCTATCTCTTTGCTTTAAAAAATATAGTCCCCCCCCCCCCCACATGTATTTCTATTCCTACTCATATGTTGGGTAGTTTGGGATAATTTTGAACTTTATTATTTTTATTTTTTTAAAGATTTTATTTATTTATTTGACAGAGAGAGATCACAAGTAGGCAGAGAGGCAGGCAGAGAGAGAGGAGGAAGCAGGCTCCCCGCTGAGCAGAGAGCCCGATGCAGGGCTCCATCCCAGGACCCTGAGACCATGATCTGAGCCAAAGGCAGAGGCTTTAACCCACTGAGCCACCCAGGCGCCCCAATTTTGAAACTTTATTTAAGTAGATTCATACTTATGTATTTTTCTGCAACATGGTTTTCTTTCCTGTATAAGATTTTTTAAAGATTCAGCTGTGTGTGTAGCTATAATTCCTTCCTTTTCACCATTGTTGCTTATTTCATTAGGAATTTCATTAGGAATATCCCAGAGTTTACGTATTTGTTCCATTATTCTTGTTCAATATGAGTTCTAGTTTTTTTGTTCCTACCAGTAGCCTGTGTAAGAACATTTATACATACCCACTTGTGCCGATTTGAAAACTTTTCTCTATTTTACCAACATGGGAGTTGAATTGTGGGAAGATATGGTATGTGCATCTTCACATATACAAAATGATGCTGATGTATTTTCCAAAATATTTGCATACATTTAATCCTAAACCAGATGTGCATAAAGGTTCTATTTTTTTCTTTCTTTTTTTTTTTTTGTTTATTTTCAGCATAACAGTATTCATTGTTTTTTCACCACACCCAGTGCTCCATGCAATCTGTGCCCTCCCTAATACCCACCACCTGGTTCTCCCAACCTCCCACCCCCCACCCCTTCAAAACCCTCAGGTTGTTTTTCAGAGTCCGTAGTCTCTCATGGTTCACCTCCCCTTCCAATTTCCCTCAACTCCCTTCTCCTCTACATCTACCCTTATCCTCTATATTATTTGTTATGCTCCACAAATAAGTGAAACCATATGATACTTGACTCTCTCTGTTTGACTTATTTCACTCAGCATAATCTCTTCCAGTCCTGTCCATGTTGCTACAAAAGTTGGGTATTCGTCCTTTCTGATGGAGGCATAATACTCCATAGTGTATATGGACCACATCTTCCTTATCCATTCCTCTGTTGAAGGGCATCTTGGTTCTTTCCACAGTTTGGTGACCGTGGCCCAATGTTTATAGCAGCAAAGGTTCTATTTTTTTTAAGATTTTATTTATTTATTTGACAGAGAGAAATCACAAGTAGGCAAAGAGGCAGGCAGAGACAGAGAGGAGGAAGCAGACTCCCTGCCAAGCAGAGAGCCCAGTGCGGGATTCGATCCCAGGACCCTGAGATCATGACCTGAGCCGGAGGCAGAGGCTTAACCCACTGAGCCAACCAGGTGCCCCTTCTGTTAATTTTTTAAACCTCTGTTATTACATTGATGTTTAAAAACTTACTCCACGCAGGTACATAGGCAATGGTTTTTCATTTTGTTCTTGGCTTATATTTTCCTTAATACTAGCAAGTCTGAATATGTTTTTATATTAATTAATTAATTAATTTGCCATTTAAGTTCCTTCTTTGGTGAAATGGCATACTTCTCAGTTCTTTTGTTTGATTGAAACTTTCTCCCTTTTGCCCTTGTATGTAAAAGACTTTTTTCCCGGCTATTGAATGCTTGGTTGACAATAATTTTCTCTTAGTATCTGTCTTCCATTGTTGTTGCTGAGAAGTCAGCAATCAATCTAATTGTTGCTCCTTGAAAGATATTTCTTTTTCCTCTCAGCATGCTATTGGAGAACTTTTTTTGGTATTCTGCAGCATTCAGTGGTGAATTTCTTTTCACTTAACCTTTTTGGATTTGTTTGGCTTCTTGAATCTGAGTGTCTTTCATCATTTCTGGAATATTTTCAGCCACTGCATTTTCAAATATAAATTTTCCCCTACTTTTGAAACTTTGATTTGATATGTTAGACCCTATCATTCCATGTTTTATCTCTATGTCTCTTAACATCTCAGGATTTTCCAGCTCTTCTTTTCTTTTTGTGTGTGCTGAATTCTGGATAATTTCTACTGAATTCTATTCAGCATTCTTTACTATATTCCTTAGGTAGGTCTAATCGGTTTTTCATCTTGTCCAAAGTTTGTATACTTTATACATTTTGAAATTGTGAATTTCCTAACGTTAAATTAACTTTGCTGTCTTGGGAGAAATCCAACCTGGTCATGAAGTTTTAACAATTGTATTTATTCTTGAATTTATTTTACTAATGTTTTATTTCAAATTTTACATACTATGTTCATAGTGAAATTTATTGTGATTATTCTTTCTCCTACTGTCCTTGAAGGGTTATCTATGAAAGTATGCTAGACAGAGTTTCTCAACCTTAGGACTACTGACAACTTGGACCAGATAATTCTTTGTTGTTGAGGGGCTCTTTTGAACATTGTAGATACCTAACAGCATCCTTCACCTCTACCCACTAAATGTCAGCAGCACTGCCCCCCATCCTCTAGTTCTGATATTCCAGAAATATCTCCAGACAAGTCTGAGAGCCCCTGGGAAGAAAATTTGTCCCAAGTGAGAACCACTGAGCTATCAGGATGATCAGGAAGAGTCAGGTCATCCTACAAAATGTGTGGTCTCTGTCTTTTAAAACGATCAAGGACAAGAAAGATGGAGGGAAACTGTAAAACTTTCAGGTGGGAGGAAAGAAAATCAACATGATATGCATTTTATTGGATGAGATCCCAGAACAGAAAGGAAATAAAGACATTTTCTTGAAAGTTATTGAACTTTGAATCGAGATTGGATGAAATAAGAGTTGTTTTTCTGACTTGAAGAGTTGTATGAGGATTAAAAAGGGTATTTTTATGTTATGGAAGTATACCTAGGTGAAGTGATAATGTATCCTGTCTCGGGCTTGCTCTCATTTGATTAAGAAAAAGGCTGCTATTATTTCCACTAATAGTAATAACAGCAAGGGAGTGAAGGAGAGACAGACCGAGAGAGAACAAATGAAATGAAATGTTTAAGGCAAGAAAATCCAGATAAACTTAATAAGGGAGTTCTTTGTAGTGCTTTTCAACTTTTCTGTTGTTTTAAATTATTTCCTAAATTTAATTTATTAAAAAAGAAGATATATTGCTTACATCAGGAGGATAGTAGGGCTTAGGAACATTCATTGAAGTTCAAGAAAGAAAGTGTTGGAGGCATATGAAAAATTATACCAGCAGTAAAACATTTTAGAAAGAATAATTTTGTTATTTTTAATTGAAGTTCTGAAAGGGCATTGGCATTTTTTAATGTTTATATGATTAATTATTTTACATGTGATATTCAATCTTTGTGCATTGCGATATGATTAGCTACTCCTAAGACTCCTAAAGTACTATTCACAGCAAGAAGAAAGAGCCTGTACAGATGAGAAGGGGATGTGATGCAATAGATTCAGAGAAGACAGCCAGATGAATATTTGAAGGAACAAAGGCATAAAGGAAAATAAATAGGTCCCTTCCAAAAATCACTGAGAATATGTTCCAGCACATGAGGCATTTTAAGTGGCAGAACAAATGAAATGAACTATTTCAAAGAGGCACATACCTTAACATGACTAATTAATACTTGAATATGAGACCAAAAAATGGCAGAAAGTGAATGGAAATTAATTTAACTCATAATCATGTGAAACAGTTATAGGCCTAGGAGATGTGCTTGCAATGAAGGGTAGTCCTTCTCATGGTTTCCTAAATTTAACCAACTGAGATTACATTTTCAAGACAGTCATTCTTTTGTGCTTCTAAAATTATTATTTGCTCTAAATGGGAAATATGCATTTTTATCATAAAATAATTTATCTGTCTTAGTCATTCCTTTTGGAGGCAGTTTTTGAAAATGTCATCATAAGTCAAAGCTATAAAAATGTGCCTTAGACTTGTATGGTATCTATACAGAGAGAAGAACCAGGATAATGATAAATCAATTCTTAGGTACCAAATGCCAATTGATAAAAATTATCAGACTCATGGTTCTTACATAAGTGTTTAGTAATTCTAAAATCAAACTATTTGATTTACTTATAAACAAATCATAAACACAAAATCTCTACCAGATTGTAGATAGTAATGTGTTAATGGGCTCTGGCCTCGGATAAGCTGCTGGTTTAGTTATGATTTTGCCACAATTAGCTGATGATTTGGGAAAAGTCACATTACCTCCTTACCTACCTTAGCATTTGGCTATAGATAGAATAAAATTATTATCTACTTTATGGGATTAGTGTGAGGACTAAGTAAACTAATATGTGTAAAATTTTTTAGCAGAGGCAATTCACAAATTGCGTTCAAATCTCACAAATATTGGCTATTAGTTCGTGAAAGGTTTTTGATTAAACAGAATTGTCTGTTTAACCTTAACAGAGCCTTTAACCTTAACGGAGCCTTCATCCCCCAATTTGAGAAGTAATATGTTGATACAGATAGTCCCAATATAGCTCATTTTCAATCAAATACAGTTGCTCTTCTTGCTCTATGGTTCAACCTTCCTCAAACTTGCTTTGCTGGGCTTCAGTGCTCTACTCTGCGATCACTTCCAATCGTCAGCTACACTGAAGTTTTCCACCTTCTGCACACATAACCGCCCTCTTTCTTTGACTCAAAATTGTCACCCTCCAGGAGTTTTTCTCCCTCACCTATTATCTTTGTTTGACTTTCTATCCTTATTGAAAGTATGCCATATGCCCACTTCTCTGCCAGGCAGCATTTCCTACTCTAAGAGAGTAGGATTAATTACTCTCCTCCAAGCGTTCTCCCACAGCATGGCTAGTCCGACGAGATTTTGGCCAGGAACGATGAGTAGGATCTTCAGGAGAAGATGCTACTGGCACTGAGAAGTGACCTGCACTTTTACTGTGAGTAAAGATAAAAGGTACTGTCAGTGTGCACAAGGGATTGTGTATCATAGTTCACGGTTACAATGCGTTCTTCTCCTCTTGGAACTCGGACATGACCTCTGTCAGCCTGGTACCACCGCAGAATGAAGTAAAGAGCCCACATGTGGGCATTAGAAATTAAGTAGGTGAAGATTCAGTTGTGAAGTTCCTCACTTGAACCATCCTTATATAAGCCAGATAACGCTTGTTAAGAGAGACTCCATTGTGAATTTTGCCTCAACATTACTCGTTCTTTATTTAACTGCCTCTTTAGTGAGCATTTAAACCTGCCTGCATCAAAATAATTTAGTAAGTAATGATAACTGAAGACTTACTACATGCTAGTCATGGTGCCTAGGCACTTCATATGCACTGTAAATATATAAATAATCCTCATGTTAACCACATAAATTAGATTATATTATTTACTCCAGTTGCCTGATAAACAAAGAGATTTGTTATTGCTCAGTGTGATCATCTAATAATTATCAGAAACTGTGTTTGCTGATTCTAAAACCCGAGTATTATCCACCAGGTGATTTTGCTATACTACTTTAGAGACCAGAATTGAGTTATTTTAAGGTTATAAAAACAAAACTAAGAGAAAATTTATTGTACTATCTTATTAGGGGTATTTTCCAGTAAAACTGCTTGATTAATGGTTAAGTTCATTGAGTTGCATGGGTTCCCTACTCCATTTTCGTGGTTAAAATTCCTTAGGCTATACTTGATTCATGTTCAAAGTCAAATAGAAGGGCTCTATTTTTTGTCTAAATTATATAAAAATTGGTTAAACTCAAATTTCCACTTCTTGGGTTTCCCCCATAAATGGAAGCAAGAAGATTTGATAAATCCATTATTTGTTAGCCAGTAAGACACTTCCATTTGTGCCTCAAGTACATTTGGTAAGCTGTCTGATTGAAGGCATATGGTTTTAAATATACAGCCACACAGCATGGTTACTATAGTTAATAATACTGTATTGTGTATTTGAAAGTTGCTAAGAGAATAGATATTAAATGTTCTCATCACAAGGAAAAAATTGTTATTATGTAGGGTAATGGATGTTAAGTAGGCTTATTGTGGTGATCATTTTGCAATATGTACATGTATAGAATCATTATGCTGTATACCAGAAACTCATATAATATTATACGTCAGTTATATCTCAGTTAAAAAAAAAAAAACTTAGTTGTAACAATTTAGGATAAATATAGATATTAACATATTAATAGATATCTTAAATTTATCTAGATATGCATTTATCATACATATTACTCTGTGGCTTCATATAGAGATATAACATATATAATACATAAATATAAATACATATTATATATATTTATATGAAGTTATATAAGTTGTAAGTGAAATGGCAAATATTTCAGAAAAGAAGTAATTGGACAAAAATATTTACCACTTCAGGACACTATAAAACCAACTCAAAATTACATATTGCAGGAGTTGCAAAATGGAGCAATACCCAGAATTTCAGCCTTGTCTCATAAAAGCTTGTTTTTTTAGCTTACCTCATAATAGCTCGAGATTTTCTAGGTCCTTCATGTTACCACACTTCCTTTCCCTGAGTTGCCAGTATGTGTATTTTAATAGTTCCCTAAAATAGTTCCAAAAAGCATGCACACAATTGATTAGTATCATTACAATCTATTTTATAAAACTGTGATTACACCATTTAAAAATAGGTGTCTGATACTCAGCTCATAGAGCACCATTAAGTCATTATATGCTAATATTGTATAAATGTGTGACTGTGAAATTTCTGCAGCTTCCGCTAATTATTTTACTGTCTATTAACAGTTCTTAATAGACACTTAATCAATTGGATATACACATTGTAAGTTGAAAAGGAAAATATAATGGCATTCTTTGGGGGATATTCTATTCTTCCACATTAGTTTATATTTTTTATAGTAACTAGTTAAGCTATTTACATTTAACTAGCTCTGATGAATTGTGCTACCCATGTAAATAACAAAATTTTAAAAAATTTTACTATATATTAAAAGGAGATCCATTCTTCCTTAGAATGACTAAAATGACAACAATTTTAACAATAAGATCCACCAGAATGACACAGAGTAGCTTGTTCTCAGTCTTGAATATGCCTCTCTGGAATTCACCAGAAACATAATTTGTCTATAATACAGACTGAAAATAATTAGAATACTGTAAAACAAACTACTCTATCTTTAAAAAAAATTTGTGAAGTTTGCAAAGCGGGATCCCAAAGGATATTTCTTCTTTCTTTCTTTCCTTCTCTCCTCTCCTCTTTCTTTCTTTCTCTTTCTTTCTTTCTTTCTTTCTTTCTTTCTTTCTTTCTTTCTTTCTTCTTTCTTTCTTTCTTTTTATATTATCTTTATTACTTGTTAATACTAATGCCTAAATTTGAATGGCACTTATATCTGGAATTATTTCTCATGGACAGCAATGGTAACAAAATTAGGAGGAACCAATAATGGAATTGTACCTGTAAGATTACCTGTTACCACACCATTGTCTTCCTTATCTGAGTTCTCAAATCCTAGTGTAAGAAAATCAGGATTAATAAGGTTTGATGTGCTCCAAAGAAAGCTTGCTTGTGTAGGTAGTAGAGGCCAGAAATAGAAATAGAATAGAAATAGAATTTATGATTAAGGATAACCTAGCTATTTAAATTACAAACTAAAACTATGTTATGAAAACTCTGACACACTTTCATTGAGATGGGACTAATCATTTATTTCAGCAACGTAGCAGTATTTCTCTGAAGCAGGTGTGTGTCAATGGCTGGTGTGTCATTTACATGTATATTTTATTCATCATAACCATCAACAAAAAAGGTTACTGAGTGCTCAGTAAATATTTGTTAAATTAATATTTTAAGAACAGGTTTTCTTCAGAGGAGGATAAACAACATTATTTTATTTTTTCTCCCAAATCTCAATGAGCCCTTGTCAGCAAACTAAATTATCAAATTTTAGGTAAAGAAATTTCCTCTCTGCAAAGTTTGGAATATCTCTGTTAACATGCTCCAACTAATATTGGGCCTCTGATTAGAAAAAGGACCATTATAGTAGCAGAACAGTAGTGGTAACTTGGCAAACCAATAAAAAATCTGCTCACTTAACTTTTTTTTACCAAGAACTATATTATTAAACATGATCATAGACTATGTTGAAAGTATCTCAAAAATTTGAAGGTACAGTGGTTGTATTTATCAACCACAAATTCTACCAACTCGATTCATATCTAAACATCCTGTAGACTAAGAACATTGACTGAAATAGGTTTTTAAAAATTCATAGACGGTGGAGATTAAGTGAATGCATGTGGAGTACAATGCAGTCATTCTTCAAGAGCTATATGGCTCCAAAATAGTGAGGTGACAAAAAAACCTTTGCTGTATAAGAGCAGCACAATTTAATTAGGTTAGAAGTATCAGAACCTAGTGCCCTAGAATTTATACTCAAGATAGAAGCAATGTTATCTTTATACTTAAAATAATCAAAAGTATT
The DNA here is from genome assembly GCF_963455335.1 of Martes martes. Classification (NCBI taxonomy): domain Eukaryota; kingdom Metazoa; phylum Chordata; class Mammalia; order Carnivora; family Mustelidae; genus Martes; species Martes martes. The sequence continues at coordinate 42,897,910 of NC_137901.1, read as the reverse complement.
GTTTCATGTGGTTTTGTGCTTATGGTAGCTTATACTCTTGTTTTGCATCACTTTTTCTTCAGTGGTTTACCATCCATTGATGACCATTGCTTCAGTCCTTCAAGCAACTATTTCATTAGAAGTTGCAAAATGATGCTTTTCTAATCCATAATGCATGCTTCATTTATCATCTTGAAATATTCTACATAGAAGAAATTTTCTTTATGTATTAAAGCTAATTTGTTATCCTGAAATATTGTTAATTCTGAAAGCAAAATTGATGCTTATATCTAAACATTCTGTTATAAGTGTTCAGGGTAATGAGTTAATGCCTCTACCAATCTCAAATAGAGCTGTTCCCAACCTTTTCCTCTTCAACTGTTCTCTTCTTGTCTCTTTCTTTCTTTCCTCCCTTATTTCTTCCCTCTCTCTCTTCCTTTCTCTTTCTTCTCCTTTATTTCTTTTGTCTATGTTCTTTCTTTTGTCTTTCTCAATTTCCTTCATCCCTCTTTCTTCTTTTATTGATGAAGTCAGAGCTTTTGAAATATGTTTGATGTGTTTTAATGAACTTCAATAATTTTCTTCTGAGTTCTAAGTCTCTTGCTTTAGGCCAGTGAAAGCTCTTTCTGTTGGCTCTCATACTTTTTAACTGACCCCAGTAGTCTTCAGTATCCTGCCTGTTTTCTGGAAAGAAAAGGGGTCTAAAGCTGTGTGTATGATTGAGTGTACATGTATGTACATGCATGTACATGTACATACATGTACATATAATCAGATCTTTATGTCATGTGAGAACTCATTCATTCAATTTTGAGTTAATATGATGGATGGAATAGGCAAAAATTGTTCTCCATTTATGTAATTGATCTCATGTTCTCAAGCTATGGTAAATCATTGGAGTAAAATTAAAGTACATGGCCTCCAGGGACAAGATACTTTAGGACACAATAAGATGACTTCCAGTTTCCACTCAAACATGTGAAGAGCTGGGAAACCATCACTCCCATCCTCACAACAAGAACAAAGCTGAACAAACTGAAAATCAATGACTATTCTTAGATTCTTAAGAGAATTGAGGTCATGGAACAAATAGCCTTCTCAAAAACTGGAGAAATAAGTAGATGCAGGGAGTACAGACAGGATTATCAGAAGCAGAAGTTGATGGAGCCAGTAATGGAAAGTTACTCAAACAGTAACTTCAAAGAATTGCAGGAGGCTGAGTATAGTAACTTGAGAGTTATAATTGCCGAGATGCCTAGGCTAAGGGGACACCTGCACTTCTGGTTTTATTTCCAGGAGTTCCAATAGGTTCTCAGGTAATAGAGAAAAATCTCCTCATGCTGGGCCAGAGGGAGGGAAAAGTAACAATTCTGAAATAAGCTCAAAGCATTCTCCACCACAAAGACCTACTCAACAAAGCAAAAAACGTCACCAGAGCCAACTCTGACATGAAGGAAAGCAAATGACTCAACCTTAGCCCTTGTAAGCCTTCCTGGATCACCCAGGGGAAGGGGAGTGCAAAGCTGAGAAACACTTGTGAGGTCATAGCTCAGGAGCACACACCCACTAAGATACTGAGATTTAATCTTTCCCTAAAACTTAACACAGCAATAGGACTCCCATATATTAACAATGAATTGCAACAATGAACTGAAAGACTTAAATTCTGTTTAAAAATGAGAAATTCAAACAAAAACCCAAAGCCAATAAGGGAGACAAAAACAGGGATGTTAGAAAAACTGAAGCTTCTGACACAGCTACAGTAAACATGAAGCACACCTGCTCCCTAGACAGATAAACACGAAACCCGTACTAACAACCTAGCTACTTTGTTCTTATTACTCAATACAACATATCCAATTTCCAACAAAAAATTACAAGGCCTATAAAAAGTAAAAAAAAAAATTGGAAGAGACAAAGCATTTAAAACAAATATAATTAATATGCTAAAAGTGGTAATGGATAAAGTAGACATTGTGCAGGAGTAGATGGGCAATGTAAACAGAGAGATGGCAACTCTGATAAAGAATCAAAAGAGGGCACCTGGGTGGCTCAGTTGGTTAAGCATCTGCCTTTGCTCAGGTATGATCCCAGGGTCCTGGGCTCGAACCCCACGTCAACTTTCTTGCTCAGCAGGGAGTCTGCTTCTCTTTCTCTCCCTGCCCCTCCACCTGGCTTGTGCTCTCCCCCTTGTTCACTCTTTCTCAAATAAATAAATAAAATATAAAGAATTAAAAGGAAAATCTAGAAATAAAAAATATTACAACAAACATGAAGCATCCCTTTGATGGACTCATCAGTACACTGGACATAGCCAAGGAAAGAATCAATAACTCAAAGATATATCAATAGAAAGTCCCAAAACCAAAATGCAAAGAGAAAAACAAATGACAAAAAATAAATAAATAAGGATAATGATACATCCAAGAAATGTGGCACAATTACAAAAGGTACAATATGCATATAATGGGAATATCAAAAGAAGATAGAAGCAAGAAAGAAAGGATCAGAAGAGATATTTAAACTAATAATGGCTGTGAGTTTTCAAAGATTAATGATAGAAACCAAACACAAATCCAGGAAGCTCATAGGATACCAGCCAGGATAAATAACAAAAATCTAAATTTGGGCATACCATATTTAAACAAAGAGAAATTCTTCAAAGAAACCAGAGGATAAAACACCTTACCTAAAGAGGAACACAAGTAAGAATTACATGAAACCAAGAAAGCAAAAGAAACTGGAGTAAAATATTTAAAGTGCTGACAGGAGAAACCCACCAATCCAGAATTTTGTATTTAATAAAATTTTATTTCAAAGCAAAGAAGAAATAAAGATTTTATTGGGCAACAAAAACTAAGGGAATTTGTTGTCAATGGGCCTGCTGTAGCAGGAGACCAAGGTTCTTGTCTCATGGAGTTGAAGAATGAATCTTGCAGACAAAGGATGGTGAGCAAAGTGACAAAGTTTTATTGAGCAAAGATATAGGAAAAGCTTTCAGGAGTGAGAGGGGTCCCACCTGGGTTGCCAATGAGGGCTTTTCAACTCTGACCTTTTATTAGGATTTTACCAGGAAACTTGCCGTTGGTTAGGTCAGTGGATGAACTAGACATGAAGCTTGTGGAAGTTTCTATGAGATCTATGATCTATAGATAGGACATCTGTGATCTATAGATATGCATTACTAGGTCTGGTTAATCTTTATAGTGAACGTTTCCTCCAAGGCCTGATCAGTTTTTGTGGCTATTTTTAGTTTCTGTGCTCAAAATGTAATTATTAGAAAAAACATTTTAACCCTAGTAATTGGGATATGTTGGTCTAAATTTTCCCGATCTCTGTCTTTATTTTGTCTCAGTGTCTGTCTGCATACCTAAAATATCCTCAGAACCTCATCAGGGGCCTCCTGTCTCTTTCTGCTTATACCTGTACTCTTTCTCTACTCACTGTCTTGCAAGAAATATTAAAATAACTTCTTCTGAGAGAAATAAAATGATATAGGTCAGAGACTAAAATCCACGTAGAGAAAGAAAAAGAATCACAGAAGAAATAAATGAAGGTAAAATAAAATCTTTATTTTTCTTATTTTTATCTAATCTAGTAGATAACTGTTCTAAACACTAACAGCAACATATACTGGGTGATTATAACATACGGATAAGTGAAATGAATGACAGTACTGTCACAAGGGATGGGAGGGAGAAATTAGGAATACTCTCATAAGGTACATGCACTACCCATGAAGTGGTATTTGAAAGCACTTACATTAGTTGTAAATACATACTGTAAACTCCAAAGCAATCACTAAACAAAAACAAAAAGTATGATTGATATGCTAAGAACAGAGAAAAAATGGGATCATACAAAATGCTCAGTTAAAATCAGAGAAGAAAGCAAAAAAGGGTAAAGTTAAAAAAAAGAACAAGTGCAATAAATGCAAAGCAATTGAAATCATGTTAGATATTAATCCAATTATATAAATAATCACTTTAAATGTTAAGGATCTAAATCTACCAATAAAAAGTGGTTAAAAAAAAAACAAACAACCAAGATCCAAGTTTTTTTTTTTTTTTTACAGGAAACTCACTTTTAATGAAAAAAGCCATACCATGCTAGCTGTAATAAAAATAAAAGCTGTAGTAACTTTATTTCTTTCAGCACATATCAGATTAAGCGAAACTATCAGGGATAAAGAGGAAATTACATAAAAATTAAGGGCCTAATTCTCCAAGGAGACGTAACAATCCTTAACATGTATGCCCCTAATAACAGAATGTCGAAGAACAAGAAGCAAAAATTGATTAGAAATATGAATATGGGGCGCCTGGGTGGCTCAGTGGGTTAAAGCCTCAGCCTTCGGCTCAGGTCATGATCCCAGAGTCCTGGGATTGAGCCCCGCATTGGGCTCTCTGCTCGGCAGGGAGCCTGCTTCCTCCTCTCTCTCTCTGCCTGCTTTTCTGCCTACTTGTGATCTTGGTTTGTCAAATAAATACATAAAAATCTTAAAAAAAAGAAATATGAATATGAATTAGAAATATGAGGAGAATTAGATGAATCCACTGGTAGAGTTGGAGTCTTCAGCATCCTTCCCTCAGTAATTAACAGACCTTGCAAGCAGAAAATCAGTAAGACATGGTAAGACTATGTAGCATCCTTAGTATCTTTTGGGCCCTAAGATCTCAGAAACAGAATTAGCTAAAGGCAACTAAAAAGGCAGTCCCTGGGCAGTAGTACCACCTCATCTTAACAGAATCAATCTACTGTCTCAGTGGGGGTTGGGGGGGGAGGTATGAGGGACTAGCTATGGAAGTGAGATCCATAACACTTACATCTTATTATCTCTTGTGTTGGAGAATTGGCATAATGGGATGGATAATGTAAATAAATAGATTGTTGCAAGTTACGTTCTTTTAATTTATCCACCCTTCTCCTGTAGACTCAATGGAAGAAGCTGAGTTTGAATACCCTCCTTTTTGTGCCCCCTTTCTTTTCTTTACCTTTTTTCCTCTTTTTTTTTTTAACAAAGTTGTAATTGAAACTAAAATAGGAGAAATATACCTCAACAGAAATATACAGTCGCAAAATTAAGGAAACTTGAGTAATGTATGTAAAGCTTTCACTTGCTTTTAGTAGGTGAGACTTAGCCAAATGCAATCTGCTGGACCTGGTGTTTCTGTCCATGTATGAATTATTATTTTATATTTTGTTAGCTCCTAGTGGCCACAACAGAAGAATAAATAAACTAGTGAGACCTAACATTGTCTCTCACCTGATCTTCGCTATATAGCTATTATTAATCTGTTTTCTCAGAGAATTTATCAGTAATTTTTAAAAAGATTTTACTTATTTGAGAGAGGAAGAGAAAAAAGCAGAGAGAGAGAGCACAAGCGTGGGTGAGACGGAGAAGCAGGCTCCCCGCTGAGCCAGGAGCCTGATGTGGGGCTCGATCCCAAGAGCCCGGGATCATGACCTGAGCCAAAGGCAGATGCTGAACCAACTGATCCACCCATGTGCCCCTTAATCAGTAATTTTAATTGAAGGTGAATTAAGTTCTATTATCTTGTTTAGGTATTTAAATTTGACTCCCTAAAGTTTGTGAAAACAGGCCTTTTAAAAGTTGACTACAAAAGTACATAAAAACATTAAGTAGGTAGACATTATTCACATTTGAGTCAATCCACTTCTCAATCATGTGGTATGAACTCAACTGAAATTTTTAAACACTAGAGAAAATGAATATGGCAAAACCACCCATTATTAATGATCACGTGAGCCACTGTGGAAATACACACACACACACACACACACACACACACACACTCCCTATACATATACACATACATAATACCCATATGTATAAAGACTCCAGTCATTGACATGATTTTTTTTTTGTCTAAATACATGTAATGGATGAAACTTTTGAATCATGGGGTATAATATGAAAAAGAAAGAAAGAGTTTCTAAGCCATTTGACAAAATATCCCGATACAGCCAATTGTCAATGGGATGACACTGTTGAGTCTGAAAGTTAGGGGCTGAGTCTTTCCTGGATTTTTCTCCCCATCTCTCTCTCTCTTGTTTGCATAGTACTGTCTCTGCTGGTGTTCTGTACAACATGGGTGCTGAGACATTCGATGTTCTCATTCTCTGACCACCATAAATTGTTGCTACTGGAGAAGGAGTTGGTTATTTGTGAACTTTCTGGACCCAGGGCATTGATGCCTGCAGTAATAAGTCATCAGCCAAGTTGGAGGCAGAATGACTGAAAAACGTCAGCTGCACTCGCAATCAATTACAATCACGAAGTTTGGAGCAATCATGAGGGATCTTTGGACTACTTGCTAAAGTAGATAAAATAACTATTTTGGCCACACAGAAATCTGTGCATACAAGGAAGGTCTCTTGGTCACAGTTCTAGTCTGGCTCTTCCCTTAACTGTTTAATGTAGAAGTATCTCACAATTTACTTAGAATTTTATAAGGCAAACATGTGACTTGCTTTAACATGGGAAGAGAAAACAAACATAGACACCTTTAAAATATTTGCAGCCCATAAATGTTCTCAGGACTCACATATAGAAATGAATTTCCCAGAAGGTGAATTAGTCTTTTTCATAGAATGCCCTAATCCTAGGCTTGAGGATACAAAGCAATGACTTGGCCCTGTGGCTGGACCCTGGATGCTGCAGAAAACCGGGTGGACGGCAGGATTTGGAGAGAACCCAAATAAACACGAGTGGTACTAAGAGGCGAACAGCTGAAGTCACGCAGCTGGTGAGTAGCTTCCTCCATGCAAAACTGTGCTGCACAGTATTGTGCAAATGACTAAATCTGACTTCCACTCTGATGTGTAAGATATCTCTGGCAGTGAGGAAACTCACAGTATGAACTAAAAGAATGGGAATTTTCTTCAAAAGAATGTGGAATAAAGGCCCATTCAGAAGGTGGAAAAGAAAAGAAGATGATACACAGTCTGAAGGAAAATAAATTCTGCTGTATGAAATCCTACAAATAGTGAGATAAATAACGTTACGTGTATGTCCCAATAATATCCCTTGATATATTCTTTTAATTGCTTTACTGAAAGATCAAAGTATAAGCTGAGATTTCTGTGATCCAGAGCATTACCTTATAAGTTAAAATGTGCTTTCTTAATTCTATTTTAGGTTCTTACATTTTATTTAGTACTTTGATTGCTAAATGTTTGCTATTTACATAATGTTATCATGGTTAACTGCCAACTTGTGATTGATAAAATTACATGTAATTTTTCATGACAGATGATAGGATTATCCAGATGTGGGATCCATAAAGCATCAAACAATAAGTTAAGAATAGCAAATTGGAATCATTTTGTGCATTTGTTTTTTTAAGGGGAAGTCTCTCCTATGTTTAGAGCATTGGACACTGAAGTCAGAACAATTTTTACTTAAATACAAACAACTTACTGAGTGACTTTGAGCAATTGCTTCTACTCTTTAGTCTCAGTTTCTTCATTTATTTGACAGGATTTTAATAGTTTCTATCTCACATGGTGACATGGGTTAGAAGTGAGATAATTTAGGTGATACCAAGAAACAATGTGTACTCAATGTGGCTTTAGTCATGAAAACGAATCATCAGTTATTGAAGAGAACTATAGCAAAACAAATATGTACTGATATGTATATCTTATAATTTTATATGTATACATGTATACACACATACACACATATTAACATATATAACATATATAACACACATATAACATATTATACATGTAATGTATATAAGAGAATATGTGAATCTAAAAGACAGTATTTAAACAAGAATAATAAAGTGAACAACTGTACACCCACAAACCATGTTAAGAAATATGCCATTGTCAGTGTGACAATGGCCTCTTGAATGGACTTAGCCCACTGAGTACTTTAACTTCCTTCTCAAGAATGCCCTGAAACCCCCGGGGATGTTGTGCTATTCATCCCTTTCGTTTTTCTGATCGTATTACTACCTATGTATTCCTGCCTTAAAATAAAAGTTTCATTTTTTTCTGATTTTGATCTGCTTTGTTTTCTTTGTCTTCAGTCAAATGCTCTACCACTGAGCTATACCCCCTGTTCTCTTTGTCTGGTTATTTCATGCTAATTTCGCCTGTGTTTGAACTTACATAATTCTTATTTGTCTATTTAATGTAACAAATTATTTTTAACATAGGTATTTTCAAAGGAGAAATGTAATCCCCTGTTTCCCCACCAGATAATTTTTATCGATTAAAAAATTAATACAACCAATAGTTCAAAATATTGAACCAATTTACAAAAGCAAAAATGAAAACTGATACATTCCTTACTCCATCTCTCTTCTCTATTCTACTTATTCCCCTTCCCCAATGGCAACTACCATTAGGAATCTCTTAGTCATTTTTCATTATAAAATAAATGTGTATGCCCATGTGTATATATCTATTAACATATTTGTATATGTCCCCCACAAAAGGATTACACTGTATCTGTATTCCTACATTTTGCTTTTCCTTTAGAATTAATCTTAGATAACGTTCCATATCTGTACACGTAGCTCTACTTCATCATTTTTAATGATGCCACATGATTCCATTGTATTATATATCACCATTTATTTTTAAAGCCCCTTATTGATGAATGTTTTGTTTTTTCATTTTTAATGCTATTACAAAAAGTGTTGCACTATACATATTTATACAGACATCCTGAAAAGTTTTTGTCTGCATATTCTTAGAATAAAGAATTTCAAGGATTTCTCCTTGAAATCCAATATATAGGTCAAAGAGTGTATGCATTCAAACATTTTTGACTAGCAGAAATAAACAAAGGCTGAATAGTGGCTTGAAGGCACTTTGTACAGCCCTGCCAATGTTTCTCACAAGCTCTTTGAAAATTTTGTCTAAATGTAATACTGTCCAAATGGATGGGCATATTGTTTGTTTTTTCCAACCTATCTCATCTACACCATAAAACACTTCACTATGCTCACTATGAATATGTTTTCTTATTTAGAATCCTATCCCCTCTAGCTCAATGATAATTTGGTAACCTTCACTTACCTCTCCATCAGAACTATGAGCCAAAAGATTTTAGACTGGAATGTTTCATGTCCATGTGCTGTCAGTCAATGTTGGAAATGACTTACATATGAGATTGACAGAATTGTTCAAATAAGGAAATGCAATGTCTACATAAAGTCTTAAGAAAATGGTGCTATGGCATATTTGACCCTGTTTCCTTTCTATGGGCTTCTCAATTTAATACTGAATCTCTCCAAAATCAATTTTTCTTTTTTTTTCCTTCAAAAATCAATTTTTCAAAGTCATTTTATTTTATATTGTCATGCACGGTCTATCAGAATTAGATTGATGTTTTCAGTTCTAATTAGTTAATGTTGGCCTGTTTTATAATTCACTGTTTTCCAAAATGTTCTATGCTCCCTATCATATTACTTCTTCTTCTTCTGTTCTTCTAACACAGTTACAATTATAAATATAAGTAAATAGAGTTTTGAATAAGAGTTTGTTTGCTTTTATTCTCCCCCACCACCCAACTTCAGGTGTATTCTGATTTTTCAGTTTCCTATTTTCATTTTTCTGTGCCTAAAATAGATTAGATGTTTGTGAATTTTGATATATAGCTGAGTCATCTTACTGATAAGCATTATGGTTGTACTAGAAGCCAAACCCCAAGTATGTGTTGTTACTATATACATGTCTATATTTTGTGTACTTTCTCATGCAATAAGAAATTGTTCAGAGTTACTTCATGGTGAGTAAGAGTTACCTTATGGTTTTTTTCTCCCAATTCATATTCTGTCCTATAGCCCTGGCAATGCACAGGTAATTATAACAAATATTAGCCAATTCATAAAGAATTTTCCACATATTCTCTCTCAAAAATTATCTCAAGAGGGTTTTTAGTTTTAACTTAATTTTTTTTATAGGGGAAAGGAAGTAGAATTTTTAGAATTTCTGTATGAAACCATCCTGATGATAAGAAAATTTAAAATCATATATTAAGTGGGCCTATAATTTGGTTTCTTACTGTTATATAGCAATTCTAACCATTCAAGTGGCTTAAGCTAACCAGCATTTTCCTATCTCTTTTGATTCTGTAGTTTGAGCTCAGATGGTTTTTTTGCTCCAAGTCATCTGGGGAATCAGCTGATTTTGAAGGTCACAGACGACTCCTCACATGAGTTGCAGTTGGTGCTGGGTGCTCTGTGGGAACTATTGATTGGCACTTTGCTTATCCTTCTCCTGTTATTTCTCCTTCTCTTGAGCTTCTTGCCGTTGCTAACTTGGTTCCAAAAAGCAGAAAGTGGAAGTTTCCTATTTTCTTAAGGCCAAGGCTTGGATGTCCCCAAAATCACTCCCATTGCATTCTACTTGCCAGAGCAAGTTTTGAGGCCAGCCCTGAGTCAAGGGAAGGGTAAATAACCTGCCCCACTTAATATCAGGTGTCTCATGCACATACAGAGTGGGGAAGAGTTATTGTAAGCTATCTTTTGAAACTAATGGAGAGAAACGTTGAGAGAAAAAAACCCACCAACCTAGAATTCTGTGTCTTGCTACTTTATCTTTCAAATGGAAAGAGAAAGAAAGACTGTCCTCAGAAAATGGAATTCCAGGAAACGTACTGTTTCTAGACTTACCTTGCAAAAAATGTTAAAAGTCCATCTGAGAGAAGGAAAATTATACACATCAGAAACTCTGATCTACATAAGGAAAGAATACCAAAGAATGGATAAGTGAAGCATCAAAAGAGCTTTCTCAACAACTGTTCAGACTTGGAGTACAACATGTCATAGGAAGATTTATCAGCCCAACCAAACAGTCCATTTAGCAGTACTCCCTCCTTCCCAGTGGTTATTTGGTGTGCAGAAATTGTCATAAATGGATCTGTGGGAACATGGAGACACATGGCTACCCTAGGAAGAGACTTTCTGCAGGAGCCTGGTCAGCTGTGTCCATAGGATCTCAGAGAAATCAGGGTGACCAGTATGGCAATACTAAGAGCTGCCTTACCCTCTTGACAATTCCCTTGAAAGTCCTGCCGGAGAGTCAATCACTGATTAATTAGCTGGGCACCAAAAGAAATGTTGGGTGGTGAGTAGGGGCTATGCTGTACGAAACATGGCTAATTTTTAAACACTAGCTTCATTTTCAGGGTGGCAAGTTTTTTCACTGATTTTGGGACAGATGCTAGTGAAGAAATGGAGATGGATGCTTCTCATATAAATCTACAAATATTGACTATATTTGAAGAATTATACATTGCATCTCATGCATATGTAACTGATATTAAAAAACAATATTGCTCTCAAAGAAGAAAATCTTTTTTTATTGAACTTTTAAGGATGTCTTTTCTTCTAAGTATGCTTAGTAGTTATTTCAATGCATAAATAGCAGCAAAAGTGTATTATTTTACCTTTCTAGGGAGTACTGAGTAAAATATGCTTTGGCTTTTGTAAATAAAAGAATTGGTGAATTTCTTTAAAAAATTAAATGATAATAAATGACATATTAACCTTATACCAGTAAATTTGAAAACTTACATAAAATGAACAAATCTCATGACATACACAGCTAACCCATCTCTCTCTAGAAGAAACAGATAACATGAGAAACCATATATCTATTAAAGAAATTGAATTTATGATCGAAACTTTCCTAAAAAGTAAACTCCAGGTCCAGATGCCATTATTGGTGAATTCTATAAAATATCTATCTATCTATCTATCTGTCTATCTGACTGGTATTATTTCTATGGTTAAATCTTACTAATCCAAGATGCAATTTAATAAAGACATGTTAGGATAAGATTGCAGAATTAGGTATAAAACTGGTTAATGCCTAGCATTAACAGGACAATAAACTATAGTTTGGGTGGCTATCAGTTTCATTGATAATTATTTTCATCTCTCCAGACCAACGTCTACAGTTTTAACATGAAATTCCTCAAAATCTCAGACCTTCAAATAATGGTAAATAGTAGGTTTAGCTAGCTAACTATATATTCTCCCATATATATATATAACTATTGTGTGGTCTTTGCCCCTATTGATATTGGAAGGTTATGCTGCCCATATTTTTGCCTTATTTCTAAATTTTGGATAATTTATTATAATACCTTAAAGAAATTAATAATGTAATTTACAAGCTGAGATCGTTTATTTATGACTTACATGATTGACTAAACCTTACGTCAGGAATATTTAAGTAAAAGCTTTTTTTTTTTTTTTTAAGATTTTATTTACTTATTTGACAGAGAGAGATCACAAATAGGCAGAGAGAGCAAGAGGGAAGCAGGCTCCCTGCTGAGCAGAGAGCCCGATGCGGGACTTGATCCCAGGATCCTGAGATCATGACCTGAGCTGAAGGCAGTGGCTTAACCCACTGAGCCACCCAGGCACCTGAGTAAAATCTAAGTTAATGGAAATCTCAAGCTCACTAGGAAAATGGACAAAAGATGTGAACATGCATTTCACAGAAGGTAAATTACATTTGGCCAATAAACATGTGGAGAGATGTTCTACCACATTTGTGATCAGAGAAAGGCAAATCAAGACTATAAATAAATCCCATTTTATACCCATTCGAGTCGCAAAAAATTAGTAGTTTGATGCTACAACATGTTGGAAGAGGACATGGATTTAAAAACGCTTCTTGTAAATTGCTATAAATAATCACTTTGGAAAATATTTTGCCATTATTTTACAAAAGTGAACATCTGCATGCCAAATGACTCAAAATATTGCACATATATACCAGAAGTCATGTTTAAGAATATTTTATCAAACAGAGATCTTTATGACAAAAACAAGAAAAAATAATCAGTAAAAGACTGAATAACCAAATATATTCAGACAACTGAATATTATTCAACAACGAAATAAATATACCTAGCTATGTGCAACAATATCAACGAAACTTAACAGATTACTATTGATTTTAAAAATTAAGTCCTAGAAGATTATACCAGGGCCACTGTGTTGGAAGCATTCTGAGGGCACTATTCACATTAAATTCCATATAAAAAATAACCCTCTGAATGTTTCACAGATATGGTCGAGTCCATTGATTGCTGTATTTGCCAATATGCAGGTGTTGGTAACCTCAGTGAAAGTGATCTGTGGAATTCCAGAGACAAAACCTGATTAGATGAGACTCAGGAAAGAAGGGGAGATGAGAGAGTGCAGACTGTCTATGCAAACAATGCTCGTGAGGGATGTGTTGTGGAAGAATACAGATATATTTCAGAACCAGATGCCAGTGTATTGTTATTTGTGGCATCTATGAGATAGCTGGGAGAACTGACAAGGGAAGACAGAACAATTTATCATCCTGTGGAGGGAAGTCCCACTTACTTTCTTGACTATAGCCTTACCATGTTGTAGATGTTGAAAAACTCTTCCTATTAGAGAAAAGCTTGAGTGTGTTGCTTTCAGTGTTGGGATCCAACTGTGAATAAACCGGAGTCTATTAGAGGTACATATGCTGGTCTTTAGAACAGCCCTACTTACATGGATCTATCTAAAGAACCAGGTAGACAGGAATACTGTGTTTCTCCAGATAGGAGAATTTAATTCCTTAAATGAATACATGGTGTATCTTTTTTTTTTTTTTTTTTTGACTGGGTGCAGTATACTTTATCAATGGTACATGACAAGGTAGGGATCCTTAAGCCCTTCCCCTTCATCAGTAGGTCTGGGATGGAAACTGTGTAGAGGTCAGGTGATTCTCAGTGTGTTAGTGAATGAATTGGTGCAAGGACTTCCCACTAGCTGAGGGTCCTCTCTCTTCCCCTTGTACTCTTGTCAGTACATGGTGCATCATAAAAGAACAAAGTACAGAAGCTGGAATTAGATGCTCCACTGACCCATCTTGGATGACACAAAGACTCTGAGATCTCATCCAGTGCAGCAAAGACCGAAGGCTAAACACCATGCTTATTCCAATATACTTTCCCTAACAGATATTTTATACATAGTAGAAGTTATATCAGATATCAGACTTGGTCATGTATAAAGATTCCAGCATCTCAAGCAAGGCCCAGAGCTGAAAAAGACATACTTTAGCTGGTTCACACAGTGAGTCCTAAACGTGTGAAATCTTCTACATTCCTACAAGTATAGGCTTTAACCCCTTGAAGATTTGAAACAATCCTTCTATTTAGATTCTTAACCACCTGCATTACTAGGCTCTGTAGAAATCATTTTTCTTTCTAAGACCATTTCCCTCGTTAGTGATCTCTCTTCCTAACTTCTACTTATGCCTTTTCACTCTGATAGTTTAATGTCTTTACATCTGGTTCCCTACTTTAGTTTCTTTACTTGCCTACTGCTTTTGCCTTTGGTTATTAACTCTAAAATTACCCTTTTGAATAACATTTTAAAAAATCTTTATTTGGGGGTTCCTGGATGTCTCAGTTGGTTAAGTGTCTGCCTTCAACTCAGGTCATGATCCCAGGCTGCTGGGATCTAGTCCTGCATCAGGCTCCCTGCTCAGTAGGGAGCCTGCTTCTCCCTCTCCTTCTGCCTGCCGTAATCCCCCCAGCCACCCCCTCCTAATGCACTCTGTCTCTCACACTCTCTGTCTCTCATATACTCTCTCTCATATAAATAAATAAAATATTTTAAAAAAATCTTTATTTGGCATGTAAAATTGCCAGGAATTGCTCTTGGTGCCTTGTACCAGAGGGCAGCAGTGAGGAAGGGTGGTGGAGCCATCCAGCTTCTTCAGGACACAGAAACAGGACGAACACCAGAATCTAATCTATGGTGTATTTAGGGATTAGATCAACCCTTTTATCAAAGCAGAAGACCCCTGAGGACACTATCAGAAGGTGACCTGGAGGTCAATATGACAAGAATGAGATGCGGGGTGGAAGACTGCTAGCAAAGCACAAAAGACAACGGCAAAGACAGTGGAATGCAAGGGGCACGCTGAGCTAGTCCAGATAAACATTGGAGACCATAGCAGAAGTGCATAAAATGAAAGCTCCTGAACATTCTGGATACCCAGTCAGAGTTAGCCGTATAGAATAAACCATGTAGCAAGGAAGGGGATAAAGAATTTAACACATCTCGAGAAGTTGGAGTTCAAGGGAACAGAGAGAGACATGATGTTCTCTCAGACTAGAGCAGAGTCCCCTGTTGTATAGAGTAAGCAGAGGGAGGACAGGGGAATAAAATTTAAGATAAACACCTGAGGGGTCCTTGCTCACAGTCATCACGGAATATAGTCATGGATTTCAGATGCTTAGAGAAACTGCCAACCTGTGAAACAGAAAACTTGGACTGGGCTCTCTTCATTAATATTTCTTCTCTTCTTTTCCTTTGAGAAAAAAAAAATATTAGTTTTCTTTTTCTTCTTTTACTTTATTTTTTTTTGGTTTAGACTTATATAATTCAGCCTCATTATAAAGAACTCAAATTAGAACACAAAGAAAAACAATCCTCAAAATAACCTTGGTTATTATTAAGTTAATAATGTTCAGACCTTGGTCTTTTTATATGTACAGTTAAGAGTAGACACACGAAAAGACATCTGATAGACAAACAAAATGTTCCTAAACAGGATTGCACTATGAAGCCTCATTCAAAAAGATCAGTCTACTTATTTGGACTTAATTACTAAAAATGAAGAAATTAGAGAAATTGCAATCATTTTGAGAAATATTTTCTATGGATACCTATAAATTAAGAGTAAAAAACAGGAGAAAGGCTAAAAGGTTGAGATCATTGTGTTTTATTTCCTGAAACACATTTTTCTGTTTTAGGCAGGTGCTGAAAGACATTTGCTACTTACACATACATTCTCCACCTTCCCTTTTAAAACTCTCAGTTTTTAAAAATTGTTATATATGTTAATTGTCCAATTTTGTAACATTTGTATTCTGTTCTATAAAAATAATTCCTGTATTTTTTCTTATTACATTGAGCTTTTGATGGGCTCCATTTTGTGTTAGAGTTGTTTAATTAATGAACTAATATGTAATTGGTATTTTTAAAAAGATGACCTTACATGTGGCAAATTCCCTGAAGGTAAGAGAGTTTGAGAATGTCTGACATTTACTTAAATAGACTCCTGACTCCGTCATAAGCAAATGGGAGTTCACCATTTCTTTTCTTAATCTGTTGCAGAGTTGAGCCTTTCTTCTACCAGTCCTGTTTATTTTCTTTCTGGAAATGTAAAGAATCTTTTCTTTATTTAATTATTTCTTTCAACTATGTAAATAATTTTAAAAGTCAAATAGCCTTACTATGCTTACAACGAAAGCTTAAGACTTTCTATTGCCCTCTTTTAATCATTGAGGTCATACATTTAACCTGAGAGCTGTTTTTTCTGCCAGTTGCCTCCATACTATAAATCACATTTAAAAAATTTTTGATTTGAGTGTAGTTGACACACAGTGTTAACATTAGTTTCAGGTGTACAACACAGTGATCCAATGTCTCTATACATTATGCTGTGCTCAGCACAAGGGTAGTTCCCATCTGTCACCATATGACACTGTTACCATATCACTGACTATATTCCCTATGCTGTGCCTTTATAAGTCATATTTTTATATTATCATTTCTTGGCCTTTCTGTTTTAGATTTTATTTAATAACTTTCTATTATGAAAGATCTATATTTGCTTCTCTTTGAGGTAAATACTTTCTCTCCTTTGATGTTCCTAATGTAGTTTATATATCACTCTTTTTTGAATTAATTTTTAATGTTCATGAATTTATGACAATGCAAATACTATTCACAGCTAAAAGAAGTATTGTACTGTGATTACAATGACTTTTCTTAGGGAATGTTTTATTTGTCCTGGAATTAATGACTGCCTTGATTTTTTTATTTTCTGTTTCCTGTATAATTTATTAATCACCAAACTCTTTGAACTTACTGATGACCTAGAAAATACATTGAAATACCTCAGTTGCTCTATCATGAACGTTAACTTCTTGGCAGTATCCTTCCTGGAAGTCACCACCCTCCAACTCCTGTCTGGATTGTTTGTCTTCTAGGACAACAGTTTAGCAACGGTTGTCTTAGGTTTTTGCCTTCGCCATGTTCCTGTTAGCTTCCTTTGTGTTTCTTTTGTATTGGATTCTGTGCTTTCTGTGCTATGTCTTCCTTAGTTTAATTATTTTAACTGTTGCCAATTAGTTACTTTAACTGTAGTGAATTAATTATTTTGACTGTAGTAAATCTTCCAGTTACTTTTTACTGGTAATGGATCGAAGAGAGACTTTTTGAGGACTTACATATGAGAAAACGTCATTATTCATCCTTCACAATTGACTAGTAGTCTGAATGGAAAATTCTAATTTGAGATTATTTTCCCTTACAATTTTAAAGGCATTATGCCATTGCTATAGGCAACAGTGATTTGGACATAACACCCATGTGAATTTTGTATCCTGATACTTTATTGGTTACCCATTTCCCCTCTTCACTTTCTTTCCTTTTTCTTTTTTCTTTTTTTTTAGAATACAAATCAAAATTTATTGAACAAAATTAAGGTCTTTATACCTCATAGTTCACTAATGCAAAACAAAGGCTAGGTATTGTTTTAAAATCATTCACAAACATTTAACCTTTACTCCCCCTCACACCCACCAAGTAAAATGGCCCACCAAATGTTACCAAAACAAACACTGTAAATAACACCAAGTCCCATAAAGACCACTATCTCCTATGCAATTTCTTGGCATAGGTGATCTTCATGGCACGGGATGGTGTGATTTTTAAATCCTTGTAAAGCATCCCAGTAACTCCAGCCTGTCTGTCATTTTCAAATTCCATGAAAGCAACGCCGTGCCTCCGGGTACCAAACGTACTTCCTTGAAACCAGGAAACTAAACAGCATGGATCACATCATCTCATTAGTCTCTTCTGAGAAACAATAAAGGAATAAAGTGTAGTGTGGAGGGTAATCAGGGATCTGAGGATTTGGTGTTGAATTTCCTTGGGTATTTGCTGCATTTGGTATTCCCTGACCAGGCTTTTTGTGTGAAGTTGTTGTAAAGAGTTCTTCAGTTTTCGTGCTTCTCTTTTCTTTCCACTTTGTCAGCAAAAGTAATACAGATTTTCGATATTACAACAGAATCTCTTTTTGCATCCTGGATTTGCATTTGTTTACCATAAAATGGACATCCTTGTAAGGATGTTTGAAGGCATTGGGGGTGAGCCCAGTTCCTTAAAAGTAACAAAGGCTTGCCCCCTCCTCTTCACCATATTTAAAGCTACAATATCTACCATGTGATCAAATTGAGAAAACAGGGAATATAGGGAGCTTTTGAATTCTTCTTTTTTAATTTTGTCACTCCTATTGTTGATATCAATTGTAGGATTTGGTCTGGTATCCATGTTTTGGGTTAAAATGTCCCAATAGCCTGAGGCCCATGCTGGTCCTGTGAAAACCGAAATACTCTCTTCACCTTCTTAAGGCCATTAAAATCTTTATTTTATTCCAGAGATTCTAAAATCAAGTTATATTGTTACCTAATTGTGAGTCTCTTTTCACTCATTTTGTAGCCTTCTTGGTGGACACTTTTCATTTTGAGATTCCACATTCTTAAGCTTGATGAGATTTCATGAAGTAGTTCTATGTCAATTTTCTCCCCTCCATTTTCTCTTTCTGTAACTCATGTTTTCGAACTTTTGAACCCCAGGGTGATCCTGTATTTATTTATTTATTTATTTATTTATTTATTTGTTTGTTTGTTTATTGTTTATTTTACTTAAATTTTTCTTCATCTTTTGTGTTTTTGCACTTTCTGGCAGATTTCCTCAATTTTGTCCTCTGCTCCTTGGAGTTGCACCAAACCAATCCTATTTCATGTTTTCCTAATTTCTTACCTTGACTCAGATCATTCCTCTTGGCTGACATTCCACCTTCCTACCCCTTCCTTTCTCAATTCAGTGTCCATTGTGGTGTCACAATGATCTAAAATTTAAGTCAAACTATGTCATTCAAAGAATGTGAAGGCTTCTGGTTTTATCTCATATTAGCCTTCAGAGTATTCCTTGAGTGTAGAACAGAGGACTAATTAATATTTTCCAAACATCCATAAACCAAGTTCTACTTTTTCTGTTTATCTGCTTCTCTTCTACCTCAATTCTTGATCTCTTCCTTTAAGACTTACCTCAAATATCATTTCTGTGAGAAAAAAATGAAATAATGATCTCTAGATCATCTGAACCTCCATATGCATTTCGTAAATATGTCCTTTATGACACTTATCATATTCTATCCTGCAACTTAGTTATTAAAACCCCTGTCTTATTCTTCTCTTTGCTTTCCTCAGTAACTCTAGTTTCTTGTCTTTGTTTTCTGCATAATGCCTAGTAAAGAGATGAGTGATCAACATGTATTTACTGAATAGAACAGAAACTCAAACTATAAAGGATAGCACACTAAATATCTATATTGTTCTGAAGTATGAGAAAAAATAAATTAATATGACTTCCAAATGAAGGTAGCTTATAGATCAACTATGAAACTCTATTATATATAATTATAAAATTATGATATAATTATAAAATTATAAAAACAATTAAATATTTAATTTATTTATTTAGAATTATAAAATAATAAAATTATTAAATTATATAATTATATAATTATATAATATATATAATTATATATATAATTATATAATATATATATTATATATATTATATAATATATATATTATATATATTATATAATATATATATTATATATATAATATATAATTAGAATTATAAAAATTATAAAATTATGAGAAATTTATTATCCAAAAAAATTGACCCTCTATTTATAGGACGCATACCAACTAACAGCAGACTTACAGGAACCCAAACCTGCTTTCTCCCAGGATAATGTTCAATCGGGTAAATAAAACTGCTTTGACACAGCTGAAAATGCAGAAATGGGATCTTAGCTGGGCTATGGCTTGCCCTCCCCGTTTTTGGTAGTCACATATAACACAAATCCTTCTCAGTAAATCAGGTTTAAAATGCTATCAGCACACTGCTTAGTAAAGGGTGGTAAAATAAAAGCAAAGCACAGGATCATTTTTATCCAATTTCCTTTCAAATTAATAAAAATAGATGGGAAAGGCATCTCAAACTTAATCAAAAGAAAGAAGTACAACCTCTTGTCATAAGCTTAGAAAGGGCTTGTGAGGGCCACAATAAACAATAATGTTTGGTGAGTCCCCAGGGGATCGTAAATCCACTCCAATCTCCATTAGAAGTGGCAAATCTGTAAAATCTGAGCAGTTTTTACAATATTCCAATATTTGAAGAACAACATATGGTATGATATTCTCTGGTGTAGGATTGGTGCACAATGTATCTGTCAGAGGAAGCTATGTTGTAGTGAGAACAATTCTGATCATTCACACAAGATTTAAATCATCTTAATTTTGTTTCATATATTTTCAAGAGCTTCTTATTTTGTGAAACATCCATCATCTCTTATGCATGTGAAGCTTAGTCACCTCAAGGGAAACAAGTTTGAATTTATTTCCATTTCACCTACACCTTACAAGTCTCTGATGGTTAGAAATATTAAATATATAGCTAAGGACAAAAGAATCTTTTTAACAAAACAAAATATACAAATATATTTAAATGATTCGTTTATCATATTTATAATTTTCAAGAATATCTGTAAAGCAGTAGAGTATAATGGTTTAAAAAAAGAGCGTTTGGAATCATATATTTGGCTTCAAATCATGACGATTGGCCATTAATTATTAGCAAAGAAAGTTCAGGCCAGTTTAAGAGCTTCTGTAGAACTCTGTTTCAAAAGAGCAATGGCTTTCTTACAGTAATGTAAGGATGAGGTGAGATAATGTAGCAAAGTGATTAAAACTGAAAGCAGAATTCAGTAGATGCTCAATAAATAATGGTGATTGTTATTTTCCCTGCTTAGAATTTCATTGTGGCAGATGTATATAGAAAAAAAAATAACTTCTTTTTCAACAGTAGACACATAAATAAAATTGTCTTGACTAATTTGGCATATTCAAATAAAAATTACCTTACAATGTTGCAAAATTTTGTCCTATTAGTATACTTTTTGTTGTGAGTTGCAGGGAGTTAGGAAATCCATTAGGAGCTATTATTGAAGTCTTTCTGAGAGATAATGAGATTCTGTTTAAGGAAGAGTATTTATGTTGTTAATCGTAAATGTTTTCAATTGGTTAATTTTAGATTTTGAAACATAATACAGTTTCAGTGAGATAAACAGGAGCTGTGTTGAAGATGGATACCGTTAAAAACTTCAAGAACTCCCATCTGAAATTGTTTATAAACTGTAATGTCAGCTTAACAGCAAACTGCATTTTTTAACTTGGGGATAATTTTTGTATCTTAGTAATGTTTTGAATATTACATTATAATGAAGTTCTCACTGTATTACATTAAAGTCAAAGAATGAAAACTTTGAGAGCTTAGAAGTTCCACATTTTAAGCAGATGACAATATAGTTAATTTTAGAGGTTTATCATTTGCTAATACCACTGAGTTCAATGCAGATTTAACATCCGTTTATGTTAAGCTTGTTTCTAAAGCATCTTTTAAAATATATTTTTATCCTCAGACATTTTCATATCTCAGATAATGAATGTTTCTAGCTTCTCTGAAGTTATCTCGCTACACTATGAAAATTTCTATTCCAAATAAATTGAAATAGATATGAAATAAAGGAGAGAATTGGGTAAGAAACCCCAAATTACTGGACATCAATGTGAACTTTTTTAAAATTAAGATTTTATTTTTTTACTTTTTCTACCAAAACTGCAGAGAAGATGCAGAGATTTTCCATGTACACTCTGCCCTCACACATGCATAGCCTGTCTCATTAGCAACGTCTGGTACCAGAGTGGTACATATGTCACCGCTGCTGAACCTTCACTGACACATCATTATCACCCAAAGTCTAGAGTCAACATTATAGTTCACGCTTGCTGTTGTATATTCTGTGGAGTTAGACAAATGGATAACAACATGCATCCATTTTTATAGTCTTTTTCCTGCCGTAAAAATACTCTCTGCTTTCTCTACTCCTCTCCCCTGGCCGTCAACCCCTGGCAACCACTGATCTTTTTACTGTTTCCATAGTTTTGCCTTTTCCAGAATGTCCTGTGTTGTGCTTATACCATATGTAGCCTTTTCAGGTTGTCTTCTTTCACTGAGTAACATGTATTTAAGACTCCTCCAAGTCTCTTCATGGTCTGATAGCTCATTTCTTTTTAGCACTGAATGGGAAGGTTAGTTTTCAAAGTCAGATTTACCTTGTTAGTTTGAATGATGTTAAACGTTTTTTAATTTTAAATAAGATATTTTAATATTTCATAAATATTTCTTAAAATGTACTGGACAGGAGAATTTACACTATAGTATAGATTTATTTTGAAAAATAATTCATGAAATGAATAAAATATAAAGAAAAAATCAAGACTTGATGGCTTCTTTATTAATAAACTTTTAGATGACTGATGTCTTCTAAATTACGGTAAATTATTTTAAAATCCCTTAACTGAAAATGTTAATTTTTAAAGCTTATATATGTGTATATATAATCTTTAAAATTAATATATAATATATTAATATATATAAATATATATATATATATACACATACATATATATGTATATATATATATTTGATAGAGAGAGAGACAGATAATGTGATCAAGGGGAGGAGCAGAGGGAGAGGGAGAAACAGACTCTGCCCTGGATGCATAGTCCAACTCAGGGCTTGATCTCACCACCTTGAGACCATAACCCCAGACAAAATCTAGAGTCTGACACCCAACCAACTGAGCCATTCAGGTGTTCCTGAAAATGTTAATTTTTAAAAAAACAGTTACACTAAAATGTTTTCCTTTACCATGTAATCATTACTTTTGGAGGAGAGAAACTAACATTTATTTTTTATTTTTCTTGATAATCATGGGTATAAGTACATTGCAACTTACACACTAGCAGAAGAGTCACCCTAGGGAAGAAGAAATATCAACCAAATAGACAAAATGGCTATCTTGAGCCTTTTAAAACAATCCTATATTTCAGATCATTGTTCCTGTGAGTGAAGGATGGCAGAACACGCCATCCTCAAAATATGTCTCTTTGGCATGAGGATTATTTTGAGTTGATTATTTTGAGAAAGAATTCACAAAAGAATCTCTGAGAATAGAGTAGAAATTATTTGTAAGGGAAATTTCCATTTATAAAGGAAATCTCCATTAGTAAGGATGTCCCCCTGTCTGTATCAGGCAGAAAAGAATGACTAAATCACAAGAAATTCTTATCGGTGGAGAAGACACCAACTTGAAATTTGCATAATGAACATTACTCTTGTTTACCATGCTTTTCCTGGTTACCTCCCACAACTGGTCTCCCCCACACTCTTCTTTCTTTTGTTGAAGACAGTATTTAAGGCTGAATTCTACGATAGCTCAGACCATTTTCATTTTCTCCTGAGTATTTCCCATGAAGACATGAAATATACATATTAGTAAAATTCTGTTTGTTTTTCTCTTGTCAATCTGTCTTTTGTTACAAGGTTCTCAGTTGAGAAATTAAAGGGGTAGAGGGAAATTATTTTTCCTCTACTACAGTTTAACGACTTTCATTGAAATCATTTTGAAATGAACTATTGTCCAGCCAAATAAATAAAAAGAAATATCTTCTGTAAGTCAATGACATGGTTTTGTAAAAAAATAAAGAATGGACTACAGATAAATATTTGATCCTATTTATTACATATTGCTAGGGAAAAATATCTTCTTATTTTAAAACTAACATAATTATCATTAACAGATAGTTTTCAAAACCCAAAATAATTTATGTCTCATCACTTCATGTGACAAGTCAATTAATTTGGTTTTCAAGGTGAGAATATGATATTTGAAGCTAGTTCATCTTGGTGGGTATAGTAGAAATCATATTTCTGAGCATCAGATAAACTGAGAGTCTTTTGACATTTTTGAGTGTGTCTTTGGATTACTGATCACTCCTGTTTTGAAAGCTTCTCAGGGAAAAATAATTTTGGCCATTACTTTATGATATAAAATGCTGGGAATTTAAGACTATATATATTCAGGTGTTGAAACAAGTCCAAAGTTACTTCCTAAAGAAAAGTCTATATTTGAATGTAGTCACCTGTGGCAGAAGTGCTACATCAGTATTCTTTGTCCCCTTCATTCCAATAAGGACCTCAGTTTCTAAGTGGGCATTTTGCCCACCAGCTGAAAAATTTTATTTTTCAGGATCACTTGAGGATAAATATAGCCAATGACCAAGTTTTGGCAGAGATGTGATTGGAAGCATTATGTGCAACTTCTAAAATATCTAATTCTTAGATCTCTTTTTCCTTCTTATTGACTAAAATGCAACATTTATACCTGAAAAATGAGCACTTATCTTGAACCATGAGACAGTACACTACAGGTGCTTAGAACAGGAGGCGCTCAGGGCCCTGATGAACAAGACTAATGAACTGTCTAGTAGGCATTTCCTTTATCTAAGAGAGAAATAAACTACTGCCTCATTTTATTAACTGTTAGTTGTTGTCTCTGCATGTGGGTGAACTTAACACTTATTAAGACTATACTATTTCTGCTCTAGGTTTCTACTGAGACTAGTGGAAAAAAAAGTCTCTGCTAGTGTATGTATGTATATGAAAACTATAAAGCTTAATGAAAGATAAAAAAGGCTTACATTAAAAGGGCCTATACAGTCTTCTTTATCCGCAAATGTTTTAATAGGTATTTTTAAACTTGACGGCTTCCTTCCTACAGCTATCTTCTAACTGATGCCTGGCATAATAAACCCAACTGAATCTTTCAGATTAATATTCCACTAGTATTTGTCAAGGGCCCATTATGCATTAGGCACATTCTGATTGTTTAATCATACGTATTCCTCACAATGACCCTGCAGGATATGTGGTATTTTTACAATTTTACCATGAATAAGAAGCTCAAAAGGAATATAATGCATTTTAAATGTTCCCGCTGGTGAGCAGTGGAGTTCCTTGGATCAGGTTGGAATGCATTTCCTCGACAACACTCAGAAAAGGGGTCATTCAGCTTTCCTTGAGCTTTTAGAAATGTGAACATGAATATCTGATGCAAATCATTTCATTTCTGGAGACCATTTTCTTAAAAAAGTCTTCTATATATTTTATTATAGCAAATCAATCTATAACTTCCAACCACAAACTTATTTTACTCTCTGGGGTCATATAAAGCACATAATCCCAACTTCTAACTAAATCATTTCAAATATGTGAGTGTAATTACCATGTCCCCTTGTAAACTTTTCTGCTTGAGTGTAATATCTTTAGTGTTTCACCATCTAGCATGTCACATGGCTTGAGCTGCTCACACTTCTGGTTTTGATGATATAGACATATCAGTTTCATGGTTGTTAGCTAGATTGCTTATTTGATTAGTTAACATTTAACTTCTTATAAGTATGATATTTATGTGTGAACTCTCCATTAATGAAAATATAATTAGATTTAACCCAAAAGAAGAGCAAAGAAAATAAATAGAACTCTTTGTAAAAAGTGGTTTAATGTCCACTGTCATGTTAAATACAACACTTGGGAAAATAATGTGTCTGTCGATAATATTATTTCAAAGACTAGACCTATAATTATAATTTGAGTATGATAGAACTCATAGACTGAGTGAACCTGTTATTCTAAGACTTGATACCTACTTGAAGCTCTGCTTGGTTACCTTCCACTTGCCAAGTATCTTTGCTCAAAATGACCAGTGCAAAGTAATTTACTTCCCCACTACAGGCCAATTCTGTGCTATTGTGCTATATCACATGAACTTGTGTTTCAGTGCATTCTTTCCTCACGGTATTTTAGGTTACCCTCAACTCTTTCTGTTTTCCGGTGTGTATATAGATCTCCCATCCAAGTACATACCAGGCCCAACCCTGCTTAGCTTCTGAGATCAGATGAGATTGGGCACATTCAGGGTGGTATGGCCATAGATTAGTTTGGCATTTATGGGAGCCACAAGCTGTCTCCAGTCCTCTATGGACTCAAGTACAACGTAAGTAAATACATAAATAAATAAAAAAGGACTCTCTGATGACACTTTACTGAACAGCCATGTCAGTCCCGCCTTGCACATTTAAGCTGGAATCCATCTGATGACTTCAACTCACTGATCACCAACATGCATCTTATCCATATATCATACACAGCTCAGGATCAGCTTCTTCTAAGAGGCTATCCCTCTTCTTGCTCTGGCTTCCAATAACAACTTCCAGCTCCGGATTCTATAACTTGGTACTTAGAACCATGTAACAGTCTGTAGTTTACGATACTCAATTTTGTATGATTATCTGTTTCTTATTTTATTGAGTAGCTAGATCCGGACATTCGGGGATGTTTCTGGACTCATCATGCTCCCTGTCATCCTCAGCCTCCTCTTTTCTCTCCTCAGACAATCATTCACTAAGCCCTGTGAAGATTCTACCTCCATCTGCTCTGATGTGCTTGTCCTTCATTTGTGTCTCTTTATTTCCATGGTGTCCTTGTTTTCATTCCCCTTTCTCATGTGTTTACTTTACAAGCTGCCAGAGAAGTTAAATTTCTAGAACAAAAATCTGATCACATCTCTTCTCTACTTGAAGTCTTGCATAGATGTTCCTATCTGTTACCACAAACATCCAAATACCTGCTACTCCAATGCTCATTTGGAATGAGCTCACAGTACCTATGTACACTGATCTCTTCTCTAGCTTTCTGCTTACATTCCCTGCTCCAGTACCCCTACTGGAATGGAAGAAGTATTTTGGAAGGCAGAATCATTAAAGGGGATGTATAAAATACACTACATTTTTATCTCATTTAATCTTTGCTCAACATTAAGAGGGAAATATGATCATTATTCCCATTTTAAAAGGAAAAAAAAATACAGAGGCTTTGAGAAACCACATAGCAGTCCAAGGTGACACAAGGAATAAGTGGATGAGACTGGAATGAAAGTCAAATCTTTTTTCTCTTAAGCTTATACTTTGGGGCGCCTGGGTGGCTCAGTGGGTTAAGCCTCTGTCTTCAGTTCAGGTCATGATCTCAGGGTCCTGAGATTGAGCCCCGCATCAGGCTCTCTGGTCAGCAGGGAGCCTTCTTCCCCCTCTCTCTCTGGCAACTTGTGATCTCTCCCTCTATGTCAAATAAGTAAATAAAATCTTTAAAAAAGAACTTACACTTTTATCCCTTCAGCCTTTGTGTTTTCCATGGACTGCTCTCTTTGCTCAGAATTACTTCTTCTCTACATCTTATCTGTCTAATCAACCACAATTACTCTTCCCAGCTCAGTTAAAATATCATCTTCTTATAAAGCTTTCCCAAGAAGCTCTCCTTCCTACTTTAGCAGAGTTGAGGGCACACAACTTCAGGCTCTAAAATACCTTACAATGATGTACTATATGCTGGCTAATTGAACATAATAATTTAAAAAAATTATATTAAAGGAAAAAAAATTTTAAAAACTAAAAAAAAATACCTTACATGTATCTTCTGTGAACGGTATTTTACTGTGTTATAATTATTTACCCAGTCTTCCGGTCTTCCTCACTGGATTTAATGGATGTTGCATCTCCCTGTATTGTTCGGTTTTCTTCATAAACTTTGCCAATATGTGCACCCAGAAACAGTGTGTAGTTTATTCACTAAGTTACATAATTTTACTTAGAAATAGTCTAAGAATCTAGAAGCGGTATGCATAAATTCTACTCAGTCAGATGGACTTTTAACATTAAACATGGCTCCAAGCAGTGATTTTCATTGCTGAAGTTGAACTCTCTCCTTTGAGGAAATATGAGGATATCAGAATATTAACAATTGGGGTGCCTGGGTGGCTCAGTGGGTTAAGTCTCTGCCTTCGGCTCAGGTCATGATCTCAGGGTCCTGGGATCGAGTCCCGCATCAGGCTCTCTGCTTGGCAGGGAGACTGCTTCCTCCTCTCTCTCTCTCTGCCTGCCTCTCTGCCTACTTGTGATCTCTGTCTGTCAAATAAATGAATAAAATCTTTAAAAAAAAAGAATATTAGCAATATGTACAGCTTGGACAATTTATTAGTATGATAGGTATTTGGGAAAAGTACTATTTTCTGAAGACTAGTAATATAAATGATAAACGTATAGTTTTAAGCTGGGGAAGATCTGATATACTGATGTAGAATATAGTTCACAACCTATGTATGTTATAATTGAATTAAACATATTGAAAGGGGCGTGGCTGCAGAAAAATAAGAAAGAGCAGCATAAAGCTCAGATCTTTTTTGGTCCCACACAACAGGACTGATTAACAAAATCACCAACTATTCCTATGAAAAAAGGACACCAAGAATATCAAGAATCTGGTCGTAAAGAGTAAAGTTAATTTGATAATATGATATTGTGATTGAATTAAATAATCCCCACTTGCCCTGACCTATATACTGACCCGAATGTAATGAATTTGGAGTTTATTATTCAGGAAACATCCGTAGAAACAAACCTTAACATAGCAGTTTAAAAAAATGATTTTCCAGCAATTTTGGGGGAAATATGTCATCTTTCACCCTCTTCAAGGGAAACCAGTATATGTAAATGAGTAAGAAAGATCCTTTTGTTAGCTCACCAATCAAGATTTCCCACGTGATCTTTAAATGCTTTCAAACGTATTTTAGTATTGTTTTACAGTTTGATCAAGGAAGCCAACATCTGTACTAGTATAATCATTTCCTCCCATTTGACCGGAGGATAAGCTCAA
Source organism: Martes martes (assembly GCF_963455335.1). Taxonomy (NCBI): domain Eukaryota; kingdom Metazoa; phylum Chordata; class Mammalia; order Carnivora; family Mustelidae; genus Martes; species Martes martes. The sequence goes on along the minus strand of NC_137901.1, from coordinate 42,869,141 downwards.
TGTATGTTCTTTGGGGATGGCAACTTTTGATTTTATTTTTCTGAAAACCAGTACATTAAAAAAAGAAAAAAAAAACTTTTTAAAACTCGAAACTTTCAGACTATGCAAAAACCACCCTGAGTCTGGGTTGAGATTTACTTTTATAACACTGGTTATTAGATATCTTAGCATACTGCAGTTTCCTTCTGGTTTTAAAGGCACACTGTGAATATGATGAACCATGGGCTATGGATATATTAAAGCTCTTTTAGATAAAATACCACTCCAATTCTTTTTCTGAATTGGTTTTTCATAACATTCTTTGTTTGATTATTTTTGTTCTTATGTATCTTCTCTTCCTAGAGCATACTTCACAAAGTTTTATGCAGTCTCTCCTAATACCTGTAAGGGTCACATTTATATTTTCCTTAGTATTCCCCACAGCCTCATATTTATAGATAAGCCCTTCATAATGCAGTTTATATGATGATGGGGAGGACAGATGTGACCCTGGATTCTGTTTTTGTCCAGTCTCTAAATTCTAGGATGCATTGTCTATAGAAATATTAATTTCCCCTCCAACTACTCAAACCAAGGGTAATGATTAGCTGAAAGAAATTTCCACCATTGTAAATTACAGTTTTACCTAATTAGTGACATCACATAACAAGATAAATTATAAATTTAGAAAATCATTATTTGGTAAATGAATGCTTGTCAGTTGCTCTGATGGCAAATTAATCTTCGAGCAGAGGAAAGCTTAAAGGAACAGGCAGTAGAACCATTGTCCCCACTGTTGTACAGAGTCTCTTCCCTCTCAAATGGCTGATCCTGACCATCAAGGTGTTTTGTTTGGTATAGTGTTTGAAAATATCCTGATTCTGGGGAAAACATGCACATTTTGGAAACTGCTGAAAATCAGAAGTGAGCCCCAATTTTTTTTGTTGTTGTTTAGAAATTCCAACTTTATTTTATTTTATTATTTTTAAAGATTTTACTTCTTTATTTAAGAGATGGAGACAAAGAGAAAGAGAGCATGAACTGGGGGAGAGTAGTGGGAGAGACAAGGAGGCTCCTCTCAGAGCAGAGAAACCTATGTGGAGTTCATTCCCAGGACCCCAAGATTATGACCCAAAAGGAGGTAGATGCTTAACCAACTGAGCCAACCAGGCACCCCCAGAAATTCCAATTTTAATAAGAGTAAGATATACACATGGTATGAGCTTTTTATAATTAACTGGAGTAAGACATCAGGTTTCTGATTTAATCTATGCTTTCAGTATGTAGAAATATAGAATGTGACAAAATCTACCAGAGGCTGTTTAGACTAGAACACACTTAGGAGCAAGGGAATAAATGTCAGTTACTTTTCATCAGTATCATGTAATTGCCTGTACTAGACATGGTTGTCAATATCTGTGGTGTCCAGTAGGCCCCCTTGTTTGCCTTGCCCCAGCTCCCGGTTCAGGCAGACTGCTTAGGTTATTCTTTGATCAAGGATCACTATTAATTAACCTGATGTGATGCATTAGGACCCTGCTTTAAAATAGCTTAGTATAATAATTCTGTCCATCAGAAGTTTTGATCGCTGAAATAATAATAAGTAATTCTGATCTCTAAAACTGTAGTAATTTACTAAACAAACAGAATGCATTCTTCCATAATTCCAACTAGAGAATTCAAGATGGATTGGCCTGTTTGGGAACAAGGACCGAAACTTCAGAGAGAAGACAGATGCACACTTAGAACAAGACCGTGAGAATAAGGGATTCTAGAACTGCCTTATGTGTTCATGGCTCTCTGCACCTAATGTATCTTTGCAATAATATCATTTTTCTCATTGTACAGGGCATGACTCTCATTTCCATGAAACCAACATATCATATGGAGAATATCATGAACAATGATGGCATGATGAACGCTAAAGTGGTTTGAACAAATATTCTCATTTGTCATCTTAGACTGAAAGATAATGCCAGGTTACAAATGCTTGTCTGGTCTGCACTGTTTTACAGTTATTATTCGGAAATGTTCTTCTCTCTTGATTGTCATAAATTACTTAGATCTCCCTTTTTAACTTCTTGACATGCATTTCCCCTGAGTTCCGATCACTTGGGTTGCTGTTGTGTGTCGTGCCTCCTGCATGGACAAGGGCAATTCCTTTAACGTTTCTGAGCCTCTACAGAATGGAAGTTATGCCATCTCCTGTGAAGCATTTTTGTGAGGATTAGAGATAGCATATGTAACAACATTATTCTGTTTCGTAGAGGCAGTGACACATATGAGAAACAAAAGCATTCATAATGGGTAACTTGAAAGAAAATTTCTGACCCTAGAAGATCGGTGGTAATAATTTTGCCTATATTCTTCTCCTTTGAAATTTATGACTGAGTCACCTTTTCCCAAATGTTCTTGTATTAAACAGCTATTGCTGCATAATAAACAACTGTAAAATCCTCTGTGGTATATGGAACAAAATATTTATTTCCCACTCACTAGTCTGCAGGTTTGCTATGGTTCAGCAGATCTGGCTGGGCCTCGACTGCTTGGCATTTGGGCTATGCAATAGATTTAGGTCTGCTCCAAATGTCTCTCAAAATTCTGGGACCAGCAAGAATCTGGGGCATATTATTACTATTTTTTTTTTTTTACAGGGATGGCAAAAATGCAAGGATACAGGCTCAAACATGCAAGGTCATTTTGAGTTTGCTAATATTTTATGGGCTGAAACAACTGGCATGGCCCAATCTTAAGGCAAGAAGCAGAGGAGTATGAGGCAGGGTGGGTAGGTGAAGTCAGTATTCTATTAATAGTGATCTAGTTTACTATAGTTGTCATCTAATCTAGGGATGAATTTAAAAGGTTTCCAATATGTTATTTTTAAATATGCATTAGATATCTAATACATAAATAATATGTACTTATATACATTGTAATACACATATACATATATAACAATCTATCAGTATATATATATATGTGTGTGTGTATATATATATATAGAGAGAGAGAGAGAGAGAGAGAGCACGCACACTGAGCAGTTAATGAAATACTTTTTAACTCCAAGTTACCAACATCTCTGAGGATAGGTCAGTGGTTGGGGAAAACTTGATGAAGAGAAATTTCAAATTTCAAACTTCAAATTCTGTCTTGGTCTTGAAATTATAGAGGTTGCAATAATATAGCTCTGCTTCTGTTTTTAGAGCTCTGTGTGTAATGGCTCCTAGTTTTGCCTAGAGAAAGCTTACAGGAGTTTTATCTGATTGCAGGATTTCAAATTATATTCATAACTTACTTGGTTTTGCTGATGTTTCTGTTATTAGTATCATATATATGCTTTATATACTGTATGTCTTATACATACATGTTACATACATATTCAGTCTGAGTAATAAGAATTGGCATAAAGTAATTTAAGGTATTACTAGTAAAACCATAATACGCAATATTAACATAATATTTAATTCAAATTAATGACTTTCATATTCCATTATTAGTAATTTTTTTGTCATCCCAGTTAAAGAACTTTTTTTTTTTTTTTTTTTTTTAAAGATTTTATTTATTTATTTGACAGAGAGAGATCACAAGTAGGCAGAGAGGCAGGCAGAGAGAGTGAGAGTGAAGCAGGCTCCCTCCCGAGCAGAGAGCCCAACGTGGGACTCGATCCCAGGACCCTGAGATCATGACCCGAGCCGAAGGCAGCGGCTTAAACCACTGAGCCACCCAGGTGCCCTAAAGAACATTTTTGAAAGAATAATGTTTCAGGGTAGAAAAGGCAAAATATATTGAGAATTAAAACCATTTTTTGACCTAACTATTGGTAAAAATCGTCATGTAAGTCTATCTTTTCTTAAAGCTGTCATTTTGTGAAATACACAATTAGTACTGAAGGAGGTTGAAATTAAAGCAAACAAAATAGCAAAGTGAAATGACATTATTTTAGGAACTTGTATTTCAATGAAAATAGTAAATATAGTAAAAGCAAATAAATCTGGCATGATTTATTTTCTTCAAGTACAGTATTTCAAAACCAGTGAGAAGATTCTTATAGGAAAAAGAAAAGAGCAGATGAACTTGTTTACATATTTACTTCTTTATGTACTATTTTGAAAGACTTGGTAAGGAAGTAAAGTTTATGATATTAAAAACTGGGGATAGTCTGAAAATAACTCATTATTTTATTCCATTGAAAAGCAGAGTGCTACTTTGAAATGTACTCCATTCTTTTATGGAAATGAATACAATCTGTAAAATCGTAGTTATGTTTGGAAGAGGAATGTTTTTTCAAACTCTCTGAGGTTTCAGTGTAAAAGAGAAATCAGAACCTAAGCTTCTTCAGAAGTTTTTTTCTATTCATTAAAATGAAAAACTGTGACAAAGATCTAGCCTGAATCAGATAGGTCAAGAAACTATAATTCTGATCCAGAAAACCATAAACATTTTATATTACTGGCCATTTGATTAAAGCTTCACAGCAGATAAAGGAAACACAGTGCTTCTAGAGATAAAAAGTAAATCATTCACACATGGAATATTATCTATTTCTTATTTTGTCTTTGTTGTGATTTATCTCTTATAATTTCAACAAATGAAGTAAAAATACATTGTAAAACTGGCTTTCTAAAGAATTTTCTCAGAAACTCCTATGTTGAGAGCCATGTATGAGTTATTGTTATGACATTTTAAGTTTTCACTAAGATAAACGGAGGGTGCCAGAAAATAGTCCAAGCAATGTTATTGCATGCTGTTACAAATATTCACTATTAAATATGAATATATATTCATGTTTACATTATATATGTGTGTGCATGCATGTAATTTTAAATACATGCTTTCAAAACAAGATTCTTAAGATAATGCTATCAACTTATTTAAGTGAAATAATACCTCAATAAGGTATTACCAAGACACCCTATTAAGGTACCACTGCAAAACAAATTTTTAAGCATTTTTTATATCCTGATACTCTAGAGACTCAAACATTGTCTAATTGAAATGATAACAATGCTATAATGATAATGCCAGGAATTAAGATGCGTCGCCAAAATGTTACAACTTCGGATGAATCACTGAAATGATTCCAGCTTTACTTATCCCCCTTCATAACTGATCCATTTACAAGTAAAAGCAGTTTTGATATTGGATGGTGGGTAAACTGAGAGATCATTTTCCCCATACAGCCCCTCTTCGTCCCTTTTTACGTTACAATCTATACAATCTATAATGATTTGTGTATTTACTTGATGCTGTTTTTCTTTCCCAGCTGTGTCTGTGTCCCTAACATCAGACACAAGGTTGACGGTCAAGAAATATTTGTGGGATGACTAGGAATTCCCAAAGCGAAACTGTCAAATTGTCAAAGTCTTTCTCACCCTGTGTTCAGCTCAGGATATTATACCATCTCTTACTTTCTATTTAGCAGGAAATCTTTCCATATTTTAAAAATTGCATTCCTTACTTCCATTTCTACATTTCCCAGTCACTCCTGCACATGCAAAAACACAGGTTTCTTTATTTCCTTTCTTTCTTTGCTCTCCTGAAACTGTTCCCTGAAGAAACTTTCATCTCCAGGCCTCTCGGCCCTCGTCTTTTTCAGTCTGGACTTGCAAATGGCCTTTCAGTATTAGTTAAGGAAGTCTCACTGCTGTGACCAAGCAACCCTACAATGACAGTGGCAGTTAAGTGCTGTGGAAGTTTAATTCTCACTCCTGTCATGGATCCCTGGGGACCCAGCAGGGGTTTGGGATTGGTGGGGTCCGCTCTATACTCTTGTGCCAGGGCCCCGTGGGAGAGCAGCTCTGCTGTCGTCAATATTTACCATCTTCAACAAGTTGCCTAGATTGCTCTAAGACTTGTTGTTCATTTGGGCAAACATTGAGAAACACAGGTGGCAGGTTTTATGACCCAGGTGTGGAAGTCGTGTATACCAATTTGTTCAGATTCCATTATCTAGAATTCAGTTTTATGGCTACATTTAACTGCGAGGCAGGGAGAGGAAATGCGGGCCCATGAAGAAGAAACACGGATTTAGAGATGCAGCTCCAAGTTTCTGCCATGCCTTGAAAAATCTCTTTTCGCTTGCCTTCCATACCATTTGGCTTTTCTGCTTAGTTTTACAATTTCTCCCTTATACACAGGATGCCTTAGATAATATCAACAGAACACTATGTTTTCTCAATGAATTTACTCAGTTCTATGGCTTCAAACAATAGGTCATCTATGACATCTTGTTTCTTGCACTGATTGATTTCTTAGGATCTAGAATCCTGTTTCCATTGTTGGCTGCATATCCTCGTCATTGCTAGACTGGGTGCTCCTGAAGTCTAGAAAAATGAAGTACACACCCATCACCTTCTCCTCCAATATTTTGTTTTTATTTAAGCTTGGAACATAAGAATTACATTACAGTTTCTGCCTCATTTTTATATTTTATCTACTTCCACCATGTCTTTTATCACTGCCAACAAACAGACTGCAATTTTCTAATGATCTTTTAACTGGTATGACTTCATCCAATCTCTTTTTGTTCTGATACGCCTTATTTACTGCTGTAAGCATTGTCTTTAAAGATTAGAGATTTGTTGATGTCCCCCTTTTACCAGAAAACTCAATTACTCACAATAAAATTAAAAGTTGGGGTGCCTGGGTGGCTCAGTGGGTTAAGCCTCTGCCTTCGGCTCAGGTCATGATCTCAGGGTCCTGGGATCGAGCCCTGCATCGGGCTCTCTGCTCGGCAGGAAGCCTGCTTCCCCCTCTCTCTCTGCCTGCTTCTCTGCCTACTTGTGATCTCTCTCTGTCAAATAAATAAATAAAATCTTTTTAAAAAATTAAAAGTTTAAACTCCTCAATCTTACAGCCATACTTCCTTATCTACCTCTCAGGATACAGGTAAACCTATCATTTTAAGATGAGGAAGAGTAACAGTGGTGAGTGAAGAAGATTTGGGGAGGCTTCGAAATAAATAATTATAATAATAAATAACAACATTACTAACTGTTGGCATCAGTAGAAAACTTACTATGTGTCAAACACTATACTAAGGGCTTTGCATGAAATAGCTCATTTATCTTCTCTACAATCTTACAAATAGTCAGTCATTCTTTCAAATGCACAGATACAGAGGTTACTACTTGTCCAAATTTATGCTTTTAGGAAGTGTTAAAGTCATTTTGTAATTTTGTCTCCAGGAGGAAAAAATAAGCAGGTAGAACCACTATGTGATTGCAAGCCTGTCTAACACTGGGAGAACCACACTAGTGATTACTTTGCTGTTCTGTCTTTCCATTCAGCTTTACTCAGTGGAAGTTGGAGCTGGAGAGTGAATCCTAGAATGAGAGGAGGAGAGAAAAAGGAAATGAATGAATCATTTAAACACTCTTTTTAAAAAAGGATTTATTTATTTGTTTGAGAAAGAGAGAGAGTGATTGGGGAGAGGAGCAGAGGGAGAGAGACAAGCAGACTCCTCGCTGAGTGCGGAACCCACAAAGCTAACATCATGACCCTGAGACCATGACCTGAGCCAAAACCAAGAGTCAGCAGCTCAACAGAGCGAGTCACCCTGGCGTCCCTAAATACCCCTGATAGCTGAGTGTATTTGTGTATTTGAAGCCAGGAGGTAGATTGAAGCAATAACTACATAGGTGAACACTCAAGGTGAAAAGGAAATAAATTTGTTGGAGATGCATTATTTGGAGAATTAACGTGGTCATGATGTGAAGATGGAATTAAATGGGTAGAGACAAGAAAAAGGAAAACAAGCTACTATAAATCCAAAGGAAAAGGTAATCACTATTTCAATCAGTGTCAATTTATATGTGATTATTATGTCAATTTTCCTGTGAAATAGATGCTTCCTGGGTCTCTGAGCAGCTGGCCACTCTCTGATAGCAAGCTGTTGGCTGGTATTTTATATCATGATCTTCAGAACCAGACACCACCACTTTTGTGCCATCTACATAGTTTATTGCTTCTATGTTTCTATCTCAAAGTTTTCCTTAGGACATTGAATCTTAGAATGATCCCTCTTTTGAAAAACAAATCTTGGTAAAAATTATTAATATTTTTCATTTGGATCCAAATGAAAAAGACACAGAGTTATATAAATTGTAACATTATTAAAATTTATCATGCTGTGTCTTAACTGAAATTTCCAATCTGATAAGAATAATTACATATTTGTTTACATCAGAATCTGTCCATCGATTTCCAAGTCCATGAAAATATAAATTAATCATGATTTCCGTGTAGTTTGGATGAATAAATTTTTTCTTAATCAAATGTGTGGGGCCCTGGGTGCAGCTGGCTGGCTCATTCAGCAGAACGTGTGACTTAATCTCATGGCCTTGAGTTCAAGCCTCATGGTAGTCATGGAACCTACTTAAAAAAAAAAATACATTAAAGCCTTTTTTAAAAATGCATGGGGCCTTTATTTTGCTATGATGTTCTTACATGTCTTCTAATTACTTTCGTGCTCATTCTTTTCTTAAATTACATTAAAAAGTGGTGTTTGGAGTGGCACTTGTGATAGTGACATGAGGGGCAGGGGCTGTGGATGGATAGATTGTTCTGAAACAGTTGTCTCCACGGTGGAGAGGAGAGGGTGGGAAAGAAAACACCACATATGGATATCTCAGTGGTGGAATGTTCCAGTTGGTCCATTAGCATGCATGCCATGTTGGGGTCAGCCTCTTTAATGTTGCCTGTCATTTAGAACTTTCAGGGATGCCCTTCAATGTGGGAAGACAGGCAGAGCATTTTGAGTGCTGAGATGAATTTTCAGACAAGACAAATACCGTGAACAAGTCTGATTTACGTTTTTGTTCCTCTTTTGAGGGTCTGCCCCACCTCTCCCTCTTCTTGATTTCACAGGTCACTGTTCTGACTGCTTCCATTGTCCTGCTCTCCACTCCATCCATGACCTTGATAAATCTAGTGTTTACTACCATTCCCAGTAGGTTCTCTACTAAGCCCTTTATAGGTATCATTTTATTTAATCCTCACAACAATCCAGAGAGGTGGATAATATTATCCCTGAGGAAACTGGAGTTTGGGAAGGCTGAAGGATTTGTTCAAAATCATACTGTCTTCAGGTGACAAAGTTGATACTCACATCCATTTGGTCTGACCCAAAGCTTGGGGGTACATTTAAAACCAAACAAGATTTAAGAATCTTGGATAAACTTGCCCAGAAATCAAGATAGAACATAGTTTAAAGAAAGAAAAATAGGCTGAGACAAGTTACAGTTTGTGATATTTCCTTAGAGACATAGTCAGCTGACTAGGACCAAGCTGGGAAAAACTGTGAGGCTAGCAAAGTTTATCTTCAGCTTTTGTACTGCTTTTCATTGTCGAATCAACTTGTGCTCCTGTGACAGCCGGTGACCTAATGCTGCCCCGTGTTTCCCCTGTCATGAGAAGTACTGTTACATAAACTCATTTTTCCTGAAGTGTCAGTGACGTGAGGTTTTATCCCTGCCGGAGAAATTTGCATTTTTAAGAGGGGTTATTAAAAAATCACAGATGTTAACTTAAATGAACCACTTCCAAGGGCAGGGGGATGGTTAGACTGTGGCTGACAGGTGAAAGATTCATGTTAGGTCTGGGCCACTTTTTGTGGCTTTTCAAGTCACACCCTTGATGTGATGAGGCGTTGTACCAGCATGACTGGCGGGACCGTGGCTGAGGCTGCGTGTGCGCTCCCTCTCATTGTTCAGTTGTGGAGAACACACTTGATGGTCATGTTGTTTTTTTGTTGCCTTTGACCATCATCATTATGATTCAATACACAGATTGCTCTTAAGTTTCGTGTAAGTCACAGAAATACTCATTGGGTAGCGCACACATTGAATGGAAAAGTACTGAATCCACTCCTTTAGGAAATATTCCAATGAAGATTCATAAGGAAAAGAAAAGGTATCTAAATGAACATTTGGCTGTGGTTTAACTTTATAAAACGTACTGCCCACAGCTTCTTGAGGTTTTATAGTTGGAATAATTTTTATAAAACCAAAATAGCATACTATAGGTATATTTGTATCTAACTGCATTTGACCCAAAGTGTGTGTTGACATTTTTACTGCCTGAAGAAATTATTGGATGAAGTGGACAACAGTGGTCAAAAAGCACAAACTTCTAGTTACAAAGTGAAGACTGTGTTTAACTGCTGTATGATGTATTTGGAAATTCTTAAGAGAGCAGATCCCAAGAATTCTCATCAGAAGGAAAAAGCCTTTTTTTTTTTCCTTTTTTTGTGTGTGTCTATGTGACATGATTGATTTATCTATACTTACTGTGGTGATCACTTCACAATATATATAAATTGATCATTATGCTGTATGCTCTAACCTTACACAGTGCTATATGTCAATTATTTGTCAGTAAAACTAGAAAAAATCCTTAAAAATTATTGAGAACAAGAATTTATTCATATGCAATAATATATGTTAGAACTAGATGTACCAGTGAAATGAGTGATATAAGCCAAATTTTCTTGGTAAAGGATGCTTTGCCAGGGGAAGGGATTGGTGTAGCTTCAAATTTGTCGCAGTAGTAATCTGAATGACTCATATTTACAAGTAGAAACAGTAATGAGAGGACATCACCAACTTCTATTTTAAAAATACATCAACTGCCTTTTGTGCCAATGAGGCAAAATTAATTCCTATTCAATTAAAAGAACAGCTTTCAGTTTTCAGAATAAATCTTGAAAAGCACCAATGCTGTTTCAAAATATCAACAAAACCCAGACTGGTCTATGGCTGTGTTTCTGATTCGATAATGTGTAAAATATATCCCACCTAAAGCAATGGAAATGCAGAGGTCCAACAAGGGTGATTTATCACCTCACTCAAACAGCACCTATCAGATCGAGTGATTCTTTCCATGTCAGTCATTGCATATAATAACACTGTGAGTAACAGACGATGTCACATGATCAATGAATCCGAGACTACAAAGAAAAATCGAGGTTTGCTTTTAAGATTTAGGTGGGATGAGAAAAAAAAAAAAACTTTTGACAGAAAATGTTAAGCCCACTGGCAATGAATCCAATCCCTGCCTTAGTGAAAAGATAATTGGTTCAGGAAAAATGTGATTAGATTGTATCCCTGTAGAAATCATAGAGGATTGAGCTTTTTCAATTCAGTCTGTATAGTAGACTTGTACCAATCTAAGAGACCCCATGGCCATAAGCATGCGGTTCTTTCATTCCAGGTGGAGAGGGCCACGACAGAAGCTGTGGTCAGAGATGAAGCTTCTCAGACTCAGGCTGTCATGTGAGTGGCTGCTGCAATTAGTAGATAGAAGTTTGGTCAGGAAAAATGGGAGAGGAAAGACTGGGTGGCAGTGGTGCCCTGGTCAAGAATACAATTGACAAGAAGCTGGGCAGAGATGGGATTTGAATCTTGGCCAGTTCATGGCTGGCAGGGTGAATACAAAAACAAGTGAGCAGAAGCCTCATGACAAGATTAGCCTAGACGGCTTGGAGCAAACATCGTGGACTCATACTCATAGGTTGAACCACGTAGAAAATATTTTTCCAGAGCTAACAACTTCTTAATTTCAAAACTGAGGAATAGAGAAGGCATCCTTTGTGCTATTTCTGTTACGAAAAAGCACTGTCCTGGATGCATGGGAATTTGAGTTTTATGTAAAACTACCTATTTATTGCATATACCCTAGTATGGTCTCTTACAAATGTTGTCTGACATTAAACCCTCTTTTGTATTTTCTAACTGTGCAGCTGGCTTCAAGAGATGAAGTATGGAACCAAAGCTGGTATGATAATGTCCCTATTAATTCAAAGAGTATGGCATGATTCACATTTAATCTCCACAATGCCTTTCACAATGTGAAATACCCCGAGCCATAATACTCCTAGAATGAGTCCTTCCATCCTTTCTCCTTCTGCCTCTCCAAGCATACCTTAAAGAGAGCCTTTCTCTTTTCCATATATTGCTCAATCCCAACAAGATGATGCATAAGGAGTATTGCCTATGCCTTCTTTTCTCCCTGAGAACTGAGCCATGTAACACTTTTCTGCCTTTCTCTTAGGGAGGTCTAGTCTATCCTTCAGTGGGTTCCCTATTAACTGCTTAGAGAAAAAGAATAGCAATGAACTGTCAGCCTCAAAGCCTGAGACAAAATTAGTTGTAGCTGTTAGCTTAAAAAAAATTAGAGTTTGAGAGTGGGAAAGGTTACTCTTTTCTGATAGCTTCTACTTAATAACTTTACCATTAGGTTAGTTGCATCCAATCCCTCAGGGAACTCTAGGAAAGACCCAGTGATTACTTTCAGATAATCTATTGTCTCCAAGTCCCCTTAGCCCTTGATCAATAATCATTATGTCTAGTACAATACAATCAATACTCTGAACTTCAGTCAAAATTCCTCCTTTCCACTAACTTGGGCCAGTTACCAGTAGCTGGACTTTTATAGCGGGTAATGGGATGTACATTTTGCCCTACAATGGAATTCCATCTTGCAAACCTAGGTTTCTAAAGTTTAAAGAAGGAAACTGGAGGAAAGAAGGAAAAGTTAAGGGACTATAAAGTTCCAACATGAATGCCATAGATTTTTCTTTGACTACTTCAGCCATGGTGGATGTTTTACACTCTTTTACTCATGGGCATTTCTGTGGGGTTTTCAGAGATACCAGACACTGGAATTTCTTTACTTGTTGGGTTTGTTTTTTTTTTTTAAGATTTTATTTATTTATTTGTCAGAGAGAGAGAGAGAGTGAGCGAGCACAGGCAGACAGAGTGGCAGAGGGAGAAGCGGGCTCCCTGCGGAGCAAGGAGCCCGACGTGGGACTCGATCCTAGGATGCCAGGATCATGACCTGAGCTGAAGGCAGCCGCTTAACCAACTGAGCCACCCAAGCATCCCTACTTGTTTTTAAGGAAGAATTATGCCCTCTCTCTTTGCCCTGGTTACTTGGCAGTCCATTATCACTTATACTTTCTCAGAAGGAGTCTCACGGCCATCTTAGGAAAAGACTCTTTCATAAGACTTAGCATTGGTTCCATTGTTCTCTCTTTCTTTCCACATCTGTTCCATGAAAAACATGTATGCTTGACCTGTTAGTGGCAGTGCAATTACTTCCTAAGGTGCAGCTCTCAGCTCTGGAGCTAAGGGTCATTTCATCCAAGCTTCTACTCTCTCTCTCTCTTTTTTTTTAAAGATTTAATTTATTTATTTGACAGACAGAGATCACAAATAGGCAGAGAAGCAGGCAGAGAGAGAAGGAAGCAGGCTCCCTGCTGAGCAGAGAGCCCGATGTGGGGCTCGATCCCAGGACCCTGGGATCATGACCTGAGTCGAAGGCAGAGGCTTAACCCACTGAGCCACCCAGGCGCCCCCAAGCTTCTACTCTTTACTACGCACATGGAACATTTCTGACACTCTGGTCACCAAATGTGTGATCCTACACAGAGCAATCCTCTACAGCACCAGATAGATACCCTATGATTTAGCTCCATTCTACACTATCTCCCCAGAGATAGCATCAGATCCCACAGTCCCAGGGCTTAGTCCCATGAAACTTTCCCTCCCCACTTCAGACGCCAGTCATAAGGAGTAGGCTTTCAGGCTAGTTACTATTGTCCGGCTTGGCTACCAATTGAAGGTTCCCAACTGCCTACTTGGATGTGATGAATTTGCTAGAATAGCTCACAGAACTTAAGGAAACACATTTACCAGGTTATTAAAGGATGTGAGAAAGGATACACATGAGCAGACAGATGCAGAGATACATAGGTAGAGGTCTGGGAGGGTCCTGAGAGCAAGAGCTTATGTCCTTATGGAGCTGGGTACGTCCCCTTCTTGGTATGGATGTGTTTGCCAACCTGGAAGCTTTCTAAACCCTGTCCTTTGGGAATTTATGGAGGCTTCATCACACAGGCATGGTGATCATTAATTCCATTTTCAGTTCTTCTCCCTTCTTAAAAGAATGTGGTATGGGCCGAAAATTCTAAGCTTATTATCATGGCTTGGTTTTTCCAGTGACCATTCCTTACCCAGAAGCCATCCAGCAACCCATCTAGAGATACCTCACTAGAACAAAAGACACTCCTATCACCCAGGAAATCACAAGGGTTTCAGGATCTCTTTCTTAGGAATCGGGGGGTCAAAGGCCAAATATTAGAACAAAAGATTCTTCTAGGGCCCTTATCACTTAGGAAATTGCAAGGGTTTCAGGAGTTCCCTGCCAGGAACCACAGGGCAAAGACTAATATATCCTTCCTATTATCTCATGAAAGCCAATCTGTTTTCTATCCTCCCGACTTTCCCCTCTTTGTGCCTTCCTTTCTTCCTCCTCTCCTCTGTCCCTTTCTTTCCTTGCCCCCAGTGTAGGATTTTCTATCTTCCCCACATTTTCTCCAGCTCAGATATGTAGAACCCTTGTCATGCTTCCCAGAGCAATACTTGTTATTAGGGAGAGATTCTGTTGTCTGGTATATAATATATATAACATTATATGATATATATATGTGTGTGTGTGCAATGACCAGAAGGCGAATTTAAGTACATGGCTTGTTTCCCATCCCAATTCTTTAGTTATCATCTCTGGTTTCTGTTCCTTTTATGAATAATTTCTGTAATTAGAAAATATGCAAAAGAGATTCAGGAAAGTCCCAAGGGTTCATTTTTAATTCCTTTGAAATCATATAATATGGCCCAACATCTATGTCACTTACACATAAAGCAAGGCCTCCTGGTACCTGGACCATTGAAGATGATATCTCTAGGGTTATCATTTATGCTCACTAACAGGCTACCGGCATAAGGCCCTCAAGTCATTTTCAGTCTTGGCCAGAGCAGAGAAATTCCTGGGGTGAAGCCTGAGGAACTATGAATCAGGGCAGCTGGACTCCTTTCCTTTTTCTAAAAGGAATAGTAAAGTTGACAACTGTAAAAAGGTACATGTAGACAGCTGGAAATAGAACCAGAGGCATTTGACTTGAAATCTTTTGTGCAAGGCTATTTGTATTGTGTCTTCCTAAATCTCATTTAGCTATGTTTCAGCAAATGTGAAGACTAAAATCCAAGTAAGCGAACTGGCATCTCTGTTCGTCATCAAAATTTGGAGCTATATCTTGAAGCAGAAAAAGAGTATTTTTGAAAATGCTTGAAATGCTGTTACAGTGCATTCAGGGGAAAACATCTGAATGTATTATTTCGGCACTTGTGTCCACTTTAGTGAGATGAGGAGAAGATGAATTTAGACATGTGTAAACTGTCTTTTCTATTACACATTCTTGTCTTCAGACATTTGTTTTTAACACGAGGGTTTGTTTTATCAGCTCTAAAATCATTGCTAGTGAAGTATTACTTCTCACAGGCTAGGACATCAGATTTGATGTTGTAAAAGCCCATGTAATTGTCAAGAAAAAATTAAAAGAAAACATAATTGAATTCAAGGACATGAGAAACTCTAAAATAGAAATAATACTGTTAACAAATAGCTATTGAATATTTACTCTGCACCTGGAAATGTTCCAAGCACTTGATCTGCATTAATTCATTTTAACCCTGCGACAAATCAAAGATTACGTCTCATAGTCGGGTGTGTCTTAGTCCACAGGAGTTATCTTTGGACTTCTGTGGTTCTCCTACTTCAAGGTGATAGTACACTCTTAACAGGGGATTTCAGAGGTGGTCAGGAATATGAGCTTGCATGCCCATCTCCAGCTGCCACCATGCAGGACCTTTTCCCACTCTCTTCCTGAATAATCAGGGGAAACACAGAAAACCCAAGGATTTGTTCAAGGCTTAATAACCCATGATGGATAAGGAGGACCTACAATGAGGGCTATTATGCACTTTCTCTTATATGCCCTGCTCACCTTTTAGTACCATAGACATTATTCCATTTCTTGTTGCTCTTGCCTTTTATTGAGTCTGAATTCACTGCTGGAGATAACTGCTCTTGGAGTTTTCCTCATTCTGTCTTCCCTTCCCAGCCTTTCTCCCGGATTGAAAGACAAACAAACAAAAAACAACGAGGTGATAAGAAGTAACTTCTGTTCTTACAGAGTTTTCTACGTTTTCCATAGATTGAGTCCTATACTTACCCTGCTGGTGACCAAATTGGGTTGGAAGTTTGTAAACATTTTCTTTCTTTTTTTTTTTTTAAATGTTTTGTTTAAGGATTTTATTTATATATTAGAGAGATGGAGAGAGAGCACAAGTAGGCAGAGCAGCAGGCAGAGGGAGAGGGAGAAGCAGGCTCTCTGCTAAGTGAGAAGCCCGATGCAGGGCTTGATCCCAGGACTTGGGATCATGGCCTGAGCAGAAAGCAGCTGCTTAATTGAGCCAATCAGGTGCCCCAAACATTTTCTATATATTGGTGTTTGATCAAACCCAGCCTCTGGAGCAGAATGAGGTTGAAAATTATTTCCAATATCTCAAAACTTTTGTTTTTAGTTTTCTTTCTTTCTAAGGCTACCTCTTTCCAAAGCTATGGCAGAAAGAGGGCCTTTCTCTCTACCAGGTAGGAGCTCTTAGAGACCAGAGACCATCAAGGGCTCTCAAGCCTATGATAAGCTACCTGCCTCTTCCAGAACTCTCATTCTTATTACCCCCAATGGAGGATATCTGATGACTGATGGTGGATTTGTGATGGTATTAAACTTACCTTTTTGCTTTTCTAGTCTTCTTCAGAGTTTCTGTGATTAAGTATAGTTCTCTACTTGCCAACTCTGACTATAATATGTAATAGCTAACCAAACTTTGGTATGGTCAAATGGAATTCTTCTTTCTTTCTTTTTTTTAATATTTTATTTATTCATTTGACAGAGGGAGAGAAGTCACAAGTAGACAGAGAGGCAGGCAGAGAGAGAGGGAGAAGCAGGCTCCCCCTGAGCAGAGAGCCTGATGCGGGGCTTGATTACAGGACCCTGAGAACATGACCTGGGCTGAAGGCAGAGGCTTAACCCACTGAGCCACCCAGGAGCTCTAGAATTCTTAGTTTTTAATTCACTTCCCCCTTTTCACAGACACGCATAAACCTGCTGTTCTTTCTCTTCTCCATCTCAGTAAACGGCAAAATTTGGCTCAAATAAAAAAAAAACGGAGGAGTCCCTTGATTGCTCCATTTTCATCACTTTCCGTGGCGAGGTTAGTATCATGTGATATGGCCTAATGAAATGTCATTAGGGACATTTAAAGGCAAAGGTTAACATAATCCCCTGTTCCCTCATTATCCGACGAAGAGGCACAAAATCCAGCTATGCTACTGGTATATGCACAGGGGTCGTGGTCTAGGAGAAGAGACCCTGGGTCCTTCCATTTTACATTTGTAGACTCAAGCACAAGAACAGCCCTATCTGTGGGAAATAAAAGTCAAAGTTCAAATACTAACCAGTCTTGGTTCAGATGTTAGTTGAGCAAGGAGTTTTCTGAGAAGCTCAGTTTGGTTGTAAATTCTGTTTCTATTCCTTCTCTGAAAAATTTATGTGATGAGAATACATGTAGAAGAGATTTGAATAATTCCCAAAAGGTCATTTTTAGTCCCTCTGAAATCATACGATATGGGCCAACAAGTATGTCACTAACACATAAAGCAAGCCCTGCTGGTATCTGGGCTATTCGAGATGATCTCTCCAGGGCTATTATTAATTTCAGTTTTGTTAGAGTTAGACTGTTAGAGGAGGAAAGTGCTTTCCAGAAGAAGCTGAGTTCCAACTACTAAATGAGGAGTCTTGCATCTCAGCCGAGGTCATAGCTAAGCAAACCTGAGTTTCAAAATAATTCACTATGTAGTCTAACTTGTTTCTCCATACCACTGCTCCCCACCCCACACACATTAAGTCCCGCTAGCTTTATTTTCAAAATTCTCTTCATTCAATTTCTTTTCATGTCATCTGCTGGCACCCCAGTTGAGATCATTGTCTCTTACCTTGACTATAGCAATTATTTTAGAATTGGTCTTTCTTTTACCTGGCTATCATCTTCATCTCCTCTTTGGCTAAATGCCCTCTTTATCTCCTCTGCTCTAACAAAATAATCCATTCTCCATAATAGTCAGAATAAGTTTTAAAAGTGAGAGCAGAGAACTCCACTCCCTTATTATACTCTAATGCTTTCCCATTAGGCTTAGAACAAAATTCCACATTGTCTGTAAGATCTATGTGGTCTGACCCTGTCTACTTCTTTCATTGGGTCTCTTCCTGGTCCCTTATCAATTATGCTTTCGTCACTCTTCTTTCTGTCCCTTGAATATTCTAAGCTGGCTTTAATTAAAAAAAAATTGACTTTTCTTTTTGCCTGGTGTCCTTGGCAATCATATTGTTTTAGAACTAGCTATTTATTGTCAGCTAGAATGTAATCAATGGATCAAGACCCTCCCTGTACAAACGTAGTCCCCCTCTTAACCATTCCATTCACTCTCTGTTGTAATACTTATTGTTCCCTAAATTTACTATGTTCATTTTTTTGTCATTTGCATGGTTATTATTCACCTTTCACCTATGCAAACCGTATATGGTCCTTTAAGCAAGGATTGTATCTGTTCTGTTAAAGTTGAGTTCTATATTATATGGGTTTAGTAAATATTTGGAGAATATATAATTAATTTCTATGCCCTAAGTGTTTGAATATGCTGAATAGGTTAACTATGTTGAAAATGTTGAAATTTTGCTGTGGGTTTGTGGTGATTTTAAAATAACCTCTAAATTCTTGACACTCTTTTTTTTCAGAGATGAAAGTATAAATTCTCTTTTCCTTAAAACGGGACTACATTACTGATCAGGGTTTAAGAGACGACGTTTTTCCATTTCTTATTTCTTGGGGTGCTCACTTTGGGAACCCAACCACCATGCTATAAGAAAACCAAAGTGCTACATGGTGAAGACTGTGTAGGAATTTCGGCCATTGCCCAAGCTGACGTTCTAATCAATACACAGAATCAACTTCCAAATATGTGAATGAGGGAGCTTTTTATCTCAGAGGTTTTTTTTTTTTTTTTTTTTTTTTTTTATCTCAGCACATAGTTTTTTGTTTGTTTATCTGTTTTTCTGCAAAGGACCAGCTAGTACATATTTTCATTGCAGGCCATAAAGGGCTATTATTATTCTCTGCCACAGATCCTCAGCTTTCCTCTTATAGTGCTAAAGTAGCCAGAATAATACATAGACACATGAGCAAGGCTGTCTTCCAATAAAACTTTATTTACAAAAAATACCTGGTAGGTCAGATTTGGCTCATGGGCTATAGTTTGTCAGCCTGTACATTAGAGGACTCTTGCCCCAGGCAGGAAGTTTCTTCCAGCCTTTGAACTACTCACTTGGCGACAAATGGGATAGAGAAGTAAGCTTTGCCTCAGTTGCAGATTTGTGAACAAAATAAATGTTTTTAGTCATTTTAAGCCATTAGGTATGAGGTGGTTGGTTTTGTGTCAATAGATGACTGGAACAGGGTTAGAACCAATCTTTTACAATGGCCAAATTCAGTTATATTTTATATGGCAGATGAGAGTTAACTCTCTTATCTTTGAAATTTTTCATACATATGTATCATAAGGTCAGGTCAGGTCAAATTCACGTGGCAGATTTAAAACTGGCATGTGAGCATCTTATAAGTCACAAGATTTCAATGTTAATGATCTTTTATCAGTATTTTTAAGATGTAGGATATATCCAGAATATGCATACCAAGTGTGAATGACAGAGCACATCCTCAACGTCTTGGCTTTTAAAGAAAGCATTCAAAAAAATTCAAAGTAGAGTAACTGTAGAGAAATAGTAATGAGTTGATTTTGGCTATGATAAATTTTCATGTGATTTTTCTTCCAGAAAAATACCTGCTTAAATATCCTGATCTATGGAGAAAGAATATGTTCATTGATAGTCCAAAACAGAAGAAATGAAATACTTCTTAAGGTGTTCACAACTTTTACATAGAATGCACATCTGTATTAGGAAAATTCATATAACCTTTGTTAAGCTTATGAACAGACTAATACATTTCCAATGTAGTACATATGTAAAGAAAAGTACAATCTTGAGAGGTCGTTTTTCTTGGAAAGATTTTTCAGATTTTTCATTTTATTTTTCCTACATTAAGAGACTCACAATATGGACATTTTATTTCCTTCAATAATTTAAAGGCCTTATATGAAGAAAGCTCATATGGCACAGAATTTCTGAAGTTTCAGTATAGCACATACATCATATGGGCTTCAATTGGATTTAATGTAGATTTCACAGCTACTGGTCAGTTTTCATCTCTGTTTGAATATACTTGGAGTGCTTTGCCTTATTAATCCTATTCCGTAATGTAGAAGTGTTGTCTTCCACCACTTAGATAATTAATGTAGTAAATGCATCCTAACACACACTCTCCTTTCTCCAAATAGTGACTGATATTAATAGAAGTAATACCCGACCTTCACATGTTCTGTCTAGAGAGATTAATGGCAAAGTGCTTTGCTTTGTAAACTGTGAGGAAACAAAGAATTAAAAAAAAAAGCTTAAACAGAAATACCATTATAAATGACAAGAATCTTGAATTTTTTCAACTAAGAGAGGAAGGTCGAGAAGAATAGTAAAAATAAAGGTGGTGTTATTTACAAATATATAGGGTTTCTTTTCTGGACAATTATTAGGAAATAATGAGTTGAAATAAAAATATTAAACATTTAACACTACATGGGCTTCTTAAATTCCTGACCATTGCACAAAAAAAAATGTATTGCCCTGTCTTGAGCAATACTTAAAGGCATGCACTTTTCTCAAATTTTCTTTAAAGGAAAATTCAAGTGATTTGGGAAATTGTGTCAGGATAATCTGGTATTTTCCAGACTATCTGGTATTTTAGTCTGGGTCAAATATTCATTAAATGGACAATTCCAGCAAAACCGTCCAAAATCTTACCTTCTTTCGTTTTCTTGAAGTGTCACCTTCATGGTTGTCTGTTCTGTTGCTTAAGGTTTTTGTGTTGCAAGGGAAGGAAGGTGCTAACAGAAAATAGGGGTTTTCTGAAGTGTTCCCCTCCCCCCCACCCCATTCTGCCACTGCCTTTGTGTGGGAGGAGAAGGCAGCTGCCTTTTCGTTCTGTGATAGCTTAGGAAAACCTGCTCCCTAAGCATGTTAATTTTCTTCCTTGTACAAAAAGCTGGCTAATCTCAGGAGGTATTGCAAAGTTTAAATTGAAGTAAATAGAAAAATTGCTAAGTTGAAAAAAAAAGAGTGTTCCATGCTGCTCCTGATGAGTGGGAACACATCTGCCACACGATAGAATATGACATCCTTCAGCTCATTGCTTTCTGAGAATGTGTGGAAGAATGGCTGCTGTTTAGTGTACATCTGCTTTGGATCACCAGCAAGGAAAGGTTTAATTACTGATCTATGTGTTACTAGCCCTGTGGATTACGTGGGAGTCGTTTAGTCCCATTTTCTGCTTTTCCTACGCAGAAACTACTCTTCCAAAAAGACATCTTCAGAATAGCAAGACCTGGCTTCTTCACCTTTGTTTTTTTATTGTTGTTGTTTGACTTTTAATTTTCTAAGAGGCAGGTGGACGGTAGTTTATGAAACACTGAAGGCCATACCTCAGTCTTCAATGCTATTCTTTTCACAAGGGTCATGCCAGTGAGATCGACATAGGTGTATATATGGGTGTGTGTTAGAGATGGAAGTTAATAGTGAAAAATACATCATTTGGGGCCACTCGGAGGATCAAAGCAGAAGGAAATCCTTCCCAGCAATCGGAAAGGTATGACACAAGAGTGTTGATAGTAGATAGACAAGTAGATCGTCAGCTGGTGTGGGACAATGAAAAGAGCAGGACAGCCCAAATATACAGGGGTCAGTCTCGGACACAAACAAAGGACAAACACATCTGGGTGTCCCCCTTACTACATTGTAAGGATAAATTCACCTGGCCCTAAAAAACACTAGAACTTCCAATAAAAACATCACTGCAAAACATAAATAGGAATGAAGGATCAAACCATTCAGCCAGGATTGTTGTCATCATCTTTCTGGTGTGTTATCATCATTTCACTTATAGGAGACTTTTCTACAGAAATCTTTTTTTTTCTTTCAGAAAATTCAAATAGCCAAGTCAATAGACTATCAGAAATGGAATCAGATTTGCATTTTTAGGGAAATTACTGGTTTGCAGAAGGGTGTCTTGGTGAAAGCTAATAAATTTTTTCTTTTTAAAATAATATTTTTTCCTCCAAAATAGACACTGTAACCAGAGTAAGGAATTAAAGTTCTGCTGCCTTGACAGAAGTTAATATTATGGATTATAAATCAGTGTCTTGGTCTGCAACCAGACAGATGAAGAAAATATAAAAACTACTGAGATTTTAGTGGCCCTTTAACATTGTTTATGACCCTCTTCCCCGAAGAGAGGACAATTTCACATCAATTTTCTCCTTGCTATTAAAATCTTTCCTTATTGCCTCAATACTTCAGTATGTTTCAAGTTTTCAACTTTCCAACTGGTTTCATTGACTCTTTCCACCTGCAGCATAAAGACCATCCATCCATCCATCCACCCACCAATTCAGCAACCCATACAGTAGATTTAAAAAACACTTAAAAAGATTGGTAAAATTTGCTAATCAAGTTAATAATCGCATGTATACAAGTTAGTTACACTTAAAAATAATATCACAGTTGCTATTGGAACAAAAAAGATTAAGGAGTATAGAAAAGGAAAGAATTTTACATAAAAGAATTCTATTAGGCTTCACCCAGAAGATAATATATAACATTTAACAACTATTAAAGGCTTAATGGTAGCTATTTTTTTAAATGTTTACTGTATGCCAGACACTGTTCTTTTTTTTTTTTTATGTTATCTTCATCACCATACAGTACTTTGTTCGTTTTTGATGTAGTGTTCCATGAGTCATTGTTTGTGTATAACACCCAGTGCTCTTTGCAATATGTGCCCTCCTTGATACCCATCATCAGGCTAACCTATCCCCAATGCCCCTTCCCTCTGAAACCCTCAGTTTGTTTCCCAGAGTCCATAGTCTCTCATGGTTTGTCTCCCTCCCTGACTCCCCCTCCTTCGTTTTCCCCTTCCTTCTCCTAATGTCCTCCATGCTATTCCTTATGTTGCGCATATAAGTGAAACCATATGATATTTGTCTTTCTCTGCTTGATTTATTTCACTTGGCATAATCCCCTCTAGTTTCATCCATGTCGATGCAAATGGTGGGTATCCATCCTTTCTGATGGCTGAATAATATTCCATTGTATATATGGACCACATCTTCTTTATCTATTCATCTTTTGAAGGATATTTTGGCTCCTTCCACAGTTTGGCTATTTACAGACCAACATCCCTCATGAATATGGATGCCAAAATTCTCAACAAGATCCTAGGCAATAGGATCCAGCAGTATATTAAAGGAATTACCCATCATGACCAGAAAGGACTTATTCCTTGCATGTAAGGGTGGTTCAACATTTACAAATCAATCAATGTGATAGAACACATTAATAAAGGAAAAGACGAGAACCATATGATCTCAACTGATGCAAAAAAAAAAATTGATGAAATACAGCATCCTTTCCTGATTAAAACTCTTCAGAGTGTAGGGATAAAGGGAACATTCCTCAACTTCATAAAAACCATCTATGAAAAGCCCACAGCCAATATCATTCTCAATGGGGAAAAGCTGAGAGCTTTAAGAAGAGGAACACAACAAAGATGACCCCTCTCACCCCTATTGTTCAACATATTTCTAGAAGTCCTAGCCAGACACAGTTCTAAGTAATTGAAATAGATAAGCAAGTTAAACTTTACAATACCTTTACGTTACTACCCTAATACTATTAAAGTAAAGAGACAAAGATTCAGAGAAGTTAAATAACTCACTCAAAATTGTACTGCTCGTAAGTGATGAACTAGAGTTCAAACCCACCTGTGTAATTCTTGTATCTGAACCCTAACTCAATATGCTACGTTACCAGGTAGGAAGAGGCAGACTCCCTATTCCGTGGTAGAGCAGAGTACAGACCCTGAAAGACCTCAGCTGCAACAATTAAAAGGCAAAATCAAACAGTATAAAACATCTTTTAAAATGTATTGCTGAGTTGAGATGAAAAAAAGGGGCTCTGCAGAGACCAAAAGCCAGAGAAAGCTTTCACCCTGGAGATTATATTAGATGATCCATAGAAAGGCACCAGCCCAGACGACAGAGCAAGGATCAACAGGTGACAAATAACAGGGCCTGTTTTTTGTCTTGATGTAACCATGGGAACCACCTTCTAAGAAACATATACTTTCAAGTTTGCTCTTCTTCATTCAAATAATTTCATTCTCCCCAGCCTTAGCCATGCTACTTTTGATGTACTCAAACATCATCACCCTGAGTAAACTCCTTGTCCCACTGCTTATATAATCATTCTGTGATGGCTAACCATCAAGTTGATACCCAGTGATCTCTCCTTCTGAGGTTTGCACCTTTTAGTAGCCGCCCCCCCAACAC
Organism: Martes martes; assembly: GCF_963455335.1. NCBI lineage: Eukaryota > Metazoa > Chordata > Mammalia > Carnivora > Mustelidae > Martes > Martes martes. The sequence goes on along the minus strand of NC_137901.1, from coordinate 42,844,709 downwards.
ACAATGTAATACGTTTATCTGTGTAATTAATAGAATATAGCAGAAATGATGATATGTCACTTCCTAGATTAGGTTCTAAGTTGCACCTAGGAGTCTCTCACCATCTCCCTAGGGAAGTCAGCTGTCATGCCTGAAGGGCGTTCAGCAGCTCTGGGAGAGTGGCACCATGGAGAGGAATAAAGATTTCCATCCTGTGAAGAAGTGAGGTCTCCAGCTGACAGCTGTGTGAATCAGCCTTCCCAGCAGCAGATTTACACGGCTTCCGAAGATGCAGTCCCTCCTGCATCTTGACTGTAACTCATAGGATACTCTAGTCAGAACCAGCCAGCTAGACTGCACCCAAATTCCTGACTTATAAATGTGAGATAATTAATGTTTGTTGTTTCAAGACATTAAGTTGAGGTAATTTGTAATACAGCAAAAGATAAATTATACATTACTTTTCTCCTAGGCCCAGCACATCATATCACAGCACAGCTACCCTGTTAAGTAAAATGCAGAGAATAGGTGTGTTTCATTACTCATTGTTTCTTTTCCTCAAAGATAAGCATGTCAGATCTTCCACGTACCCCACTCAGGGTTCTCGTTAATCCCTGTTTCCCTTCCCTAAAGCCCTGAAACGGATCTCATTATATTGTAACATATTATTAATATATTCATCCAGAGCATATACAGAAATAGACTTAGTAATGTATTATTTGATACATAATGGGGAAAATCCTCAAATCTTTTCAATGTTTGGAAATTAATATCACTTCCTTAAAGGGTGGAATGGAAACATACTAGGCTTGTTAATGCCTAATCTTGGGCATGGTGCACACATTCCATTGACCAAGTCACACCGTCAAATTCATCATGGCAGGGGAGAGGGGTTGATGAGTAAACCACAGTAACTGAATTCATATTCCAAAATCTTCGTGGAAAGGGAATGGAAAATTCTAAACATTATTGTATTTCTGATCACCTTTTTCAACATTCTCTCTCTCTCTCTCCATTTTCTTTATCCCTCAGATTAATGCCTTTAATAACTGCCTTAAAATATGCTCATCATTTCTTCTGCATAATCCATTTGATATTGAATTATATTTTTCCCTGATTTAAGTAGCTTATTATTACTGGTTATTTCAAAGCATAAAACACATAAAATATTTTGTATTTCTATATAGTATTAAGTCTAACAGATATATATTAATATTTGTCTTTTCTAATTTTCTTGCAGTCATTCTTTTCCTCCATAAGTGAAGGTAAAATGTAAGTTACTTCCTTTAGTGTAACCCTCTCCGAACCTTATTAATATTTGCAACTAATTATGGTGCAGTAGTCCAAGTCATATACTAATGAGACATCGGAGTCTGGTTTTTATTATATAATTGAAATAATCTATAAATAAGCTCTATTCTCTATTTGGAAATCAAATTCACCTCCCTAAATAAAAAGTACTTCCAGGTGGTATTTTCCCCAATGAATCTAACAAAAACCTTTCACGTTGAATTGGAAGAAACATTTAAATGTATATGTACTGGGACATGAACTGGGTTCTTAGCCTCATGTAAGTAGCAAAGCAGAGTTCAAACCCAACATTTCAGCTCTAGGTTTTACCAGTAGCGTATGGTGTGTCGTCTGTCATTCTGCCTTCTTCCTCCTTTCTTATTTTCTTCCTTTTGTTCTTTTTCTCCTTCTCTCTCCTCTCTCAAAAGCATTTATTGGCTACTGTAGAGACTTTTTATTTTGTTTATTTATTTATTTTTATTATTATTATTTTTTTAAGCGAGAGAGAGAGAGAGAGAGCGCACGTGCATGTGTGCAAGTGGCAGGGGGCGGGGGAGTTGCGGACAGACGTAAAGGGAGGGATCATCTCAAGCAGGCTCTCCCCTCAGCGTGGAGCCAGACTCAGGGCTCCATCTCATGACCCTGAGACCATGACCTCAGCCAAAATCAAGAGTCCATAATTTAACCCACTGAGCCACCCAGGCGCCCCATATAGAGGCTTTTTAAATAACAACAAATGAACAAGATATATAACAGGGATTATATAACCACGTACCTATCTTAATATACCACAACACACGGTCATTACTATTTGAGTTTCAATTAGTTTTTCACATTAGCTCCTGTGAGATGGGGGTCCTAGGGATGATGGCAGAGGTTCTATAACGCAGATGAGACGGAGGTAAGACACATGGGGATAGCCCTGCCCCCAAAGAAACACCTTATCCATTTTGCATTTCTGCCTTGGCTTCCCAAGCACGCATTCTGTTTCTGCAGGAAGATTATTTTGCTCCAGAACTGTGTTTTCAAAAATACTTCTGAAAGGGTTAAATGCAGCCCTTTGCCAGTGCATGATTCCTGGGAATTTTAATAAGCCCAAACTCCTGCAGTCCAGCAGATAACAGTCTCCAGGACGGCTGCGCGTCCCGAGCTGCACAGTGACGCGTTCTCACGGCTGCAGGATTCTGGTAGAATTTGCACGTGGAGTGACCCGGCCTCACAGGCGACAGATCCGAAAGGTGTAGCAGGAGCTACACCACAGTGCCGGAATTCTCACTGAAGCCGTAACCCTTGGATTTTGGAGCCAGCTGAACCGGAAGGATGACAGCCTGACTGAAGACTTGTGCGTCTCTACCCGATGGTTACCTGTGAGACAAGCGCGCCCGTGAGATGGCGGCTGAGCTGTTCTCCTGGCGCGCAGGAACCGTCGCTCCGTTCAGTGTCCCCGAGGGTGTGGAGAGTGAAAGAATTCCCTTCCTCACAGCACACGATACAAAGAGCCACAAATAGGGTCGTTCTGGTGCTCAGCCGCCCGAAGCCCAGAGTAATTAACTCCACATGCCATAGCTCAGTGCTGTGCCTGCCTCCAAGGAAGGTGATGAGGTGTCCAGCCCGGAAGGGTATGGCTGCTTGACTTCTTTATTACAAACACAATGAAAAAAGTAATAGTTTTTGCTACATGGCATCACAGTGCTCCCACTCAGGAAATGAATTTTTATGTATTGGATCTCTTATGAATTCTGTGTGATTTTTGTCCCAGGAGTCTAAGAAAAACTGCTCTTTTTGTACTACTAAGTGATGCAATGTGTAGCCTAAACAGATGGAAACAGCTTGACTTTAGCATAAGTGTTAGAATATGTAGTTTAAGTGTAGAAACCCACCAGGCACAACCAACAGAAAGTCTGTATCATTTAAAAGGCCTGTCAAGTTTACACTGACATTGGGATTAAGGCATTCTTGCATGAGGTCTTATTTTTTAAATAATTTGTGTATGAAATTAACAGAGAATTTTTAAATATCTATACCTGTAAAAGAGATAAAACCTAGAAGGAAGAAATAGTATTTGGTACGAAGTAAGTGCTTATTAAATATTGACTGTTGTTATTTTTATTATGGTAATTAAATTTCGCTTTATCTATGCAAATAGTGATTATATATTAAGCACCATATTAGTAGATACCAGGAACTTTCCAGTAAGATATATCCTCATAAGCCTCCTTCCCACAAAATATGTCTTAAAATAGTTGGTGCAAAATCATTTCTAACCATTCAAATTATGTCTTGCGTGATGCTATTGTCATATTTATCAATCATGCTTGTATTCAGATGAAACACCTATAAAAGGTAAAACGTGAAATCTTATATATAGTTTTTAGAATGCCATTTTTGAACAGTATACTGGGTTGAAATGAATGTCAGCAATACGCAAGAGGATCAAAGGCACAACTGGGAAGTTGTGAGGTTCAACGTTAGCCCTATTGCCTTGCTGTACTGTGTGTCTTTTCATCCTTCATCTACTCTGGTTTTTTGTTGCTCACTCCTTTACTCATTCTCTCCCCAACCCCTAGCGTTAATTTAAGGATTAGGGTTACGGGGCGCCTGGGTGGCTCAGTGGGTTAAAGCGTCTGCCTTCGGCTCAGGTCATAATCCCAGGGTCCTGGGATCGAACTCTGTATTGGGCTCTCTGCTCAGCTGGGAGCCTGCTTCCCTTCCTCTCTCTCTCTCTCTGCCTGCCTCTCTGCCTACTTGTGATCTCTGTCTGTCAAATAAATAAAAATTAAAAAAGAAAAAAAAAGGATTAGGGTTACAGGACTACCCCCAATAGTTCACACCAACAAGAAAAAGCATCTGATAAGATGAACAGATTCTTTTAATTTATCATTGCTCTCCACAGAGTTATTTATATTTTAAAAGAGGAGTTAGAGAAATAGGAAGTGTTTAGCCCAAAGGAGTGACTCACTAATCACTATTACTAATGACAGGTCAATGAATACCCTTCCTACACTCTATAAAAATCTCACCATCAAATCCCCTGCCATTTCACCCCGGGGGTACCTGGCCCTTGTACCAATGTTGCCCCCCAAGTGTGAGGTAGGTACATTTTAATGGAACAGGCTATTCTTTAAAGCTACTTATCCTTTTAGAGTATGATTTTATTTTATTATTTTTATTTTTAAGTATTTTTAAATGCAACTATTTGTTTGAAAGAGTCGATATTTCTTTTTTTTTTTTTTTTAAGATTTGTATTTATTTATTTGATAGACAGAGATCACAAGTAGGCAGAGAGACAGCCACAGAGAGAGAGGGGGAAGCAGGCTCTCCGCTGAGCAGAGAGCCTGATGTGGGGCTTGATCCCAAGACCCTGGGATCATGACCTGAGCTGAAGGCAGAGGCTTAATCCACTGAGCCACTCAGGCACCCCGAAAGAGTCGGTATTTCTTTGTAGGACCTTATCATTATCACTGGAGACACATTAACCCAGTTAAACTCCATCTTATTTCAAAACTTACTGGACTTAAGTTATTAGTTATAGATTTGACATTGAGTGTTCTTGTTTATAATTTCACTACTCTGTGCCATTAAAAGTGGGTAAATGATGACCTCCCCTACAAAAAAATAATCTCTCTTTTCACTTCTTTAGATATTCTATGAACAAACATCTAAACCATAGATAACTGGTTCAAATTCTCTTTGGAGACAACACTTTAGTGTAACCGTATTAATAATCTCAACAATTATATATCTGGAAATGTTGGTATATACTAAGTGTCTCTTCTCTTTCTTGCAGACTGCAATCAATAGATTATTTTTATTCAGGCTCTGTGTACATTTTCCTATGGCAATAGCCCTTCCTAAGAACAAAGCAATAACCAACTCAATAACAAAGAGTGTGTATGACTGTGATTTCTAATACTGAGAACCAGGCAAACATGGGTGGTGGGAAAGTAAGGCAAGAACGAATCATGCACAGCAAAGGCTGGTAATCTAACTCAAGTTCTCTTATATAAAGAGAGAGCTCAGCTGAGACCCAAAACTAGGCAGGGGACTCTTCCAACTTACTTAATTTTTTTTAACCTAAAAATGGATAAGATTTTTATATATTTAAATGAATATACAAAATTTCAATTTTTCACTAACATCATAAATAGAACACTAGCTTTTGACAATTGCCTGGTGTTTTAAATAAATATGGTTTATTCATTCCAAATATTTGGAAATATTTTTTACTCATGATTTTTGATTATTTAGGAACTCCTCTCCTTTTATGGCCTTGGACTATTTAAAGGTGTCTATATGTGAACTTACACTAACTTCTTTCAGATGGTTCACAAAATAGTGTTTTTTATATATCCATAAATTCTTATTACAAATTATATCGACGTCTTTTTTAATGACTGCCACCAGCAAAAACCTAAGAAAAGGCTACTGTATTGACACATTCCAGGGCAATTTCTTCTCCTAGTGTGTTCTGAGGAAATAGTGTTACCTAGATTTACACATTACTTCTCATTGGCCAATATATTTTATGTTATGGATCTGTATTTCATTTTACTGCTTTCTCTACAGAGAAAACCCAATCTTAAATGGTTGTATTATAACACTGAACTAATAGTATAACTTTTTTGTTAAATTCAGGGAAAGAAAATTGTGAAACTCCACTATACTTTTTGATACATATCACATAGGTTTTACTTAGATTATCTTCTTAATGGATTATAAGGTTTTTATTAATGACTTACGATGCATGTGCATCTTTTCTCACAAGATGAAGTTTACAAAATATAAATTGTTTTTTATTTGGGAGTTTGTGTGGTTCTACTAATATTAATGTCTTTTACCTTTTCATTATAGAATAAATGAACTAATGTAGTTTCTAGGTGTCTCTTATTTATTCAACTTCTAGTATATAAAAAAATATGGTTTGCAAAAGTGCTTACTATAACAAGAGAAACTGGCTAAGTGTTTAAAAAAAATCGTTAAAGAAGTATTTTATTTCCAAGATACTAATCTTACTTAGTGTTTGCTTAAATGCAGAAGAATTCACGTTTTTTTAAGCCAATTAGCATATGGATTTATGCAAAAATCGATCACTACATATCATTGTTTGTCTGCATCCAGCGTATGCTTTGGTAGCAAAAACTGACCCCAGGTTTAGTTTCTTTTGCATTGAAATAAAAATCTTAGCTTACTATGAACTTTTTTCCCCATAAATACCTTTGGCTTGCCTTGGCATTTATGCAGCAGCAGGAGACCATTATCCGGTGACACATTCTATCCCACTGACATTATCACTCAAAGACGGTCGATTTCATTTTCAGGAAGGTCCCAGAGAGCTACAGACAAGTTACAATCAATCACACAACCTCAATTGCTGGGAGAGTCACATCACTCTCTAAAAGAAAGAGTAGGGAAAACACAAATGTGCTAATGCATATTTAAATTTCCTATTTAGCTCTTAAAGAACTGATGAGTGGTAGCCTCTCTTCACATTAACAGTATCATTGTTTAAGCCATGCCACTTCCCCAGCCCACGCTCCCCACCCCGATTTATATAAATACCAAAATGAGTTTCGATGCTTTGCTGTGGGGTTGTAAAATACAGCCAGGTCAGGTGCTATGGGCAGGGTTGTAGTGGTTGTATACCAGGTAATATATGAGTGGCCTTGGGTGGACAGTTTTGAATTTAGTTGACTAAAGCGAGGTATGGATCAGCCTAAGCTTGAGGGATAGTTAGAGTTAAGCAAAATGCAGATTGGAGCAAGTGGCAGGTATCAAAGGTAGATGAAATCACCGTCAGCACCAAATAAAGCTGAAGAGCAACAGAGCATAAGGGATAGAGTCGGGGATCCAGCCTTCTAGGTTTGAAAATGCTTCAGGTAGAGGCTGGCTGGCTTTCCAGAGAGTTTTTAAAGAAGGGATTTCCCTGGGCATTGTGAGGATTCCTACATAATGGACTTCAGACTTTGGCAGTGCATCAAATCCTGTCTCCACTTCCCTTTTTATGAAAGAAGCCATATTCCGATGTGCCAGCTCAAGTCTTTGAGGAGCCTTGAAATGACCATTCTTTCCCAGAACGTTTCCGGGTTGAAAGGTGAACGGTCTTGTGACCTGATGCGGAATACCACGGGGCTGTCTGTCGTAGACGCTGCTTTTAGGCAAAGGCTTGAGCAACAGACGAAATAGGCCAGTCAGGGGACCTGCCTCAAAAATCTCTCTAGGCCCTAACTAACCAACGAGATACAACCAAGCCCAGGTACCAAAAATGGGAGACTTCCTTACGTCATATGTGACCATACCTCCTCACCTTTCCCCCTTTAAAAACAGCCCCCGCCCGCTCTCATCTTGCAGTCTCTCCTCTGCTGTCCTCCCAGCTGCTCCCTTGCGATGTACTCCATAAACTCTGTCTCCTTTGTTCTTCCTCAGGGGCATCCTTTCACCTCCTGCACCACCATGTTACACCCAGGGGTCGCCCCACATTTGGGGGCCCCCATCCCATTGGACAGACACCACCTCTATGTCATGTGATGACGGAGCAAGCTGATGGCTAGCCTCCTCTTCACCTTTCGTTACAGAGGAGGAGGATCAGAAGCTTATTAAATCTTCTAAAACAACGTGAGGGGCCTTGGATAGTTTACCAGTGACAAAACCGAGACTCAACAGAGTAACAATGCTTAAGCCATATCTAAACTCATGAATAAGTGAGCTGATCCTATAGGCCTTGCCTCTTGATGTTCAGGCCAGTGATCTTTCTAACTTATCAAATGACCTTTCCATGTAGCCTGCTTCACCCATTCCAGATCGGAGGCCTGGCTTGCAATAAGGCACTTGACATAGGTTTTGTGGAATTCAATTGTGAAAACATTTCCTGTGAAATAGTAACCTTACCCTTTGTAATGAAAACAGAAAGCCAACAATCTTGATTAGCTGAGTAAAGAAACTGAATTGTCACAAAGTCTTCCCATTCCTAGCCTCATAATTGTCAAACGAGTTCAAAATATCAGAAGGTAGGCATTGCTTTGCTCCATGTTACTTTGAGGTTTAGAAGATCTCTATTTCTATTAAGATGCACATAATTTTAGTCCTTCTCTGAAGAGCCTTCAAAGAAACTAGCAGCAATTTGCAGAATTTGCAATGTTTACCAATCAAATCAGCACAATGACAGAGATGTATTAAATGAGTAACACAAAAATATTAAAGTTCTTGAACAATTTGTCTTAATGAGAATTCAGTTTCTGAAATTTCTAGAATTCGGGTTTATTAAACTATAAAATATGGGAGAATGGAATGGGGAAAAAGGTACTGATTAGAACATAAATGTTATTATCAGATTTCATGGTTAAAATTTTCATTCTTCCACTTATTAGGTGTGTGCTTTAAGTGACTTTTCTATACATCAATCTTTCTGTATGTAAAATCGGACTAATTACAGAATCTAGCTGATAACATTTTTCTGAAAATGAAGTGAATTAATATGTGAAAACCACTTAGATATAGGTATTATTATTGTAGCTAATTCTAATATATATTCTTAATCTATAATTTAATAATTCCATAAATACATTCTAGATTGTGATTTTTCTTAGGAAATCTGAATTTTGTAGTAACTAGAGGCTAATATTTATACTTTTCAGAAGCAGAACACCTAATCTAGTCATGATTTAAAAGAATTTGCTACATTCTGTTGACCATAAATATATATAACTTTAAATCAGGGATTATTAACCACCCAGAACAATTAGATATCTGTGTTGAATGTCTGACACTCTCCCTTCACTAACACTGCTTCTCTGGGGCAGAATGCGTAGGATCCAAGTCTCCTCAGGAAAGTGGTATTTGGAGGTGATTCTGGTAGCCATCTCTACTGAATAAATGGACATAAAGTCACCAGCTATAATTGAGAATCACTGCTTAATATCCTTTTGCAAACCCAGATGCAAGCAAAGTATGTTCAAGCTACCCCATCAGTTAGCTAGTTTACTAAAAACACAAAAATGCAATAAGTGGATGTGGTACTACTTTCCTCTTTTCAAAATTGTTTTGAGTGAGTGGAGAAGGAGCCACTGACATTATCCACTTGAGGGGAAACAGTGGCCTTACAATCCACATGATGATGATGTATGGCGTGTTAAAAATCCCCAGTCAGCAAGGTGCTTTCAGCATAACTTCTTACCAGACTGGTCAATATAGCTCTTACAATAACACTTCTTGATTAATATTTAATTTAATTATGCAGGTGTTCTGATCTGCCTAATAGTCTGTATACCCCATTTTCAGAAGCCTTTTCTCTATTATCTGACATACTTCTGGGCACCTGGCCAACATCAATCATGAAACAAATGTTGATAGATCATCTATCTACATGGAGCCAGGCACTACAGTAAGCACTAGAAATATAAATAGAAAAAAAAAAGACATCGTGTCTCTCTTAAAGAACATACAGTCTTATTTGGGTGACAGGCAAGTTAACAGGCAGTTAACATACATTATAGTGGGGCGCCTGGGTGGCTCAGTGGGTTAAAGCCTCTGCCTTCGGCTCAGGTCATGATCCCAGGGTCCTGGGATCTATCCCTGCATCGGGCTCTCTCCTCGGCGGGGAGCCTGCTTCCCTCCTCTCTCTCTCTGCCTGCCTCTCTGCCTAGTTGTGATCTCCGTCTGTCAAATAAATAAATAAAATCTTAAAAAAAAAACATACATTATAGTAAGTACTATGATAGGGGCATCTAGGTGAAGCACTGAATTCTATAAGAGGAGAGTGGTAAGTAAATCAGAAAGGTCTTATGGAGGTGTTGACCTCTAACCTGGAAATAAAAGACAGGGTATGGGAAGTGTGTTCTAGACAGATGGGACAGTTATGCAGAATCTCTGAAGCAAGAGTAACCATGTTATTTAGAGAACAACCGGTAATTTATTATGGCTAAAGCATAGAATATGGAGTGAGGTGTGATAGAGTATCTTTAGTGGACAAATCTGAACTTGTAGTTAATAATGGAAGTGAATGAATGAAACTGAGAAATATTAGGTAAGTAGAATTGGCAAGATTTAAGGAAAGGAGAAATCAAATGGGTCAATCAGATTTCTTGCTTGAACTGAATAAAAGTTGGGGTCATTACTAAAATAGGGAACTTAAGATACAAGATAAATTTGTAGAGAAAGATTCAACTTTTGGAATGTTGTAAGATGCTTCCAAGCTGTAGAAGAGAAGATATTCAACAGAATTCAGTATACAGAGCTAGAGCAAAAGAGCAAAGTCTGGAGTGGAAATATAGGTTTGGGAGTTATCAGGAGACAGTTGGTAATTGAAGAGTTGGAGCAGATGAAGCAAGTCCTGACAAACGTGGTATTTTAAGAAATAAGTAGAAGGAGAGGGTTCTGTGAAAAGTAGTTAAGAGACAGGAGGCAAAGAAATAAGACATTAGGAGAGTGTGGCGCTATAGCCTCAAAGGGGGCAAGCCTTCATACAAGGTGGTACTAAACCTTATCCATTAAATTTAGCATCAAGTTTATGGGTGATCTTAGCAATGGTAGTTTCAGTAAAATGTTGGTAAGAAGCTAGAATATAGAATTTGAAGAGTGAATGGAAGATAAAGAAGTGAAAACATTGAGTGTATAGGAAATATTTTTAGGAACTTCAGCTGAGAGGAAGAGAAAGAGCAAGACACTTGGGTTGAGAGAAGGAGTTTAAAAAAAAAAAAAAGCCAGAGAAAGAAATTCAAGCACGTTTAAATGCTAAATTGAACAAACCAGACATTAAGATGCTTCCAAGAGAGAGAAAAACTAACAAGCAAACAAACAAAAATAAATGAATTTTCATAGCAGCAAGTTCCTTCCAGAGGAAAGAAGGAGAGGAAAAACGGAAGGAGAAGCTTTAACATAAGTAGAGACATTCATTTTAGACAGGGAAACGATTTTGACAAAAGGAACGGAGACATGATGGATCTACATGCATGAAAATTGGTGAGGTGAGAGAAAGCAGGAAGATTTTTTTCTGATGATCCTATTTTCTTTGTGAGGTAAGATACTATGCTATCAGCTGTGAAGAAGCAGAAGGTGGTAGACTACATTTAATGGCAGTGGAGATGATGCAGAATTGCCACTGTGGAGACCTGAAACAGAAAGAAAGCCAATAAGAGAAGAAATATGGCAGAGTGTTTGGATCCCAGAATGGCACTGAAATGCATTGAAGGCCCCGTTTGACTGGGAAACTGAATTTGTAATGCCTCCAGTTTTCAAGGTTATGCATTTTTTTTTCTAGGCTTATTCAGCATCCTTTGTATAACAGTTGAAAAAAAATAGACTTTTTGAACTTTCCAGAATTGTGATTTTTGCCTGTTGAGTATGATGGAAGGGCAAAGAATTAACAGACATGTTCAGAACATTGTCTAGGGAGTGACTGAGAGATTCACAGTAAAGTCTAGGCTTCTGAGGCAAGAAGAAGTAAACAATGAAGACTCAAGAACCACCCCCCCTTTTTTAAAAAATTTTTTCAATGTTCCAAAATTCATTGTTTATGCACCATGACTAATGCTCCATGCAATACATTCCTTCCTTAATACCCACCACCAGGTTCACCCAATCCCCCATCCCCCTCCCCTCCAAAACCCTCAGTTTGTTTCTCAGAGTCCACAGTCTCTCATGGTATGTCTCCCTCTCCAATATCCCTCAACTCACTTGTCCTTTCCATCTCCCAATGTCCTCTGTATTATTCCTTATGCTCCACAAGTGAAACCATATGATACTTGACTCTCTCTGCTTGACTTATTTCACTCAACATAATCTCCTCCAGTCTTGTCCATGTTGTTACAAAAGTTGGGTATTCATCCTTTCTGATGGAGGCATAATACTCCATTGTATATATGGACCATATCTTCTTTATCCATTCGTTTAGAGATCCAGCTTTTAAGGAAAAGATGAATTAAGGGAAAATCATGTTTTAGAAATTAAAGACTAGAAGGCTGTGGTCAGAGAAGAATGTTTGAATTTGAAATTTTTGAGTTTGTGAACCTTGAACATCTTTTTAAAAAAAAGAGTTAGGTAATTGAATATTGCCACTTTTACAAATGTTTATTCTAGCACACAAAAGAAAAAAATCTCATACTGGCAGCGTTTTTAACAATATACTGATGTAAACTAATAAAACAAATGGTATCTAGAACTTAAGCAAGAGATCAATACTTGACTACTATGTTGAAAGATGAGAAACTTTATGAGGCCAAGGCAATTCTAGCAATCTCGTTTTTCAATGCCATTAGACATTTTTCCTTCTAACAGGATTTTGCCAATGCCAAAAATAAAAATGTCGAGTCTCAATTTTCTTCTTTAAGAGATTGCTAAGCATTTCTTTTCAGATAGGTTAATTGATAAGTAGGAGAGAGACTGGTGAGCCACTGTTCTAGTTCAGGAGAGATCAGGTTGATTCCATTCATCTGCCTAATACAGATGTACAGATATGTGCGGTTTATCCCATCATAATGAGTTCAAGGCATAGGGACCCACTTTCATTTGAGGGATGTGCTTAGAATGTGGTAAGTTGTAGGGGCTGTTGGTGGCTCAGTTTATTAAGTGTCTGCCTTTAGCTCAGGTCATGTTCCAAGGTCTTGGGATCAAGCCCCTCATCTGGCTCCCAACTCCCCTGCTTGTGTTCCCTCTCTTGCTGTCTTTCTCTCTCTGTCAAATAAATAAATAAAATCTTTTAAAAAATGTGGTTAAGTTGTAAAGGGAAATATCCATAGGAATAAATCATATGGAGATGGAATAAAGGTTCTTTATTGACAAAATGTAAAAATAAAAATTAATAAATACAGAAAAGGATAAAGAGGGAAATAGAAACCATATACAAAAAAATTCATTTTTGTATCTATTCTCTAAAAAAGAAACTAAGATACTTTATAAAGCCTGATTCATATTATATATTCTATTCTGAAACTTGCTTTTTTAACTGAAGAAATGAAGAAAATATTGAACATTGATAAATATTTACCTAAATGGGTCATTTTAGTGGCAGCAAAGAATCCTATAATGTGGTAAACTTTTAAAATTATTATTATTATTTTTAAACTAATTTTCTATTAAGCACATATAGGGTAATTTCATTGTTTGACTATTAAACATTTATGGGGGTTTGTGTGTGACAAGGATAATGTCTTAATTCAGTGATGAAACAAATAATAATATAATACTCATTAACAAGATTCTGTATATCTATTTTTTAAATGATGATATTCCTCTTATGTATAATAATAAATTATACATGGACCAAATATTAAAGAATAAATTACTATAGAAATATAATAAGAAATTAGGCCTTTTTTCTTCTTTTTTAAAATCTTGACTTAACTCCTTCTGAAGCAAGGCTCAAAGTCCAAAACCCGGGAAGGAAGAGCCAGGCTATCTAGGGTTTACCACCCATTATCCATATTAAGTTGCTACATCTTTGCAATGTGTTTTAATTCATTCAAGACAAATTCTTCATTTTCAAAAAAACTTTTTGCCTGTTTGCAAATATTTATTCTTTTAAATAAATTTCAGAACCGTTGGGATTATCTGCTTCTAACTACCCCTACAAGAAGTCTATTGGGATTTGGTCAGCAGGGCACCAAATGTATAGATTAACTGGAGTAGGATTATCATCTTTGCAGGATTGATATTTTTAGCCTGTGAATTGCCTTTGCCTTTGCAAAGGAATGTTTTACTCGGGATCTTTAAAGAATGTTAATATGCAAGTATATAACCACCATGTAATCGATGAAAATAGGCAATTTATTTAGGTGAAACTGAGATGAGTTTTCAGGCCCTTTGCAATAATCATAAGACCCTTAGTTGGTCCTATCCCACAGGTTAGGGACCATTCCATCAGAGAAGAGTCGGTTTTTTGTTCTGTGGCTTGATTTTATCTGAGAATGTGGGAGAAGTCTAGAACACCTGTATACCTTTGTTCAGTGACCTGGCCTTGAGGGATTTTCCTCCATTAGGAGATGGTTTAATCCATATCCTGTCAAGTTTAATGTTGACACAAATGATACATTAAAAGATGCCTTACCAAATCTGTGAGTTAATGACTCTGTATCTACTTATGTTTCATCTATCTATCTATCATCTATCTATCTATTATCTATCAACCATTATCATCTATCATCCATCTATATTGCAGGATTTAGAAAAAAGAAAATTCAACCACCACTTTCATAATGACATTCAATTTTATCAGTTTAAATAACCTTTCAGTAAATAAGAATTCACACTACTGCCATTTTCCATAGCTGAAACGGTGCAGAGTCAAAGCAATGCTCTGATATTTCTTTTTTGCAATTTGCCTCCTTATGTAGAATGGAAGCTTATCATTATTATCATTATAATTCAAATTATGCTTTTAGGTAGTAATGTTCTAACTCATTTGTTTTCAGAATGAAATAATTTTCTAATCATTGTTATGAAGTTTTATGTTTTTCCATAAGTGTATTTTTTTTTCATGATCAGGAAGAAAGATTAATTCAAAACTTGTTTTAACTGCTTTTCATTAAACCATAACTGAGTTTCATTGGGTTAAATTTGGTAATTTTCCAATCTAAGTGTGTTTTAGATTGGTGCCAAGACTAATTCAATTGCTTCTTTTCTAGATTCATAGGTTTCATAAAAAGTTCATTTTATGTTAGCTTAGGGCTTTTCTGCCTAGTGAGGATTATAGCATTTGTCACAAGGGTGCCAAGATTTATTATAAGAAAAAAGAAAATAATTTGTAAATTTTACAATTGAAATGACTATATATAGAATGCTTAATAATGGCACTTAAGAGACAACAGTGTTTGTATGTTCTTATGCTAATTAGCCAATTTGCTGTTGCTTTCCTTAATTGTGAAAGGTGGTTTTAGTGCGGAGTTCTGTGCTCTGATTTATAGAACATTAAGACCTTAACTTATACCGGTGCTTTCAGTGGAATTAGGACATTTTCTTCTGTACAAATGCTGTCACATCACAGAAGGCACGAAACTCATCATGCTATTTATTTATCGCAGGTAGCTTTCGCAGAAAAAATATTGGAGATAGGTGGGCCTATGCCTTCTCTAATGTGTCTCATCATTTGCAAGGAAGGCTGACTGTATTGCCATTATCATTCTGGTCACATCATAGAGAGAGCTTGGAATTTTAATAACTGTCCTATTCAGTGAATTATAGTCGTTTGATGTAGCAATTTGACAGTATTGTGATTAGCCAGCTAGTGGCTAACCCATCCTCTTGGTGTCTAATAAGGCTGCTCTATCCAGGCCTGTAGGCATCTTGGATGCCGTACAAAGAGGTAACTGAAATGATGAAGTGTTGTATATTATTTATAGCCTCAATTTGCTGAACTAGCTTGTTTTGTGTTGGTTTTGAGTGAAAGGAAAGATCAGGCAACTCTAAATGATTTCCATTTGTGTCCTCTGGGTATGGTGCTCAGTTCACTGCACCCTCTAATTTAAAAGATGGCATTACTTCTCAGATGAAAGTGATTGTGCCAGAACCTGGCTTGAGCCAGCTGTAGAACTAAATGAGGTTTTGAAAAAGCCAGTGCACGTCGCTGAATGCTTGAACGTCCTACCAGGGAGTGACTTTGGCAAGGGGAGGAAAGGACTTCACTTCACAGTTTCATTAATCATGTTAACTTCAACAAAAACAACTGTTATTTTTATTACTCTAGGAGAATTAGTAAAACTTGTCCTAAATCATATTGCAAGTGATCTTTATATCAGACTTTAGTCTAGTGGTAACATGATTTTTTTTAATTAGAAGAGACCAAGAATGCATTTTTCTTCTCTCTCTTTCCATCCATCTATCCTTCTATCCATCTATTCACCCTTCCATCTATCCACCTAACCAATGTGAACTGAATGTCTGTCGGCTGCCATTTACCGATTCGAGTGATATTTAGTATTTATTATGTGACAGGCAGTGTGCTTAGTGCGAGGGTACAAGGATGAATAAAACCCTTATGGAAGTAGTGGCTGAACCACATGCCAACAGGCCACGACAAAGCAAGGTGATGAGTGGTTTGACAGTGCTGTGGAAATTACGCTGTAGGTGCATAGATGAAGGTCACTGGCACCTGTCAGGGAGAGACTGTGGAATAGCCAAGAAAAGCTTCTTAGAAGGGACCGTCCTTGAGTTGTGATTTGAAGGGCAGGCAGGTACTGCCAAGCAGAAATAGAGAAAAGTATTCCTGGAAGAAGGAAGATCTGTGCAGGTTGTGAGCAGGAAAATGTATGCAGACAGGAAGCTGCTCTGAGAGGCTATGGGAGAGGAGGAAGCAGTCAGAAATACGACTCAGCAGGTGAAGTGCTATCCAGAGCCATGTACGAGTTCTGTCTTAAATTCATTTTGTTTCATATGTGCAGAAAGAAAACAAACATTTTTTGAGATGGTCTCCTTTGTTTCCAAAGATGAATGCTTCTCAACATAAAGTTAAATAAATGTGTTTTTTATTTTAATTGCAAATGGCAGACACTCTGGAGGTAATGCAGATATTCAGAAAATACTCAGTAACAATGAGGGGAATCATTGTTGACCTACTAAGGTGATACATCAGTAGCAGCTTCTGTGGTGAATCCTTTATATTTATCATATTATTTAATCCTCCCAGCAACTCTATGTGGTGGAAACTAATAGATTACAATTTTATGGGTTGGGACAGTGACCTTGGATATATTGATTAACCCACTAAGACTGACGTGGCTGTGGGTTGCTGCGTTGGGCTCCATACCAGCTCTGCCTTTCTGCAGAGCCCCATGTTTAACAGACATGATATGCTGCCTACATCAGACCAGGCAAAGAGCTAGATACTGGAATTGTGAGTGATCCAGTGATGAAATTCTGAAAGGCTTCAGTAGAGAATTTAGGAGCAATCTTTCAATTTCGAGGAGTGTTTGAAAGATTGTGTGAGCAGTGCCTACCCATACTTGAGGATGTTGGAATACCCTGCAGATTGTGGGCATGTCTACCATTGGGAGTTAAACCTTAATGCTTCCTTTTGTGTCCTTGGGATATTCTTCACTATGGGACAGTGTGCTTCTCTGGAATCTTCTAGAGCTAAGAATCTCAGGAAAGAAAAATTAGAGTTTGGATATAGAATTAGTGGGCATAATCAGCATTCTTTTCTGTATTACCTACGGTTAATGGTTTGGTGCTAATACAGAATAGTAGAATGCATTTTTATGAGGCTACAGTGTGACTCACTTGAGTGATTTCAATGATGTCACACTAATTATTGTTATTTTCTTACATTTTGGAGTGTATGTTAGAGTAATATGGCTTACAGGTTAGTCTTCAGAACGGCAAAGTTACTACCACCACATTCTTACTCCACTAATAACTTTAGCAGATAGGTGCTATTTAGTATAAAACATGGTACTTCCCTGCCAAATATAATAGAGAAAGATTTTGTGCTTTTCTAACTTCTACAGCTATTTAAGCTTTTAGAAGAGCATAACTACAGATGTGTTGGTTTTATTAAAGAAAGTCTACCAAGGCTTAAATTGTGTCATAAATTTTGTAGCTGCTTGCCTACAGAAATCACGTTTATGATTTTAAATATTATTAAAAAAAGAGGTTTCTTGGACCAGGCTTGACCATTCCCATCATACTTCTCTCTATCTGCAATTTCAAATAGATATATGCCAGGCTTCTCAATCCGTCTTCCATTCTCTTAGCTTCTGTCTCATTTTCTATCTCTTTGTTTCTTTGTGCTGCATTTTGTATCATTTTTTCAGATCATTATACCCTACATTAATTTCCCACCTGTGTCTTATTTGCTTTCTAACCCTTGGCTAAATTTTTAATTTCTCCTATGAAAATATTGTCTTTGGTTCTTATTCAGATCTGGGCGGTTATTTTTACACTCTCTTGTCACTCATACACCTTTTTTTTCTCCTTTTCTTTGAATGTAACAAATGTATTTATTTTATATTTTATCTGATAATTATAATATCTGGAACCTCATTCTGTTGTTTCTAGCGTATACTGTTTGGTTTCTTTTTGTGATTTTATTGTAATTTTTGGCCACGCCATCAGGTTCCTTGGACCATCGACTCTTCCTGGGAGGGAAAGTGTGCAATCAGGTGATGCATGAGGAGCTGTTAGGGGATGCAAGATTTTATTTCTTAAAGTACATTATAAGTTCTTGAGAATTCATCTCATTAGTGTATATGCTACTTCGAGCATTTTTAGAAAGTTAAAGTAGGTGCATTTTTCTGTCCCTCTGATTATTTGTAGAATCCTTAATAGCTGGAAAGGAACACTTAGATCCACTAGCTATTTTGTTATTCAGAGATCCATTGAGTGGCTTCCTTGAAAAGTATTTATTCACACAACAAACATTTAAGGAAAGCTTCCTGAAGTAGAATGGTGACTGTATTGTTACATTTGATAACCAAATTAGGCAATTACTAATTAGATATTTTTAATGATTTGAATTCATTCAGGCAGCAACAGAATCTGAACAGAGACTTATTGAGGGCAGATGTCTCAGGTGAGCCAAAGGAGTCAGTCTGCCTGAGGGGTTCAATTTTGAAATTAAATACGTTTCTAAGGTAATGGTGCAGGAACCTATCTGTGGCAAAGTGAAGTCAAGAGACCAAAGATTATTAAGCAGAATAGGTGAAGACAAAGTAGAACAGGAGTGAAGACAAGTGAAGGTAGAGGTAATGTAGGGGTCAGAAATGGGGTAGCTTGAATACGTTCCTTAGAAAAACATTTTTGATGATTTTATTGGTTCTGCCGTTAATGAAACACATCTGTTATGCAGAGTATGTTTTAAAGCACTATCGTAGGATTTTTTTTTTTTTTAAAGCTTTAAACACACTGTTGCCTGGAGTTGGATGATAGAGTAACTCTGCAAAAGTGAGTTGTGTAGGATGTAATGTCTGCTTCAAGGGACCCAGAATCTAGTGATAATAAAACGTTAAGTCAGAAAGCAGTGATTAGGGTGCAATAAGGTCAAATACATTGTACCCTAAGGCATCAAGTGCACACACACTCCTCCCCCACATGCACACATACCTTTTTGTGCATTCTATATTTAATTGTCTTTTTAGTAGGAAGCAATTTTTAGGATTTGTTAATTATAATCTTTCATTACACATATGATAAAATAAAGACGTTAAATTATTTCTTTTCAGTAACAACCTGAGCCATGACTCAAATTTTCAGAATCCTTACTTCATACCTACTCCATCATTTCATTTTGCCTCTCTTAGTAAGTTGAAATCTATGGTGGTTAAATAAAAAAAAAATAAGGGATGGAGTAACAGATATTGCCTTAATATTAGATGATGCATGATATTTGTGTGAGTGTATCATTCACCAAGGACAAGTCACATTCTTCCTCAACTTATTTTGCTCCCAAATACACTCATTAATGGACTCCAAATTTATTTGATAACATCTGCAAAGTTCTTCTCAAGCCACACTTATCGCTGTCATATCACACTTCCAGATTCAACCACTTAACCCCAGACACTGAAGTTTAAAATGAACAGAGCTTGAAAGAGATCACAAATGAACAGGGCTTACAAAAAATGATTGATAGACAGCATGTTCTCTTGGCCTCCACTCTCAGAGCCCATCTGTTGGAATGGCATGGTGCCTGCTGGAGAGGTCAGCCTGTGTACATGAGAGGATCCCTACATGGACAGCCTCCTAAACTTCGTTTAATTTTATGTCCACTGTGTGAAGAGTATTCATACAGTGTTCTATATACTTCTTCACAAAGATCAGTACAATTGAAAACGTGTCAGATGTTTGACTTATGTAAGATTTCTTAATATCTCCAATATTCCTATATTATTAAGCCTTTTATTTTAATGTACTATTTATTTTGTTCCCTAGGCAGTAGAAAGATTTAGAGTTCTTTGGGCTTTCCCAAAGGAAGCAACCATTAGAAGGGTCTGAAGAAATAAACAGAAGTTCATAATGTTTGAGAGCCATGAAAAGTACTTCAGTGAAAAGCAGGCCATATAGAGATGAAAAAACCTAAGAGAGAGCATAGAATATTCAGAAATTATGAGGAATTAAGGTGGCCAAAGGAGCTACAGTGTAGAGACTGCACAGCCGGGAGGGAGTGGTGGACGGAAACGCTGGAAGGTTAGCCAGAAGCAGATTGCGAAGGCTTTCATCCATTGAGGAGGTTGGATACCAATCCCTAGAATACAATGGGAAAAAAGCTTGTCAACTGTTTTTCCGCAGTGAGTCTTGAAACCCAGTTTGTGTTTCGGAAAAATAACCTAGTTTGTTTGGGTAGATAGATCCGGAAAAGAAGAAGTGAAGAGAGGTCGGTAAATACAACCCATCTCCAACAGTGATCACTTACCTTTAAATCAAGGAAACAAGAGTAAACTGAGTGCTTGTTGCATTTTACTTCGTAGGAAAACACAGCCTCAAGACATTTGTCAAGCCCCGCCCTTTGAAAGGGATTTCCGCTCTGACTCCCTTTTATTCAGCCCTTCTGCAGCTTCCAAAATTAAACCAAACCAGAATATGAGTTAGAATAGTACTGATGTCATCCAAAGAAGAAATGATGGGCGTTGACCTCAGTTGGTAGCTGCTTATATGGTAGGTAAGACCTAGAAGACACTAGAAAAAGAAAAGGAGCTGGTAAAACATGTTTATGGATCAAAAAAACAAGTTTGGTTCTGAACATTATTATTCGCATTGGTCCAGGAAGAAAACTGAATGGATGTTCTCAGACCAGTTTTCTTCAGAAGCCAGTGATTGCATTATTTTATCAGTTACCAAGACTGCTTTTCAAAGAATAAGTTGATTTGTTGCTCAACTTTATTATTAATGATTATGATGACATAATTAAGAAAAACCCTTGTTACACTTGTTGCTGTGAAACAATATAGCATTCTTCACACTGTCAATTGTGTACATCTCCTATAAATAGCCCAAATTAGGTCTACATTTCCATGAGCTATTGGTAAAATTTAGGCCCTCCTCTATGACTCTAAATACCCCTTGATCATCAAAACGAAAAGGTTCTGGTTTGGTAGGACAACAGTTTTCAATGCTTTTAACATTGAAGACATCTCATTTTTTTCAAGATATACCAAGTAATTGTATCAAAATTAATTTATCAAATAAATTTTATCAATTTTTAATCAAATTTATTCAAAATAAATTTAAAGTAAAATCATTTTATTTATGGGAATTTATATATGTCATTAAAAATGACGAATCATTATTGTTCTAGGGTAAGGATGATAATAAGAAAAGCCCTAAAAGGGGTGCCTGGGTGGCTCAGTGGGTTAAAGCCTCTGCCTTTGGCTCAGGTCATGATCTCAGGGTCCTGGGATTGAGCCCCGCATTGGGCTCTCTGCTCCCTGGAGAACCTGTTTTCTCCTCTCTCTCTGCCTGCCTCTCTGCCTACTTGTGATCTCTGTCAAATAAATAAATAAAATCTTAAAAAAAAAAAAGAAAAGCCCTAAAAGTAATTCTATACTTTGACCCATCTAAATATATATTTAATCTATATCTACTTGTGTTCTATTGTCAGGAAAATGACAGGATTTGGTTTTTTAAAGAAAATTTTTGTCCTTTTGTCAAAAGCGCCAAAATTACTAGAGTTCTTTCCTCCCATCTATGCTCCTGGCTGACCCCTCATCCTGTCTACTACATGTAGCGAATTTTTCCTCCTCCATGGCCTTCCTTCCTAGTTCTTGACACTATCTGCCATCATCTCATCTATTTATTTGTTTAATTGTTCAGTATTTCCCCTAGGATGTCTGCACCAAGGGAACTTGGCCTCTAGTGTTCTCAGTGCCTAGGTCCCTGTCTGGGAGTGTGGACACTCAGTAAATATATGTGGAAAGGATAAAGGAGTGAGTGAATAACGTCGACATACATGTGAAGAAAGGAGACAGGTGAAAATGGCACAGTTTTTCAGGATGGCAATTTAAGTCACGGAAAAACATTCCTTCTGTCACCTGCTACCTTTTAAGTGTCTATAGAAAAGAGAATGAAACCTACTAGTCGTTACCTAGAGAGAAAGGGAATATGGATTTTCCTTGTTAGCATTAAATTAAAACTTTGTGACGGGGAGCTGCAGGAAATGCTCTATCAGAAAAGACATATTAGGCCCATTATGTAAGTGAAATCACTCTGTCACGTGGCGAGGGCTGACAGATGGTGGTATAAATCAGCCTGATAGCATTCTTAACTGGGAAATTTAATATAAACCTTTGTTGGAAATCAGTAAAATTCCAGACACAAGGCCAGAATCTCCAGGGAACAATTAACAGTTGCAACGAAATCACAGAAACTCTAGCATACCAAACCAGTAATACTCACTCTTAAAACCTGTGCGAGGAGGAAAACATAACTAGCAATAGATTCCATCAAAGGGTTTTCTCTAGACTGTCTGGGGCAGGATCTGCACAGCGTTGAGGGTCAATCAAACATTCTGGTTTCTGGCCAGCCCTCTGTCTCTCACTCCCCAGTGCAGCCTGGGCAATTTTGCGCATCAACAGTGAAGCTGACCAGCTGGCTGTTCGCATCCACGTCCTTTGAAGCAACCACAGTTGTCATTATTCATTCTCTCTTTATATTTCCCATTTTTATAGCTTTTTTTTTTTTTAAATTCTCTCAGCTTTATACCAATTTCAAATTTTGCTTTCAGTCATGTTTGATGGCTGTTTTTCATTTCACGTCCCTTGAATCTAGAATATTGCACAGGTACCTCTTTTCTGAATCTTTGACTCTCCCCTTCCCTCTTCAGTCCTCCCCACAAATTCATACACTGAGACATCTTCAAGATCTGAGCTGCTTGGCCTTTATTTTGTACTAAATCTTAAATTGCTCCATACCCTTTCTTTGTTTTTTTTTTTCTCTTTTTAACCTTTGGGTCTCCTTTGTCTAGTGTTATGATGATTCGCTCATCCTCAGTGATAATTTCCTTTCAACAGCAGTCAGGTCTTTAAATCTAGTGTGTATCCATGCTTGTGGGTGTGCTTGCTTGCATATTTTCAAGGCATTAACCCTAATCCCTGAATTTCTGGCCTGATGTTTTCTTTTTACAGGTAAGTACAGGGATCCTACGTAATCAATTGAAGAGCAAATTGACTGATCTTCGATGTCCTGCAGACACAATTTCGAACTCTTAATCATCAATCAAATTAACTGGATGTATGAGTTTCACATCCATTTCACCACTTAAACCTTAAGATAAATAACAAGTTAGTTCAGATGATAATGGCGTTTTGAACAGTTATGGAAATGTATGTAAGTTGCCTACAATTATAAACGTGATCACAAACCTAACTATGGTCATTATTTAAGTTAGTTTTTATAAAAATATATATGATCTACATGCAAAATAAATCTATCTCAATGATATTTCACCGAAGTATAGTATTTTGGATGATTTGAGGTCGAGATCTAATTGTGTATGTGAAGAAACTGAGGCCCAGAGAGATTAAATCTCTTAGCGAAGTCCAGTCTCTCTAATAAGTTCTATGTTCATTTCACTTCTCATTTTGGAACTTCATATGCCCTACACTCATCACTGACACTGTCTTAAAAAATGTGTACAAAACCCAAGTGATGCTAAATTGTGCACGCCCGCTTTATTTATCCACAGTCAGTGTTCTTTGTTTCTGTTTCAGAAGTAGGCAAGAGTTGGAATTTCGTGCAGTGATTGTATTCATGCTCTTTCTTATGTGGGGGTGTCAGTGGTCTCCGTAAGCTGCATTATGTACTGTCTGTTGATTCCCCCACACTCCCCTACACCCGCATACTGAGACAATGATGTAAGAGTTGGAAACAGGAAGATAATGGATCAGATTCTCCTTTCCTGCATGGGGAGATTGGACTTTATTATTATGAGAACTCATAAAACACTGTTGGGTAGAGGGAATCACTCCCTATAGGTCTGCTTGGAAAAGCCTCTTTGTGTTTGGATATTTTGTTTAAGCATATTTTCTCTCTTCTTTTCTTCCTTCCACAAAGGCTTATTGAACACTATGCAACAAGCATTGTGCTAGGCATTGGGGAATAAAAAGGAATAAAATCACATTACCTATCTTCAAGGAGCTCTCGGTCTGCAGTGGGGGTAGGGAGGTGAAAAGCAAATAGACAATAATAGCATGAAGTAAGTGTTACAATGATGAGAAGCACATCTACACTGGAGACCCTTAGAGGCACACCTAATCTGGACAAGGTCAAGAAAATTTCCCGTGGAGTCTCAACACTTGAGCTGAGTGTCCCAGCATCTATTCAGTAAAGAAAGGCAAAGACATTCTGGACAGAGAATCAGATCATCAGAAACCATATGGGCCACGGAAATGATTTTGGATGTTGTAGCCTTTGTGTCATGGCTACTTCCTAGTTAAACTCAGCACCTACCAAGGAGCAATGGCAATGGAACTCCTAAACGTGTTGGTATTATCCATCAGTTCATCTCACTAAACTAGGTGACTCTGCAGTATAATTCAAAAGCCCCAATGGTTTAACAATAAAAGTTTATTTGTCAATCACACCAAGTCTCAGGTGGGACAAATGAAACTCTTCCCCATCTTGCAACTAGACCACATATACATTCATCCTCCAAACACTGCAGCAGCTGCAGAAGAATGCTGGAGGATTCCTGGGAAGCTTTAAAGAGCAGCCTTGGAAGAGGTTTTATTGCCCCCTGCCATTGGCCAGAACTCAATCACATGTCCCAGCCCAATTGCAGGGAGGCTGGGGGAATAATCTCCTATTGTGGAATCATATGGTGAATTCAGATTAATATCTCTGCCATAAATAGAGCAGCAAAATGTACTCTATCACTGAGGTGGTATCCTGAAATCCTGTTTAAAAGGATGCTTCTTTAAAAAATAGCCTATAGGGCGCCTGGGTGGCTTGGTTGGTTGAGTGTCTGCCTTCAGCTCAGGTCATGATCCCAGGGTCCTGGGATCGAGTCCTGCATTGGGCTCCCTGCTCCATGGGGAGTCTGCTCCCTCTGACCTTCTCCCCTTTCATGCTCTCTCTCACTGTCTCTATCTCAAATAAATAAATAAAATCGTAAAAAAAAATAGCCTATAGTTATGCCTTTTGCAAAGGTCATTCAAATTAAACACATCTTGATTAGTACTCTCTCTTAAGTAGATGGAATGTAATTGCAAATGAAGAAAAATAACTAAAAACAACTAAGAACTGATGTTTTCCACAATTAGTGAGCAGCGGTCAGCACATTTTTGGAGGAAAACACTTTCTTTCATTCAATGAATACACATAAGTCCCAATTTAGGTTTTCTAGAAAATCTCTTGGAACTTTATTTTATTTGAAGTCATTGAAGTGATTGACTAGGCCAAATATTTTGTGTTTGAGCAGCCTAAATGGTGGAGTTTCCAGATATCGGTTTGGGATATCCAGATATCAGTTTGGGAAGTTGAGGAAGGCAAAGATTCTGCTGCTGGATAACTCTGCATATTTGCTTAATGGATCAGATGTTTTTGAGGTATGATTATGTGCCGATTCTGACTTTGGCAATATGTGAGAAAGAGAACTAAGGAAAGCATTGTCCCTGTCTGCAAGGTGCATATAATCTCCATGAAGTACTGACAAGTAGTAATATTGCACAATAGAATGAAATAACCACATTGTGGAACATTACAGAGGAAAGAATGATAAATTAGCACTGTGGTGATTTGAGGAAGGTTTAGAAGAAACTCTGGCAGTAAGGAAGTTGAATTTTGAAGAGTGAATAAGCTTTCAATAGAAGTAGAAATGAAAAAGAATTCTAAGATGGAGTTCTTTGTGAACTTTAAATGTATGTTGTGAAGGGTTCAATAGCTTTGTATGGCTGAAACAACAAGTGCTTGAAGATTCAGACTCATAGAAAGAAAAGGTTTTTTGTTGTTGTTGTTGTTGTTGTTGTTGTTTTAAGTAGACTCCACACCTAGTGTGGAGCCCAATGTGGAGCTTTAACTCACAACCCCAAAATCAAGACTTGGGCTGAGATCAAGAGTTGGATGTTCAACCTACTGAACCACCCATGCACCCCTGGAAGAGGATATTTGAAATCTTTACAGATGATGAGGCCAAGCTCAGGAGCCCTGGTGACTAGACTAGGGCAATCACTCATGTGTGTGTGCGACGAGAGATTGAGGCTGTCCAGGGAATATAAGGCTAGATTGCATATAGCCAGTTATCTTTCCTTGGCTGAGACTATGGCTGAGAAAAGACTTCTTAAAGTTAGCTAGCAAATATGTGTAGAGTGGGATGAGAAATGATTGTTTTTATTAACTGTCATCAGATTTTCTCACAGGAACAGCCTACTTCAGATCATTACCTTGAGATCCAGCTAGCCTACTTGGCAAGGCTATACTCTGTGTCTGCCTCCTTATGTGTAAAATGGAGTTGATAACTGTCTCTACCTCACAGACCACTGGGACATCTACCGAAAATAGTGGAGTGCAAGATACAGGATAAATGTGACATAGGTATTATTATTATTGTTGCTATTGTTGTTGGTGTTTCTACAGGTAGGAAGAAGAGAAATGAGAAAAAAATAATACCACCAACAAAAGGTATAGATTCTGAGTAAAACATAAACAAGAATTTATGGGTAGAAGTAATGCAAATTTCTAAAAATGGTTGAGAAATTTTGAATAATAATAACACTAAATTAAACAAATAATAATAAATGAGATAAATTTTAATTTATTGGTTTCTTATTCTTACTTTCTAAGTAGAATCTAAAATCCAAGCCAAGGGTGACTAGGGGCAAATATAGCTCAAGAAATTTGCATAACTCTTTGGAAAGGTCAAGAAGTCAAGGGCTTTACTCAGTGTGTAACATGGAGGCAGAGCAGGCCATCAAGGGATTCAGCAAGGGTTCCAGGGGCAGTGTGCCCTTAACTGGCTTCTGCTTTCCCACACTCAGAAAACCAAAACTTTTGTATGGCAACTGAGTTGTTAAATTCTTCAACTGGAAAGTTCAAGACTAATGTAAAAAATAGCCTGGTTAATAAAACTTAAGAAGTCTTGCTTTCCTATGGCTCTTATGTTGATACTTTCTATTGTTATGTGACTCAATGAAACAGCCAAGTATTCAGGTTTCTGTTCCAGTTTAAGTTTTATGGTTTGGTGTTGGCTTGAAACATTGGTGATTGCTAAGTTGGAAATACGTTATAAATCCACAAGAATTAGGAAAAAGTGTTTTGGGATTTTGAGACATAGGTTATGTCAAGTTTTTAAAAAATTATTATTAGTGGTTGTGGGGGCTTAGTGGAAAGTACTCTGGACTGGAAGTAAGGAGATCTTGGACAAATTACAAGATCCAGTTGAATTATAATTTCCTTTATAAGCTACTTGCCTATTTCACAGGCTCACTGGAATATCTCCACATGCCTAGTATAACACCAGGATCATAGGCTCATTAAAAAAGTAAAAGCTTATATGCACTCTTTGAACAAATATTTCTTGACTGCTTATCATATTCCAAGTACTGTGATTAAGTATAGGAGCAAAGCAATGAAGAAGGTTCTCTCTACCCTCGAGAAGCTCAGTTCTAGTTGGAAGTTAGGAAACACACACACACATAAAATAGTTATAGGTTATAATAACTGTATGAAGAAAACCAACAAGGGGCTGAAGAGAAGGTGGCATATTTTAGATAAGCTTCCTGATTACTATCCTGATTACTTCCTGATTACTATTATTACCACTTACTATCAAAACGTCACTATTTTTGAACTACATCGAGTTAAGAGACTATTGACCTAAGTGCAAAATAGATTATATCTATCTATACTGTGTATATATATATGTATATATTAATTTAAAAATATATATAGTTAGCTTTCTTTTCAATTATGACATGTTACCTGTTTGGCCTTGGATAATGTCTATTGGGTCAAAAAATCTTATAACTTGGGCACCTGAGTGGCTCAGATGGTTAAGCAGCTGCCTTTGGCTTTGGTCATGATCTCAGGGTCCTGGGATCAAGCCCCACATCAGGCTTCCTGCTCAGTGGGGAGCCTGCTTCTGCCTCTCCCTCTGCTGCTTCCCCTACTTGTGGTCTCTCTCTCTCTTGCTAGCTTTCTCTCTCAAATAAATAAAGTTTAAAAAAAAAATCTCATAACTCAGTTGCGATGACTTAGTTTTATTGCTGGTTATGAATACGTAACTTACACCACTCCACCTCCTACTCTGTCCAGATTAGATTAATTATTTTAGCTCAGAATGGTAAATCATTGAAAAGTTGGGGCAACAGGGATTCCTTTGCAGATTGCTGTGATTCATAACAAAATGTTGTTATGAATCATGTGTCAAAGGAAATGTCTGCTTTGTAAGTTACAACTTTTCAAAGACTGAAACTTGGCAAATATCTGAAACTATGCATTTTTGTTTTTTAGTGGAAGAATAAACTGTTGGTGACTTGAGTCATCTAAATAATCTTTTTATTACTCAAACTGTTCTCCTTACTGCTTTATGGCAGGATTGTTTGATTTTTTTAAAACTATTTTTAGCCAGGTGATAATTTATATGGGACCATTAAGTGGAACACACAGCTCAGTCCTTAATAGGTTTTTTTGGAGAAAGAGGGGAAAAAAGTATGCTTAAGAGACTTGTGGATGGGGTGCCTGGGTGGCTCAGTGGGTTAAGCCTCTGCCTTCGGCTCAGGTCATGATCTCAGGGTTCTGAGATCAAGCCCCACACCGGGCTCTCTGCTCAGCAGGGAGCCTGCTTCCTCCTCTCTCTCTGCCTGACTCTCTGCCTACTTGTGATCTCTCTTTCTCTGTCAAATAAATAAATAAAATCTTTAAAAAAAAAAAAAAAAGAGACTTGTGGAGTTACTTACCACAATATGACATGGGAACCTGTTGTAGAAGGATGTTATAAAGAGAAAAGAGAGTATAGAATTCCAATTCTGATATTAACCAGTTGGGCCTGCTATTTCTAAAACCTCAACACATCTTTTGAGTTGAGTTCAGCTGAGCTTAGTCTCATACAATGTGGGAGTTAGAAGAGATCTACGGAGAATGGTCCCTGAGCCTAACAAGTAGTCAGAATCTCCTTTTATATATTATTAAAATTTCCATCCTTGGGTTCTATCCAAGTCATCCTATATCAAATCCTGAAGGGTGTGGCCAAAGAATGTGTACTTTTATCAGGTTCTCAAGACGATGAGCAATGAAGTTCAGAAATATCTTTAAAATGCAGTTGAGGGCACTAAGGTCCAATGTTATAATGGGAATTTAAGACACAAAATGTAAAAGGAAGACTCATTAATTCATTTACTCATTTTCTTTTTCAATGAAGAATTATTTTTTGATTTGAATAGTATAAGGTAGAAGGCGGGGATGTAAAAGAGAAAAAAGTAGGGTTCCTGACCTCAAATATGTATTATTCTTATTAGCACCAAGGGCTATGATAATATAAATAAGTATGCACACCTGTTTGCCTAAAGCATCAGTGAATGCATACATTTTGTGTTCTTTTTGAAAAAAACAAAACAAAACAAAACAAAAAACAGGCAATGCAAGTACCAATATTCCCAATCCACTCTTCCTCCTTTTCTACTTTGACTTAAGCAGAAGTATAACACACATGATCAACAGATTTCTTCCATGGGAACAAAAAGTTAAATATAAAAAAATAAAAGTTGGTATTTTTATAGAACTTAAAATACTCTAGGCACTGAACTTATACTGTACATGTACTAACATAAAATCCTCATACCAACCTTATGAAAGTAGGGCTATCATTATCTCATTTTATAACTTATTTTATATCTTATCTTATTTTATAACAGGATGGTGAAGTAATGTGTCCCCAGGTCACATAGCTTATAGGTAGTCATGCTAGAAGTTGAGGTCCAGAGTTGATGTATTTACCATCTGATTGGGTGTCGCTGGAATAAAGGAAATACGAAAATAATTTTTGGCATGAAAAACCCAGTGGGACATTGTTGCTAGTGACAAATAAGACAATGGAATTCTGACAGTCAGCATTACAGAATTAACTGGGGTACATATGCATTATAAGCTCTTTGTTTCTATTTCCACAAAATACACACTGCTACCCCCCACCAACAAAGATACTAAATATGGGCAAACAGTACTCTCCGTAGACCCTGGAGAAAAATAAATCACCCTGAGATCTGACAACAATAAATTTTTCACTACACACTCATCAAGCAGAATGGAAGAGCGCCATGGCATGTGATTTACTTAATTAAATCTTTGAAGGAGGAGAGTTAGTTCATAGAGCTGTATACTTTACACATTGACAGAAACAATATCAGCAGCACAAAAGGTGTCACCCTAAGGATGACGAATGTAAATGCTGAGGAGTTCTGTCTGCTTCTGTTAACTGTGACAGAGTCTGCTTCATGTCAGAAAAATCAGGAGACCTCTTTTTGGCAACTAGTCCGGAGTCCTGTTGCTCCCATTAAAACTCATCCTCGGTGTGCAGGGGATCATTTCTCAGGGAATTCTTTTGAGGCTACTCGTTCAATCAAAAACACCAGGCAATAGTTCTGACATAAATGCATGAATGTGGTCAGAGAAATATAAACAAATCACTTCCTTATTTCTTGGAGTGCTATGATCATCTCAGATTCACTTCAGGATATTTTGGAACATGCTATCAACCTTCTCCAGTCCTATAATGTCTTTTGCATCTTGCCTGATGTTCGATAGGATTTGGGAATTATATCAGCCAGGATAGTCTAAGTCATGCTGTAATAACAAACAATCCTCAAATCTCAAAGGATAAGCCCAACAAAAGTTGATATCTTGTCACCCATGTAGCACAGAGGTGTACGGTGGAAGGCAGGCTCCCATTTAGTACAATCACTTAGGGGTTCGGCTGAAAGAAGATCTATCTTGACACGTGCTTTTATGATAACCAAAGGGGAGAGAAAGGGAATGTGGTAATTACACAGTGTCTCACAAAACTTCTGTCTGGAAGAAATAAATGTCACTTCAGATTACTTTTCACTGGCCAAAACAAGTCACATGACTGTGACTAATTTCAAACAGAATGGGGAAATTCAACACTATCACATGATGAAAACATGTAAAATCAGATCTACACCAATAGTTCCAGTGGAAAAGGGCAAATGTAGCAGTCTTGACATGCTGGTGAGTGCTAAGAATTTAGGAGCACCCAGGACCTGGTCTCTTGGGTTCCTAGTGGCTTGATTTAATGGGTATCCTATCTATCTTGTCTTAAGAGAGTTCCTGCACCTCAGCACAGGGTCAGTCTTGACCATTGAGGATATTCTCTTCTCTGCAGAATAAGGAGATAGAATTAGGAACAAAGAGCATGGAGCATAAATTTCCTGAGAAGAATCTGTGCTGTTTTTAAAAACACAATCTTGATAGCTTTTGCCTAAAAAGCAAAACAGATGACAGGTGACTGTGTTATGTTTCTTGATTGAGTCTTTTCAAGACTCTCCAAAAATGTCCAAAAGGCTTGCTCAGGCAATGCTTGTGGGATACCACCGCTCATCAGGCTCACTTTGGCCCAAGTAGTTAGGGATTTTGGTTAATTCTTGAATTAATTGCATACTGATGCACTTATTAAGAGTTGTGGAATGGAGTGGTGACCACGGTCTTAGTCCGCGAAGGCTGTCTTGCAGAGCTGGATGTACTAATGGGAAGAATTCACCATGATTGGGCACAAATAGTATCTGCCCCACTTCCAAAGGCTGTCCCATTGCTGATATCACCATTTCTAATTTTCAAGAAGTAAGCTAATTTCATATTGGTCTCATGTTGAACAAACACAAGAGGAGTTTAACTCAATAATAATTCTTTTCTCTTCTAATTTCACATCTCATAAGGGTATGTTTTAGAGTGATAGATTCCATTTATCTCACCAGAAGATACAGTGCAATATTCTTGGAAAGAGCATCAAAAGAAAACAGAATGAGTGTTTGTTCTTATTTACCCTTATATTTTAATTATCTTCCCCATAAGCCCAAGGAAGAGATTGTGTTAACACATTCCAACCAAATTTACCACTTTTAGGTTCTCCAAAATACTTTCTCAGAGTGGACATAGTGGGCCTTGAAATCACTGTTTTGCCAGGGACCCATGTAGTACATCCTTATCCAATCCATCAGCAAGTCCTATTGGTTTTATCTTCGAATCTTAAATTGGATATTTTCTCATCATTTCTACCACGAAGACTCTAGTCCAAGCCACCTTTGTTATTAAAATAGCTTCTTAAGTGACCTCAGTGATTCTATTCTGACTCTGTTACAGTCTATTATCCACCCAGCAGCCATAGGGATCTTTTTCACAGTGTGACTCCCTGTTCGTAACTGTTCAATTGATTTGTAGGACAGACAAAGAGAGATCCGATCCTACAATGACATGAATTTTTCTACCGTTGATGCCTGGGTTTCTGACCTTACTCCTGCCACTCTTCTCTTTGTCTTG
This sequence comes from Martes martes, assembly GCF_963455335.1. Classification (NCBI taxonomy): domain Eukaryota; kingdom Metazoa; phylum Chordata; class Mammalia; order Carnivora; family Mustelidae; genus Martes; species Martes martes. The sequence continues at coordinate 42,812,039 of NC_137901.1, read as the reverse complement.
CTGCTACAGACAACTTACTGTTCTTTAGACACAACAAACATACTCGAGGTCTTTGTACATGTTTTATTCACGGCCTAAAATCTTTCCCCAAAATACTCCCATTGTTTCCTCCTTCTCTTGATTTAAGTGTCTGGCTAAATGTTACCTTCTTGACCACTCTGTTAGTTTTTTACTGCTGTGTAAAAAGTATCCCAAAATGTAGTGGCTTAAAATGATGATTATGTATTATATCACGTGGTTTATGTATCTGGGATCAGCTTAGCTTGGTGGATCTGACTCAGAGGTTTCAGCCATATCAGCCAGGGCTACAGTCATCTGAGTGCTTGACTGGGATTCATGTTTCTACTCTCAAGGTGGCTCACAAATCTGACAAGTTAATGCTGGTTCAGTCTGTCTCCCTGTGAACATCTTCTAGAGATGGTTGAGTGCCTTTGCAATATGGCAACTAACTTTCCCCAGAGTGAGGGGTCCAAGACTGAAAGAACAAAGAAGTGTCAAGTCCCAAGATTTATAACTTAATCTTGGAAGTCAACACACCTTTTCTTTCAGTTTACTTAATTTGTTAGAATTCAAAATCCAGCCTTCAATCAAGGGGAGAGAAATTAGTCTCCCCTTTTTGAAAAAAAGAGTATCAAAGAGTTAGTGGATATATTTTTGAGTCACCATGACAAAAACTGAATTCCCCATACAACCTCTCCTATAACTCTATATCTCCTTACACTGCTTCATTTATCTTTATGCTACTTATGACACATGATACATCTTTAAAGATACAATATAGTGAAGTTAAGAATATGGACTATGAGACTAGACTATCTTAATCCCAGTTCCAATTACACAACTTACGGGGAATAAAACCTTGGACAAATTACATAACTACTCTGTGCCTCAATTCTTACATCTGTAAAATGATACATTCACAGCATCTAACTTAAGGAGTAGTAGTGAGGAATACGGGGATGGATGGGTGGATGGATGGATGATTGGATGGATGGATGATGGAGATGGCACTTAGAATCATGTTCAGCACAAAGAGCTACACATTACACAGTATTGCTGATTATTCTTACTACTCCTATTACTATTTTAGTAAACAAACAAAGATTTGTTTATTCCTTTCTCACTCGTTATGATTTGCATCAGAGCAAGAAATGGGTCTGTTTGTTCACTACTGCATTCTCAGAGCCTAGAACAGGTTTTCAGAAATTATTTATTGAATGAATTCATGTTCTAGAGGGTAAAGCCATTTTAGTTCTATATTTTAGGTTTGTTGCCTATAAATGTACTCAAATATTTTCACCTACTCATTCCTGCATTCAAATAGTTTTTATTGAGTGCTTTCTAAGAGTCTGACATATCTAGTAGTAACTTTTTGGGGCCATAATATTTCCACTCAGATATGAACAAGTGTTACAACCAGAGATGTTAGAGTTTGGGTAGAGGAAGCACACAGAACTGAGGGAAAAACGAACAATCTGGAATGCAGATAACTAGTGATCATGCCCAGAGCTGTGTGGGTTAAAATGAGATTTATGTAAGTTAAACTGCTAAATATTTTTTATGTTGCAGATTATTACCTAATTTTGAACAGTTATAAGAGAAGTGCATAGGTGAAGAATGAGAACCTGGGTATAGGATATAATTAGTTAGATGTGCTAGGGTCGCCATGTAGCTCCTTGCAGCCAACAGGGCCTTATAAGTTTAATTTCAGTAACAATCTTAGAATTTCTTAACAAATTCATGATCCACAGAAAGTGGAGATCTGTATTTTACATTTTCTTTCACAATTTGAAAACTGGAAGTTTAAACAAATTTGAAACGTAAAATCTGTGTTTTAATGACATGGTCCATGAGGACTCCACAGAATCAGAATTCCCCATTTTGCCTACACTACTGCAAGCCAAGCAGAACGTGACTCACACAGCTGTCTTCCTTGGCCACCAACCGCAGACAGACCTGTAGCCCAAAGCCCGTTTTGGAAGAGGTCTGAAAAACATGTCATGCCTCCGTGATATCACTACACTCACTTTTGCACCTGCCGTTTGCTTTTTGGAGTTGTTAAATGGAAACTTCACGTCCCCTTCAACCAAACACAGTTAATGGAAGGGAGGTTGTACTGGACCAGGGGGCACGGGTGTTAATAAGCCCGAGTCTACTCAACCACAGGCGTGGCCAGTGACTCGAGCAAGTCTGTCTTCAGCCGGGGGGGGGGGGGGGGGGAAATAGCACCCTCCTTTTTGATTGATGGCTTCTGGTAAGAAATCTGGTGGCGAGGGAACAGGCCTAAACAAAATCTGGAGTGCAGTGACCTTTCTGATTTACATGAGGCTACAGCTTCCTCTCCTGAAGAATTATGTTGTTTTATTTTTTGCTGCTCCTGTGAACCCACACAACAAGGTGTCATCTATATTTGCTTTGTCTAGCCTCATGGATTAGAATGATAGTTGCAAAATTACACTGAGCTTCTAAGCAAGGAATACATAAATTAAGTCTGTTTCTGCCTATTGTAAAGAAAAAAGGGTACTGATCTTCTAAATGAGGTATTTATGCAAAAGAGCTAACAAAAGTATCTTTTGAATGAGGTACTTATGGAAGACAGATAACTGAAAATTCGGATTGCTTTATGGAGATATTACAAAAAGATCAAGGGGTGAGTACCTGACTGATTACAGAAATGTTTTAATTTTGATATATTGTAAGCACATTAGAAAAGAAAGAGGAAGACATCATACTATTTTCCTTTCACTATTTCATTTAATAAGCATATATAATGACACACAGTAGTAGGGACTGGCATGTGCTGGGCATTGAGGATACAAGGTAGACAAAACATAAATGGTGTCTGAACTCTGGGTGTTTATGTTAACGTTGAGGGTAGGGAAACCAAATGTTAAACTAACAATCACACAAAACACGGAGGAATGTCTGTTCGAGTGCCTTGAGAGACAAGTGTAGTGATGTATTCATTTAAACAGTATTTTTGAGTGCCCATTGTGTGTGCCTTTTCCCTCTCAGGTATATAGTAGTAAACAACATAGGCAAAAATCTCTGTTTTTATTGAATAGAACAGGCAAAAAAATCTCTTCTTTTAGAGAAGCAATAAGTGAAATGAATGGGTACATTCTAGGGAAGGATGTAACAAGCAGAGGTGTGACGAGTAACGGGAGAGAGAGAGGTCAGAGAGATCCTGAGTTGGGATAAGAGTATGGGTAAAGTAGGTCCTTCTAGCTGACTTCAAAGGCATTGGCTTTTTCTTTGTAAGATGGGAAGCTTTGGTGCACCCTAAGGAGTAGTATGGTCTGACATGTCTTAAAAAGTTGACTCTGGCTCTAAGGAGCAAAGGTAGAAACAGAGAGACCAATGAGAAGTCTCTTTGCTAGTGTAGGAACAAATAAGGTTGTATCAGCAACCAGTAGCAGCATTACAGGTATTGAAAAGTGGTTGCATTCTGGACATAATTTCAAGGTAGAGCAACAGAGTTAGCTGCTAGACTGGATAAAGAATAGAAAAGAGAGGAGTCAGGAAGAAGTCTAGGAAACTTTGAAATAATGAGGGTTTTCAGAAAGTCTTCCTTGACAGCGTGACAATTGAGTTGAGATTTGAAGGAATAAGGGGGATTACTCAGAAAAAGAGTAAAGATGGACAGAATACATAGGCTGATGAATGATTATGGTCCTATCGAGATGAAAGGAAGAGACTTCTTTTTTTATTGAGCTAATGATTAACAAAATATCCTGAAATTAGAGTAGACCGGTTATACTTGTACAGCTTTTAGGGAAAATGATACGCTTGACGCTGTGTACTATAAAAGCAGGACATTTGACATTGTATTCATCACGAATTCTTCAGTTAGGCTCTACCTTCATTAGGTTTATTGTACATTCATTTAATACGTTTTATTTCAGAATTACTATTATGGAAGGTCTTTCCTGACACTATTCATCTCTACCTGAGCAAGAAGAGGAAAGCATAGTTGTTTATTTCCAAAATCATACGCAGTATTTCTTAACAACAACGGTAGGGAACGGAGAATGGCCCACGCAGCGCAGTAATATAACTGCCTGACCGGCCTGGAGCCTGCAACTGTAAAGAAATTAGGAAACTTCCAACCTCTTCGTAAGGATTCAAACCACACATTTAACCTGCATATGAACTCTATTAAATCCTGTCACATATTAAATAAAAAATCAAAGCAAATATGTATGGGATCAACAAATATGTGTAATAATTTCAAACATTTTCATTTTCTGTTAAATATTTACACCATTTAATAGTTTCATGTTAAAAAAATAGTGTCCTGTTTATCTTACTTATTAAATAGCCTCTCATTTCTTTCCTGTCTCTTAAACACAATATTTCTATAAAAGAAGTCACAATAAAAGGCAGTCTATCTTCGTTGTGTTTAATGTATTTTAAAGCATGGCATTTGCACTTTTATTTTCCTTCAGTTTTTATGATGTGTGTTTCCATTTTCTAGAGCAGCTTCTAGAAGTACTTAGATGAGTTCTTAACCAGATTCAAAAATTAGGTTGTTCAAATGGCCCAAAGCAATGAAAATAAAAGCCATCAAAGTCTTTGTATTCTGCTATTTTAAAAACTAGGACCTTCAAGTTTGGTTTGATTTTTCTAAAGGAGGAAATCAGAAATCTCAGGGCAGGATGTATAGCGTTATGACCACGACGCTGTCCCAGCATGGAGCTGATAGAATAAAGGAAACCCTGTCAGGAGCACATCTGGCCGTGCCTGTCACTCTAAAGCAGTGTGTCACGTCTTCTACTTCGAAGCTGTGGTAAACTACCTACATCACATTCTCTGTGCCTTTGGAAATGGAGATATGCTTTTGAGAAGAAAAATAGGTTCCATTTTTTACCTTCTGTGCTCCAGTCATACTGAGGTGACTCGTATGATGATCTAGCACATAGTGAATTCAGGAAGATCAGTCATTTAATTGGTCATGTTGGCTATTAAAAAACAATGGTTGTCAGCATTACATAGAAAAATAACCTATATGTTTATATATTATATATATATATAAATATATATAATTTTATTGGATTTTTCTGAGGTCTGTGTGTGTTCTCAATGAAGACAGTTTCTTTTTTTTATTAAAGACTTTATTGATTTATTTGAGAGAGAGCAAGAGCGTGAGAGAGAGTGTGAGAGAGAGAATGTGAGAGAGAGAGAACACGAGTTGGGGGGTGGGAGGGCAAGCAGAGGGAGAGGCAATAGCAGCCTCTCCACTGAGCAAGGAGCCTCATTCAGGACTTGACCTCAGGACCCCGGGATCATGACCTGAGCCAAAGGCAGAGGCTTAACCGACTGAGCCACCCAGGAACCCTGAAAACAGTTTTCTATAGGTTAAAGCAGAATACCATCCAGGTGACTCTTGCAATTCCTAAGTGGCTGGGAATTTTCTTAGGGCATTGTTCTGAAGAGAGCCACTTCCCCAGAGAAGAAGGGAGAAGCCATTGCTGCAGCTGACTCCTGTACATGCTATAAAGGCTGATTTAAAACAACTGCCTAGACTGTAGCCCTGGCTTAATGCTATCAGGACATCTCTAACTGAGAGATGCCAAACCCATTTTATCTTAAGATTTTATTATGATCTAAATATAAAAATGATTTGCAAATTGTAAAACCTACAAAAAACATAAAGACGTTGCTAGCCATGTCCAATTCCTTGTAATTATTTTTATCTGAGTTCCAATGGTGTCAGTCTCAGAGTGCATCTCATTCCCTGCAACATCAGCCAAGTGGGGTTACAACAAGAGCAAACTCTCTTATAAAAGCAGGTAATAATAATAATCAGCTAAAGTTCACACACTAGCCTCTAGTGTTATAATTGCTTTTTAATGTTGTTCATGCAAGAGATCTCTGGAGAAGAAACGGAATATCTGATTGTCCCCATTTGACTGATGAGGAAAATGGAGGTCTTAGAGCTCTTGAATCTACTCACTGAAACTACTTTGAATTCTTCTTTGTACACATAAGGTAACTTATTGTGACATTGATTATTACTATTATTACTACACTTTTGCAATTGGGGCTTTTCACAGAAACATAATCATACCGCATACTTTTGCCCAAGTGAAAGTATTTCCCTTTTGAAGTTTTCTGTGCAAAGTCTATTTATTGTAGGCTTCTTTCATCTACTTGAAGCACGCTTGACGAGCCCTCCAAGCAGGGATTGCTAACGGTTTTTTATAAAGGACTATCTGTCAGCTTTTGCATTCTTTACACATCGTTGAGTTTTAAAGTATGGGACTGCGGCAGCTTACTACATAACATGGTCTCAATAAACCTATCAATTGGAACTTGGCTCGGCAGCATTTCAAAAGCTTTACACTGGCCCCAGATACATTTGAGGAAAATGTCCCCTCTCAGCAGGCACGTGTAAAAATCTAAATGCGGTGTTGGCCCTGGTTAGAGGAAAGGCCCCAGAAACATCAAGGATTGCTGAATGTGTGAATCTAAATCTGCCTTTAAACCTGTTTTAACAACTCCTATTCAACTCTGTGAGGAGTCCAAAATATTGCATCGAGGGTCAGTTGAGTTTTATGTCCTTAAATAACGCTGGCGACCTTCATTCAGGAGTGAGATCTGCGAAGGGCAGCCCTCACTTGTTGTAACAACACATTGGGACTGAAGAGTTAGAGTTTATTGGCAAACAGAGGCGATTTAGGTTTGGGCTCTTATTCCAAAGAAAAGTGCCACCTTGTCAACCAAGCCTCAAAGTTCGCCTTTGTATTCAAATCTCGTGTTACCAACTTCTTCCTGGTTCCATTGCTAGATGGGTAAGATAATGACCAGTTCCTGGAAAGATACTCTGACTCTCGGAACGTACTGGTTGTCTCTCTGGCCACGGGCAACTAATATCTCTGGTTTTCTCCAGCAAGAGACTTCGTCTTCTTCTTGCTTTGTGCACAAGGGCAGAGTGCTTCATATGGACGCACAGTAGATGGGTGAGTGTCACCTGTAAAAGGAGGACCACAAAGCCCTCTCTTTCCAGATATCTTTTCCATTTGCTGATATCTTCTCCTAGAGTTCCCACGTTAGAGGAGGTCATTGTACTCCGATGTATTAATTTGTATGCGACTTTTAGCACTCACTATTAAAACATTATAAATCAATTTATCCAATTACCTGATTGCCAGGGTTACAAAGAGATACCAATGCAAGTAAGTTTTGATGAGGAAATGGAAGGGCATAGAAATAGGACATTCTGTGCAAGGAAGCCAAATTCAGATAAAGGTCTTTGAACAGGTAGAACATTTCTTCCATTCCTTTCATTTGCCCCTAAATTATGCAACTCTCATCTTTCAATGCATATTTAATAGCATTCAAGGCACTGTGGTGTTGGAAGATAAAAGCATTTTATTTATTTTATCTGCCTTTAGAGAGATGAGATATATAGGTATATATAAGGATACACACACACACACACACATATATATATATATTCATGCATGTGTGTGTGTATGTGTGTGTAATACAAGGGAAATACTGTCAATGAAATCACAGTGATTGAAGTATTGTGCATGAGCAGAGGGATTAAAGACTAATCCTTTCTGAGGTCCAGGTTCAGAAGGGAGTTGGCATTTGTGCTCTGCTTTGATGAGTACATAAGATCATGAAAGCCAGTAAAAAGGGAGGAAGGATTCCCAGGAAAGGAAATGAGGGCAGAAGCATGAATGTAAGAAAGGGGATGGTGGGGGAAATGTCAAGTAATTCCAGTTTCCTGGAAAAGTCAAGTTCTTACAAAGATGTGGGAATAAAAACAGGTTGGAAGGGTTAGAGGGTTAGAAAGGCATTATAAGGTTTTTGGAATTAAACACATAGCTATGGGGAATTAACGAAAGGATTATAGACAGAGGAGGGATGTGATCATTTCTGTGTGCTATGAAGAGCTGGCAAAGAGAATGATTTGGGGAACAGCACAGAGGCTGTTACAATGGTTCAGTCAAGGAAGGAGGTGAAAAGAAAATAGAACTCTGAGTGCCTGGCCAGGACAAAGGAAAGGGAAAAAAACACTAGGATATAACAGCAAGAGGAATTTATAACTTATGAATTGTAGCATTGGAACAATGGGATCCCCTGAAAGAAAAATATGCAAAAGGAAGTAAATATCTAAATATGAAGAAGATGTAAGTATCTAAATATCTAAATATGAAATATGATATATGATAATGATCATATATGATCATATCATGATCATATCATTATCATGATATATGATATATCTAAATTATATATCTCAATATGATACATCTAAATATCTAAATATCTAAATATGAAGATGTAAACTTGTACCGTTGATGGGAAATGTAATAAAAATGTTTTTTCTTATTGACCCTTATTGATAGAATAACAGTGATATTGATAATAGTATTTAAAAGCTGGTGTTTATCCATCAGCCTCACAACAAGTCTGACAAATGGATAATATTGAGACTTTATAGATGACACAGCAGGTACAGATAGGTTCACTGTGTTGGATAATAGAGAAATGTAGGTAACCTCGAAGTTACAAAAAGGTGTCAAGTTCAGATGTTTTCATTCCAGGTTTAGTTTTTTGCACAATCTATCGGAGTCACCCCATATGCACATTATTGCATTCGACATAGCCAAGCAGATACATGTTCAGTGTGAAATGTTCTTAATTTTGGGGGGGGGGCAAGGTCTTATGATGTAAAGACTACGAGGTGATTTTCCTGCTCCACCAGGAGTAAAGAAAGTAAAAGTCAACAAATAGACAAAACAAAAGCATAAAAGGTTAAAATATTGGAGGTAAAATTTGTAAGGTTAAAGAAAGTCATATATAGGTGGTTGGGTTATGGACACTGGGGAGAGTATGTGCTATGGTGAGTGCTGTGAAGTGTGTAAACCTGGCGACTCACAGACCTGTACCCCTGGGGCTAATAATACATCATATGTTGATAAAAAAAAAAAAAAAAGAAAGTCATATATAAGCTCCATTGGTCTGTTATTTGACACTGCAAGTACTTTTTGGATCTTGGAAGGGGGAATAGAGTCTGTTATTCCCTTGAACTCGACACCTAATAATGGTGGAATAATGGGAATAACTATTTCGATAGTTACTATAGTATAAAAATATTTTCACATTTCACTGTAAATTGTGTTAGTTGATTTTATTATGTTATCCTCTAAACAACCACTTTTGGTATTTAGGACTGGGTTTTTTTATGTGTGTTGATTTTTTAATGTGTGTTGATAGGTAAGGAAATTGAGAATTTTCCTCATAGCTATTAAATGAAACAAACTAGAACTTGAACCTTAACCTTCTGATTCAATGTCCGAGATTCTTTCCCTGATCCCACGTGAACTACGAAAAGTATGGTAAAATAACTGAAGGCAAGCAGTTTTTACGATGAGGAAAGAAATTGAGAGTTAATTTTTTAAACTGCCTTTCCATCTCTGCAAGGTTTTAGAGAGGAAGCCGCAAGCTGGGAATGCTTCATTTATCTTATCTCTCTGACAAGGAATAAGATGTATTTTGGAATTCCCTGGAGCCTGTGAAGTGTACTAGGCACCAACAGAGCTTCCTGTAATTAAAGGCTCCATTAGATTTGTATGGAAGTGGCAAACTCACTTCCGGAAGCATATAGCCAGTTGCAAGCCTTAATTTAATAAAAGAGAAATCAGAAATCAATCAGAAATGAGATTTGTTAGGATTAAGATGTTAAATAAAGCCATGTTCAGGGCAGGGTTGACAAAATCTTTCTCCCTGAGATGGTCTGGCGTGAGGAGCCTCTACACTCAGACGAAGGATTTTATTTTAGAAGTGAGTGAAGAAGAAGAGAGATCATTTGTTGGTCTGAGCTGGAAGTCTACAGAACTTTTCAAAAGATTTGGTGAACAGATGCTTTTAAAAGCTCTTACCAACTCAGCCTTCACTACTAGCAATTTCAAACAAAGCAGGAGGTCGGCACATTAATGTTATTTTCCTTCCTTTGTCTGTCGTCCCCTTGGCTAACCACTGACAGGGAACAGCCTGGAGCAGACTGGAGAAGCCCCCATGGTGAAAACACGTCAATGTCAGCTTTTAAACTGGGAGCTTGTTGTCAGCTTGAACTAATTTTTCCAGTTTCTCTCCGACTTTACCTCTTCCTAACCACATTAAAACAGAAACAATGCTCATGACCTTTATCCGAAGATACGCAATTTTGTTGGGGTTGGTATCATGAATCTGTCATTTCTCACCCATGCCGAATTCTATATATGTTTTCATGAATAATGAGATAAGATGGTATACGAGGAATTAGGGATGGTTTTGCTGGAGACCTTACGTCCTACTCTAAAGATGCTTCTTAGATCGGGATCCTCAGAAGCAGATCTTGAGGTGAGGGCTCATGTGATAGAGATTCATTAGGGAGGGGACTCCTTCCTGGAGTCACCATTAGGGAGGGGCTAAAGCTGGATAAGGAAAAGAAACAAGCCAGCAAAGGGTAATTGTTCAGGAAAATTCTTCCTGAGGGTGGCCTCAGTACCATCCTCCCCAGGCCGAACTGGCTTTTCCATCAATCCTGAGAGACCCTCATCTTGAAGACAGGGAGGTAGGGGCGCCTGGGTGGCTCAGTGGGTTAAAAGTCTCTGCCTTCGGCTCAGGTCGTGATCCCAGTGTCCTGGGATTGAGCCCAGCATCAGGCTCTCTGCTCTGCAGGGAGCCTGCTTCCTCCCCCCCTCCTCTCTGCCTGCCTCTCTGCCTACTTGTGATCTCTGTCTGTCAAATAAATAAATAAATAAATCTTAAAAAAAAAAAAAAAAAAAAAGACAAGGAGATAGGCTTTCTCCTCCCTTACCTCCTGCTCACTGGTAAAGTAAGGTTGCCCCTTTGGGGGTTGCCGCCTCTGGGAAATGCCAGCTCCAGTAGCCTGAGAGCAGTCCTAGCAGTAGAGTCTGATAGGCAAGTTGGAGCAGATATTTTCCAAAGCTAGGGGAGGCCATACTAGAAACAGTGAAAGAAGTCCGAGGGGAGCTCGGCAGACCACAGACTATGGACACACCAGATAGTTCAAAAGAAACTGACTAGAGTTGTACTGGAGATTTTTTTTTTTTTTTTTAAGATTTTATTTATTTATTTGTCAGAGAGAGAGAGAGAAAGAGCACGAGCACAGGCAGACAGTGGCAGGCAGAGGCAGAAGGAGAAGCAGGCTCCCTGCTGAGCAAGGAGCCAGATGCAGGACTACATCCCAGGGCACTGGGATCATGACCTGAGCTGAAGGCAGCCGCTTAATCAACTGAGCCACCCAGGCGTCCATGCACTGGAGATTTTAATTTCCCCCATCCTACAAAAAATCTTAAGATTGATTATGAAACAAATGATAGTGAATACCCCTGGAGTAGAAAGAGGTCTTCAGAAAATCGTGATTGGAGAGGTTTGAAGTACTTAAGAGAGACAGGGAGAGGGTGGCAGGTTTCACTTCTGGGAGTCAGACAAAGCGGTAGCAAGGTTTGAGGCTACAGTGTATGTGGTAAATAGCATCCTTTGGAAGAAGTAATTCTACTTCTAAAGTGGCTCTTTGGAAATACCTATTACTATTTTTACCTAAACTCTCCTGACAGGCAAAAAAATCCAATGACAAGGGCAATTTCGGCTCTTTTAGGAGCAAGCAGTAGTGTATTTATTTATTTTTTTTCTCGCTGGCAGTTTAAGGATGTGTAGGCTTCCTTAATCTGGTGTCCTGCATTTTTCTCTATGTTCTGCTTTGCCAACCCCAAATTAGAGATATTACTAACTGAAGTTACTAGTGCAGTATATTACTAACTCTGTGTATAGAGAATATGCTTACTAACAGCTTTGTATCTCCAGTGAACGTCTCTCCTTGCTATACTCCTCCACCCTGATCCTCTGTGCTGGTCTGATTCAGAACATGGCTGAGGACAGGGTTTGTAAACACCTGTTAAAGAATGGGCAGAGGCAGAGACTTTGCAAATAAGATCTTCTCCAAAATAATCATCATTGGAACTGCAGCTACATAATAAGAACATTGCCAGAATTGTCAATTTCCTAAATAAAGAGTAAAAACATGCATTTTGAAATCTGGAAAACAGCCTATTAAAGATGGATGGTATCCAGGCTGAGAGTGTTTTAGCTGTTTCTGTCTGTCTTCAATAAACAGGGGATACTCTGTGCGCGTGCGTGTGCATGCGTGTGTGCGTGTGTGTGTGTGTGTGTGTGTGTGTGTGTGTGTGTGTTATATTTTCCATCAACTCCCTGCCTCAACCCTGAGATCCAAGCTCCACCCTGTCCCCCTGGAGTGCGTCAGAGGACTGTGCCCTTTGGCCTTGGTTTAATGGGTCCATGAGAGGCAGTGGGAGGAGACAGCCAGAGAGGAGGAGAGTGAGATTGGAGTATTCCTTCCCAAACTCCCTCCATCCTGGGCTCTGTAGGGCAGCTAGGGCTTTCTCTTTGGGATTTGGTAGTTGTTCCTTCCCCTTGAACTCTTAGACTAAGGGCTGCTGATGTGTTCTTCCGGTCGTTAGCTGTTTTCCCGACTGTTTCACAGTGTTCCAACGGTGTCTGTCCTGAGGGCGCCAAAGGCAGGGGAGGGAAGAATTACACATCCTTTGTTGGTTTCCCTGAATCTTGCTCATTCCTCTCCCTATGAGTAGTTCCTTTACTAAACTCTCCTCAACCTCCCCGTTTGAGCACAGCTTCTGGAACTTGACCAAAAGGGGCAGAATTGCTTTATCCTCCCCGGAAGACATGTCTGGTCCTAATCTATGGGTCTCACATAGTTCCCTTCTCCCTCAGTAAGAACTAGACTTCATTAGCAGCAGAGCTGCCCTCAGACCCAAGCAGGAGGGGCCCTTCTTCCCAGCCCATGTTTTCAAAGCTTCCCTTACAACAAACATTCACAAAAAATGGATTCATTAAAAAAGACCCGAGTCTTTTTTTCTTCTGCCCCTTGATATCCAATTCTCAGCATTGGCGTAGCACTACCTAGAAGGCTAAACGTCTTCTCTGGTGACTAGCAATGTCAGGCCCCAAGGAAATACCGCTCCACATTTTTTGCTGTAGCCCTGAGACAAAAAAATACAGTTGCCCAAACCTTCGAGCGTTTAGAGATGTGCTTCTGCTAACGTGAGAGACAGAAGCTGCGTTAGCACACAGCAAATCAAAGGTTGAATGGTGGAAGCATACAGGTACGTGATGAGAACTAACTTATCAAATCCGTTTTCTCAAGTATGAACGCAGCAATTTCTCACGTAATGAAGTTTCATTTTCTAGTCGTGCAGAGCACCAGCTTTTCTTTTTTCTCTTCCCATTCTAATGTGTAATTCTGGAGTTCATTATAAATTAGCACGAGGGAATCCCAACAGTGGCACAAAATGGCAGAAGAGACCGTTGTGATACTAAACAATTTCTATTTCTTACACATCTGTGTATATGTAACTCTAGACTTAACAGGCTTAAAGCCACTGGCAAGTAGCTAGACATTGGAAACTGGAATTGCAAATAATCACATATTTACAAAAATATGAGGTACAATTAAGTAACATTTTGAAAATAAATAATGTGGTTTTATTTAAATACTCTTTTTCAAATATTGATGTTTATTATAATTATGTTACTGTTTGATTTTAATATACAATTTAAAGTATTTTGGAAGAAAAAGATTTTGAACATGATCTTTTTTTCAGTTTTAACATTTACTTTATATTTTGATGAAGAATATATTTAAGTGTGTAACCTTTAATAAAATCACATTTTAATTTTTCATTCTTCAGATCAAGTATTGACAAACCTTTTCTGTAAAGGACCAGGTGTTAATTATTTTAGGCTTCGTACTTCATCTAGTCTTGCTACAACTACTCAATCCTGAGGTTATATTACAAAAGCAGGCAGAAGTGTTGTGTGAATGAACGGGCAAGGCTGTGTTCCAGAAAATCTTTATTTACAAAAACAGCCCGCCAGCCCACCAGCCCGAGTTTGCCAACCATTGCTTAAGTCCATTTTGGTAGTAGGGTAAAAATTATGTAAAAGATCATGTTATCATAATATATCAGTAATTTTGCTTTTATTTTATTAAATTAGTGTAAATAACTTACCAATTATGTCTTTGTATCTTTACTCCTAATGGTGTGATCCATCAGCAAAACATACAGACATGTTAATAGTAATTAAATTTGGTCTTCTAATACTTTGGCTACTTTTAGCCATAAAAAAAAAACACACAGTTTTACATGAATATTAAAAATCGTGTTGTTTAAAAGTACATTTGCCAAGACTGCCTTGAAGAAGATACTTGACTTAATAGTTCATTAGCTTTATTTATATCTCACAAATTCTTGGACACATGGATGTGAACCTTTGACTGTCCTCTTGCCCAGGAGCCAACCAGTTTGGAGGTTGTGCCTGGTTAGCTGTTCTCCTCTCTAGGAGCAGCCTTGTGATGAAGTTGCCATTGCTCCAGAAATTGTAAACTGACAAGCTTTGGGTTATGTTTAGCTCACTCATCTTGGATCTGCACAGTGTTTACACAATGTAAAATTAGTTGCAAATTAATTTCAGGTAAAAATCTAGGTGTCTAGCTTCTATTTAAAAATCTTGCAAAATTGGATCCCCTTTGGAGGTCTCAGTGGCCGCCTTTTTTTTTTTTTTTTAATTTCTTTTCAGCGTAACAGAATTCATTGTTTATGCACCACACCCAGTGCTCCATGCAATACCTGCCCTCCATAATACCCACCACCTGGCTCCCCCAACCTCCCACCCCCCGCCCCTGTAAAACCCTCAGATTGTTTTTCAGAGTCCACAGTCTCTCACGGTTCATCTCCCCTTCCAATTTCCCTCAACTCCCTTCTCCTCTCCATCTCCCCATGTCCTCCATGTTATTTGTTATGCTCCACAAATAAGTGAAACCATATGATACTTGACTCTCTCTGCTTGACTTATTTTGCTCAGCATCATCTCTTCCAGTCCCGTCCATGTTGCTACAAAAGTTGGGTATTCATCCTTTCTGATGGAGGCATAATACTCCATAGTGTATATGGACCACATCTTCCTTATCCATTCGTCCGTTGAAGGGCATCTTGGTTCTTTCCACAGTTTGGCGACCGTGGCCATTGCTGCTATAAACATTGGGGTACAGATGGCCCTTTTTTTCACTATGTCTGTATCTTTGGGGTAAATACCCAGTAGTGCAATTGCAGGGTCATAGGGAAGCTCTATTTTTAATTTCTTGAGGAATCTCCACACTGTTCTCCAAAGTGGCTGCACCAACTTGCATTCCCACCAACAGTGTAGGAGGGTTCCCCTTTCTCCACATCCTCTCCAACACACGTTGTTTCCTGTCTTGCTAATTTTTCAGTGGCCACCTTTTGACAGGGCATTTTCCTCTCCAGTTTGCCAAAAACCCCATCGTGAACAATGGGGTCCCCAGCCCCACCAGCCCACATCTCCATTCAGATTACCAGCCTGCCTTCTGGAGCATTTGGCTTTTGAGACTATTCCAGAGCACTGGAGACTGGTCCTTTTCTATTTTTTATCCTCACTGCTGTAGTTGCCCCTACCCCAAAACAAAGCATACAAACAAATAAAACCAATTAACTAAACAACAATGCAATCCTTCTGAGCACCCCCAGTCTCTTGGTTCTGCCTTAGGACACATTGCTGGAGGTATTGCTCTCACTGCTTCCAGCTCCTTAGCTCTAACGAATTGAAGGAAAGAGAGAGACCAACACAGTTTGCACCAATCTTTCACATTTTCTAAAACAATACTGCAACTTAATCATCACAGAACGACAATCAGTAACAACTATTGAGTAAGTAGTCTAGCTTCTGACAGTATAACTGATAAAATGACATTACTTGGGACACCTGGGCGGCTTAGTTGGTTAAGCATCTGCCATCAGCTCAGGTCATGATCCCAGGGTCCCAGGATTGAGCCCCACATCGGCCTCCCTGCTCAGCGGGGAGTCAGCTTCTCCATCTCACTGCCCTTCTGGGCTATTTCTCTCTCTCTCTCTCTCTCCCCCTAATATATATAAATAAAATATTTTAAAAAATGACACTACTAATGTTCATGTCAATTATTAATACACCCTTTCTGCTAAAAAAAATACTAAGGAGGAAAAAGGGACTTTGACTAAGAATTTAATGGTGAAGCAATGGACTCCATTTTTTTCAGCAAGGCTCACAGAAGAATGATTTGGAATTTGGAATGGAAAGGAGATAAAGGATTAAAAATTAACCACTGCTCTCTATAACATGACAATGTTGCCCTATAAAAACCCAACCAAGAGCAATGTTTTGAAAATTAAGTTAGGAAAATGTCTTTCCTACTTAATGGTTTTTCATTGAGAGAGAGAGAGAGAGAGAGAGAGAGAGTGTGTGTGTGTGTGTGTGTGTGTGTGTGTGGTATGTTCCTGTCCTAGTGCTTATCTACATTTTAGGGGCCCCTGGGTGGCTCAGTGGGTTAAAGCCTCCGCCTTGGCTCGGGTCATGATCTCAGGGTCCTGGGATTGAGCCTCGCATTGGGCTCTCTGCTCAGCAGGGAGCCTGCTTCCTCCTCTCTCTCTCTCTGCCTGCCTCTCTGTCTACTTGTGATCTCTTTCTGTCAAATAAATACATACAATCTTTTAAAAAAAGAAGTAAATTTTATATTATGACTATATAGAAGCACACAAACACACTATTCCATAATTTTGGAAAAGCATTTCATAAAACAATATCTCCTGTAACACTGTTTGTGATATATTTTCTATTCTTTCTATTTTCTATTCTTTCTTATTTTTTTTTCTTTCTATTCTTTCTCAGGCTCATGTGAAAAAAAAAATGTTAATAGCCATCCTCTAAACCAAGCCTTCTCAATGGGAAGGATACTGTCCCCAAGGAGGTAAAAATGGGTTCTTAGGGGCAAGGGAAATTGAGGCAGCATGTGGGTTGGGACCCTCCCCAGGGTCACAGTATACATAAATGAACATACAGTCTGTTTGTAGTATTAACATTTCATGTTAGGAAAAAAAAAATGTCTGAAAATTTCCTTGAGGGCAAGTGGAAAAGGTTGGGAAACATTGTAAAAATAACCAGCAGTTTGATAAACTACTTGTTTAAAAATATAGGAGAACAAAACAACTGCCTGAAAGTCACATTGTTTGAGACTGGGAAGAAGGGACTAAATGTGTAGAATCCATCAGAACACTGAACATTTTTTTTGAGATGTGGAAGCCCCAAACTTGAGTCCCTCTCTAGGGTATTTAAGATTGTCAGCTGGCCTTCTGAAACTATTACCCTTCTCCCTAGTATTAGCCCAGATCAAGCAAATTCCCTCCCCATTCCAGCAAGAAGTTGGGATCCCGGCTCCAGCTTGACTGAGGGAAAGGAAGAAAGGAGATTATTATAACAGAATTTGCGCTTAAAACTTTAAATTGGGATGATCTTAGGAACTGAAAGAGATCCCAAAACTATAGGCATCTCCCCAAGATATCATTTAAGACAAAGAAAAGGAAGCTGATGCAGAATGTGTAGGACAGCAAGTAAGAAGTGAACTTCTCTTGTGTTTATATCACAACAAGGTAAAGACTCCTTAATAAACTGATAACATTTATCAAGGTTTGGGGTTTGTTTGTTTGTTAGTTTTCCCTGCTTTTTTCTTCCTAATACTCATTCTTCTCTTTTGGTCCCTGTGTTTCTTCTGCTGGACTTTCCCATTGGTGAACTCCATGGTATAGAAAGGCAATGAGTATCATTCATAGTTTCAATATTAGAAAAAAAGGAAAAGCTTTAAACAAGACTTCTTTCTACCCAAATCTAATATCCCAAAACATGTGAAACTAGGGTATCATGTTCATCAAGCACATTTGAACATAGTTAAAATTCACTGCAAGAAATGACACTTAATTTTGCGGCAATATCTGCAAATAACTATGCTTTACAGGCCCTGTGTTCACTATCCTCAGCTCCTAGAAATCGGTACTCGAGATAACAGAAAAATAGAGGCTGAGCCAATAGAGGAAAAGGTAATGTGCACACCAGTTTCTCCTACCCATATGTTGATTAAGCTACTCAAAGTGCTAGGCACCAAATGGAAATGTTTGTTAGCATTTTAGTCAATGCAGTCTCTGTTAGAGGTATGGATGTGGTTTGTACTCCTAGGCTGAACTGGGAGTCATGGAAAATGCAGTCAAATTGTATCTTGCACCTGCTGTGTTCAGTGGATGGCAGAAATGCCGAGGCACAGAGATGGCCAAGAAGCCCAATCACACGACTGCAGGCGGAGTGGGAGAGGGGAGATGAAGCCTAAGCCTGCTTTTAGCAGGGAAATGTATGTTTTCAAAGGGTGAGAAATATCTTGAGTTCTTTTTTCTCAGACTATATAGGGAGAAGTTGACAAAAAAGCCTTCTGTGAATAGACCACTTCCCGTAAAATGCCTTTCTCTCTCGTTTCATCTTTTAGTGCTTCGTGGCCCCAGACTGACATTTTGAAGGATTTAAGTTGATTTACTCTTTTCTAAAACTAATATTTTATTGTCACTTTTAAAAATGGCAGTTGACATCCAGATCCAAGATAATGAAAAATTCTGTTTTTCATACTATCATTACAGACATTTTTATTCAGTAAATCAGTTTATTTGGTAGTGATACAGTATGATTTATAATAAAGTTCCATGCAAGGATTTTCTTCAGAAAATCATGCCCTTAGTACAACTCTGGAAGTACCATCCAAAATGGGGGCTGGGACTTGTCTTCAAATAAATAAGAGTAAATAAGCTAATTCATATGTACACAGTCCCATTGAATGCTCAGAGAAGAGTGTACAACATATTACTATTACAATATCATTATTATTTATCAGATGAACCTTCCAAATTTTCTTCAAAACATCAATATTTCTCTTCCTGTATGTATTTTCTTCTGTACTTCTTATTGGTTGAGATGTGTTACTCTTACCAAATTCAGAGCAAAGAACAAGGTAGAAGGGAATCTAAGTCAGGTAACTGAATTTTCTTCAGGCTGGAAACCTCTTGTAACATAAGGTTACCTGTAACAGAAGATTTTCATGCATATCATGATACTGTCTTTAGGTATCCCTCGAATGAATTATAAATATAAGTCTTCCTTATATTATTGACTTATCCTAACTGGTAGGGTTCTATTTTTTCACTTACAATTCACATTTAAAAAAAAAAAAAGAGTTTCAGAGATAAGACTAGGCTAGTTATGGCTACACTGACACTTTCCCTTTGCTTTTGAAGACGAATCATCACTTTTCAACTAGTTTTGTTAGCTGGGAAAGCGAATAGTGATGATCACTGTTAGAACAGTTCCATTTCTGCCATCACTTGCATTCGAGGGAGTACTGACACCTGCTACCCGCCAATTAATCCGATTCGAACATTTATCACTCTGGACTTATTAGAGAAGATGGCAAGGCCTCCTAGTTACACAGTAGTTTAAATAATCTTTTTTTTTTTTTTCCTTTGCAATTTCAGGTTGCTTTCAGCTGAGAAATTATGAAGTAGGCACACTTTTAGTTTTAACTCCTTAAAACAGTCTCATTTGTTATCTAATTGAGGCTTTTTCTTTCTTGGCTTTTTCTGTAATACATCATCTTGTATCCTATTATTGTATTCTGGCTTGTCTGGACAATACTGCAATAAATTGTGATGGCTGACACAGCATTAAGTGAATTTCAATAAATTATGAGAAACTTCATTCTGCCAGCTATGCAAAAAAAAAAAAAATTCTTGACACCTCAATAAAAAGCAAGAGGAGGAGCTTTAAAACTCGATCTCTGAAATTTAAATATTAGTCCTATTTTTTCCCTATACAACTGTTCTATGTAGGGAGGAGAACTGAATAAACATTTTTTCCAAACCATCAGGATAAAGCCTATCTTTTTATAAAGTCCTTGAAAACTGAGTTTTTTCAAAAATTTAAGATACATATATTTTTAAAATTGTTTAACCTGTAAAGTGGCTGAAATAGATTTAGATTGGTGATTGTCAAAAAATTATCATTATCAATGCCACATTTGGTCTCTGGCCAATAAAAGATTATAATTTCCTTGAGGCTATATGGAGGAGTCATCTTCAATATCATGTATTTTACATGGAGTAAAATAGTCCATTTTACAGGGAGTTTATACATAGTAGTGGAGTTCATGTAATTTATCAGCCAAACGGGGCACTTTGAGAGAGTAAGGAGGTTCCATTTACATAGGAAGTCAGGGGGTGCCTGGGTGGGTCAGTGGGTTTAAGCCTCTGCCTTTGGCTCAGGTCATGATCCCAGGGTCCTGGGGTCGAGCCCTGCCTCGAGATCTGGCTCTCTGCTCCCCCGCAAGCCTGCTTCCTCCTCTCTCTCTGCTTGCTTCTCTGCCTACTTGTGATCTCCCTCTGTCAAATAAATAAATAAAATCTTTATTTTTTATTATTTTTTAAAAGATTTTATTTATTTATTTGACAGACGGAGATCACAAGTAGGCAGAGAGGCAGGCAGAGAGAGAGAGAGAGGAGGAAGCAGGCCCCCCCACTGAGCAGAGAGCCCGATGTGGGGCTGGATCCCAGGACCCTGAGATCATGACCTGAGCTGAAGGCAGAGGCTTTAACCCACTGACCCACCCAGGTGCCCCAAATAAAATCTTTAAAAAAAAAATTATAGGTAGGAAGTCAGGAGAACCACTGAAAGCCAGCATCGTTGAGTAAGGCAGCATGGAATTTCCTATGCATCACTGATGCCCAATGCATTTATTTTTTATTTTTAAATATCTGTTGCAGATTCTGACAAGTGTTCCAAAGACAGCTTTAAATTGTTACTGTTTCAAGCTTTCTACAATAAACCCACCACTTACTGTGCTAAGGGGAGGAAGAACATGTTTAACATATTTGTTCTTATTTTTAATAATTTTAATTCTAATCTTTCACTTCTATTCATGTTTCTTTGAATAAGACTTTTGTTTTTCCCTTTTCTTCCTTTTTTCCTTTCTTCCTCTCCTTGAATTTCATGCCTGGGTGATGGGGTTGGGGTGGAACAAATGTCTGATAACTGAAATTATGAGAGAAGGTGAAAGGTGTGACTGGAGACGTTGGGAGGGAGAGGGGCTTCTTCCTAGATGGTGATGTCCTGGCTGCTCGGACTAGGAATGGGGACCAAGCCTAGGAGCTTCTCTCTGTATAAAGTCTCTTCCCCGCCCCTCCCAGCTAGAGCTTCACAACGGCGTCAGGTGTTACGGGGTGGATACAAGAGGCAAGCTTCTAGGGATCTAAAGAGGAAATCTGTATCTCTACCAAAGGTCCTTAAATGACAGCTTCTTTCCAGCCACTGAATTAGCTACCTGTCAATCTTCTTTCTATCCTTCAAAAATGTGTTGAGGTATCTTATCTACTACTGTCTCTTATTCTTATTTCTTGGTTCTTGTGGGTGTGCACTTTTAAAATTCCTTTATTTTTGCTTTAAAGTTCTGGTAGAGAAAAGGGTTGAACAATGTTCTATTTTCCATTTCCTTCAAACCTAAGTCTTTTGGAATAATAGTTTCAAAGTTTAAGTAATTTTGTTTTATGAAAAAATTGTGATTCTAATTCCAGTGTAGGTAACCTAGAGTGTTATATTAGTTTCAGATATAGTACAGTGATTCAACAATACCATACATGACTCAGTGCTCCTCAAGATGAGTGCGCTCTTAATCACCTTCACCTATTTCCCCCATCCCCCCACCCACCTCCCCTCTGATAACCATCTGTTTATTCTCTGTTTTTGGTTTCACTCTCTCTTTTTTTCCCTTTGTTCATTTGTTTTGTTTCTTAAATTCCACATATGAGTGAGATCATATGGTATTTGCCTTTCTCGGACTGACTTGTTTCACTTAGCAATACATTTTCTAGATCCATCCAGTTTGGTGCAAATGGCAAGATTTCATTCTTCTTTATGACATCTTTTGATATTGCCCCTGAAGCCCTGAATGATCTGGCTTCTGAGTTCTCTTCATTCTCATAGCAAACCTTTCCCCTCTCATTCTCTGCTAGGTAGACACACACACACACACACACACACACACACACACACACACACATGGATCTTTTCTGGTTCCTTCAATTTGCTGGGCTCCTTTTGCCACAGGCTTTATTCTTCTGAAGATAGCTCTTCTTAGCTCTTTCCATCTTTGAATTTTTGGGGGATTTATCTATCTGTCTATCTATCTATCTATCTACTTATTTATTTGAAGAAGGGACATTACAGAAATGCAGTGTTGTTTTTTAATTGCAATCTTTATTGAGACAATTGTAGATCTATATGCAGTTGTAAGAAATAATACAAAAGATGTCCTTTGTGACTTTTACCCACTTCTCTCAGTTATAACATTTTACAAACTAAAGTACAATATTACAACCATACTGAATTTAGTCCACTTATCTTATTAATATTTCCTCAGTTTTACTTGTGCTCATTTATCTGTGTGTGTATTTAATTTTATGCTTTTTTTTTTTTTTTTTTTTTTTTTTTGGTGTTACCCTGCCTCCTCGCTGTGTCCCCTCAGCCTTAGTGGGAGCACAGCTTTCTGGCTCCCACTTCACCATCCAGCTTAGCTTCCTAGCTCTTCCAGCACCTGGGTAATCAATTCCTTCTCCTAAATGATCTGTGTTTAAAATACTGGACTGGAGCTTGACCATAACGAGGAAATGAGCCAGATAGGTTAGGCAGGGAGGTTCTGTCTCTCTGTCTCTTTATTTTTTTAATATAAAATTCCATAGGGTTTTATTATATGTGCAGGTTCATGTAAACACAACTGTAGATAAGATCTTGAATATTTCTCTCACCACAGGGATCCTTTGTGGTGACTTTTTATAACACAGCCACCTTCTACCCATCCACTGAGAACCACAAAACAGCTGTCAATTTCTAAAATTTTGTCCTTCCAAAAATATATAATGGAATCATACACTATGTAATCTTTTGGGAATGACTCTTTCACTAAGCATAATTCCTTGGAAATTCATCCAAGTTTTAACATGTATCAAATATTTTGTTCCTTTTTAGTACTGAGTAGTATTTATTAGTGAGTAGTATGTATGTATTAAAATCTGTTTAAGCATTCATGTGTTGCTGGACATCTGGTCTGTTTCAGCTTTAGATTTTTATAAGTAAAGCTATTGTGAACACTCGTGTACAGGTTTTTTTGTGTGACCACCCTTAACTCTTCTAGTTAAGACTTATCTCAGGGAAGGTTTTTCTTTCATTGCAATGTATCCTTTCCTTCATGGCAATTACCACAGTTATAATTTCACATCTACATGTTTGTGATAATTCAATTATGGTTAATGTGTGTTATTGGAACTTAAACTCCAAGGGAACAGGAGCTATGCTTGTTTTTCTTTTCATTTTCCTAGTGTTTAAAAGGTGACTGGCAGGTACATAGATATTTGGGAAATGAATTGTTGGCTGAACCAGTCAAAATGATAGATAATTATGCATATTACTTATTTAGTCTTATAACATCTTGAAATTTAGAAATTTATAAATCTTATCTTCCAGATGAAGAGAATTAGGGAATGTATTTAATCTGAATTACTCTGCAAGAAGGTGGGCAAGCAAGATAGACTTCAAGCACAGATCTGTTTGACTTCAAAACTTTGTACTGTACTATCCTTTTCTTGCAGCTATGAAACTATTTCTCCTTTTCTCTGTTGAAGCAGCTCAGTTGCAACCAAAGACACAGCTGTGAAAAAAACACTACATTCAACTGATAACCTAATACAATGATATGATGAAATGAAACCCAAACCCACTGCCTTTTGTTTTAGGACAGACCATGAAGAAAGCATATATAGCCGGTATGTAATTTGCAGTTTGCAGGTGTGGGAATCTCTATTTCATAAGACACAAATAAGTCTGGACATTTCTTCGTAATTACTGTGTTAATACAGAGTAATTGCACAGCTATTTCTTTCTTACAAATTATATGGTAGTTATACTTGGAATTACCATAAAAAATGAAAAACTTCTAGTTGCCAGTAAATGATTGCTTTATAATTACAAAATAATTACATAGTTATTTTGGCCTAGAAATATAAAGCATTGTACAAAATTCATATACTTTGCTGCCAGAGCCGCCAAGGTCCAAGGCTATCAGTCCTTTTAGGAATTGCCCTTAGGACTTTCTGAAATTCTCAAAAACTGCAACTTCCTTGGGAAGAAAAAAAATGTGTCACAAGAGAAATAGCCTTTCTCATTAAACAAGAATTTTTAGTGACCCCAAAGCTATTGCACTGTAAAAATTATGTCAGTAGTGGTAGTGACAGAACTATTTTGCCTACTTTTGATGAGACCTGCTTGGCTGTGCTTATTCAGGAGGATCCAGTTAATTTAGCAAAAGCTTTATGCATTTCTATGTGTCACCAAGTCAGCTTGCTACATGGAGTTGTGGCAATTATTAATTTATTCAACTTTTCTGTCACTTAAAATATTGACTTTGGGATGTTTGCTATTTATACTACATTTTATCATCTCATTTTTTTTTTTTTTTGCTTTTTATGCCATTAAAACATTACATCATGTGAATGTTAGACTATTATGTGCATAGATTATTATTTATGATGCCAAAATTCTACTTCTCTAAACACTTGAAATAAAACTTTTTTAGGGAAGTCAAAGGTAAAACAGAGATGGGTAATTTTCAGTTATGGAATTGGGAACTACTGGAGAAAATAATTTCAACTACAAGTTTAGGATATTCAATTAGTGTTTTTAGTTTATTTATTTATTTTTTAGTAATCTCTACCCCCACTGTGGGGCTCAAACTCACAATCCCAAGATCAAGAGTTGAATATTCTTCTGACTGGGCCAGGCAGGTGCCCCTCCCCCTTTAGTTAGTGTTTTTAATCAATTATTTCTGCATTGAGAAGGAATGCTTTACTATTGTAAAGAATGAAAATTATGCTTAATTTACATTTTTGAGTCTGATTTTTTTTTCTTTGATTCAAAGAGATAGTGCTGAAACACTTTGGAGAGTCATCATAAAAAATATGGAATTCCAGTCCCAAGAATAATTGTTCCACTGTAAATAGGTTTTAAATTGAACCAAAAAAAAAAAAGAAGAAGAAATATGAATTATCTATCTTCAGGGACTAACAACAAATATTACCTGCCTGTGATCCTTGAGAGAAGGAGAAAACATGAAGCAAGCTCCACTACCCCCCAACTTTCTGCCTGAGGCACTTTGTGCACTTCAGCACAGGATAAGGGATTCAAACTGAGAGTAACAGTCTTGATGGGCAGAGGGAAATGAGATCAAATATAAGGGTTGTGGAGGTGACTGGAATTTTCTAGTAGAATACTTAAAGGACGGATATAGTCTAGAAAAGATGCTCCAACAATATGCTTTGAAGTCTCCTTGAAATTTTGGTCAGATACTCATATGCACATGGATTATGTGAAACTCTATAGTCCTTACCAGAAAACAACTACTGGGGGGTCTTCTGGACTGAGAGAAGACTCCAGACTTCATATAGTGCTAACAGTTATTAGAGTTCCAGCTAATCAGAGTGGGAAAATGAGGGGCTGACTATTCTAAGTATTCATTTGTGTGTCCAGAAAAACCATACCTATCCATGGAGGAAAGAACTTTTCTCAACATACCCCTCTAAACTCTAAAACCAGCTCTCCACAACATAAAACAGAGCTATTAGAAATGTCCTGGCTATCAGAGGAAAATGCAGCACTGTTTGCTGTTTATGGGAAATTAACAAAACCTACATGTTCCATAACATTGCATGTGTGATGTCCACGTTATATTAAAAAAGATTAAGATGTGTAGAATTAGGAAAATGTGGCACATAACCAGGAAAAAGAAGAAAACTATATCAATACATGATACAGATGTTGGTATTTGAAGACAAAGTCCCTAAAGCAGATATAAACACATGCCAGGATTTAAAGCAAAAGTCATACATAATAAATGGATGTGTTTTCTCAAAAGAAAAATAGAAAATATATAAAAAGAAATTACAGAACTAAAAATATAATTTCTGAAATAAAAATGACAATAAATAGGCTTACCAGAAACTTTGACATTGTAGAAGAATAGGTAAGTGAATTAGAAAAGAGTCAAATAAAGTTATTAAGACTGAAGCACAGAGAAGGAAAGAAGATGAGGGAAAAAACTCACTGAACTTTAAGACAACATCAAGAAGTCTGACAAGTAACTGAGGTAGATGGAGAAACAGAGAAAGAATTGGGCAGAAAAAAAAAACCCAAATTTGATTAAATAATGGCCATTTTCCAAATTTGACTGAAAAATTATCTAATTAGTTCAGCAAGCCCCAAATAAGAAAAAAAATAAGAAAAGCTCACCCAAGAGTATAATAATTAGTTGTTAATAACCAAAAGTAAAGAAAAATATCTTAAAAGTAAGCAGAATTTAAATACACTATATATGGGGACTGCTAACCAGTTATTTGAAACAATGCAAGGCAAGAGACAATGGGACTATATTTTTAAAATGCCGAATGGGGAAATCAAATACCTTCAACCTAGAATCTGTCTATATCCTTCACAAACAAGATATCCTTCAACATATTGTGCAAAACTCCTTCAAAAATATTCTTTTTAAAAAGTCAAAGAAATGAAACATTAGTAGAGTAGCAACACCTGACAAGAAGATTTGTTAAACATTAAAAAAAAAATTCACCTTAAAATAATACTAGCTAGAAACTTTGAGTCATGTAAAGGCATGAAGAGTGTCACAATCTAAAAATGTGAGTATACTTATTTTTTAAATGTGTTTCTTGTATCTTAAGTTATTTAAAATACAACTGATATTAAAAAATAATGTGATATCAATGTATTTGTGGGGTTTTAATATATTTAACAAATTTGTATGACAAAAATAATAACAAATGTGGGAGGGAATAAATGAAACTATTCTGTTGTAAAATTAATATGTTACATCTGAAATGAAACAATATTAATTCATCCTTAATTATCCCAAAAGATGATAGGAAAGGAGATAATGTGATATAAATACTAAATGGGACAAGGAGAAAACAAATAGCAAGGTAGTAGACATAAATTCAACCACATCAATATTTACAGTTAATTTAAATAATCTATATGTTCCACTGAAAAGAGATTTCATCTTCAATTTTTAATAAAGCAAGAACCACTTTATGCTATTTATAAGAAATATACTTAAAATATGAAGACAAAGACTGGTTTTTATATAAAAGGAAAAAACATATACCAGGAAAACACTAATAAATGAAAGCTAAATTCTCTTTATTAATATCAGGCAAAATAGATTTCCAGAAGGCATATAACCAGAGAAAAATAAAAATATTCCATAATGGCAAATGAGTCAATTCTTCAAGACCACATCATACACCTAAATGTGTACTCTTCATAAAACTGAGCTTGAAAATATATGAAGCAAAAACTACAGAATTAAAAGGAGAAATAGAAAAATAAACACATGCAATTAGATTTTAAAATTTCGATATTTCAAATGACAGGACCATCCATACACTTAACCTAATTCACAGTTATAGAAAGTCTCACCCAGTGTTCATAGAATCCACATTATTTTTGTATGGAACATTAACCATGGTGTGCCATATGTTGTGCCACAAAAAAAATTCAACAAATCTTAGAGCACTGACATAACTCAGAGGATATTCTCTGGCCAGAATATTATGGAAGATTGTTCATAGGAGCTTTATTCATTACAGCCCCAAAGAGAAGGGAAAATGTTCATTAATACGGAAAAAAGCACATGGTGGAAAATTTACACAGAGAAATACTAGTCAGTAATGAAAATTAGCAAACTATAGATATATACAATAACATGAATAAATTTCAAATATATGCTAAAGAAAGAGAAGCAGGGAGAAGGGGGAAGAAAAAGAGAAATGAAACAGACTGTTATGGACTGAATGTTTGTGTCTCCCCTCCCCACTGTGTTAACATGTTGAACCTCTAACCTTCCATGTGATATTTGCAGATGAGGCTTTGGTAAGTAATAATAGTTGGATGAAGTCATGAGGGTGGATTCCTTATGAAAGGATTACAAGAATGAACACCAAAGAGCTCTCTCCCTCCCTGCCCCTGCTAATCTTTCTCTTTCTCCTCGTGTATACACCAAAGAAAAGCCATGTGAGCACACAGTGAGAAGGCAGTTATCTGCAAACCAGGAAGAACACCCTTCCTAGAATCGGCAACCTAATCTTGGAATTCTAGCCTCCAGAACTACGAGAAAATAAATCCCTGTTGTTTCATCCTCCCAATCTATAGCATTTTGTTATCACAGCTCAAGCAGAATAAGAAACAGACAAAAACAGTGTATAAGTCTGTTTATATAAAATTTTTAAACACTTAAATTATCCTGATGGAAATGAGTAGAATGGTTGTTTCTATTTGGGGAGTTTGGTAGAATTGCCTGGGAAAGAATTTAAGGGGACTTTCAGGGGTCATGGAAATGTTCTGCATCTTAGTGGGGTGTGGCTACATGGACAGATATATGCATTTGTCAAAACTCATGTAACTGCACTCATAGCTCTATGCATTTGAATGTATGTGAATTATACCTCAATAAAAAATCGAATATCCTCAAAGTGAAAATAAATGTATTTTCAGTTAATGTTCAATTTTACTAGAATTTTTTTTTTCTTTATTTTTTTCTTTCTTATTATTCTTTATTTTTAATTTTAGGTTTGAACTTTTCCTTGTTCTGATAAAATGATCAATAGGGTTAACCCAAATTCAGTAAAAATAGAGAAGACCGTTTTTTTATGATGGAAATCAACAAACTGATTTTAAAATGTATACAGAAATGCAAAGGATTTAGAATCGATAAAACAATCTTGACCAAAAAAATTGGAGGATTCCTCCTAGAGACTTCAGCGCTTTCTACAAAGCTACAGTAATTAAGTCAGTATGGTAGAAATCATGGTTTGACTCTATAACATAACAAATCAGCTAAAATAATAATTGTGAGTTATTGAATTAATCACTATTAGATTTCCTTTTTGAGAAATATCTAATATATTAGTTTAGAAGATGCAGATTAGGCTAACTACATAGGACATAAAAACAAGATGCACATTTTAAATATTTAATAATGTGATTTATAGACCTCATGTTCATAAAGATGTACACAATTAAATGTTTGTGGTATATAGTTTCTTTATTTTCTAATTCATATCTCTCTTAAATACTGCAATTCATTTTTGAAACTTCTTTTTATGGTGATGAACAAAGACACCCAGAGGTATTACAAATATTTAAAAGGAAAATGTATTGCTCAAAGAAGCCCATTTTCTCATTGTCAGAACAGAATTGTTCTCAGTAAGGTGAAGGAATTTATGTTTTAAATTTCTCAGTGGTAGATATTTTCTTAAAATGCTACAAAAACACAGCATGGATTCAAATGGTAATAAGAGATTCAAAGACCTAATGTGAAAGATTCAGTATGCTCTAAGTAAACATTTAAAAAAGCAAGTATAAGAAAATGTCTATATACTACCTGTTCTGTCAAATGACAAGTTTTGATCTTTGCTCCAAGAGACCAGAAACCATGATTATTTTTCTAACCTCCATATCTGAAGTGACAAAAACAGTGCCTATTATCAATTTCTTTCTTCATTCAATTAATAATGATTTATCAAATAACTACCATATGCCAAGCACTTTCATGCACTGACTCTATTAATTTCGTAGAATGTACTCAATAAATGTTTGTCATATTTATGTACAAATAAATAAAAGGAGCACGTTTATACTTAACCTAGGCTGAAAATGTAAGTCACCACAGAAACATGGTCCGAATCAAACTGAAAAGGTTACAACTGTAGTGAACACTTTTATTAATGATTAGTGTCCTCTAATCTCATACTACAGATCAGTGTGAACTGAGAAGTAATTTTAAATGTATTTTTACTTTCAAATTGATTACTTCAAGGATTGTTGTAGCTTCAAAAGTATTGGTTTTTATTTCTTTTTCCATGACTTTTTCCATTTAGCAGGTTCACTGACATTTATTAACATATAATAAACTGCACATTTTAAATGTTGTAAGTTTTAACATATCTATATATGCCTGTGAAACCAGCACCACAATTAATATAACAAATACATCCATCACACCCAGGAAATTCTTCATCACACTTTGTCATTCCTTCTTCCTGATTCTTCTTCTTCCTTGTCACTCCATCCCCTCATGTCATATACAAAATGTCATGTTGTACAAAAATTTAACTTAAAATGGATCAATGAACTAAATACAAATGTTAAAACTATAAAGTTCTTGAAAAAAGAGTAAATTTTCCTAGCCTTAGTTTTTTTTTTTTTTTTTTTTTAGATTTTATTTATTTATTTGGCAGAGAGAGGGAGAGATAGTGAGAGAGGGAACACAAGCAGGGAGAGTGGGAGAGGGACAGGCAGGCATCCTGCTAAGCAGGGAGCTGGGTATAGGGCTAGATCCTAGGACCCTGGGATCATGACCTGAGCCAAAGGAAGATGCTTAACAACTGAGCCACCCATGCGGCCCCCAGTCTTAGATTTTTTAATGGACTTTTATTTGCCACCAAAAGCACAGCAACAAAAGAAAAAAGCTAGGTAAATTGAACTTCGTTCAATTAAAAACTTTGTGTATCAAAGAATGTTATTGAAAGTAAAAAGACAACCTACAGAATGGGATTAAGTATTTGTAAATCACATATTTGACTAAGGTCTAATATTTAGAATTTATAAAGCACACATACAACTCAATAACAAATAGGCGAACAATCCAATTTAAAAATGGGTAAAAGACTTGAATAGAGATTTTTTTCAAAGAAAGTATACAAATTGCCAATAAACGATTTGATGATGTTCAACATCACTGGTCATTAAGGAACTGCCTTCACTTTTGAAAGACAATTTTGCTTGGTATAGAATTCTAGGTTGGGAGCTCCATTTCTGGCATGACAGTGTGAGGAATTTTGCAGATACATTGTCCATCAGAAGTGGTAAAATTATTCTTTGAAAACAATTTGAAGTCTTAGTGGCCTTAAGAGCATATAACTAATGAAGAAATATTTATTCAAGAAAATATATTACAATTTGATGAGAAATGCAAGAATCTGTGGTATATGAACTAAAGCCCACACCTTACCTCTCATACTCCTGATCAAGAAGGTGGAATGTCCACTCCAGACTGGAATGGAACTACAATTGGAGGAACACAAGGATCATGCTTCATCCAGCTCCCAGTTAGAAGGCTATCTTCCTAGGGTTGGCAGGACATGATTTCTTATCTTGTCCCTAGCTACCTGTTGCTAAGATTAAGTTCCAGTGCAACTGAGAAATAGGGACTCCTTTCTCTGCCTAGCCCCCTCATGTGGGAGAGAGACTCTACCTTAGAAATGGCAGTTGATAATAATGGGACACCAATCACTGTTGCTTTTAATCATGGGAATGGGGTACCATCTTAAGAGATGCAGGAGAAAGAGACCTGGGGCTTCTGCTCCTATATTTACTGAGAATTCAGCTCCTAAGTGGGGGGACTACTCAGACAGAAGTACGTTATCAACCATTCCAAGCACCAGAATTATAGTTCATAGATTTTTGCCTGGAAGAAGAAAACTTTGTAGAAGAGAGACCACCAAATTACCCTCCAAAGAAATTGACTTTATTTGCAGTAGAATTTGAAGAACTTTCTTCAAAAACAGTGGCTATTTGGGTACAAGGCATTGAGAAGAGATTGACAGATTCTTTGGAGATATAGGCTGAATTGTAGGCTGGGGGAACTGGGAAAAATAGTCCTCCTGGGGTTGGGAAAAATTCAAGCACTGATTTATGGAACTATCAGTTCAGAGTTGCCTGGGTTTAATTGGATTGTATGCCCTATAATTTATGCCCTAAATGCATTGTTGAAAAAAAGAGAGCAATGGTGAAAATTAGAGATGTTACCACAGAGCTAGAAGTGGTAATAAAGAGATATGGCCAAAAAAAGCCCTGCCAAAGCCTCTGTCTTCCCAGGTTTTTTGTGGATATACCTATGGCTGCTTGCCCCAGATGTAAACATCATAGGTTTGATACTGTAAGGCAGAGGTGGTAAAGGAAGTAAACTTTGCTAAGGTAATCCAACCAGTTACTAAAGATGTAAATTAAAAAATAACATTAACAAGCTGGGGTAGGGTAGTGCTATTACCAGTACCTATAGTTGCTATAATTACCTATATATTACTTAAATGTCTAGTTATCAACAAAAATATAAAATAAAGAGATTAAAGATACAGGAAATCTGGTCCATGTGCTGGAAAAAAGCAAACAACAAAAAAATGCATGTGAGAGGGACCAGATGTTAGATTTATTGGATGAAGATTTCAAAGCAGCCATTATAAATAGGTTCAAAGAATTAGAATACATGGTAACATATTAAAAATCAGCAGTAGAAAGAAATTTGATAATCTCCCAGATATGAAAAAAGTTTAAAACATACACTTAACAAACTCAGTACACCAAAAAGGAAAT
The DNA here is from genome assembly GCF_963455335.1 of Martes martes. Taxonomy (NCBI): domain Eukaryota; kingdom Metazoa; phylum Chordata; class Mammalia; order Carnivora; family Mustelidae; genus Martes; species Martes martes. The sequence goes on along the minus strand of NC_137901.1, from coordinate 42,779,576 downwards.
CAAAGGAAAAATTATAAAATACTTTGAGGCAAATAAAACCACTTTGAGATGAATGAAAACAACATAGAGAAATTATGGGAGGAAGCAAATGTAGTGCATAGAGGGAAATTCATAGCTGTAAACTCCTCTAATAAAAAAAGAAGAAATCTTAATAAACTAACTTACCACTGTAAGACACAGAAAAAGAACAAACGAAACCCCAAACCAGAAGGAAGAAAATAATAAAAATGAGAATGAAAATTAATGAAATAAGAATAGAAAAATAGAAAAACTAATGCACACCTATGAAGGTAAAACTTCTGAGTACCCTTCTGGATGCCCCTTGAAGTATGAGCTCTTGTGTTGTGGCTGGTGGAAATAAGCGCTGTTCCTAGCCCTGTATAAGCTTTTAATTCTCTCAGGTAACCCCCTTTCAGACTCTGGTAGTTTCTTCATAGGCACACATGACCAGTAATCAGCTGAACATTTAAAGGGGGCCTTCCAGCACTTATCTATTGTTTTCTTGTTGTGAGATCTCTTTTTTACTGATATTCTGTTCTTTAATGTTAGCTTCCTGGGTCTCCCCAGACTTCAGTTTACATCTCCTAAACTGAAGGTGACCACAGGATTTCACCTGAGCCTCCCACGCTGAGCCACAACCTGAAAATGTCCTCCAGGAAGCAAACTGGGACCACCATGGGGCTCACATCATTTGTTTCCCATCTCTCAGGATCACTGTCCTTTGTTACCTGGTGTCCATATATTGTTTCACTTATTTTGTCTGCTATTTATATTCACATATTTTGTCTGGTTTTTCAGTTATTTCATTTACTTCATCTGTTTCATTAGTTGTTGGAGGAAGGAAGGTAGATCTGGTCTCTTACTCCATTCTGTGTGGAAGCAGAAACTAATATAAATATTGATTTCTGGAATTATATCAATTCCTCTTCTACTATTTTCTACTTTAACACATTCAAAACTACTATGAGGACTGTGCATTATCTTTCATTCTCTTAATTTTTCTTGTGCTGTATGGTGGTAGTTGAGTTATGAACATAACTTTCTGTGTGAAATTTTTAAATAAAATAATGCATATCCAGCTTCGAGGAATTTTAGAACATTCCTTCTTTACCCATCTCCTTTGAGCTTGAAATGTTACCTGAATTTTGAATCCCTTAACTTGCTGGGTGCTCTATTTTTAAAATATCCAGGAATGACATGTCACTAACAACTCACTAATACTAGTAATCTCAAAGTCAACTATAGTTTTAGACAATTTTCATTCTTCTACGAACCTACCCTTTCCCCTGCCATGGTTGCTGCTTTCTGCATTGTCTGTGTGGCAAATTTTTGACTGCTGCATTTTCAGTGTAAGTGGTATTTTCCCTGGGAGGCTGGTCTTGATCAGGACTAAAGATAGCATTTATAGTATGAGAATAGAATATGAGTGAGAGAGGAGTGCCTGGGTGGCTCAGTCAGTTAAGTGTCTGCCTTCCCCTCAGGTCATGATCCCAGGTCCTAAGATTGAGTCCCTCATGGGGCTTCCTGTTCAGTGCGGAGCCTGCTTCTCCCTCTCCTCCCCACTTCTGCTATCTCTGTCTCTCTCTCAAAATAAATAAAATCTTTGAAAAAAGAAGATGAGTGAAAGAATGTGATTGCTCTTTGGGATTTAAGTGTAGAAGTAAAATTACATATCCTTCTATTGTTTGCAATACTTTGAGAACAAGATGATCACCGCAGAGGATCTTCCTAAGTTTTGCAAGGGTTTGGATCTACTGAAATTTTATGATTAAACATAAGTTTGCACTTGACATATTACTTTGTGTGTATTAGTGTACTTATTTGTTTGTATTGATTCTGTAATTAATTTTTTTGATTAGCTTTTCTGTCCTTTTACCGAAACTCAATTTTTAAAATTTATTGCCTCAGTTGTCATATTCTGAACTCAACTCAAAGGATGTAATTTTGCCTTGGGAATTAGGGCTTTTTTTTTTTTTTTAAATTTCATCTTCCTCTTTCTTTGCGTACCATATTCTGGAGATATAGCAATGTTCAGTGAAACTAATAAATGAAAACTTTCTTTCTGAATTTAAATATCCAAAAATAGCAGACTGATTAACAAAGTTGTAGTAATCCTTTCAACATAATATTGTGCATTAAATCATCTTTTCTAAAATATTTAAAACATGGAAAATTACAATATATGGCTTAGTGTGAACATAAGGATAGAAAAATATGATTTGATATTTTCTTATTAACATATCTTATTTTTCTTTAAAAACATGTTAATTTTATAAACAGTAAATTTAATAATTCATAAAAATTAATAAAATGATTTTCAGAAATTGGCCAAGGAAAATACTCTTTTCCTATGTATCCCCTTGTTACTGTGGGATTATTTAGGTTTCATGTGTGGTAAAGTGTGAATTTTAAAAATTCACCTGAATTGGTACCTGTTCCAAACATTTTCTAAGGACAGCTAAGTGAATTTGGAAAAATAATAACTATCTTCTAAGTCATAATTTTCTTTCAGTGACAGGTGAATAGGGTAACAGATTCTGAGAAATTAAATATTTGGAGCTAATGGAGATGACATTAAACTCTAAGATTGATATTCATTAGCTAAAATTATTTTACATGGGATTTTCTTAGCCAATATCACATTTAATATTCCTTTGAAAAGAGGTTTTAAAAATTAATTTCCATCCTCTGCAAAACAGACCTTTACTTATTTTTTCACTTGCTTAATATCTTGAGTTTTTAAACTAAAATATAACCAATCAACTTGGCTGAATTTCAGTATAAGCTCTTCGAATCTCTGTTCTGTGTTAGTGTCTATAATACTGAACATAATTGCTAAAACAATGAATAAGTTCATCCATGTGATTTTAGATCAACACATACCAGAAGCATGAGTGTTGGACAAGCCCCAAGTTTTGACCTTTAACATATTTTATCTGAATTTCTTTAAAAAGACATAAAAATTGATTTCTTATCCTCAATTCTATAAACCAGAAACATTATACCATCTTGTCTCAGAGGTACTATTCTTTCCACAGAGAAAAAAATGAGATTAGAAAAATAAAATTAGAGCTGGGGATCCAAATTTTGGCACCTCATTTAAGATGATAGACAATAAATTAGAATGCATTTGTTTTTAGAGAAAAAAATCTTTGGATTGTAAATCTGTACAACTGATTTTTAATTTGTGATATTTAGGCATTGGTTCTTTTCATAGTCATGCTAAATAGCACATTAAAAAAATTGTTTATTTATTTGAGAGAGAAAGAGTGCACACAATTCGGGGGGATAGGCATAGAGAGAGGGAGAAGCAGACTCTGCTTAGCAGGGAACCTAATGCTAGGCTTGATCCCAGGACCCTGAGATCATAACCTGAGCTGAAGGCAGATGTTTAACTGACTGAACCACCCAGGTGCACCCCCCACCCCCATGTAGCACTTTCTTTCCAAGTTTAAACATCAATTCCATCAGAAGCTCAGTAAAATTATCTTGGTTTCTTCTTCTGTATCAAGAAAATGTAAATATATTTGTCAATTGATGTCTGAAAGCTTATTTGGACTAAATGATAAAGTGGGATGTCAATAAGCATTTATTGATATTCTCCCTGATATCAATAAGCTTTCCTTTAAAGAGAATTCCATCAGTCTGGAGTCAATCAATCTTATATGCAAAAAAGATCGAAGACTGCTCTCAGGAAGGCACAGTTGTCTACAATTCAGAGCAAAGGCAGTTCAAACTAAACAAGTAGCTCCACGGCTGTAGGTTTTCGCTGGTTAGGATTTAACAGATAACATGACAGTGAAAAAGACAACACTTCACCTCTGCCATGGCTGTTTCAAAGTTATAGAAACTAGCTTGTGACTTGTGGCAGGTGCTCCCTGGGTTATATTCCAACATTTCCCAAATGAATGCATAGTCAGATAGATGCAGGTGCTGTTCTGAAATATTTGGGGAGAAATTATGAGCACATGTATTGAGGGCATCTAAATGAGTAGCTTGATAAATATTTGAATTATATTATCTCATAAAACTTTGATTGATGGTTAATTGGAAGAAGTTTAGAGAGTCTTTGCAACTTCACATAAATATCTTAAGGCAAATTCTGGATATAATTTCAATATCCTAAATCTTAGAGTAAATTTGGTCTCATCCAAAGCATTTGCTTGTTGTTTTCCTCAGTGAATAATTCCCACAGAAATACTACTTTACTCTGGGGATCTGATTAGAAGCTGTAAATAGACACAGATATAATAAATGCCAGTCCTATAAAGCACTTAAATCAGAGAATCAGAATGTAACCAAGGTGGAATGGGAGAAGGTTAGTAAAGTTTCAGCCCCATTTCATGGATATGTTAAAAGAAAATTTACCTACATTGTATTCCACAACATCTGGTTGTATGGGTGTATGTTGAAATCAAAGATTTAAAAGAAAAGCAGATTAGGTTTTATCAATCTCTTTACTTATATGGGAATAGAAATGTTGAGACTATCTTTTAGTGCTTAGTGGGTCTGTTTTGAGGAACCACTCTTGATGCACTGTCCTTAGGGTTCCGGTCTAGTCTCAATTCAATGCTGAAAACACAGTGAGGGTAACCTGTTTAAAACAGAAGGAATTTTTAGAAATATATTTCCTTGGGGACGCCTGGGTGGCTCAGTTGGTTAAGCAGCTGCCTTCGGCTCAGGTCATGATCCCAGGGTCTTGGGATCGAGTCCCACATCGGGCTCCTTGCTCAGCGGGGAGCCTGCTTCTCCCTCTGCCTCTGCCTGCCTCTCTGTGTGCCTGTGCTCACTCTCTCTGACAAATGAATAAATAAAAATCTTTAAAAAAAAAAAAGAAATATATTTCCTTGGCTTGAGCATTACTAATGGCCTTTTTTTTAATGTTAATTTAGTTTCTGAAGAACTCTACCAAAACAATTTTCCACCTGACTAAACAATAAGGTAAAAATATCTGTTACTCAGAAAATGAACCATTCTGATGTTTTTCTTTGAATTTGGTCTTAGAAGATAGAATTTTGTGTTTTTCAAAGCATCTTTAAAATTGTTATCATTTAATCCTTGCAATATGAATTCTGCAGATATGAATGATTACATTCAAGGAAACTATACTATAGAGCTAGATGTCAGAATATTTTAAAATATCTGATATCAGCTTTTGAGGTTTTCAATTTTCTTCTGAAGGCAAGGCACACCATTGTCTCCTCACCTGCCAACCCATAATTAACACTTACTGATTATGTTGTTTGTTTGGTCTGTGGCATAAGCAAACTTTCATGACGATCTGTGGAAATACTTGTGTTTTATTGGTCCCTCCTCGATGTGAAGAACAAAGTGTTGATTTCTCTGGACCCCTCATCACACAGAATAGTATCTATTATGCAGCTGCTGATCCACAATTTGTTTTTTTTGTTTTTGTTTTTTTTTCACCTTTGCTATCTTCGTAGAATAAAAAACCCCACATCGCAAAAGTAGAACTGTATTGGAGGCCAAATCTCCAAGCATCACTTATTTTTTATTTGTTTGTTTTAAACCCAGCACAGTAGGATATCTATCTGTCTTTGTGGAACAACTGTTTTCTTTAATCAGTGGGTCAGCATCATCCAATGAGCTTACTGTATTAGTAAAGAACATATCATTCACTGAAATAACACTGTCCATTGAAAATGGTCAAATGCTTCTGGTGAAAAGAAGGCTGGAATAGTGTATTATCCTTGCTTGAAGATGGCCAGCTGACAGCATCACATTTTATTTTAATGGGTGTCAATAGTGCATTAAATGCTACTTTATTAAAAGTTAATATTTATTTTTGATTAAGTGGATTTAGGTAGGCAAAAAAAAATTTACTTAGCTTTTAAATCAATTTTATAATATCCAAAGCAAAATCTTCACACAATGTATGTAAATCACTGACTTTCAGAGCACCAAAGGGAATGTACTTTACACTATTATATAAATACTAATGAAATCAACTGAAAATGATAGTCATTAGTCAACTGTGCCTTGATAGGGCTCCCTGTGGACTGACATAAACTCACCATTAGAAATGGATTTTTTTTGGGTCTATAATGTTATTTTTTTTCTTCAAAGCAGATTTAAATTCCGTATTTAATGCTTTTTTTTTTTTTTAATTTTAGAGGGCATGGATTTGCACTTACAACTTGTATTTAAACTTCAAATGCTATGAGCCTGTATGAAAGTATAAGATAGATGGTAATAATAATCATCAGTGGATATATACTAATTATTAAAAAAAAAAACTCAGACGAAACTCTAGTGGGAGCAAAATGTATTCATATAAATAACTTGAACCAATTTAGAAGATCTGTAGAAATTTATGAGTCAATATACATAATATTACTACGTCCTTCAAGGTTAGGAAATAGTTAAACATTGTTTTTTAGGTTTTGATATTGAAAATGGTGCTAATAGAGGTGGAAATGGGGGGGAAGTACGAAATAGATAAAGGGAATCGAGAGTATCGTGAGGAGCACTGAGGAATGTACAGAATTGTTGAATCACTCTATCGTACACCTGAAACTAGTACAACACTGTATGTTAATTATACTTCAATTCTTAAAAAAGGTAGAAAATGGTGTTAATATTTACAAATTCATCATGTGATAATTCTAGAGCAATATAAATGTATGAAAATATACATATGTAAGTTGTTTTGGATGTGATATGAGATACAAATTTCAAACCCATCTGTTCAAATATATTGAGAACAAATAAGGACAAGAGATAAGGTAACAAAAACCATTTAAAAGTCATATATAGCTGTCACTGTAGAAAATAGATTAATTTGAAAAATTAATATAGTGTATCTTGATATATAGCTACAACATAGTATTCAGTGGAAGTAACCAATTTTTGACATTGTTTAGCTATTAGAATTTCAGTAGAAAATTTTCAATATAAATTTGTAACAAAAAACACCCAAATGGCTTTATTTGAAACACTTCACATTAATTTCATTTCCTACCACATTGTGCATAAATATATAATTACTTTATCTCAGTATCCAAACTGCTTTCTGGGACTCTCTAAAAGGGTATGTAACTCTTTCTGGTCAGTATAGTATTAAAAAGTACAATGATGGATGTCATTTAGTCAGCCTCTGTTGGTCTGTGTATTTTGAAAACATACTTTTCTGTTTTTTTTCCAAGATTTCATTTTTTTATTTGACAGAAACACAGTGAGTGGGGGAGCACAAGCAGGGGGAGTGGGAGAGGGAGAGGGAGAAGCAGGCCTCCCAACAAGCAGGGAGCCTGACGCTAGGCTAGATCCCACTGATTGATCCCTGGGATCATGACCTGAGCCTAAGGCAAACATTTAAGGACTAAGCCACCCAGGTGACCCTGTTACATACTTTTCATACAGTGTTAACAATTGAACTTTACGGAAAAGTTTGTATAACATTTTCCTTAATTTTTGCAATATTTTTCCTCACTCTACAAGCTGCTAATATAAAATATTCTGTTCAATTTCACCACCGAAAAGCAAGAATTGGTGAAAAATTTTCTCACAATAAGAAGGAAATAAACACAAATAGGTAAACAAATCAAAGGGATGAGCAAGTAATTCATAGACAAAGAGATAAACATATTAAAAAGATTCATAATTTTAGTTGTATGTGAGTGCAAAAAAGTCATAAGGAGACACTAGTTACTATTCATTTATACGTATTTTTAAATGACTAGTATGTAATTGCTAGGTTGTGTTGAAGCATATACATTTAATATACAAACACGTACACATATGAATTTACATAGAGGATTGATGACAAGTTTAACTGAAAAGACCTCTTTCAAAAAGTTATTTTTACCCCTTAACTCCCATGCTTAAGAAGTTTCCCTGAGGAAATGACAAAGTTATCTGTCATGATTGGCTTCCATACAACACTTTTGAATCATTTCTTTATTCTTAAAAGAATTGCATTGAAATTTTTATATCGGGTTGTAATCTTTTAATGTAAAATAAGGGGAAAAACAGGTAAAATGACATAAAGAATATTGTATGTATCAAATTTGTAAGCATTATGTATAGGTGTTGGACCCCCCAGCTATGGGAAGTGTTGACTTGGCCCCAAATTCTAAATTCCACATACTTGGTCCCTGGAAGCCACCACAACCACTTTGAGATCATTGGTGGAAAACCACATTACTAAAGAGAGTGTTTTTTTCCCTCCTGTGTTCTATGAGAGACAAAACTGAGGAACTCAAATGACAAGTCCGAACACAAGCTTTGCCCACACTGATGCCTCTAGGCTCCCAGCACAGCTCTGTGCTCCTCTCCATTCTCCCAAGCCCCTCTCAAATTCTTCCTTTTGCCTCCTTTTTGGGAAAGTTGTTGAGGTACTGAAGTGATGTATTTGAGAAAATTAAGAGGAGATCAGCAAAAAGATGAAGTGACCAAAGATATGACTATGTATTATGAGGGACAGAGGGGATGCCTCCAGCTATCTGACACTGCCAAAGCTATAACTTCTCAAATATTACCAATTTCGGAGCCTATTGGTGTCTACTCTGCAGAATTTGCATGGAAGAGACTGTGTCCAAGTTAACTGCGGTTGTATACAGGGGAGAATGGATGCAGAAATAATGTCCACAAAAGATCCTCAGCACTAGGAGAATGTCTGTATTAGTAAGGAAAACAAGAAAAATATGGACTACCAGGAGCTTCTCTATCTGCTTAGGCACATTTCCTGCAGCTGCGTTGTAATAAGGGATCATTTCTCCCAGGGCTTGAGGACAATTGTATTTTCATTTATAGCAGGCCTCCTTTGAATCATCTGGCCTCTGCCCCTGGAAGGCTGCCCACAAGGCGAAGAATTGAAAAAATGACAAAATTTCAAAAGGAATATTGAATCTTGATAAAGTCTTATTTTTCTCTCCTCCTTGAATTTACAAATTCAAGTTCATTCCAGATTTTCTAGAAGAAAGGGAACAAAAGCAAATTTCTAAGCATTGGAGCAAAAAAGGTTGAGGTATGGGGCGTTGTGATATCGAATTTGAATTTATATATCATTAATAAAATCTGCCAGTGAATGAATTAAGATGAAATCACTGCTTGCTTTTTAAAATCATTATTATTATTATTTTTAATAGAAACGTGATAGGTACCAGCATAGTCTCAGTGCCAAATATTTGCTGGCTCTTCTCTCTTTCACAAAGTACAAGTATATCCTGGAAATACCTTAGTGAGCCAATATATTTTGTTATCAGCCATCTCCTTTTGGAGTTGGCTTGTCTACAAATGTGGGACATGAATCTGTAACAGCTACATTTTTGAATTAAGCCTGGCTCTTGAAGAGTTAGCTGTGGCTTGGGGCTTGGGGTGGGGAAGTGTTTAAATCCCTCCGTGAACTATCACGGATGAGAAGGGCACCCAATAACCATCCCAGCTCCTCATCAGACAGTTTGTTCCATAATGATGCCAAGTAGAGTAGTGCACGGGCCGCTCCCTCCCCAGGTTGAGCTGGCAGAGGGGATCTCAAGGTCCCCTGTTCAGGTCAGCCAGTTAAGAGGATAAAACTGGGAAGACCCAGCAAAGCGGGGCGTTAGCACCAAAGCACAGCTACTTTTTGTCTATCACAACAGCGAAAGCTACCTTCCTAAGTCTCCCAGTTGTGTGGCTGTGAACCTCCCAATTTCATCTTCAGTTCACTATCTCTATGGTTTATGTCTCTGTGGCCTTTGGAGCTTTTTTTTTTTTTTTTCCCCCACTGCTGCAACAGTTACGACGTCTAGTTGCTCTGAAATGCTTTTCTTCTCCCCCCCCCCCTTTAAAATATTTCCATTCACTTTTTATCAGTAAAGTCGAGTCACATGAACCTTAGAAGAAGTAGAAAAGTCAAAGAACTTTGCTAGATTTGCTGCTTGGGAGAGCTTTACGCATTGGCCCGCGGACCGCTGTGATATGTGCAGCGTAATTGAACAGAGCAGCCGTGCTGATAACGGGATCGAGGAGAAAACTGCCCTGGGAGTCCATGGAGAATGTGTACGAGAGAGACAGAGAGGCAGGCACCGGGTCCTGTAAAGTCGAATCCTTCACTTCCACAGACTTGCTTCAGTAGTCAACTGCATTACCTCCTCACGACTGGGAGCCACTTAAATCACATTCTGTTAGTTTCATGTCATCACGAAATTGAAAATGGGGAGTTCTGAGTTATAATAGAAATCATGAATTCTCTGAATAGGTCAGAACCCTGCACTAGGCAGGACTTTGCATTTTCTTTTGCAGTAAATTGCCCTGCACCAGAGTGAGAAATCATGTCATATTTTATTACTAAACCTGGGAACTCAAATCAAGAATCAATGAGACTTCAAAAAGTATACTTATTAAGAGTTGGCAGCGGCACACAAGGCCACAAGGCTTCAAAAGCTTTACCTTACTTTCTTTGTTTTTCTCAACTTTTTTCATTTCAGACTGTCTTCTCACAAAGTGTTCACCAATATTAGGAGAGGCAGTTACTAAACCCAGGTGCTAAGATGGACTCAACCTAAAATCCTCTTAAATACAGACTTTTCCGAACACCTTTTGAAGAACTTTACTTAAAATCACATTATTTTCATTTTAGGTATATAAGATGACAAATAGTTATTTTTAAATAATTACAAAATTATGGAGAACATTTAAAAATATTTGTACAAATACTGCTTAAATATTTCCAAAAATTTCCACAAGACACTAAATTTTGTGATTTTACTCTCCTACTTTGAGTTTTTAATATGCATTAGGCCTTTATCAATATGTTATGAAATTGTAATATAATCCTTTTTATTGGGCTTCCAAAGTTGTTTTGTTTCCATAATCTAATAGAGCTCAAAATATTAAGATTATAGTGGAGCATCATTCACACTCTATGCTGATGACCTGTGAAAAGCAGTAGCCTTCCTTTAATTTTGTTTAATCTGAATGCTTCCATTCCTATAAGGGATGATCATACTTTAAACATTTGTAGAGAAAGGCACAGTTGGTTTTGAGAAAACTTATGAATAGTTTCCACACTGAATCATACACATACACATATGTTGGAACAAACATATCTGCCTTTGTATATTAATTTGTACCCTTAGTCAAAATAAAGTGTTTCTCATACTTACTTAAAGCTTGTAATATGCAAGAGGAGTGTCAAATACTGTCAATTAAATTAGCAAGCACATTTTAAGGGAAATTGATTTCTAGAGTCTGAAATCCCTGAAATCACTCAAAGGCCTTGTTGCTTTTCAGGTGCCCCATTAATCTTTATAGGACTCTATTGACATCGGTGGCAGCTGCTTGGCGTGCGGTGCTTAGGGTAGATGTGAGCAGAACACCATGGCCCAGGGACTCAGGTCTAATTCAACAGAACTCACATTAGACCTTTAAACTAAACAAAAAATGATATAGAAGGGATTTGTAAAGACAGGGGCATAAATTACAGCAATGGCACTGAACCATTCCCTGATGGGGCTGATTTCAGAGAAGAGCTTGTTTCTTGAATTACCTCCTTTGCCATTTTAGGCAGCTTGAAATTTAATAACAGCTTGCCTCAAAGCCGAGGAAGTACTTCTCATCCAAACGCTGTCTCCTTTGCTAAATGTTGAGGAGTCTGGGCAGCAGCTAGGACTGGAATTGTTGACAGGGGGAAAAAGAGAAAAAAAAAGAAAGAAAGAAAGAAAGAAAGAAAGAAAGAAAGAAAGAAAGAAAGAAAGAAAGGAAGGAAGGAAGGAAAAAATATGGACCCAAATCTACTGACCCCGGGTATGGAGATAAAAGGAGCAGTCAGTGAAATTGAAGTTTAATGTACTACAGAGGGTAAAAACATATAAAATGCTACAGGGTGATAATGCTCTCTTCTCAAAAAAAAAATAAGGTGGAACTATACTGGATCCTTTGAGCCCTAAATGGATGATGGTCCTACCAAAGAGTCCTCTTCTGAAGGAAAGACAGAGATAAGAAGTTGCTCTGGATTTTCAGAACTTTTAATTATAGCTGTAGTTCTCTCACAGTAAGAAGAATAAAAGTAAAATATTGAGAAAGAAGCAGGTTTGAAAACCGTTGGAATTATTTCCAAAAAACAAAGGCTGTGGCTAGTTTCCTCTCTGGCTTATCGCTATCAAACCCCAGCGACATCATGGCTTCCTACATTCAGTTCTCAGGATAGAGTGATTGTTGGCCATCTATTTGTGAATCCAGGACCCTCCAACTGACTTTTTCTGTCCGTATATTCTAATTTGTACACGCAATCTAGATGGTGTCGTTCAGAAATATTGACGATTTACTGAAAATATGAGCAATTCTACAGCAAACATTTAAAAATAACTGAGGCAAAAGTCATGGTTTGGGTGGTGAACAATAAAAGACCATGATGATTTTAGCAATGACATTATCCCAGTGCCTGGGAAATCAGAATAAGTATGTTAAACCTTGAGATACAATCCTTTTCTCCAAAGCAGCATCCTCTTTCATGTGAAAATGAGAGAAATTAAATATAGACAGACAGATAAAAAGGATTTACTTCATTTTCAAGGTAATTTATTTTCAGTGCTTACTTTCTCGGCTTTATTTTCTGTATTAAACTCTATAAAAGCTCTCTTGATTAAGTTCCCCCAAGCATCTCTGAGTGAAGTAGTCCAAAACATACATGGATTTGGTCATAAAGTGCATTTTATTTCTCTTGTCAAAACAACAGAAAAAGTCAGGAGGATATCTGAAATCACATAAAACAGACTCGAGGGAAGAGGAGATGTGTTAAAATCTTCTAATATCTGCCACTCCTAGAAAATAACTGTGTGAGGGTGATTCAGACACTTATGCTTGGAATTAATCCGGAAAAAAATATTTACTTTCTGTTTAAGAATTATATATAGATAGGCTTGATTTATCATTCTTCCTCAGGGTATACTGATAAAGCAGACAAAACAGTAGACTATTCAAATTTACTCACCATTTTGCCAGAAAGGATGGGGATGCTTATTTGGTTTTTATAGCACCACCACTTTAAATACATGCTGGATGAAAGAAAATTCGTATGTTCTCACTGAAATTTTTTAATATAAAATTATTAATATAAAAATTACACACACGGGCAATGGTTTTTTAAACAACTTCAACGCTGGTCTTCATAAACATCCACCAGGGCTAACCTGTGACTCTGGTGGGCTATGTGATCACCCAAGACATGCTGGGCAAGGTGTAGACGTGACAGCACAGAGCTCTACCATAGGCAGGAAAGGTCTCCTTTAAGTGAGAACCGCAGCCAAAGCTCCAACCTTGGATGATCAAAACACTTTCAATGAGCTTTCCTGTATACAAAATAAGTGGATTTGAGTTCATATAATCCTTGAATTCATATGAATCCTTGTTCATATAATCCTTGTATAATCCAACTCAATGGATCAGGTTATATGGGTGTTACTTGTCTTCCCATTACTGATGAGGAGGGAAAAAAGAGGTTTGGGGAGATTATGTGATTTATGTAATGTTACAGATCTGACAAGTGACCTAGCTGGGATAAGAGATTCATCTTCAGGCTACTAGGTTAATGAACTTTCCGTTACACAAGTTTTTCTCAATCTTTTTAACCACCCCTGTTTTCTTGTCTTTCTGTTCTGTGGATTTTGTATATTTTAAAGAGATTATATTTATTTATTAAAAATAGAAAGAATGCAAGCAGGAGAGAGAGAGCATAAGCAGGGGGAAGGGCAGAGGGAGAGGGAGAAACAGACTCCCTGCTAAGCTGGGAGCCCAGTGGATTTTGTGTTTTGAAAAAATGTTGTCAACTAAATGAAACAAATAGCCTCCGTAGTTTTACCTTCAGTAAGTGTGGAATTTCTTTTGTGGTCTTGAACATGAAACAGTGTACATAAACTTATTATCTCGGGGCACTCTGGGACTCACGGCACCATAACCATCCCACTTCCTCCTGGGAGGACAACCTCCAGGCTGTGTCCATGTGACTGGTTTTCTTCTGCTGCTCATGAAGCCTAGATATGGATTTGCATGAAAGTAGGGGGAAATGAAAAATTTCAGAACAGCTAGCTGCCTGGTTAAAGACTACTAGAAGCAAGAAGAATGAGGATATTGCATACTTCTTAGTTTTTCCCACTGTTGACCTTGCTTCGTATACAAAATGAAAAACAGCAATGCAACAATGGTCATAATTTAATGACTAAAGTAAATAGTTCACTGTAGGTCAGACAGGTTATTTTTAGCCTTCATAATGAGCAAATCAAATCATTGCTTGATTCATATGGACAAAGGATACACGCTTGACTGTAAAAATAACTGAACATGACAGATAACTTGTGCCCAGTTAGCAACTACATGATTTCGTGCTAAATTCATAAAGGCATCTTGCTATAGATCCACAGTGGCAAATTTCTACACAGATGTTAAAGAAGTAGCAGGCCCAATCCTCAACCAGAGCATTCTGAAAATGCAGTATACTCAATGATAAATAGGAAAATTAGGAGGCCTCTGACTGACACAGTTCTGGTCCTCACATGAAGTTAGGAAATGTAAATCTACCTTATTAATCAATTACGTTTTATGAATAGTTATGTTTTAAGTTAGCAATTAAATTCACACAAATAGCACATCTGATCTTCACAAGATTTATAGGACTTTTTTGCACTTTCTTTTTCATCTTTAATACTTTTTATTTATATAATCCAAATACTTTAGCACAGCACTCTTTTTCATTAGATTGCCAAATAGCCCTGACTGCATCATTTAAAAACCTCTAGTTAGTTAGACAAAATGACTTGAGATTCTCTTGGTCTTGCCTTGTCACTTCAAGTCGTTACATCTTTTCCATAGGACTGTCCCTCTTCTCTTTAAATCTGTCCCAAACTTCTCAACTTGAAGAATTCCTATTTATCATTCATGATCTTCTTTGCAGTCTTTCATTATCTCTCACCTTTCTCTCCACTCCAAGCAGAGCTAGATATATGCTTCCCCTTTAATCCTGTAGCATTTTTTTTTTTAATAGAGAGCCTTTATTATGGTCCTTTTCATATTCCATTAGCTGTCTACAAACTGTCCTTCCCCCAAACCCAATCTCAGAAAGAAAGAACCATAGTATACTGATTTCTGAATCCCAGGAGTTTAGCATAAAACCTGACACAAAGTAGGGGTTCAATAAATATTTGTTGAATAAACGACTTAGTTCAGGTTCACTGGAACCAGATCCTGAGACTGAAATTATTTTGCAATGATTAGCTGAGGGGAGATCTCAGGAGAAAGTGCGAAAGCAGGATAAGATGCAGAGAAAGGAACTAGTAAATGCGATCAGTGGAGGTCTTGCCTTAGTTGCTCTCTGAGCAGCATCTCACCGGTGTTCTCTCTTGAGGCAAGAGGGTTGGCCTTCTGTACCCTATATCATTCTGTTATAAGGTGTGAGCCTCCTGGGAAAGGGGAGAACATGAAAAGCCCCAGACCTTTCCTAGGAAGAATCTCAGTCTATCCAGCAAGTCTCTGGAGAAGGGGCATAGTTGTGTGTCATAACTCAGAGCAAATACGGAGTGGGTGCAGCGGCCTGGGGGGAAGGGCCAGGATAGGGTAACAACCCTGTTACCTTAAACCAAACAAACAAACAACTAGACCCATTCTCTAAAACATTGTAGATAATGATTCATGTGGAAGAGAATGATTCCTGTAAAACACCAACAGGAACTCGAGCCTAGGTTCATACCCTAGGTTTTCCTTGTGACCCCGGGGCAGGTCACTGCACCGATCTCAGTCTGTTTTCTCCTCTGAGAAACAATGATGACAAGAACTATTTCATGTGATTCTGCTGAAAGTTTAGACAGAATGGATAGAGAGGAACATACAGAGGGCTTAGCAAGGAGCTGGGCTAGTATTATCATCTATCATTTCACTATATTCACCTACCACTCTCAAAAATGAATACAGTTTTGCAGAAAGTTCTACTGAGATTTTTATTTATTTATTTGTTTATTTTTGACAACAAGAGTCCTCTTCGGTATGTTAGGAATATTTTTAAAATAGAGGGTGAACAGCCCAGAAGAAAGTGGTTGATCCTCAGTTTCTACTCAAAAACTGCATCTAACAATCTCAGATAAAGTTTCCTCTTCCTTGAATCCCTCATTGTCATTTTTCTCATTTGCTTTCTTCAGAGCACTATTCACTATTTAAAATTGTCCAACTCTATTACCTCTTTTGTTCTCTCATCTGCTTCTCTTCAGTAAAATCTAATCTCTTTAAGGGCAACTACCTTCTTTCTTGTTCAATGCGGTTTCCTTGGCATAAAACCCTGCCTGGCACGTTGTTGGTAGCAAATAAATAACTGTCTTACCGCTATTTTAAATTATTTTATCAAATAGGCTTGTTTTAACTTATGGGCAGGGTTAAATGTGTTTCCACTTAGCAGAGATCAGAGGCCACACCTGCTAGAGTTGTGCTGTGACCTATGTGAGCACACTTAGTCTCAAAGAGATATGGATGTCACTAGTCTTATTATTCACTTAGCCATTAGTTATGACAACTTGTAGCTGACTCATATTTCAAATTCCCAATTCCAGCAAAGTTTCAGAAGTTCTGTGCATTTTCAAATATTACCACTAATAGGTATAGTCAAGAGACAAGACGAAGGATTGTCATATAGTTCTTGAACAAGTATGATAATGGAAAAAATGCGACTGTGTATTTGTATCATCTTTCTATGTGCCTTATCTTACTTTATCCTGTGAATGTCTCTGGATATAGTCATATGCTGTTTATTCACTTTACTTTTCTTAAAATTGGCTTCTGGCCTTTCACCTGCTTTGTTTCTAATGTCTTTAAGCATAGATAGATAAGAATTCATATTTTCTAAATTATGAGATATTTTAAGTGTTGCGGATTCTTAATCAGCCTAATTGTGTTTAAAGTTAGAGGGGAACAGCAACCCTACCCACTTTGTTTCCTGTATTGCTTGATGTGATGTATCTGAACTTGAAGTCCTGGATGACTAAGGTCTGAGTTGTTCCTAATGCCAACCTCTTTCAAAAAAACAAAGAGGGGCACCTGGGTGGCTCAGTGGGTTAAGCCTCTGCCTTCGGCTCGGGTCATGATCTCAGGGTCCTGGGATCAAGCCCCACATCGGGCTCTCTGCTCAGTGGGGAGCCTGCTTCTCCCTCTCTCTCTGCCTGCTGCTCTGCCTACTTGTGATTCTATCTCTCTCTCTGTCAAATAAATAAAATAAAATCTTTAAAAAAAAAAAAAAAAAAACAAAGAAAGAAGAGGTTGGAGGTTTTATATAGTTATATAAGTGCATGCATGGATACCTGAGGACTTCTGAGGCTGACATGTATTTACTACTGATGTAGTCACTGGCGGGTGTAAATATATCAGTGGTAACAGAGTCTCATTGGTTTGCCTCCTTCCTTCTCTCCCTGCTGATATACCTGCAAGAAATGATTCAACTCTGCTGCAAAAGACTAAGAAAATCAAAGAATATGGAATAATTGCCTGATAAATAGAGTTTTTTCTTTCATGTTCAGTGTTAATTTTTTTTATGGTAACATAATACAAAAAGTTGTATTTCCTCTATGCATTTTCATAATCTTTTTGGATACATATAGAAAATCTGGCAAAATTCAAACATACTGAAGACCAGATCAAATGTGGAGTCACGTATTACCAGGTGGTTTATCAAATATTTGTCGAGAAAATAAAATGTAGTCCATGATGTAAGGATGACACGTGGATTTAATTCTATCTTCGGCTTCACATCTGAATTTGAAATAGGCGTATTGAATAACTAGACCCTCTTTCATTTAAACCCTAGAATGTTTGCTCATTCCAAAGTGATGGATAAATTATGTAAAAGTATGACTGAGTCCATAACTTCTGAGTGAGAAAAGTGTTTCTCCTCATATACCAAATTAGTTCTCAGTGACAACTTAATGAGTAAAGAGGGAAAAGAAACACTAAAAAGGAAAGTGAGAGCTTTCAGAGGCTCTCAGAATGAATGAGGAAGGACTTTTTCAGATGAATGCCTTAGACTCTCAATGAAAAAGCACCTGATTGTAAAAAATGAATGTTTAATACTGGAATAAAATTAAATCTCCCAGATCCCTGCTAAAAATTTCATTGTATTTCCAAATCAAACAGCTCTTTCAGGTACTGCCCAATGTGTCAGTCACCTTTAATAACTGAATTTGCTTCAAGAAATACGCGAATGAGGAGCTTATGCTTTTTATTCTATGTCTTCATCACACTGGAAGACTTCAGATTCTGAAATTTAATTTGATCCTTTGTTCCCTAGAATCTCTCCTTGGTTTTGTGGGCTTGAAACGGGTACTGAATTTATCTCAACATTGACATTATCCAGTTGCGATGGTGCAGATCAAACTACCAAACAGAAAGATTCTGGAATCGTGTACCTGTGGGCTGTAGTGATCATTCGTCTTCTCCACCACTTCTGAATCTGCAAACATCTCTTTTTACATCCCACCTTTAAAGTTTTCTGTGCTGTGTTAGCTTGCCAAGTTAGCTCTGGAGTGTCCCTTGCATCTAAAAGACAAATACTAAGAAAAATATCACAAGACAAATGCTAAGAAAAATATCAATTAGATGGTTTGCATATTGGGGGATGGTATTTGTAGTTTTTTTTTTTTTAATATAAATTTCTACTCCAAGTAAAAAATCATGTAAAGAGATCTCATTAAACTTTCAAAACAAGTCCTTAATAGATCTCATAAGTGGTATTTACCTTTGTTGGTTTGTGTTGAACAGTGCATGTTTGGTTAATACTAACCTATATTTACATACACATGAAGCATATTATTTCATAGGCCAAGTAATTTGTTTTGACAAATGAAAGGTTTCTGTAAATAAGTCATTACACTTAATTGGATTTTCTTTTATTTAACTAATACTCTTCACTTTTCCTTTATTAAATGAGATACAGACAATAACAACAACAAATTGAAAAGAAAAAATCACAGACATGAGTCTAAAAGATAAAGGCCACAACCATGTAAGAGTTTTTCCTTTCGGTAACAGCTACAAAGCCGCATTTCCAACTCAGACACCTTTCTAACTTACTTTGCTTCCTTTCAAGTCTTTATCACCCCAACTGGATTGAAAGATTTCTTCCCTACATGAGGTAATTTTGCATTGTATGAAGACTGACGATTTATTTTAAGGTATACCCTTGTTTTCTTATTACAAAGGCAATGTATATTTTATTAAACATGTCATAAACATCGGGGCTCCTGGGTGGCTTAGTCGGTTAAGCATGTCCAACTCTTAGTTTTGGCTCAGGTCGTGATCTCATGGGTTGTGAGATCAATTCCCCTGTCAGGCTCTCTGCTCAGTGGGGACACTGCTTGAGATTCTCTCCCTCTCCATCTTCTTCATGGACATCATAGATACCTACTTCCTTAGAGCTAAAACCAGATTCTATCTAATTTTACTTTCATTTCTCGTTTAATGTATTTTTAGAGACCATGTTCTTTCTCTGCTCCTCCACCTGCTCTCTCTTATCCTCTCTCTCTCACACACAAATAAATAAATAAATAAATCTTTAAAAATTTAATAAACATAGACAAGAACAAATGGGAAAATGACATTACCAAGTTCCCATTGTATAACTTTCTCTTATGAGCACACATAATTTGCAAAAACAGCTTTGTGTGGTACATTCTGTTTTGTTAACTATCTTTGGCACTTAATCTGTTATGAAGATGTTTCTAATTCAATTAATTTATTCACTCCAACAGTTGGTATCTATTATCACAATACCGCACAGTCCTACCTGTGACAAAATCATCCTTGAAGGAACCCCAATAGTGCTTTTATCAGCAGCCAGATCTTATATTCTTGTTTTTTGCTTGATTTTGTCTGGTACATTTTGTGCTCCCTTGACTTGCATTCTCAGCTAACTTACATACCCAGGGCATTTTTATCTTATTCTCTTTTGACTATTAATTTGTTTCCATTTGTTCTGTATTTTCTTCAGACGTATAGACCATCTGGGTGTTGGATCTCTCTCATCACTTCATTATCACATGCTCTCAGGTTTGCCATTTTTGTGACCTTTTATTCCCACATCTTGGAAAAGCTTCTTAAACATATTTCCTACGTGACAGATTTGGGGTTTTTTTAATTGTGTTTGATTCTTTCAGTGCTCTTTCTAATATAATTTATAAAGTTCTGCTTAGACATTTTCCCATTTCTTTCTTGAAATTTTTCAGCCATTTTTAAAAAATTTATTATCAAAGCATTTTAATCTTTTTCATGGACATCATGTATACCTACTTCCTTAGAGCGAAAACCAGATTCTATCTAATTTTACTGTTGTTTCTTGTTTAATATATTTTTAGAGACCATGTTCTTTCTCTGCTTTTTAAGTATCTTGTCTTTTTTATATTATAGAATAATTTTAATAAGTCCTATTACTACTTTCTCCAGTGAAAAGATAACACCTCACCTTATATTTTGCTCCTAAATATCATACATGCATAATCTTTACATCTGCTCTCTCTGTTGGTATCCTATGTTAGATAGAAAAACCTTAGAGTTAACCTGAGTCTGGGGAAAGGAAGGAGTATTTGAGATGAATATTGTCCCTGAACAGAAAATCCTTCTCTGTAATTTCTTCTGTTTGTTCAAACTACTTTCAGACCCTAGCTTTAATCACCTAAATTTCTATGCACCCTGGCCTCCGTTTTAGGAATAAAGTACAGTGGCATTGGGCTTTCCTCAAAGAGCTGTCGTCGGTTTGGTGGGAGAAGAGCATTACTGTACCAGAGAAGAGCTCTGATGCATCATAGGAGGCGTCACCAAGGCAGAAGAAGCCCATCATGCAAAACCCTTTAAGGAGAACCTCAGCTCTTGCGGGCTCTCTCTATGGTCCTCCCAACAGAGAAGTTGTGAGTGTCATTGAATATCTGCTGGCATCCACCTGGCACAGGACATGAGAAATAAGAATTACACCTTTCATGTCTACAATCTTACACTAGCTTTCCAAATGGATAAATAAATGGGCCAATGAGAGGAGGCTGTTCAATAAGACTCTCTTATAGTCCATATTAAAATTATACCATAACTTTTTTTCTCTTCAAACACTGTCTTGTATAACATTTAATTTTCACCTGTATCGTATAGCTTTTCTTTCTTCTGATTGGCAAAACAATAAAATTATCTTGGTCCGAAGTTTCTGATCCTTTAATTTTTTCAATGCAGTAATATATATACAAGTCTCTCTATATTAGTATATATAAATATATATAAACATATACAAGTAAATATACATATATAATACAGCCTTTATACTGTTTACTATTTTTTACAAAATTTGATTTCATGTATATATTTATAAGATTATTTAATAACTGATTATAAGATAATAAGTGATGAATCACTCAATCGTACACCTGAAACTACTATTACGCTGTATATTAACTACTGGGCTATAAATAAAAACTTGGAAAGGAAAAAAAGAAAAAACCAATTATAATATAAAATTATTTTAAAACTCTCCTTTTTATTTTTCAGTCAACATTTGATTTAATTTTTAATTTCTTGGAAACCACAGTGAATAGAAATATATATAAATATATGTATATATATATATTTGTTATATATTTTATGTTATAGTCAATGGAAGCATACCAATAATTTAGATTACTAAAAATTTTTAACTAAATTCTCAAATTATAAATTAAAATATAGGTTTGATTCACTGGCCATTATGCAACATAATAAATTACAGTTCGTTTTGTGAAAAATGTAAAGTTAAGAATATTAGGCCCCTTTAAGATGATTCACTTTGATGACCCTGTGTGATAAGCCTAAAGGATTCAGGATTAAGTTTGTAAGGGATAGTAATAGTTCTGCTACCTGGAATGTAACTTAATGTATCTATTGCTTGAAAGATGAGGTGGCCTAACATTAGATAAACAATCATCAGGATGGCAGACATCACACACGCATACTTATTTACTTACTACACGTTAGCTCAGTGGTTCTCAAACTTTGGTGTGCCTTTGAATCCTCTGGAAGTCTTTGTTAAAACTCAGATTTCTGGCCCCGTCCCCAGAGTGTTTGATTTAGTAGGTCTGAAGTGTTTGCATTTTTAACAGTTACCAGGGGCTGCTGATGCTGCTGATCCCAGACCACACTTCCATAATTACAGTTTCAGGGTATTCTGCTTTGGAGGAAATTTATTGAGACAATATACTTGGAATTAGTGTGGATAGAGAGGTAAAAGAATGTGCTAACCTCACAGCATCAGCTCAAATTTATTTCTAGTAGAAAACTTATATTTCGTTTCCTCTCTTCTCCCTCCAATCAAAGACATCCAAAATAGTGAGTTTTCTAACAGAAAGGACGGTATTATGGTGGAATATTATGAAGGAATGGTTCCTTTACCCCAGATGAACTGTGCTTTCGCTCTCGTTTGTAAGCCAGGGTTGACACTCTGAGAGTCAACAGGCTTTTGATAAAAGTACAAAAGGTGCCAAGGAAATAGTAAAACATATACAATCATTTCTCGACTGGAGGGGGAAAAAGGACTGGCATGAAAATAAAGAGCTATGTGTGACTTTGCAAATATTCAAGACTATGACAGATGTGGTAAATATGGCAAAATCAAACCCTCCTCTTATTCTACCTTATAGTGTAGGTGGCAAATGGATTCTATTATGTTGGAAGACAGAGGGATAAGAAAGAAAGGAAGAATGGAAGGAAGGAAGGCGGGAGAAAGGGAGGAAGGGAGAGGGAGGAAATGAAGACTAGTCAACCTGTGAACAGTGTCAATGACCATGCAGGTAAAATCAGATTATTAAACAATTTGCTTTGTTTCGGACTATCATGCTAGAGAGGAGTCTATACACATTTAAATTTCATTGTATGTGTCTTCTGAAGTTGAACAAAGCATATTAAATTGAATTAAAGTTATAAAGTTAAGGGATTTCAAAACTTATTTCAAACTCTATGGGTTATTTGATTTGGTGTTCAGTATAATAAAACATGAGATTGGTGTGTTGTATTAATGCTCAGATTTACTTTATGTTGAAAATAGTGAAAAGTGACAAAAATTCTTTAATTATGTGAAAATATAAGTAGGAATGCCTGCATCACTCAGCCTTCTACATGCACATTTTGGATTTGCCAATTTTTACTCTATTTTTATCCGCTTACATGACTGTCTCCTGAATAAACTGTTAACTCCTAGAAAGCAGGAGTCTTTGGTATTCCCAGCTCCTAACTATAAGTACTCACTATGTGTTTATTGAATGAAGTGCACACGACTGGGTCATTTTAAACAGTTCCGTGTTTTCCCAGGAAGGAAACTATGCAAGTGATGCAGTAGGAAAACAACATCAAGTCTTGTAAAAGAGAGCTTCTGTCTTCTGAATTTGAGTCAGGTTCTAGAAACGAAAAAAAAAAAAAAATAATAATAATACTTGGCCCACTCAGGATTGATTTTGAAAGTTCAGTATGAAAGCACCATTCAGATTAGTCTTGACTGCAAAGTGGGAGCATTTGTAATGCATTTAGTACTTGGACTCACATTTCTGACTGTTTTTATAAAATGGAGTGGCTCTTAAAATTTCTAATTCTGACAAAAAGCCCTACCTGAACACAATCCAGCATTCAACTTCAAAGGTCTAACCTTTGTGTTTGTGGTCTGTTCCTTCACATACATTTGTGGCTCACTCTTTCTCTCCCTTCAGCTCCTTGCCCAAATGTTTCCTCAACCAAAGTCTTTCTTAACCACCTTGCCACAAAGCATCCCTTCGCTGCTTGGTTCTTTACTCCTTATTCCGCTCTCTTTTTGCGGAGTATCACCCCAGGGTAAATGCTTTACCCGAGGTAAAAGTCAAAATATTTAACTACCAGGGACAGCACAGGGGTGCTGATACCATCAATCAGAATGGATGCTTGATGGGCTCCTACTGGGCCAAACATCCTTTCTTTTTGTGCCTAGATGGAAAGGAAACCGGGAGATTTGCCAGGAAGGTCAAGGGAGACCAGTGCAAGAGGGATGCACTTGAGGAACGGCTTGCTGTGTTGTATAGAAACATTTCGATATTTTCAGTCCGTACAGCCATTCCAGCCCAACCCCGCAGAATAACAGCCTTGTGTTTACTTCGCATTTTTGTTCATACTTTTGAATCTGGATCCCCTATCTCTAGAGCAGAAGCTCTACAAACACTGGAGCTCTATCTTATTCATTCATGTAACCTCAGAGCCTGGAACAGTGCCTTCCAGATAGTAGGTACACTATAAATATCTGTTGAATGAATGAATAAAGGAATGCTATGTAACAGATTTACATGATTCAAGGAAAAAAATCTCTCAGAATTTAGCATTGCTTTCCTAAGTATTACAGGTATATAACTCATAAAAATCTATTTGTAGTCACTTAATACTATTTTCTAATATTTGAGAATAATATTTTCTATTTTAGTTGTATAAGGAATTCTCAATTCTATGCACATCTGAATTCTGAAAGGATTAATAGGCAACATTTAACACAACATTCCAGGGGGCACCTGGCTGGCTCAGTCCATAGAGTATGTAACTCTTGATATGGGGTTTGTGAGTTGGAGCCCCATGTTGGGTGTGGAGATTATTTACAAATAAAATCTTAAAAAAAATACAGCATTCCATTGTTAAAATGTTTGGGATCCACAGCATATGCATAGCTGTTTATTTAGAAGACACAGGTGTGTTCTACTAATCAGATATGCTATATATGTTGGTGCCTTCTACTATTATGTAAAAACCATGTCAAAATAGAAATATTAAAATATGAGATAAAGATGAATTGAGAGATATTCTATATTATATTTTATTCGTTTCTGTCCTGTTTTCATATTTAAAACACTATTAATCGATACCTAACAATAGTGACTTTTAGTGCTAACAATATTATTTACTTTTTCCTTTTTCTGGAAAATACTGCTATAAAACTTTGTGACACAACTGAAGAAAACTTCTGGTTGTAAGTTAACTTAATTTGCTTTCGTTGCTCTCATAGCTGAAAATGATAACCTTGCACTGACATAAAGATCCAAATACAAAAAGAAATCACCAGTGACACTTATCAAATCATAGTATTTATTTTAAAATTTCATCTATGAAAGCAATTATGGAAAGGATTTTCTTGAAATTCAGCTTGTCAATTTCTATCTTCCCTAATGTCCATTGACTATTTGTTCAAACAGCCTGGAACAGGTTAAATGGTTATATTTTGATCAAATGGGTTTAAACCCTTCTGAAACTCCTCACTTTAAAAATCTGCATTTTAGTGGCTTCATACTGATTCATAAATGATGACATCTTTGGTAAATTTTGGAGATTAATAACCTAAGGAGGTAAACTTCTCCAAACAACTGTTTTCAAAAAGGTCTCTTGACAGCATGGGTAGTTTTGGAAACAACTTACTTTTTTGTCATTTTAAAACATTGCTTTTACCTTGAATGGACAAATTAATTTTTCTCTAAATATCTTCTAGGTACAATATAATGGGATTCAGGACATGCTACCTCAAAATATGGCACATTGGCATACATTAAGTATCAAGCTGTTGGAATTTAAAAAACAAAACAAAACATAAACAAAACCCCAAAACCCAGCAGAAACAGTAAAGTTACTCTGAGCACCCCCCAACTTCTCCGTCCTTCATCCCTCAAAGAAGTCACAAAACTTCCATCTGAAAGGTCCCCTCCCTATGCCGGGAGGAGAGAAAACATTGTTATCATGAGAAATGGAGCAAGGGGGCCAAGAACTCTGCACAACCAAACCCTTTTTTTTTTTTTAATTTTTTATTTCTTTTCAGTGTAACAGTATTCATTGTTTTTGCACCACACCCAGTGCTCCATGCAATCCATGCCCTCCCTAATACCCACCACCTGGTTCCCCCAACCTCCCATCCCCTGCCCCTTCAAAACCCTCAGATTGTTTTTCAGAGTCCATAGTCTCCCACGGTTCATCTCCCCTTCCAATTTCCCTCAACTCCCTTCTCCTCTCCATCTCCCCATGTCCTCCATGTTATTTGTTATGCTCCACAAATAAGTGAAACCATATGATAATTGACTCTCTCTGCTTGACTTATTTCACTCAGTGTCATCTCTTCCAGTCCAGTCCATGTTGCTACAAAAGTTAGGTATTCACCCTTTCTGATGGAGGCATAATACTCCATAGTGTACATGGACCACATCTTCCTTATCCATTTGTCTGTTGAAGGGCATCTTGGTTCTTTCCACAGTTTGGCGACCGTGGCCATTGTGGCTATAAACATTGGGGTACAGGTGGCCCTTCTTTTCACTACATCTGTATCTTTGGGGTAAATACCCAGTAGTGCAATTGCAGGGTCATAGGGAAGCTCTATTTTTTTTTTTAAGAAATTTTTTTTTTTAAGATTTTTATTTATTTGTTTGACAGACAGAGATCACAAGTAGGCAGAGAGGCAGGCAGAGAGAGGGAAGCAGGCTCCCTGCTGAGCAGAGAACCTGATGTGGGGCTCGATCCCAGGACCCTGAGATCATGACCTGAGCCGAAGGCAGAAGCTTAAACCACTGAGCCACCCAGGCGCCCCAGGGAAGCTCTATTTTTAATTTCTTGAGGAATCTCCACACTGTTCTCCAAAGTGGCTGCACCAACTTGCATTCCCACCAACAGCGTAAGAGGGTTCCCCTTTCTCCACATCCTCTCCAACACACGTTGTTTCCTGTCTTGCTAATTTTGGCCATTCTAACTGGTGTAAGGTGGTATCTCAATGTGGTTTTAATTTGAATCTCCCTGATGGCTAGTAATGATGAACGTTTTTTCATGTGTCTGATAGCCATTTGTATGTCTTCATTGGAGAAGTGTCTGTTCATATCTTCTGCCCATTTTTTGATATGATTATCTGTTTTGTGTATGTTGAGTTTGAGGAGTTCTTTATAGATCCTGGATATCAACCTTTTGTCTGTACTGTCATTTGCAAATATCTTCTCCCATTCCGTGGGTTGCCTCTTTGTTTTGTTGACTGTTTCCTTTGCTGTGCAGAAGTTTTGATCTTGATGAAGTCCCAAAAGTTCATTTTGGACCTTCAACTCTATGGTCAAATAATCTTTGACAAAACAGGAAAAAATATCCAGTGGAAAAAAGACAGTCTCTTCCATAAATGGTGCTGGGAAAACTGGACAGCTATATGTAGAAGAATGAAACTCGACCATTCTCTTCCACCATACACAAAGATAAACTTGAAATGGATAAAAGACCTCAATATGAGAGAGAAATCCATCAGAATCCTAGAGGAGAACATAGGCAGTAACCTCTTCCATATCAGCCACAGCAACTTCTTTCAAGATATGTCTCCAAAGGCAAAGGAAACAAAAGTGAAAATGAACTTTTGGGACTTCATCAAGAACAACCAAACCTTTTTAAACTAACTCTTATCTTCCTACTTACTTCACCATTTACCACTCCTCGCCCAAATCCTTTGTCTTGCCAATTCTTTGCAAATTTATTGTTTCTTTGTTTAAAAGGTAAAAGGTTTTGCTCTGGTCATGCCTTTGAGTCTTCATTTTCTTGTGAAGTTTCCATGTAACATGGGACAGTTGGATAGAATGTATACGCTGTCCTCCTGTTAATCTGTCTTTGTCAGTTGAAGTTTTAGACCCAGCCAGGGACCTTAGGTGGGTGAGGAAAATGCTTTCTTCCCCTGCAGATACTATTGGCCGCCCCTAAACTTGAAATAATTGCCTTACATAACTTTACATAATCACACCTTATATTCTCACAGTGTTGTAAAGATACCATGATTTAGGTTGGTAGAATTAGGAAGCCCTAGAAACTGGCATAGATGATCTGTAGTATGCTACCACCACATGCTGGAGGGGAGTGGCTGAGCGACTGGGTGCCCCCAACACCTTCCGTGCTCCTCCCAGCCCCTTCCTCCCTCTGTGAAACTTGAGCATGGAGGTGATAAGTGACTCTCTGACAGAAAGTTTCAGTTAGGATCATCAAGGTCAGTGTATTGATTAAATTAGATGAAGCTTCATTCTTCCCTCGTGGTCAGGAAAGAAATCAAAATGGAATTTCTAGCACTTACTTCCCATACCCCAAAGGAACAGTTTGCACGTACTTCTGTGAGTATACACACCACTGTGGAGATACCCATCTGGAGTCTAAAGATACAGTCGCCATTTACCACTACTAAATATTATGACTTTGGGAAATTTGAATTCAATACAGATTCTCTTTCTTTACAAAATATATCCACCTGATAAAATTAAACATTCACTTTTCTTTCTCTCCAAAATGTTAGCTAGACAATCCTCAAGGAAAAACAAACAAACAAATTCAGACCTATATTTTTAGATTAATATGTAATATTAATCAACTTCATTAGCTCCAGGTTGCTTATGTAGGTTTCATTAAAAAAAAAAAAAAAAAAGCTTTAAGGAAGACTACTTTAGATGGAGATTAGAAACTATACATACTAGTGTCAACTTTTATATTCTATTCTGACTTAAGTTTTTTCTTCTAATATCTCTTCTTCACTTTACCAAGCATTAAAATTTTCAGTGTCAAAAAATAAAACGAAATAAAATTTTCAGTGTCATCACACAAGATAGTAATATGAGTGTCTAAATATGGATTCCAGCTATACCTTTTGTTGCTTTTAGCCTCTGATGCTTCAATATTTTCAAATCGATTTTTTAAATTTATAAATTTGTATATTTCATCTATTTAAGTGTCATGGTAACTTCCATATTTTATGAAGGATGGCTAAGATCGTAGGTACAAAAATATCTCAGGTAGTAACTAGGTAGGATCCCTCCTCTTCTTTCAGAGCTTCACCAGGTTTGAGAAGAGGAAGCTGTTTAATTGACAGGTTGTTGTAAGCCTCCAGACTGTCAGAATAATTTGAAGGCAGATTAGTTTTACAGATTGTTTTTTAACATACTGGCAAAGGGGCGATGACAAGGGTCCTGTTTCCTACTTGGCTCTGCATAAATTGGATCCTCTTGTAAAAAAAACTTTTCTGTGAAATTGGGGGTGGGCCGTGGGTTAGAGAAGTAACAGGACAAACATACTCTGCAGTTTGGAGCAGTACTGTGGGACTTTCACTTAAGACCTTCAGCAAGCAAAACTAAACTAAAACTTTTTCTGAAGAACTCAATTAAACTCACATTTTCCCCTTGACTATTTACATAAAACATGCCTATGAGAGGTAAAAATCTGAAAAAAAGTATTTCTGTTTTTATCAGTGTGTGTACACACACATACTCTTGTGTGTGCATGCCTGTGTGGGAGGGATGTTTACGTATTTAATGAGAAACTTATTTTTCTAATGTGGTTTATACAATCCAAGCCAAGACAAGCATGAGTTAGCAAATATATCTTCCACCACCAAAGAAGACAATGTACAAAAATGAAAGCCACACATTACACTTTGCCTACTTCGTTGAGTTTGTTTTTGGTTTTACTATTTTAGGATTCTAGTTTGCCCTATGCCCAACCCAGGACTTGCCTTGGAATCTCTGCCTATTTAAAAATTATTTGAGGTAGCAGTGGCAAGCCAGAAAGAGGGAATATTTTTCAAATCCCTGCTTAGGATTTTGCAAGGCTTTATACAATTTTGCCTCAACAACATGAACCCAAAAGGTGGAGTGCACCAAAAGTGATGGGTCAGCAAGGAAATAACTCCTGGAGGTCTGTATCACGCTGCTTCCATTCCCTGCTTAAGCATTGATGGAATCTAAACTCACTTTGAACTTCGCCTATTTCCCAAGGATCTGACCAGGTTTTCATTTTTAATTCACTTTATTATATTTATTTGACCTTTACTATTACATACAAAACAGCTGCAGACATTTGCCTAGGGAAGTGACATAGCACTAGCATAATCGTTGGAAAAGTTAGACTCTCTTCCATCCCAGCCAAAGCAGAAGAGAGTCTAAGAAGGGAAGCTCAAATATATGAGAGAATTAAAAATTAAGTAAAAAGAGGACTGCTGTGGGGCTTAATAGATCAAAGAATTAGGGAAGATGTTTTGATTCAGTCCAGGGAATGAAGGCCGGAATCGTGGGATTTACCCAACAGTAGGTGCTATAGCAAAGAATCTATAAAAATCTGTAAAGAATATGGAAGAAACATAAAATTAAGTACAAACTATTTTGGGGAACTCTACTTATAAGGACTAAGATGGCCTTCAAAGTGTCAGTTCAGGCTTTGTAATAGTTAACAATAAACTTCATTAAGTTGTTTAATCTCTCTGTTCTCTAATTCTGATTCTTGCTTTTAAAATAACGGCACATCTCTGAGGCTAAAATAAAAGATGTGATAGAACTTTATATATAAAATTGCTGAGTTCAGTAAAAGTGCATGTAATCTTTGGAGAACCCAAATACTTGAAGGAAAGATATAGGAATATGTGTGTGTGTATGTATGTGTGTGTGTATGTATATATATATATATACACATATATATGTGTGTGTGTGTGTGTGTGTGTGTGTATTTAAGTCTCTGTTCTCCTAACTAGGTTTTTGAAATATCTGTGCTTAAAATGAAGCATATTACTTCTCATATCTTCATTAAGTAACTTTTTGAGTCTTTTTAAGTTAAATCACATTAAATTTTTACAAACTTTTTGTAATGTTTTTCAACATATTAGAAAGGACCTCTCCTAAAGGTGGAGCAGTCACAATGGCAGAAGAAATAAAAGATCCTCAAAAGTAAAAGCATTAAAAACTAAAAAAAAAAAAAAAAAAAAAAAAAAGCATGGAAATGTACTACACAGAGATAAATAACTGTTTGAAACATTGGTGGGGAATCACGAAAAATATTAAAATTCTACATAGGATTCTTCTTTAAGAAAAGGTTAGAAATGTGTAACATATTTGCATTGAAAATAATCATGATTTTTAAGTGACAGTTGAGTTTTTTATTATTTTTTTATCTTCTTAGAGATTCAAGTATGTTGACCTCAATTCTTAGTGGTTGTATGAGTAATGAACTATCACAGAATTATTAAAATAGTCAATTATCCCTGTAAATCTTATATATGTGGATTATCTACAACAAATTCCTAAATGTGAATCAGGTTTTATATCAGCACCTAGAATTTTTATAACCTCCTTTTGCCCCTTACTCAAATAAAATGCATTCAGTAATGTAAACCTCCTTTAATATTAATCAAATATATTTAAAGGAAGTCAGCTGCCTATGCAAATATGTGACTTATTACTCTCTTTAAGTGATTGAAGACTGATTTTACCAACAATGGAAGCATCATTCTCTATATGGGGTGTCCTGACCCCAGTGGTGTCCTAATTAGTCATCACATAACCTACAAACCATTTGTTGCAAGTCATATTCATGTTCCTGTTCAGTCTTCTCCACATGGACTCAGTTACCTCTCAAAGGAGTGGTCAAGACAAGATCCTCCTGAACACAGTGATGAAAAGGCTTCTGTGTCAGCTATGTGGGAGCTCGATGTCCTCCTCACTTATGGGCTATCGTCAGCAAACATCAGACATTAGGGCAGTGGTCATATTTTGAACTTCTCACACCTGTTCATCCAAACGTTACATTAGTAGCTTAGGGTCACAGCTGTAGAAATGATCTAACTTCGGGTTCGCCAGATTTCAAAGCCTATGTTCTTTCTATTATTCAAATGTGAGACTTTTTCCTGATGAGGCTGTAGAACAGTCTATGTGCTTAATGCAGGGAAATGGAGACTCAGACCCAACTATGCCTTGCTTTATGTGAACATCCCAGTGAGGTGAAGACGGGATGGGAAATGCTGTTAGGAGAAAAATGAAACATATGAATAATGATTAATTTTAAGGAAGTAGAATAAAAGAAATATAAAAATGAGAACTCTCATTATTTCCTTTATTATTTTTCTCATAGAATGACTGCATGTAAGGTAAAATGTAAGTAATGTCGGAGTGTCTCTAGAGAAAAACCACACTGTAAGTACAGTTTATGATGAAATGGATGAAATGTAATCTTAAATTTCTCAGAAAAATTATATTACCTATAGTGAAGTTAAAATTAATTTCTAGTAAACTGCAACTTATATAGACTCACAACATACTTCAAATACAGATCTTCTTCATCTTGCGATGGGGTTATCGTAAGCTGAAAATATCATAAGTCAAAATGCGTTCAACATACTTGACTTACAGAACATCATAGTTTGGCCTAGCCTCCCTTAAGTGTTCTCAGAGCACTTACATTATCCAGCAGTTGGGCAAAATCATGTAACACAAAGCCTTTTTTGTAATAAAATGTTGAATACCTCATGTAACTTATTGAAAACTGTACTGAAAGTGCAGGAACAGAGTGAGTGTGTGGGTCCAGAACAGTTATAAGTGTATCATTGATCACCCTCACGTTCTCAGGGCTGACTGAGAGCTGTAGTATCACAGGATATGGTGCCGGGTACCAATGCCCCAGAAAAAGAGCAGAATTCAGAATTTGAAGTATGGTCTCTACTGAGTGCATACTGGTTTCAAACCATCATAAAGTACAAAAATAAATAAATAGATAAATAAAAAATAATCACAGGTTGAACCATTGTTAAGTCAGGGACCATGTCTATACAAATACCTCATAGATATAGTTTGTGTTTGAAAACACAACCCAGCAATAATTATTATTTTTTAAAAAATAATAACAAGAATTTAATGAATAGGGGTGCCTGGGTGACTCAATCATTAAGCATCTGTCTTTGGCTCAGGTCACGATCCCAGGGTCCTGGGATTAAACCCCACATCGGGGTCCCTGCTCAGCCGCAAGCCCGCTTTCCCTCTTCCGCTCCCCCTGCTTGTGTTCCCTCTTTCAGTGCCAAATAAATAAATAAAATCTTTAAAAAAAAAAAGAATTAACTGAATAATGTTTATGTGTTAAACACTTTTAAGAACTTTATATGATCTTTCATTTAATACTCATGATGGTCAAATTAAGCGGGTACTTTTAGTACTATCTTTGTACATGTGATGAAAATGAGATATATTATGTATGGACAACTTACCTAGGTTCTCCACAGATTATATGGAACACATTCAGAATTTGAACGCAGGTCTGTCAGATTTCAGAACATGTACTCTTTATATTTTAAAATAAATTATATTTTATATACATTACTAAAGTTCTATTCTATAACATCAAAATATGAGTTAAGAATATGATACTATGGATGTGGTAGGTCTCAAAAAATAGTTGCTGAATAAGTGTTTGAATGAATAGTGGCATTAACCTCTTAAGAATATCAAACTTCAGGGGCACCTGAAGTGTGTCTCAGTCAGTTGAGACTTCAGGTGTCTCAGTCAGTTGAGTGACAGACTCTTGATTTCACCTCATGATGATGATCTCAGGGTCGTTGAGATCGAGCCCTGCATTGCACTCTGCACTCAATGTGGGGTCTGCTTGAGATTCTCTCTCTACCTCTCCCTCTGCCCCTCCCCCTGTTCACACACACCATCTCTCTCTAAAATAAGTTAAAAAAACTTTTGAAAAATCAAAGTTTATATGACAAATACAATGGTACCTCTATGAATAATAACAGGATTTATATATCCTTCAAGTTTCTGAACTGCTTATCATACATTTAATCTTACTTATTCATGGCCACATCCCTGTGAAGTGAGCATTTGTATTCTCATTCCACTTCATTGATGAAAAAAACTGAAGCTCAATTTTATTATGAAGTTAATACATTATCACGTGACAGAATCAGAACTTGAGTCAATGTCCTATGACAACACAACTAATCCACATTCTAGTATACACACTGGCCTTGGCAATCAATGGCACCAAATGTATCACCTTCCTCTTTCCTGATTTCTGATTTGTTCTGAACACATATATTTTAGAAGCAAAAAGAAAAAAAAAATCTTTTTACCTCCCATTAGAATTCTATGCAATCACTTTATTTTATAATCCTAGCCATTATATCATTGCTGTGTGAGTCCTTCTCCACCGCCTGGAAGCCCAAAGCTATTCTGGGACTATGTTCCTGCTCTATATATAGGCCATTCCTTTGAAAATTAGATGAGTGGTAACCTTATTAATATTTCATATTCTCAATCCTGCTTGAATTGATAATGTTGCAGTAATTTTAGTGTGAAATAATGTAACATAATATGCATAGGGAGTAAGTAGTCCTGTCAGAGAATTAATAAAACTTAGTTGTGAGAGGAAAAAAATTCTCACTTTTTTAACCCCAATTCAGGAGGCTTTAGCCTTTCTCTCTGCCCTGTGCAAGCTGCCACATTACTAAATAAAGCATCTTTTTGTGCTGGAGTGTAAAGAAAAGCTAGCATCACTATTCTCCACAGCTGAATATAGAATTGCTGTGTCCTGTGTATCCTCACAGAAGTGCACTGGAATCCACAAACCAAGGTAGAGTTGGTGGAAACCCAAGCATAGGGCTGTGTCAGCAGGACACGGCTCCTACAGTGGAGATGGCTACATTGAAGGGCAAGCACACGTGTATGTACATCACCTAAGACTAAAAAATATCACTGTCCTTGGTTCTCTAGATATGGAGGTGCCAACTCCCAGTGAACAGAGAGGACAAGCTCTTTTCTCATGTGAAGAGGTGTACACTATACAATCCTGGTTGGATTCACCCTTCCACCCCTCCAGCACTGTGTCCCACTCCTGTGAGCTCATCAGAGGGGTAACTTCCCCTACTTTTTGTTTGCATTTCTCATCATCCTGACTTTCCGCTTTCCTGGTTCCTGTTCCTTTGGTAGACACCAACTTCTGATCCCTCCCCATTTTTTGGTGAACTCTTTGCCTTCTCTTACCTGGCATATTGATCTTGAACTTCATTTTATTCTTACTTCTGGATAGTCCATTAATTTGTGAGTTATTTTGCAGATTTAGGCAAAAAGAATCACCTCTGTCAAGCCTGTCCACTCAGGGTAATACCTCCCGCAGAGCTAGCTCCTAATGGCCAGCAGGGGAGTGGTGGTCTTCTCCAGTTAGAAAATCACATGAAACTTTTTAAAGAGTTGAAAAAATATACTAATTTTTAAAGTGTTTATTGTAAATCCTCAGAAGGTGTGGAGAAATTTAGTTTGCAGATATTTTGTTACTTTTATGGAATTCTCATTGTGGGTGGAAAATGTTTATTCTTTCCCTGATCATTTCTTAATGAAGTCCCAAACATTAAAAAAAAAAAAAAATGGGAAAACTTAAAGATGACTTTCCACTAATATGTAGCTGATTTTATACATAAAAGGGTTTAGAAAATAAAATACACAAATCATTGTTCCTCCAGCCATCTAAATTTACAGACCCTCTTTTTCACATA
The DNA here is from genome assembly GCF_963455335.1 of Martes martes. NCBI lineage: Eukaryota > Metazoa > Chordata > Mammalia > Carnivora > Mustelidae > Martes > Martes martes. The sequence goes on along the minus strand of NC_137901.1, from coordinate 42,744,307 downwards.
GTATCTCAGAATCTGCTTGGAAATATACTAATTGATTCATTCAAAAGAACCAAAAACAGATCAAAGGATACATTTAGCTTGAGTATGGCTCAAGCTCAAATTTCTGTGATATGTTTCCATGCTTCAAATAAATAACAGTCATTAACAATGAATTTTAAAGCCTTTTTAAATAAAAGTATCTATTTTGACTTGAGCGTGCTCTGATATTCATTTTCCCCCCACTCATGCTTTAGTTTATGTAAGTCTCTCATGTTTATAAGCTTATCATATATATCTGAGTGACATTGTTCATGTTCAATTTTATGCCATGATACTTACTATTTTCTAAATATTGAAATATTGTATGTGTCATCAAACTCCACATATTTCTATGCTCACCCACATTTGAACTTTTGGATGCCAGAAGAGAGAGGAAGGGGGAGAAAAGAGTAACTTCAATAAATTGAGGAACACAGTGAACCAGAGAGCAGCTGTGAGCTCCAATGAGGCAGTGACAGGAAGACTGAAAGGCCACCTGACTTCCAAGGATCTCCAAGGCAGATACACTGGATGGCTACAGGATTCTTCAGTAGAACAAGGTGATTTCACAAAGGGGGTTCCCAGTTTCCCCCTGTAAGATACTAATTTATAAAATTATTTTAGGGATTTATTTTTGGTGTCTCACCTTAGAAGAGCTCATTTCATTAGAGTTCTCTAATCTCTGTCAAGGTTTTCTGAATATTTGGGAATGTCTCAAGCTCAACTTAGAACTAGTCATAAAGACCCATTGTCCTAAACATTTGAAAGAACTGATATGCTGTCCCAAGTTTCTCCCATTACCAGGTGTGACTTAACCATTGGAGAGGTTATGCAGGGCGACATGAAGAGTTGAGGATAGCTTTCCAAATTGTATAAAGTTTTTCATCATTTTTTTAAAAATTTATTTATTCTAGAAAGACAGAGCACATGAGCAAAGGAAGAACCAGAGGGAGACAGAGAGAACCAGACTCCCTGCTGGGCATGGAGCCTGACACAGGGCTCAATATCATGACCTTGAGATCATGACCTGAGTCAAAATTGGAGTCGGACGCTCAACAGACTAGCCAAAAAGGCACCCCAGTGTTTTTCATTGTTGCATTTAATCAGGGGGTTAAAATAAACAGCAATTTTCTACTACTTATAATCAGGGGAGCATTTCCTGAGAATTTTTCTCCATTATGCTCTTGGCTTTCTTGTGGGTGATGAACCCATGTGCCTGAATCTGGCCAATGTGTCATGCCAGACCATTTAATTGCTGATGTGAAACCATCCAAATTTATCTTTTTCTTTCTTCTAAGGACCGGCCAAATTTCAAATAGTGGTTCTTCCATATGCCTGGGTCCTCCACTAGGGGCAAACTGTACAGAGAGATTCCTAGTCAATCCACGATGAACATGTATCATGAGTGATAAATAACTCCTTGTTGTGTTAAGACACTGAGAATTGGGTTTGTGAGGGCTGCTTCATACCCTCATCTATCCTAACTGACAGAGCATGTAACTCAAACATTCCAATGCACTTTTAAAGTTGCAATTTTATCCTTTAAAATGCTTTAACAGAGCAACATTGTTCATTTTCTAGTATCTGAATACTGTAAAGATAGTTTCAATGGTTAAATGTTTTCCTAATCATGGATGAAAGATCATGAGTTTTAATGATCTGTAGGGTCTATCCTGAACTTTGACAAAGCACAATGACATTAAACATCAATCACATGGTAATTTGCAGTTATCATTGGGCTGTTATTGTGTCTGTATTAGAGGCAAAAACTTCAAATACATGCGAGAAATCATTTTTGCATTCTAATACTACTATGCTTGTATGCTCAAAAATAAACTTGGGAGTTGATAAATTCCACTGGGAAGTAGTCATTAAAATACATGAGTACAGGCTGCCGGTTCAGGATTTTGACACAAGTTCATTTGTTTTTCCATGTATCACTATGTTTCAGAGCATGTTAAATATAGTTTAGTGCATGCATGAGATGCCAAGTACAGGGACATTTCGGTCAGGCAGGTATGGATTCCATTGATGATGAAAATCACTTAATGAGGTTGCATTTCTGTGTGGGGAGGAGCCACGTCTCTGGCAAGCACTTTGCTCTGTTACGTCTGAAATCTCCCCAGGTAGGTTTCTTCTTCCAAATCTTACCCACCTCTTCTCCCATCTATTGTGTTTGGGGATGAAGAAATAAATACAGCTAAACAATTTTCATCTTACTCTAAATTTAGGAATTTAAAATTCAGTCTTGCAATGTTATCTTTTGAAAGGATCATGCCCTGTGAATCCCACTTTCTTCCAGAACTTCAGGAACTGCCCTGGCTTATTAATGTCTGCTTTCTAAAATCAAGTGACCTTCCTCTCTTTAGTTATATGAAGGTGTCTTGTGCAAATCATGGTGGAGACCAGAGTGTAGTGGGAAATAAAAGGACTGAAGATTAAAAGCATCAGATTTTGTGACACAGAAAATCAGCTATAATTTAATAGGAGAAAAGTTGAGGTACAAGGTTGAAAAGAGCAAGAGCTAATCACATCCTGAAATGCAAAGATCGAGAATCCTGTTGGTTAAATTAATATTTAGAAGTCTAACACACAAATGAGTTTGGTACAGTAGCTGTAAATTTGTTTAATTGGATCCTCTAAATATTAACATTCTGAGAGCTTCTGAAGAACTAGTGAGATGCCAGGCACAATGAGGCCTTGGGAAGTGCTGACTCATGCCAGTCCATCAGTGTATTCCTTGTGAAGATAAAAGAGAAAAGGGGGGATAAAAAGTCTGACATTTCATTTTCCAAGTGAAAGAAATCATATATGTTATCCTCATTTCATACAAATTTCTAAAAGCTTCTGATTTGTGATGTGTTGTGCACTGTAATGGGAGAGGGAAATTAAGGGCATGCCATGTGCTTTATAAAAGGAATTTCAGAAGGAAGAAATGCTGATTTGTGGGGGACTGACCAATATTAAGATGATATTTCAAAATGTTCTTTTATGCAAAGGCAAAATGTTGGTAGGGTTTCTTGCTTCCGTGGCTATAGAACTCTGTTGCGTGTAACTCGCAGAGGCTGATATTGCCATAGGAAAGGCAGGCTCCTTCGTGGCATGTCTAATAAAATAGAAATCATCATGATAGAAATGGCAGAGCCTGATACAGAGAGCAGGGTTGTAACTCACATGCGTCTACTAGGAAATTTTATTATGAGAGCCACCAGGAGCCATAGAAAACATGTGGGCTTTTAAAAGGCTTTTGCAGCAGAAGTGTATCTGGCATTTCTATGAAGATATTCCTGATCACATCTCAAGATATTTCTCATATCTTACGATGTCCCTCAAAGATGTGATCTTTGAGATATGGTGAGTGAATCCAGAGCCACTCAATGGATCTGGTCCTGTTAGATGTGATAGGTGTGGTAATTTGTTACATGGTCTACCATTGTTAATGCTCCCCTGTCCCACTACTCTTCTCTCTAAAAGGTCAGGTCTCCCTACTGTGTTGAACTCATGCATCACCATTCTACTTATTTGAGCCAATGAATCCTGAGTTGGTGAAATGGATCACTGTCAATGTCTTGGAGTGAAAAAAACGTCAGAGTCTCAGCCAACCCGAGGTGCATGAAAAATAAATGCATTTTTGGGGGGGTGCCTGGGTGGTTCAGTGGATTAAAGCCTCTGTCTTCGGCTCAAGTCATGATCTCAAGGTCCTGGGATCGAGTCCTGCATCAGGCTCTCTGCTCAGTGGGGAGCCTGCTTCCCCCCTCTCTCTCTGTCTGCCTCTCTGCCTACTTGTGATCTTTGTCTGTCAAATAAATAAATAAAATCTTTTAAAAAAGGAAATAAATGTATTTTTATTGTAAATAATATTGTTGGAACTTATATAAAAGATGGAAATCTTGCCATTTGTGACAACATGAAAAGACCTTAAGAACATTATGCTAAGTGAAATTAAGACAGAGGGAGACAAAAACTGCATAGTTTCCCTTACGTGTAGATTTTAGGAATGAACAAACAAACAAAAACATCAGCAACAAAATCCAAACTCATAAATACAAAGTACAGAAAACATATTGGTGGTTGGCACGAAGGGGCAGGGATGTGTGAGGGTGGTCAAAAAGTACAAACTTTCAGTAGCAAAACAAATGAATCCTGGAGATGTACAGCACAGTGACTATAGTGAGTAGTGCTCAGAGAGTAGATCTTCGGAGTTCTCATTACAAGAAAAACATTTCCAACTATGTATGGTGATGGGTATTAACTAGACTTACTGTGGTGATAATATCAAATCATTATACTGTATACCTAAAACTAAAACAATTTTATGTGTTAATTTTATCTCAGTTTAAATTTTTTTCCCATAGAAATAAAGGCTTCAGAAACAAACTGAGGGTTGCTGGAGGGGAGGGGTGTGGGTGGATGGGGTGGCTGGGTGATGGACACTGGGGAGGGTATGCATTATTGTGAGTGCTGTGTGTTGTTTAAGACTAATGAATCATAGACCTGCACCCCTGAAACAAATAATACATTATATGTTAATAAAAATATATTTTTAAAAAAGTCTGGAAAAAAAAACCAATAAAGGCCTTTATTCAAGGTGCAGCTGGAACTCATAGGGTGGGTTATGTGACTTTGGTTGTGTCAGGGGAGTACGTTCGGGTTCTAATAAAGACGCAGGGAGAGAAGAGCACATGCTGAGATGCTGAGCATCCTGATTGGCTCAGAGACTGGCCAATCAGGACAGAGCCTCTGAAGCCACGACCACTCTTCCCAGATTCCTATGGAAGGGAAGGATCTTGGGAGCTTTCTGGGCTTGGCAAGAAAGTAATGGTATAAGAAACACGTCCTGCTCCAGGTGCCAGAGGCCCCTAGTCTCAGATTCCTCCATAAGGAGTTTGGCTCCTTCAGAGTCACCACGTGACACAGCCCCTCACCCAAAGGCTCTGCCAGGTGCAGCGGAGGGACGTCCGATGCCAGAATGGAGGATTGAACTGAGGCCTCCAGGCCACAAATCTACAGCCTTACAGGAACCAAAAAGGGCCCCCAGACAGACTGGCTTCTGGTGAGGAATGCCGGACCCCCAATCCTACTTCTGCTAAGGTCCAAGGCTGCAGCAACCTAAACCTAAAAGAGGACGGGCCATAGCACATCCCCAAGGCCAGGTGACCCTTCCAGCAGCTGTGTGCAACAGGCTTATCACTGCAGCCTAACCTGCCTACTCTGCCGAGAAATCCAGAAATCAACAGCAGAAATGGGATGGTGCGGCAACAACGAATCTACGCCATGAGGCCCTTGCCTTGGAAATGGGGCTTCAGCAGTGACAAAAAGTATTATGTGAAGCTATAAAAATGGTTATTCATGTTACACTGTGGGAAATCATTTGGAAAAAACGATTGCCCGAGATAAAGTAAAAGGTAGATAACATCCCTAATGAGCTTATTTAGATTAAAAAAAAAAAAAGTAGAAAAAGAGACTGCTTATAATGTGAATTCATTTCTATTGAAAAAAAAATTTTTTTAAAGGTAATACAACAAAGAGGTGACCTCAGGAAATAAACAAAGATTGGCCTGTTTATAAAAAGGAATAAAAGGGCCTTTTGACAGTTCAGAAATTCAGGGACGTGCAGGTGCCATTGATTCTCATGAAACCAGTATAAGGTAAAACTGAGGGCTCTTTGAGTGACAGCCTCAGGCAAGGACAAAATCAAGATTTTGCCCCGTGCAACCTTAGCGAAGTTCATAAATGAGTGACATGGAATTCAGGGAAGGATTTCAGGTGGCTGGAGAAACAATGGCTTAGGGAACCTAGGTTCTCCCAAGGAAGCCTTTCAGGCTCAAGTTATTCACAATTAAATCTATAGAAAGGGACATGAGTGCTCCCACATGGAAGCCACGAAAGGAATCGAATATTCAATATCCAATTATACTGGAAATTTTATCGATTACTTTATATTAACTGAGTATTATCACCTATCTGTTCCACTATTGAATATTCTGGTTGTGTATGTGTGCACGCACATGTGTGTACTGCAGTGGATGATCAGGCAGCCCATCCTTCTGGTTCTGAGGTCTCTGAAAGAGGAAGATCCATAGTGACGTCACTCAGAGATCCTGATCTTTGAACTCAAAGCACGCACGGCATGGGGCTATTGTGTTGTTTTGCTGAGTCAGAGGAAGGAAAGCTAATATTAGTGATTGCCCCTGGTGCTTCTCATTTACTCATCATGGCAAAGACATAGAGATATATAATACGGTCTATTTGAAAATATTATCTAATTAAGAAGAAAAAGTTAATTTTGAGGGTTTCTGTGATACAGATTTTTAAGCAATCAGTAACTCCAGAAAGACACATCCAGCAGTGGGTAATTTTCTCACTCTTTTTGATGCCAGATAATAGTCAATTCCACTTCACTTGTTTTTGAATGCTCCTGCTTTACTAATTAAAGATTGCTTTGTTGTATTTCAAGATTTTCGCCCTGGACTACCTAGTTATAAGAATTCAGTGATCAAGAACCAGGACTCTGAGAAATACTAGCCTTGAGCAATAGAACCATATGAATTCTTGGTTTCTAAACCAACTGATGGCATTGTGTTACACAAATGTTGTGAGTGTATTGAGACCATGCTTTGTTTCTGACATCAGAGACTTGACATGTAAGTGAATTTTAGAATAACTATAACTTACTGCAAATTGTGCTTTTTTGGTGGTCTTCTTGAAATGGGAGAAAGTGGGTTTTGTCTTTGACTCTCCCCTCTCCAAAATTTGGGAACTGGACAGTTCCATTCACATAAAACTATTTGAGAATGCCAACAGAATATTTGCTAACTAACAGCAAGTAAATGATCAGAGAAGGGATAAATCAACATATAATCCATATAAAATATATAAACATGATAAATCACTGATTAGGGGGCACCTGGGTGGCTCAGTGGGTTAAGGCCTCTGCCTTCAGCTCAGGTCATGATCTCAGGGTCCTGGGATCGAGCCCCGCATGGGGCTCTCTGCTCAGTGGGGAGTCTGCTTCCTCCTCTCTCTCTCTCTGCCTGCCTCTTTGCCTACTTGTGATCTGTCTGTCAAATAAATAAATAAAATCTTAAAAAAAAAAAAAAGAAGTGACTCATGAAAAAGCTAAATTATAAAGGATGAATAAGATCCCATGGGAATGGAAGCAGCTCTTCAATTAACAATACCATACATCAAAACATGTGACAGGCATGAGCATAGTAGGAGAAAAATTCTGCAGATACTAGTTATCTAGGGTTAAATGGCCTAGGGTATGCTTAGCACCAGATAAAAATTAAACATTTACCATTACAGGATAATATTAATTTTGCAAACTTTCAGACTTTAAGGGGGCATCAAAACAGAGTCTCACATTTATCTACCAGGTCAACTATAGTAATGCTATGTATGGAGAGAGCAAGACCAAGTTCCTTTCAATCTCATCAGTATGAAAATTATCTAATGAGGTAGCTACTTTTCTGAATTCCCTGAGCAAATATTTACATACTAATTTATAGAGCCCTGGGGTCACACAGAGCCATCAATCACACAGGACACAATGGGACTAAATCTCCTAAAGTGGTACAGTGTGGAAACTAATTCTGAACAAGAAATGAGGATTATTGATGTGTGGGGGGAGGGGGAGAGGGGAGACTAAAACTGACAGTTGCCTGAGAATATTAAATACGAGTAATACAAATAATGACTGATGCTTACGATGTACCAGAGACTCTTTTAATTCTTTCCACCTGGCAAGGGATGCTATGTTTTATTCACATTGTATGGATGAGAAAACTGGAGCACAGAGAGATTAATTACTTTGCTCAAATTCTCAAGTTAGCAACTATGGAGGAGGGACCTGAATCCATGTCTATCAGAGTACGATATCCTTGCTTTTAACCCCTATGAAACACTGTTTTCCTATAGTTTTAACTCTTTCTCATCTGACTTCCGAAGTAGGGCCAACATATTTCTGAATTATTATCATGCATCACTTATAGCTTCCATCTTGAAAAGGATACTGGGTAACCTTAATTTTAATTTTAGTTGTCTGACTCTTTTCCGGGTTTCTAGAACTTTGTCAAGGAATAACATACAACCAGTTAATGACTATCCTATACTGGCAGCTTCATACACCTACATGGATATAATGTTAGACTCTGTAGCTTTACTTAATGTCAATAAGTATTAAAATTATGTTTAATTTTCCATTTATATGCATGATGGCAGGTTTTTAAAATGCCTTTTTTTTTTTTTTAAAGTTAAGTTTTCAAGTGGCCACATGGTTAATGAAAGAACTGAACTGGAACTAGAAACCAGAACTTCTCTATTATGGACTATTGCTTTTTTTCCCTATATAGTATGTTTCTGTCACGCCCCATGATCCGATACTCCTTACTCTTCACTCACAATGCTTCTAAGGTGAGCTCTTTGGGGTATAACCAATGTAGTGACCTCTTACAGGTATCCTAGAATAAAATGTAGAGAACCTATTCCTTACCTATTTTTAGGAGACTTATAACCATTCCTTGAGATGATTGTTGGGTGAAAATTAATCTATGAAAACCAAAATATGTCTATGGCAGTGTACACCTTATAATATGTATATTACAGAGCACCAGTGTAGAGGTTAGCAAGGTGTTTCCTTTTCCCCTTTAACACTGTGAAGCAATACACAATTGCTAATGTAAAATGTGGGGAAGATGGCATAGCTTCTAAGTGCTGTTTTCTTGTGGTTTTGTTTTCAATTTCCTGAGTTCTTATATATTCAAACTTCCAAGTGCGTCATTCGCCAGCTCCAGAAGGCTTGTTTGTTTTTTTACCACATTTCACATTATCCTCAAGTCACCAAATCTCTTACAAATGAGGTAAATCAAATAGTTACATGGAGATCACAGGTTTTCCTTAAGTATGTTGCAGTTAGGGCCCGGAAATCATTTCATACTGATCAGTTCTGCTAGGGTAATATGTTAATCTTTATAAAATGATTTCAAATATACTTGCTTTATTATAGCATTTTTAAACATTATTTAGTGTCACACAACCATTGTATTAAGACATTCAAAGGAAAAGAACAAAAACTTTTCCTTTCTAGTTTCTCTATTTTTTCCCATTTCCTCTATTATTAGTTAATTACATTAATTAATTAATATAATTATAGGAGTCCCTATAATAATATGTGAAATACATGGATGCTGTCTGTCTTGCTGTCATTTCAAGTTTTACATGAAGACCATCTTTGGTCTTTGCCAGTAAACGAATTTGCTGCCTTCTCACTCCCAGTCTTAACAGCAAGTCACTGGAGTATCACTTTTTATATTTTATTAAGCTAATCTCTTTGCATTTATTGAAGGAAAAAGAGGCTGGCTACCCTAAATATCTATTTGAGAATATCTATTCTTTCCCCTTCATGCTGGTTGGGAGTGTTCATACAACCCTGCTCACAAATGAGTAACCTATGCCTGTATTGCTCACTTACTCATCAATTCCAGCCAGCAGGCAGATGACAAACCCATTATATTACTCCATTTTCATTCCCCACATAAACAGTGATGATTAGTCCAGAGAGTCACAATTATTCAACTTCATAGATAACATCGGAAAGAGTTACAGAACTGATCAGTATGAAATGATTTCCAAGCCCTGACCTCAATATGCATGAGAAAAAGCTGTGATCTCTATTTAATTTACCTATTTACTTTACGGCATTCACAAAAGGTTTGGAGACTTGTGGGTAATGTGAAATGTGGTGAAAAGATAACAAGCTTCTGGAGCTGGAGAATGAGGTTCCCGAGTCTGAGTATATAAGAATTCGGGAAACCAAAAGCCTAACACGGTTGTACTTGTTTCTTTTAATCTTTGTTTCATTTGAGTTTTTAAAGATTACCAGCACTGAAAACACTGGAGATGCCAGTGAGTGATTTACTTATATTTTGATTAGGACACAAAGCCCTGCTAATATTTCTGACTCTCTTATCAACCCTCAGCTTGACCAAAAGAAACCTCTTCTATTCACCAGCTTATGTCATTGATTCAATAATGCCTCCTTTCTAAGGATAGAATTTTAGATCAGGAAAGATGACAATTCTTTAAATACAGTGATTTTTTTTTTAATTCTAAGATTCAATATTTACATAGCTTAAAGTAAAATATATGTACTTATATATGGAAATAAAGATATAGATACAAGGATATATATATTGCATTCTGTCTTTCTCTAAGGCATGCTGAAAAAAATAGTGCTGTAACTCTGATAAGCTCTGCATTGCAGAACCTGTGTGAACCATTTACTCTGTATGATGATAGTTACATAGCAAGCCTATTTTTTTACTAGAAACAGGCCTGTTTTAGGAAGTATGTACTTAAGCCAAAATCCTAATGCCTGTGAAAGATTTACAAAAGGGAGTACTATTGACCGTACAGCTTTATGTGTTCAAGCTTGGTCTCTAAGACCAGATAGTGTCATTTTGAATCCCATTTCTGCCACATACTCATGGTTTGCTCTTGGTAACAGGTACTAAACCATTCGGTGCTTCAGTTTCCCATCTGTAAAATGAGGATAATAATAGTACTTACCTCACAGGGCTTGTGTCAGGGTTAAATGAGTTAGTGTTTAATGAGTTACGATGTGAACGTGTTCAGAAGAATGCCAACTTTTGTATCAACATGGACTGGACTGGAGGAGATTATGCTGAATGAAATAAGTCAAGCAGAGAAAGTCAATTATCATATGGTTTCACTTACTTTTGGAGCATAAGGAATAACATGGAGGACACTGGGAGTTGGAGAGGAGAAGTGAGTTGGGGGAAATTGGAGGGAGAGACAAACCATGAGAGACTGTGGACTCTGAGAAACAAACTGAGGGTTTTGGAGGGGAGGGGAGTGTTGGGTTGCATGAGTCCAGTGGTATGTATTAAGGAGGGCACATATTGCATGGAGCACTGGGTGTGGTGCATAAACAATGAATTTTGGAACACTGAAAAAAAAATTAAATTAAATTAAAAAAAAAAAGAATGCCTAGCATATAGGACATGCTACTTAGGCATTAGTTATTATTAGTAAATACATAGAACTAAAACACCAAATTAGTCTATTCACTTTCAGAGCGATCTATATGAAGAACAATTTAGTCAGTCAATCATCAGCTATCACAGAGCAATTTTTCTCTTCTTTTCTTACAAATTTGATAAGGACTGTGAAAATAATGCATTGGTAAAATTAAGAGATGTCTGTTTTGGGGTGAGGATGGCATCTGGCCAGTGGTTCGTGATTTAGCCTCTCCCAATTCCCTCCTGAGATGGATGACAAATGAAAAACCCTAATGCCATGAAAATTAACTTTGATAGACACCCTATTGCCAAAACCTGCCAAGAATTTCCCACATTCTAAAACCAATGGAGCTGAAAGACGAATTACAGTCATGATTTATAATGACACACACTTTGCTACTTTAGAAAGAACAAGCTCAGTGGCCAGAAGGACGGTAAAAGAAGCCTCATTCTTTTCCCCACAGGCTGCAATCTGGTGCAGAAGCCTTGGCTCTACATACGACAGAGTGTCCAGGAGCCATGTCTCTGTTGTACACATGTTATTTTGAAAATCAAAGCAAAACAAAATAGATTTACATTTTTTTATTGCTTTCTACTTCCCTGCACAAACACTCACTTCTTTCATTTTCCAAAACTTTGCAACAAAACTTCCTTAAAAATAACTGAGGGTATTGGTAAACCTTTATAATATTCTATGTTAGAGAATATTGATAGATTTGACAATGAGAATGGCAATGAATTAGAGTAAAGTTCACTTGGCACTTGATTGGATGTAGGTTTTGCAGAAGGACAGGTCAAAATGATTCATGGTTTTCTGATAAGAGCTATTGACTACATGATGTAACAATTTACTGAACCAGGAATGCTGGAGGAGAGGAGATGTTTTGGGGAAAGGATCATGTGTTTCATTATTGGGCATACTGTATGTGTAGTGTCTGGGAAATAGCAGGTCTAGGTTTTGACTAGAGACATAAAGGTCTGGGGTCAAGACAAGAAGAATGGGCTGGAGAATATGAATTGGGCATAGTCAGCAAATGAATGATAATCAATATTAAGTGAACATAAGAAATTGGAAGAAAGTGTACTGTGAGAGGGAAATAGGCTGAGAACCAACTCTTGAGGAAACAGCATTTAATGGTTGAGTGGACAAGGGAGAATCAGCAAAGAAGACTGAGAAAGATAAGGCAGATTAGGAGAAAAAATTTCAGAAGGGTTGCAAACTGTAAAAGAGAGGACGTGAGTTTCACAAAAGAGCAAATGTTTAAGAGTAAAGCTCACCCAAGAATATTTTGCCTAGTGTCTGGATGAATTCAGACATGTGGTAAAATAGCTTAACAGGATCACATTAGCTATAATCAAAATAAAGTAGCTTCATGTTCTTGGCATATCAGATCAGTCGTATGAATTTTGAAATCCTGTTACATACATTTGATTTTGAAATTATAGAAAAATTACTTAAGTAGAGATATTTTTATTTTATTTGGTAACCAAATTAATCTATTCATTTTAAAAGATCAAGAACATAATAGCTACAACTAACTGGGCACCTGCTACTTGCTGTATTTATTTTTTATTTTATTTTATTTGGTAACCAAATTAATCTATTCATTTTAAAAGATCAAGAACATAATAGCTACAACTTACTGGGCACCTGCTACTTGCTGTATTTATTTCTCATGTTTAAACAGCTATAAATATTATAATCATTTACGGTTGAGTCAACTGAGACTCAGTTTTGAGAGACTTGATACAAAGTCATACAGCTTACTTCATGGTAGTTGAGGATCAAATCCAGATCTGGGGTTCTTTATCTAAAAATTCAAACTATTTCTATTATACTGAAGTATCAGTAAGTTTTAATAAGGCGAAAAAAGAAAAAAAACAAGAAACCTCTCATAAGAGTAGAAGGAAAAGGGTGCCTGTGTGGCTCAGTCTGATAAGCATTTGCCTTCAGTTCAGGTCATGAACCCAGTGTGTGGAACTGAGTCCCATACTGGGCTCCCTCTTCTTCCTCTCCCTCTGTGGGGAGTCTGCTTCTTCCTCTCCCTCTGTATGCTCTTCCTTTCTCTCTCTCTCTCAAATAAGTAAGTAAATAAAGAATTTTTAAAGTAAAAGAAAAAGAGTATCTTGAATCATTGAACATAACTTGAGAAGTATGAAACACTTCTTTCAATCCCAAACAGTAATTTTTTAATTCCCTAAAAATATTTTCCAATATCCAGTAGCTACATTCTGTCTATCCTTTGAAGCAGTGGTTTGTGGATTCGTAGCTTATTGTTGTTAAAGAAGGATGCGTGGAAGGTTTTAAACAGATGTTAGGGTATGAATTCACGAGAACTAACTCACATGCTGGCCAGTGAAAGCAAGACACCAGTAAGCACGCCAGCTCCCTTCCCACACAGTATATATCGGTATGTTTAATGTGAGAGTTGAGTGTTTGAACTATATTTTCTTATGAGCTTATCCATTATAAGGACCAACGCTACATGTACAGAGAGAAGAATACATGTTTTCTGCCTTGCTAACTCAGGCAGTAGAAATTCCCAATGGTTTACTGGGACTAAAAAAAGAAAAAAAAAAAAAGATCAACTGAGCATAAAGTGAGCAGAAATATTTACTTAATTAAAGACAAATGAAAACAAATTACCTTCTATTCTAAAGTGCAGTTCAGAGATAGATGCAAACAACTGCAAGAAATGTTTCAGATCATAAAATATGAATACACAAAGCATCGAAAACAAAATAACAAAATTACAAGGGAAATATTCAGTGGCTGTGAGCATGTAGCTGGGATTAGCAAGAGTAGTAAGACACAAGGAAGACAGGATCTGTGGCAGCCATAAACAGCGAAACAGGATAATGAATTCTGGACATCAACTCGCCGTTTCTCTCCTGTGCTCAGCTTAAAACCCCATGACTTCCACATGGCTCACTAGACACCCAGAAACATGATTCTCCTGGAAGTTAATTCTTGCCTGGAGGCAAGAACTTTGCTGGTTGAAGCTGGAACGTTAACAGGCACAGAGGGACCTTCCTCATCAGGCGTGGCAACGAGAGCAATTGGATCAAGATCTCAGAGCACTCATTCACCGAGCCTGAATTTTAAGCTTGGGAATGTCCTCAGTGTGAGAATATTTTCTCCAATTGCTTCCATACTATCTCAGACAGAGAAGTAATCAGTTCCAGTAAGTGGAGTTAATTCTTCAAAAACTTTCTTGGAGTTACTGTCATTCTGCACAGAGCTCATGCTTTGGGATGAGAACAAAGAAACCAGCCTGGATGGATTTTGTTACTTTATTCCTTTATTTGTTTTGCCAGGGTAGTGGTCAAGAGGGAAGATTTGAGAATTGTGGAGATGGATTTCTTCAAGTAATAGAAGACTTTCAGAAAAACACACATAACAGATGAGAAACCAGTGGGAGCACTGGGGAGGAAAGAATGGTTTGGAGGAAGATTGCTTGTCAGGTTAAGTCATTAGTACGTATTTAGGTAGACAGGCCATAGGTTCGAATGATGTGATTACAGATGCTTGGAAATATTCTGCATATGATGTGATTAGAAATGGAATCTAACGAGTTAATTGGATTGGGAAAAACATCTCCAGTAAACTTATTAGCTAGGGCTTTGTGATTGTCGGAGATAGAAATTAATCCAAAAAGCTTAAGAGTAATGGAAATGCAATGACTTTAGGGGTAAGGCTTCCCATCAAGCCCTGTATCTGATACTAAAATACCGCAGGACACTGAAGGATACTCTGTTTATCTCCCAGTTATGTTTTCATATTTTTGGCTTCATCCTTAGGCAGGGTCTCTATACACAGAGGAGGCAGCTCTAGACTGCTCTTTATATCGACTTCTTAGATGGAAAAAGCACTTCTTCCTTAATAATTACCACAAATTCCTAAAATGGTGTCAAATGGCTTGTGTCACATATCCAGCCTTGGATAAATCACGGTGTCCACGGTGGAACATGAGGCTGGTTCTCCTGGGTAATGTGAACTCCTTAATTCTTGAAGGTGGGAAGCAACCAATCCCACTGAAATACATGGACTGAGGGTAGGGAAATTTGGGGTGATAAAGGACCAACGGGAAGTGGATGCTAGATACCCAGATGACCAGCCTAGAAAGAAGCATTACAATACAGGAGAAATGATGAGAAGATTGTTGAATGATTTCATCCTTGTGGCCAAAGAATCAAGGTGAGCCAAGAATACTGTTTATTTATTTATTTTATTTTTAAAAAAATTTTATTTATTTATTTGACAGACAGATATCATAAGTAGGCAGAGAGTCAGGCAGAGGGGGGGTGGAAACAGGCTCCCCGCTGAGCAGAGAGGCCGATGTGGGGCTCTATCCCAGGACCCTGAGATCATGACCTGAGTCGAAGGCAGAGGCTTAACCCACTGAGCCACCCAAGCGCCCCAAGAATGCTGTTTAAACTGAACCAACCAGGGGTTCCTGGGTGGCTCAGTGGTTAAGCAGCTGCCTTCAGTCCAGGTCATGAGCCCAGGGTCCTGGGATGGAGCCCCGCATCGGGCACCCTGCTTGGCGGGAAGCCTGCTTCTCACTCTCCCACTCCCCAACTTGTGTTCCCTCTCTTGCTGTGTCTCTCTCTGTGAAATAAATAAATAAAATCTTAAACAAATAAAATAAAAGAAATTGAACCGAGCAGAGGGTGTGGCTGACATCGAACAGCACAGTTTTCTCAGGCACAGAGTGACCGTCTGTCATGAGAAAAATGCAGTGGCTTAGGGGAGTCTTCCTGGGTCCCAAAACAAGCTCTAAAGTTACTAATTCTATGATTTTGAACAAGAGCCTCACCATCGCTCTGCCTCTCTTTTCCTCCTTTGTAAAATGCATGTAGGAATACATGACCTCTCTCATGGTGCTGCGGTAAGCAGCAGCTGAAAATATGAGGTGTTAGGATGGCGCATGGCACACAGAATTATGTGTTTGCCATTCCTATTGTTTTTATTAAGGCATTTATAATGAGGAAAACCACAGGCCAATGTGAACCTGTGTAGGAGGGACACAGTGTATGATATTAGAAGTTCATCCTCAGACGGGAAGACAGAAGGGATTTGAGTTGAATACAAAGTGTGAGATCAGGCAGGAAATCACTAACAGCTACTCGGTTGCGGTGTTAGCTGGTTCTTTCTCCCTGTTATGTGTTTGTGACCAAAGTGAAACCAAGGATTTATCAGTTAATTTTTTCTACCCTGTTGCACTGTGGGTGTCACTTACAGGAGGAAATTTGTGGTAAGCAACCTCGAAGATGGCTCCCAACCATCCCTGCTTCCTGATATTTGTGTCTTTGTGAAATTTCTTCCCCTTGGATGTAGGAAGAACTCAGTAATTTCTAATGAATAGAATAGGGCAGAATTTCTGTGACAGATACTACTTCTGAGATTTTATTAGAAAAATGCTATGGTTTCTGTCCTGGGAATGCTTTCTAGTTCTCCCTATGTCTCTCTCCATCTCTCTCTCTCTCTGTTTCACTCTCTTGGGTCACTTAACCTGGGGATATCTAGCTGCCATGTTGTGAGGCAGCCCTGTGGTGAAGGGCTGAGACATTTCAGTAACCACATGAGCAAAACTGGAATCAAGGGGCACCTGGGTGGCTCAGTGGGTTAAAGCCTCTGCCTTCGGTTCAGGTCATGATCCCAAGGTCCTGGGATCGAGCCCCTCATCGGACTCTCTGCTCAGCAGGGAGCTTACTTCCCTCTCTCTCTGCCTGCCTCTCTGCCTACTTGTGATCTCTGTCTGTCAAATAAATAAATAAAATCTTAAAAAAAAAAACAAAAGCGAAACTGGAATCAAATCCCTCCACTTCCAAATGAGCCTTCACATGGGGCCTATGGCTTTGGCTGACAGCTTACTGTCCCTTCATGAGAAATCTCGAGTCAGAGGTACTCAGCTAAACCATATCCTGACCGCTGAACCACAGACACTGTGGAATAACAAATATTTTTTTACTTAAAACAATAAGTACTTTTTTAAGCTTCTAAATTTGGGAATAATTTGTTATACAGCAATAGATGGCTAACAAATCATTTCCAGGTTAAAAATAGTAGAACATAATTATCTAGTAGCTTTTGTGACTTGGCGTAAGTTACCAGTAAATGAGACACTTTTTTGTCTGAAATGATCCCCGTGGCCCTTACTACTAGCAAAGAGAGATGAACCCACACCAAGTAAAGAGAATGGAGGAAGGTGTCAATTAATTTACATAATTAAAAAAAATAAATATTTTTACTTTATTCTGACCATAACCTTTATGAGACCACCAGATATGTACATATCATGCCATAGAGAAGAGAGAGAGTGCATACAAAATTATTTTGTATGGTTGATTTCCAGAAATTTAACTTAGGGATTGAAATATATACAGGTTAAGTCATGAAGTTAAGCCTTGGTACAGTGAATTAAGTGCCCAAATGATGTACTATGACTGAAGAGTCACTCCAGCTAATTTGAAAGATCAAAAACCTACTTTGTCTTTTTTTTTTTTTTTAATAACTAAAAATATTTTTACGCCCCCTTTCCTGCTCAGCAAAGGGGAAATTATTTTTAGACCAACCTGGCAAATTCGATCCAAACAGTAGCTTTCATTCTATCCGGGGCAATACAATAACAGATTCTCTTAGGAAATATGCAATCAAATTCAGGTATCACTCTCTCAATCATTGCTCACAATTCAAAGTTTTCTTCTGGAGCTTCCTCCCCAGTTCTCTATGCTTGCTCTTTGTCTGAAAACAAGGAAAACAGGCAGAAAGGGGCCTCTGCCTCTCAGGCTGAGGGAATATGAAGTTGTATGGTTTATTCATTGTCATTTTCTGCAACTTCTGGCATCTGTTGTGTTCATACCACTCTGTATTGGCTCTGTTGCAGGTAACAAATGATGCAGACTATCTTGTAGAACATTTGATAGTTCTTGAGCTGCACAGCCTCAGTAGCCCTCCTCCAGCATGGGGAATTCTCTTTGAAAGCACCACCTTCTTTGTGTCTCCCTGAAGTATCCTTTGGGTGAGCAGGAAGTTGTTTCAACTGTTATCTGCTGCCCACTGTCTTCAATGAGCTTATTAGAGATCTTGGAGTCAGAGCCACCTCACCTAGGATTCCCAGGAGTTGGGCAATTTCTTTCTTTCTTTCTTTTTTTTTTTTTTTAAAGATTTTATTTATTTATTTGCCAGAGAGATAGAGAGAGTACAGGCAGGCAGAGTGGCAGGTAGACACAGAGGGAGAAGCAGTCTCCCCGCAGAGCAAGGAGCCTGATGTGGGACTCTATCCCAGGACCCCGGGGTCATGACCTGAGCAGATGGCAGCCACTTAACTGACTGAGCCACCCAGGCGTCAGTTGGGCAGTTTCTAAGGGGAGGGTATTATCTCTCTCTTCTTTTCTTGGACTGCTTACTCTAGGGGAAGTCAGGCAGCATATTGGTTGGCAGTCCAATGGAAATGCACATATAAAAGGATAGTGGAAAGTGCAGAACCTGCAGGGATTTCTCTCAGTCCAACATTTCATGATGAACAGAACCCACGCGAGTAAGTTTGGAAGCTGACCAAAGCCTGCTAAAGGCCACAAATCTTTAGTAGAGTCAAGCTGAGAACTTGACTGCCACTTCATTAAAGACCTAGAGACAGAGATACTTATATAGGCCATGCCTAGGTATTTGAACAACAGAAATTATGAGAATAAATTGTTTTATAAATGCCAAGTTTTGGAGTAATTTGTTAAACACCAATAGATAACGAATATACCATGCTTCCCTGTGGATATTCCGTTACCTCTCCCTATCCTTGGCATCATTGGAAGCCCCTGCAGGTCACACATGTAACAAATTCCAGATTATAAATTGGGACAATGTCCTTTTCTCAGAAACTACAACGGAGATGATCTTGGTGTAACAAGTCTTTATAGGGTGCTATAGTAAATATTCTACCTGCACTATGACATAAAGGAGGAAGAAAAGACAAATCATTTGGGTTTAAGATTCTACAGAGGCAGTTCTCCAAATCTCTCCAAACCCTACCCTTCTAATGACCACTGTATCTTCGAATAGTAAAGGCTGCAAAATCAGCTCTTACTTGAAAGTTGGTGCAGACTAGAAAAGCCCCCAATTTAGGAATAAGGCTTCCATTATACTTAACTGAAATAATTTTGAAATAAGTTTGAAATAATGTGTCATCCTCAGATGTGAGCTCTCTGCACTCTGCACAGTTGTCATACGCTCCACATGGGCATCATGAAGAGACAGACAACTGGCAAGCCAGGAGAGCAGAGATAGTAACCACTTAATGACAACTTACATTATGATGGAAAAGAAATCTCTAAGGAAGAGGTCAATGAGTACAGGTCTTGTGAATGAGGTGGGATTTGATCTGCCTTAAAGGACTGGAGGATTTGCATAAATAGATTGAAGGTTTATGATAATTTCAGAAAGGAAAAAGAAAAAAAAAGAAAAAAAATGCCTGTGCAAAGGGAACTTAGATCAAAACTTCTTTTGGGAGCGTAGTAGAAAGAACACACTGTGTAGAAACACATACTAGGAACATGGTCGTCTCTTGGGCGGCTGAAAGAGATTTTTATGGTGCTGGAAGGCTCTGAGTCTGACCATTATCTGTAAACAAAGATATATCTTTGAGTAGAGGAATAAGGCAATGAAATTAATGACTTCACAAATCAATTCAAAGCTGCAAAGGTGTAATTTGTACCTTCCAAGTGGCTAATGATGTTGAACATTTTTTCATATGCTTCTTTGTTGTCTGTATGTTCTTTATATATGAAATATCCTTTCATGTATTTTGTATGTTTTCTAATTAGATGGTTTATTTTAATGTGTGACTTGAGAGGTTTTTATACATTCTAGTGACGTGTGGTTTGCAATTTTTATTCTCCCAGTCTGTATCTTGGTTTTTTATTCTCTTAAAAAGGTTAGACAGAGCAAAACAAAATACATTTTGACTTAGGTCTAACATCAACTTTTCCTTTTATGGATCATGTTTTTTGTGACAAGTCTAAGAACTCTTTGTGTAGCCCTAGATGCTAAAAATTTTTTCAGTGATGTTTTCTGAAAGTTTTATAGTTTTATATTTTCCATTCGAGTTCATGATCCAAGCTGAGTAAATTTTTTTATGGCGTAAGAGTCTTGGTCAAAGTTTATTTTTTTCTGTCTATAGAAGTCCAATTACTCCAGTATCATTTGTTGAAAAGTCTCTCCTTCATTGAATTAATTTTATATCTTTCCAAAAATCAGCCAGCAATACTTACATGAGTTGCTTTCTGTGTTCCAAATTGTGTTCCATTGACTGTGTGTCTATCCCTATACCAATAACACACTATCTTGATTAGGTCTTGAAATTAAATAGACTGATTCCTTTACTCTTTCAAAAATGTTAGCTTTACCTTTGCCTTTTCATATAACACATTTTGCTAGGACTTTTATTGGATTGCATTAAACCTGTGTATAAATTTAGGGACAACTGGCATCTCTCCTATGTTAAATCTTCCAAACAATGAACATGTTGTGTCTCTCCATTTATATGGATTATCTTTGGTTTCATTCATTAGCACTTTGTAGTTTTCACATCCTATACATGTTTATTAGATTAACACCTAAGAATTTCTTTCTTTTCTTTTTTTTCCCCCAGTGATTTTAAATGGCAAAGTAGCTTTTTCATTTTGTATTTATTATTCATTACTGACAGAAATGCTCTCCTTGCCTTGTTGCACTCGCTAAGATTTCCAGCACTATGTTGAGTAAGAGTGGTCAGTGTGAGCCTGGTGGTGGGTATTATGGAGGGCACATTATTGCATGGAGCACTGGGTGTGGTGCATAAACAGTGAATTCTGAAACACAGAAAAAAAAATAAAATAAGGGACGTCTGGGTGGCTCAGTTGGTTAAGCCGCTGCCTTCAGCTCAGGTCATGATCCCAGGGTCCTGGGATCGAGTCCTGCATCGGGTTCCTTGCTCGGCAGGGAGCCTGCTTCTCTCGCTGCCTCTGCCTGCCTCTCTGCCTGCTTGTGTGTACTCTCTCTCTAAAAAGAAAAAAATAAATTAATTAAATTAAATTAAATAAAAAGAGTGGTCAATGTGGACATTCTCCCACTGTTCTTGATTTTAAAGGGAAAGCATCCATGTTTTACCTTTAACTGTACTGTCATATAAAAAAAAAAAGATTTTATTTATGAGAGAGTGAAAGAGAGAGAGCACAAGCAGGGAGGAGTGGCAGAGGGAGAGGGAGGAACAGGAAGCCAGATGTGGGTCTCGATCCCAGAACCCTGAGATCATAATCTGAGCTGAAGGTGGATGCTTCCCAGGCACCAAGTGTACTGTCATCTATAGATATTTTATAGATTCCTTTTAATGAGTTTAGGATGTTACCTTTTATTCCTATTTTTTTCTGAGCGATTCTATTTGGAATGGGCATTGAATTTTGTCAAATGGTTTTTCTGCACTGATTAACGTTATGTGATAGTCCTTCTTTAGCTTTTCAATATGGAGAATTACACTGATTAACTTTTAAATATCGAAAAAGACTTGAATTCCTGTCATAAACTCTGCTTGGTTAAGTATAATCTTTCTTATATATCACTGAATCATATATGCTAACATATTAGCAAGGGTCTTGCATCTGTATTCATGAGTGCTATCAGTCTGTACTCTTCTTCTCCTCCTCCTCCTTCTCCTCCTTCTTCTTCTACTGTCTTTTACTAATTGTGGTATCAGAGTAATAGTAGCTTCACACAATGAACTGGGAAGTGTTCCTTCCTCCTCTATTTTCTGAAAGAGATTATATAAAATTAGTGTTAATTCTCTCAGTATTTTGTAGAATTTTCAAGTGAAACCACACTGACCTAGAGGTTTTTAAATTATGAATTAAATTTCTTTTATAGTTATAGGCCAATCAAATAAAATACTCAACATTTAGTGAGTTACGGTTGTTTTGTGTTTTGCAAAGAATTTCACCTAAGTTT
This sequence comes from Martes martes, assembly GCF_963455335.1. NCBI lineage: Eukaryota > Metazoa > Chordata > Mammalia > Carnivora > Mustelidae > Martes > Martes martes. The sequence goes on along the minus strand of NC_137901.1, from coordinate 42,722,269 downwards.
TCAAATTTATGTGTCCAGAGTTGCTTCCAGTATTACTTTATTATTTTTGTGATATCTACAGGGACTGTCTTATAGCTCTTCTGTTCCATTTCTAATGTTGGCAGTTTGTGTCTTCATTCTTTTATTCCTTGTCAGTCCTCCTAGATGTTTGCCAGTTTAGTGATCTTTCCAAAGAAATAGCTTTCTCTCACTGATTTTCACTATTGTCCTTCTGCATTCTTTGAATTTATTTTGCTTTTTTCTTTTCCAGGTTCTTGAAGTAGGAACTTGGATTATTGATTTGAGACTTCCTTTCTTTTCTAAACATGCATTTTAGTGCTATTGATTTCCCTCTCCACACTGCTTTAGCTGCATCAATAAATTTCGACATGTTGTATTTTCATTTTCATTCAGCTAAAAGCATTTTTTATGTCCCTTGAGGTCTTCTCTTTGACCCATGGATTACTTATAAGGTTTTTTTTTAGTTTCCAAATGTTTGGAGATTGTTGTTATCTTTTTGTTATTGATTTCTGGTTTGATTCCGTTTTGGTCAGAGGACACACTGTATGATTCCAAATCTTTAAATTTAATAAGGTTTGTTTTATAGCACAATATATAGTATATCTTGGTATATTTCCTGAGCTCTTGAAAAGAATATGTATTCTATTGTTGACAGAAGTGGTCTATAAGTTAAGTTAGATCCTGTTGGCTGACAGTGTTATTGAGTTTCTTCTATATCTAATTGTTCTATCACTTGTTTAGAAAGGTGTGTTAAAGTTTCCAACAATACTTGTGGATTTGTTTATTTCTTCTATAGCTCTCATATTTTGCTGCTTTGTTTTTTGGTGCATACACATATATAGTATTTCTGTTCCACATAATTTTCTTTGCTCTGAAATCTAAATTATCTGAAAATTATATAGCTCCTCATGTTTTCTTTTCGCTAATGTTTGAATATGTCTTTTTTCTCCTTTTATTTTCAACCTGCTTCTATCCTTCTATTTGAAGTAAGTTTCTGTGAGATAGCATCTTGCTGGGTCATGATTTTTAATCTACTCTGCCGATCTTTGTCTTCTACTTGGTGAAATTAGGCATTTACATTTCATGTAGTGATTGCTGGCTTAGGCTGAAATCTGCAATTTAATTTTGTTGTTTTCTCTCTGCTTTTGGTTACTTTGTTTTAACTTTTCTGCTTTCTGTGGTTTACATGAACATGTTTTAGAATGGCGTTTTGATTTATCTAAAGTATTTTTGAATGTATTTCTTTGTATTGCTTTCTTAGTGGTTGCTCTATGTATTACATTATAGATACACAAGTTATCCTAGTCCAAGGATGTCATGATTCTACCTGTCAGATAAAGTATAGAAACCTTATCTCTATCTATGCCTCCTTACCCTCCCAAATTTGTAATTGCATTAAATATTCCTTCTATATATTTTTAGAATCATATCAATAAGCATTATATTTTTGTATCACTCTTTGAATACAACTCAGAAAACTCAAGAGAAGAATACTTTGCATTTACCCATATTTTGCTTACCAAGTTATTTTTTTCTTTCCTTTGATGTTCGAAAATTTGTTCACTTATGTTCCTTTTGTGTTTAAAAGAGCTTACTTTATCCATTCTTTTAGGATAGATCTGCTGGTGAAAGAGTCTTTTAATATATCTTTACCTGAGAATGTTTTGATTGTTCCCTTCATTCCTTGAGAATATTTTCCCTGGATATGGTATTATGGATTGATAATTCTCTTTCAGCACTTGAAACATGACAGGCCACTTCCTTTTGACATCTATGTTTCCTGATGAGAAGTCCTCTCTCATTCAAAAATGTTCCCCTATAGGTCATATGTTATTTCTTTTTCACAGCTTTCAAGACTTTTTTCTTTATCTTTGGTTTCAAAAGTTTTATTATGATATTTCTTGATATAGAATTCTTTGGGTTTTATCCTATTTGGGCTTTGTTCAGCTTCTTGATTCTTTAGGTTTCTTTAGGTTCATGTCTGTTGCCAAATTTGGGGATTTTTCAGCTATTATTTCTATGAGCACTTTATTCATTTCTGCACTCTCTCTCCTTTCTTCCATGAGTCTGCAATGTATTTTAAAGGGTAAATGGGAAACAATTGTAAGTTTTAATCAAGGAATGTGTATCATTAAGCTTTTTTAAAATTATTTTATTAACATACAATATATTACTTGCCCCAAGGGTACAGGTCTGTGAATCATCAGGCTTACACAATTCACAAGCACTCACCATATCACACACCCTCCCCAATGTCCATAACACAATGACCCTCTCCATACCCCACCTTCCCCCTGGCAAACCTCAGTTTGTTTTGTGAGATTAAGAGTCTTTTAAGGTTTGTCTCCCTCCTGATCCCATCTTGTTTCATTTTTTCCTTCCCTACCCCCAAACCACCCACTCTGCCTCTCAAATTCCTCATATCATCGAGATCATATGATAATTGTCTTTCTCTGATTGACTTATTTTGCTTAGTGTAGTACCCTCTAGTTCCATCCACATTGTTGCAAATGGCAAGATTTCATTTCTTTTGATGGCTGCAATATATATATATCTCACATCTTCTTTATCCATTCATGTGTTGATGGACATCTAGGTTCGTTCAATAGTTTGATTGTTTTGGACATTGCTGCTATAATGAGAAACAAACCATCCCACATCTTAGTGGGTTAAAACAGCAATCATTTAATTTGTTCACAACTCTATGGGTTGGCAATTTGGGCTGGTCTCAATAAGGCAGTTTTTCCCTCCCTCTCCTGCTCTGCTCTCAGCTGGTCTTACTCATGCATTTTTGGTTGTTTGCTGTAATAGCTGGAAGCTAGTTGGTGTACAAGGTCTGTCCTGGGATGGCTTGTCTTTATTCATATGTCCCCTTACATTCCCTCAGACTAAACTGAACTTTCTCACATGGAGTTGAAAGTGTTACAAAAGCTATGAGAAACAAGCTCCAGTGTGTAAGAACTTTTCAAGATTCTGTTTTTGGTGTGTTCATTAATGTCCCATTGACCAGAGTAAGTCATATAACCAACCCAAATTCAAAGGATGAAAAAATGGATTTCAATTTTCAATGGCAGGGAAAGAGTTTTGCAATCCAGCTCAGGGCTACAGTGATCAGATTCACCTTTTTTGTAAAAGTATTTTATACTCTGAGAAGTATTAGTTGCAGGAAGAAATAGTTGAGGCTGAGAGATCAGATTAGGTAGGAAGAGGGAGAAAATACTATTAGATTTCTGTCTTGAGCAATTTGTGAATTGTGAAGTGACATTTATTGAATTGGGAACTCTGGAAGCGGCAAGATATAGACAAGGGTAATGAGTTCAGTTTTGGAAAATTTTTATTTGAGGTACTGAAAACCATCCAAGTAGAAATATTGACTATGCAGTTCAATATAGGGCCAAGATCTTATAAATGAACTCTGGACTAAAAGAAAAGGTATGTAAGTTACCAACCTATTGACCATAGCTTTGGCTTCAGGAGTAGATAAGTTAAATGCTACTATCCATAATAGTTGTATGGTTCTGAAAATATAAAGGATTGAACAAATTCAGGATTTCTTTGAGTTCCACAGTCTTTAGCATAGTCATAAAGATATTTTATTTTACTAGGTTATTCAGATAGGTATCTTTAGTATTTGTTTAAAAGAATTGTGTATATATCAAGAGATAAATAATTATAAAATTCCATCTCAGTTGTCACCCATGGTGGGAGCTACAGACTTCCATGAGTAGGAAGAAGTGTCAGATGATTATATGTTGGTAACAAGGAATCAGTGCTATGTGATCTCAGGATCATATCCTTCATAGTATTATGTAACTATTAATATAAAAACTCCAAATAGAGTCATCCATCTGATCAGGGTTGCTAACAAGAATTCACTCAGTAAAATGATAAGATAATACTCAAAAGTATCTAGGATGATATTTGATTTAGTTTCAAACAGTGCAAATTGAACCAGATTTCTGAAGTCCAGATAACATGACCAGTAAATATTTCTGACCTTATGTCACTTATGCCATATGCATGTGTTTCTTAGTGTGTATGTGTTCAACCCCAAGGGTAATAAGAATAAAATACAAAGATATTTCAAGAAAATTAAGATATTATTATCTTGGGATGGAATATACACATAATTTTTCGTGTATGTGAAATTGAATAGAATTTGGCCCGTTTGAGTGACAGCCCTGTAAATCTAATTTTAAAATTCTATTGAGTAATTGATTCAGAATGGTGATGTAAGTTAAAATCTTGTTAAGTTAATGTACTGTACATTATAAACAATTATACAAACTTAAATTTTACCATATTTATAAGTTGATTTCTTGGATTTATAAAATTCCTTAATACTTGATAAACCTTTTTCTCAGGAAGTCAAAATGCTTTAAAAAATCTAAAATATATCATATTTATAAATTCTGCTTAAAATGTTTGAAATCATATTCAAAGTCCCTTTAAAGAAGACAGTTCTTTAGATTTATAAGTTGAATAGAATTTGCTAATTGAACTTAAGTACTTGACAAGGGTTTTGAATCTGTAACTTCAGAAAATTTAATTTAAAATAAACATAAAACTCTGTGAAGTCTTTCTTATGTACAAAATCTACCCTAATCTCAAAAGACAAGGAAATAAGTTAGAAGACTGTTGCATGAAATAAAAACATCAGTTACTCAGAGGCATGAGAAGAATGGAATTTGGAGGAATAGTACAATGGGACCTAAAATGAGGCAAGTACAAAAATATAACCAGAAGAGATGCTGAGGATCTTGAGAGTGAATGAACCTTGGGTGGTATTGAGGTCAGTGTTAAATGCAATGAGGTCTTATTGAGGTCAATGTTAAATGCAATGTCTAAGAATATCCAAAATTGACAGCTAGCAAACAACAAGACAAGGAGTTGATCTTCCCTCCCCTCCCACCAGGCCTATGGAGTACCATTTGGAACAAACTCGCATTCAGTTCTTTCACTCCCCGTGTCTCCAGTCTTAAATAATGAGGGGTGAGAAAGTTTTTTTAGAATGAGCCTATCCATGTTGGTTTGCTAGTATGGAGGACTGGAGGCTCAGAGCAAACCATGAGCACATGAGAATTAATTTATAACCTACCCACATGAAGCAGACTCATTGTCTTATCCCTTCCTTTCCCCAGTATTGGAAAGATATAATAGGTGTCCTCCTTGTTTGTACTCTCTCATTCATACCATGATCCTCAACACATGTGTCAAATTTCACATGTTTTTGAGTCTCATGATATCTCTCATTTCTCTCTGTGTTCAACCACTGACACTTGAGTCACTCTCCTGCATTCATTTTAAAGAGCAAAATAGCATGTCATTGGTAATCTTCTTCTTTCACTAGGTCTTTCCCTATACTGGGTGACTTCTATCCTTTTAAGTAGCAATCAGATCTATTTCTCTCCATCCTACCATCATCAACCTATTACTCCTTCATCTCATCATCACCTTTTTTCTGGGTTATTGCTCCCACCTCCTAACTGAACTTGCTGACTTTGTTTTGTAACTCATTCCTGTCTATTCATCCAACTTTAGTGTTGCTTCTTCATAAAATGCAAATTAAATCATTGACACCAGGATAGTGTCCAAACTCTTGAACAAATGTACTTCTTTTGAAGTCAGTTCTTTTTTCACTTCACCTCTCATATTGCCCCACATCCATCTCTCTACTTCAGTACGATTAAAATTCATTGAGTTCTCAAAAAATTCCATACACTCTTACCTCTAAGTCTCCACATAAGTTACTTTCCTCCTGAAATATCATCCTTGCCTCTACCCATAAATTTCACCCTCCACCATGCTCTATTTATCTAGTTCTTTCCCGTATTTCCAGTAAGTAATAACTTAAATTTTACTTTCTTTATAAAGTTTTCCCTAAAATTTCCCCTAGCACATGCCCCCACCCTGAATGTAGTGTTCCTATATTTATATCACTAAACCTTTCTATACTTCCCAATCAGAAAATTTATTATACTTTTTGATTATTGCCTTATTTTTTATAGCTTCTTTGATCAGAATATATTTTGAGATGTCAAAATGAGTTGTATTTTCCTAAATATAATATCTTTTCTTTTTACCGTGTCTCTGGTCTGATGAATAATGTGTTATATTTTAGAAATATTTCCCAGTTTAGGCTAGCACTGTTTCTTTTCTTAATGAAAACTATTTATGCTGTAGGAAGGTGCACTTGAAAGAAATGGGAAACCAAGATTCACTGATAATTAAGTGATATTAATAATTAATCTTTCATAAATCCACCTTTGTAGTACTTATACTAATGTGTTAAACTTAGCTGGAAATATATTAATAAAAACTAATATATTAATCTTTATATACTAATCACCATGTGTTCTTGCATGCATTTGCTCATTTCCTTTTCACACCTTATTAAAAAGCAGGCATTAATCCATTATCACAATTTAAGAAATAGGAAAACTTAAACTTAAGAAAACTTAAAACTTAAGTAACATGTCTAAGGTTTGTGATTTATCCAAGTAAGGAAACCAAGGTGTACACTCAGGTAGTTAGGTGCTAGGGTTTGCCCTCTGAACCACCCAAATGTTTTAGTAAAAGAATAATCTCAAGGAGTGCCTGGGTGGCTCAGTTAGTTGAATGTCTGCCTTCACCTGGAGTCATGATCTAGGGGTCCTGGGATTGAGCTCCACCCACATCGGTCTCTCTGCTTAGTGGGGAGTCTGCTTCTCCTTCTCCCTCTCCTTCTGTGATCTCTCTCACTTTCACCCTCTCTGAAATAAATAAAATCCTAAAGAAGAAGAAGGAGGAGGAGGAGGAGGAGGAGGAGGAGGAGGAGGAGGAGGAGGAGAATCTCAGTTTAGGGACACCTGGGTGGCTCAGTCAGTTAAGTGTTGGATTCTTGGTTTCTGCTCAGGTGGTGATCTCAAGGTCATGATCACAGATTCATGATCTCAGGGTTGTAAGATTGAGCCCTGCATCAGGCTCTGTGCTCAGGTTGGAGTCTGCTTGAAATTCACTCTTTCTCTATCCCCCTGCCCTTCCCCCTGCTCATGCTCTCTCTCTATCTCTTTCTATTATAACTAAATAAAATCTTAAAAAAAAAAAAAGACTAACCTCAGTATAATAAGAGAAAGATCATGTTTTATATATAAAACAACACAATCTCAAAAAATCAACATTTAAAATGGAAACGAGACCCTTACTAGTTCTAAGGCTAGTTTCTATTTGGGATTCTATTAATTTATTATCACCTGAGTAGCTCATACTACCTGTCACGTTGGACATCATTAGACATTTTTATTTTATGTTGACACTTGTGATGAGAGACATAAGATGATTGATCTAGAAAATAAAAATTGAAGGCACTCTTTGCCATTCTCCTTACTAAAAAATAACTAAGTAGCTTGTGAAAAATACATTTACTTAATGAGGAAATATCATATGGCCTACCATGGCAACAAAATCAAGCACCTGCCAAGAGCATGTTCAAGAACTATGGATTGTACAGTCTCAAATCCTTAATTAAGTGTCCTTTCCTATAAATTCCCTGATGTGTAGTCCATTTTACTAATAGCTACAAATATCCTTGGCACAGAATGATTTCTTTCGCACTAAACGTCACATATGCCAAGGAAATGAGCAGAACAGTAGCCTAGTAAAACTGATTCTTGCGTAGACAGCAATGAAACTCACATGAGGAAGGTTTACCTACTGCATGAGTGGGGGTTGAGGGATGGGGTGGCAGACTGGGAGGAAGAAAGAGGGACACAGTTAATGCATTTCCTAGTTTAGGACAAGGATAGGTCTCTGCATTGCTACATTTTCCCTTCCTTCCTTCTTTCCTTCCTTCCTTCCTTCCTTCCTTCCTTCCTTCCTTCCTTCTGTCTTTTCTTTCTTTCTTCCTTCCTGCATTATATTAGGGATTCAGATGCATGGATCCAGGGGAGAAACATGTATTTTACTCAAAGAAAGATATGACCTTGTCAGAAGTGTTTGAACCCATTGCTCAATTTAAACAGCAAATTTGAAAATCATCTACTCACTCCAACCTATGTATTTAAAAACAAACAAAGAAATAGGATATGTGAAAGTTTCTTACTTGCTTTTGGGTTGGTATTTTGTGTTATGCATGTATTTAGAAATAACCCTCTCTTAAAATGAAAAGGATATCGTTCTAATCATCATTCATTTTTTTCTACACAGATCATGAGACAGCATGAAATGTAGGAGATTTAGAAGAGAAAACAAATCTTATTTCTACTAACTTCTATTTGTGTGAATTTTGATAATTTCCTTATTTTCCGGAACTTAAATTTCTCATTGACAAATGAGGACATTTGTATTTCTCTTATTTCACAAAGATCGAGGATTAAATTTAAGAAGACACTTTGTAAATGCCAAAAGATTATGAACATGCTTGTGATTATAATATTGTGTTGTCTATTATTTTCCCAGCTAAGCCTTCATAGCACTTGCAATTACTAAGTCAGTATTCATGTAGATTATATCGTTCAGAAGACTCCAGAGATCTCTTAATGAGATTACATAAAAGCAAATATTTTATCCAGTATCAGAATGCATCACTTTTGAAAGTTAATGGGTCAATTGCCTTATAGTAACTATAACCATAATGGTTTATAACAGAAAGTGGAAATATCTCTTTCAGTTGACATTCTAAAGGGAGTTAGGTGGGTGGGAAACATTTATTCGGAGTGGATAACAGTGCTCAGAATCGGAAAATGTGCCCTGGAATCTTAAATAAGTTCATGTAGACAGATGTTTAAAGTTACATTCATTCGAACTAAGAGAAATGCTTTTCCTATTGGTATTTTAAAACTTTTTTTTTTTTTTAAATTGGACGTCTTCACCTTAAAACTTTTCATTTCTTTCAGTAAAATTTGCAAAGCTGGTACTGAGCAACTTTAAAATTAAGTCACTCATAGTTATTTTCTTTTCTAATCTGTTAATGAAGCCCTTTTAAGGAAGGCAAATCTATATGATTTAAACTGCTACTTTTCTTTCCTTTCCCCCAGAAATTTTTCCAAAGAATACAATTCCTATGAGAGAATTCTTGAAAGAATTTTTTTTTTCCCAATTATTCAGTCAAACTGTCTGGGAAACCCTGATTATCATACACATTTCTTGGAGATTCACCAGTGCATATTAGCATATTAAAAGCTTTGCATCTTCTTGTTCTAGAGAAACATGTTTAACTGTTTAAACCAATGTTTTTATAATTTCTTTGGCTATGGGAAAGCAAAAGTTCTCTGCAGTAAGACTGCCTAAGATGGATCCCAGGCCCTACCATTGACCTATCTGTTCCCATTTCCTCATCTGCAAAATGTGGATAATAAAGTGCACAGGTCCCAGGATTTCTGTTAAGATCACCTGAGGTGATCTCACCTGAGGTGACATTTGTAAAGTGATTGGGACATTGTCTGACCTATGATTATGCAAGTGTTTACTAAAGATAATATAAATTTTCCTTTCTTGCCCTATTTTTTCAGACCTATGCTACCTGAGGGACTAGCCATGGGGGAAGAATCTAATTTAAATAGCCCCTGAAAGTATAGGCTCCTTGAGGCCCAGAGAAGTTAAATAATTTGCCCAAGACATAGTGGTGGAGGTTCAAACCCATACAAGATTTTGTCCCAGTGCTTTCATTAAACCACTGCATTAAATGCAGCTCTGAAGTATAAGCAACGGATCATTGTTTCATGCAAATTTTCCCCAGAAATGTTTGTCCCAAGTAAACCTTTGTTTTCTAAAGTTTGTAAAAGATTTGGGGCAGCTAGGATCAGAAAAATTTTCCTATCCCTTCAAAACTGATCCAATTACTCAAAAGTCTTGGCTGCCTTGCCATTTAAGTAATAAGTGAGAATCAACACACAAAAATGAAATTGAATAAAAGAATTTCAGCCAAATTCCATCCAAATCCTAACCAAAATAAGAATAATTAGAAAGGAATATGATGCATTGATATGGGACTAGGTGGTGGCAGGGAGAAGAGATAGTACATGAAAATAATTTTACTACATTTTAGTTAGCAACCAAACAAGAATAAATGTAAATCAATCTCCTGTCTTAATTTCATTTTGGTAGTTTAAAGATGATTGGGGAAATATATTTTCCATTCCAAGTCACCTTGGCTCCTTCTAGCTACATTTCTGTGATAATTACAATTTTCCATCTTCCTGTTTATAAGATTCTTTTTTAACAAAGAATTAAGAAAATCTTGTGATATTATTAGAAAGAAATATAGCTGAAGTTCTTATTAAAATGACATAGATAACTTATTTCAAAGCATATCTACCTAATTTGCTTGGACAGTGTATGTTAATTATTTGTTTTGTGCTTATCATTGAGCTAGAGTGATAAACAGACATCTTTCTTTAACCCTATTCCAATATTGCTTATAAACTTGGAGGGGAATTATATGTGAGATTTGGAAGAAAGAGAATTAACATATAAAATAATTAGAGTGGAATAATTTAGAAAATCCAATCTAATACCAAAATCTGAGATAGATCACTAATATAGAAATCTAGTAAATCTGATAGATATGGTTTCATAGATAAAGGGTATCTCACATCTGGCATAAGCAAGTGTTAGGAGAATAAGGGCCTGAATTAAACATCATGAGGTGAATGGAGAAATTTGGATTTGGTCAGATTATGAAGGTTGTCTAATGATGGTCTAAGGAGTTTATCATGTGATGGGCTATCTCATGTGCTAGTAATTTGGCTATCCCTAATAACATTGAAGTGAAGGCCTCCTGTCAGACGCTGTGCAACGGGGCTTCCTTAATTAAGTGGAAGGATGAACTGAACCAGTCTCCCACATTACCCTTTTTACATTACTTGTCTCTTTTTCCTTGACCCGCCTCTCCTATTCATGTTTTACACTACATTAATATTTTCAAAGTTGTGTTAACCAAAAGTGTGTGTATTGGGTACATTACTATGTACTATGTAACGGGGGAAAAAAAATTAGCCAAGTTAAGTTGGTAAATGGTAGATTAGGCCACGTCACAAAAATATGTTGACTGTGGGACCCTCAAAACTTCATATTATTCTCACGTCCACATTGATTCATTAAGAGGAAGATATTTTGCAGTTTGCTAAATTTTTTTTGATTTAAGGAATTTGTTTTTTTCCCCCTAGAGAGAATGCTGTAGGATTGAGTAGTCTAAGAAACAACTTAGAGAAATACCTAAGGATTCCAAAGAGTTTGGCAATAGTGACATTTTACAAATCAAAGAGTTTTTGAATTGTATTATTCAATAACTACAAATAAAAACATTTTTAGTCAGTATTCTGAATGTATTGTCTGTAAGGGCTTGACCTACCTCACATTCAAGAACAATGATTTATTTTTCAATTTAAATCTAGAAATTTTATGTTATAGATATGTGCTTATCTTCCTGAACTTTGCATCTGCCAAATGAATAATTCTTAAGATACAGGACGCTTAAAAACAGAATTAGGAAAAAATTAATTTATTTTGTATTTATTACTATCTTTTATAAGGTACTTTGGTGATCAACTGTGTTAGGGGTTAATTCAATAAGCATACATGTGTTTTATTATGCAAAAAAATTGATTCTATAAGACTTTTCTCTTTTTGTAATAGAGACAATATTGGAAAGTGGTATGAACACTTGGTCTGGAGAGAGAAAATGTGAATTTTTATTCTTGTTCTCCTTCTAAATTGCCATTTGACCATGGGGAAAATAAATAAATAAATAAATAGGGAGTAGCAGTGGAGTACACAGGTTCAAAGCTTCATGGCCTAACTTGAAAGTGCAGACTCTCACAGATGAGCAGTATGATCTCTGACAAGTTATTTAACCTCTCCAGGTCTGTGTTTCTTGATCTGTTAAGAGGATATTATAATGATACTTACTTCATAGAACAATTATTGTACATAAAAAACATTGCTTAAATCTGTTATAATTAATACTTACTCTGGGCTTCAGTATCTTCAACTTTTAGGCATTTTGTCGCGAACATCCCTGGATTTCGTGAACTATCTCGTCGGCAAAGAAACTGAAGCATGCCTGACTTTATGCCAATGAAGAAACTATGTAAAATAGTAAGGAATATGCTAAAATTCTACTCAAGAGGCATGGAATGGGATGCAGAAGATATATCACCCCCTTCTTTTTTGGTAAAGCTGTTTCTCTTTTAATACCCATCCTTTCAAGAAGACCATTAAATGCAGAATTATTTAGCTATTAAGAAAACAAAGTCTTCTTTTTACAGCATTGAAGCTCAGCTTATCTCAATCCAGGTCAATGATTACAATTATTATTTGCAAGGATCTCCATGAAAAAGAAAAAAAAATATATATATATACATATATGACTTCTTTTGAATTTATATCTAGTTAAAGATGTAGGTCAGTGGAGCCCTCTAAGAGCCCTTTCCATTTTCAGCAAGAGATGTTGTGTGTGTTGTGCTTGGGGAGATGATCAGGATTCAGAGGAGGAAGGGGGATCAGGGATGGCACTGTAACATGCCCCAGTGTTAGGGTTGGAATGACATTTTGAAGAAGGACACAAGAAGGACTATGCAAGAGTTTTTCCAGGTACCATAGATCAGTTAGTCTAAAGCAAGATTTATTTTTTTTAAGACTTTACTAATTTGAAAGAAAGAGGGAGGGAGCCTGAACAGGGAGGAGAAGGAGAAGCAGGCTCCCCATGAGCAGGAGACCTGATGTAGGGCTTGAACTCAGGACCCTGGGATCATGACCTGAGCCAAAGGCAGATGCTTAGTCCACCAAGCCATGCGAAGGTCTCTCAAGGAAGATTTCTTAAACTTCATCACTATTGACATTTAAGACTGGATATTCCCTTGCTGTGTGGGATCTCCTGTGCACTGAAAGATATTTAGCAACATTTCTGACATCTGACAAGCTAGATGCCATTAGCAGCCCCTCCCCCACTTGTGACAATCAAATATGTCTCCTGATATTGCCAAATGTCCCTTAAGTGGGCAAAATCACCCTGGGTTGAAAAAATCCCTGGGGTAAAAGTACAAAGTATCCAGTGGATAGTAGTTGTTTCAAGGAACAGACAGCAGACAGTCTTGAATCCCTGAAGGGAAAGAAAAAAAAAAGCAAGCTGACTTCCATATGAAAAGAGAAGTGAAAGAAATTTTCTTTTACTATGGCTGTGATATATGAGTAATTAAATTCAATTATGGCATATAACATAGAAAGGGGAAATATATAAAGACCAATTATAGACCCTGGGAAGACCATTATTCTCTGTCATTAATAAAAGAAAGCATAAGATGAAATTCACCGTCTGCCACCATGAGAAAATTCTATTAAAATTTTTTAAATTAGTTAAAAGAACAATCACAACCTACCAATGTTTCACAATAACTGAGAAAAAAAAGACCATTGAAATCTTGATTTCTCTTTGGCACAACAAGAAGGACTTCGTATGATATGCACCTTTGATGTACTGTCTTTCACTCTTTCTTTGAGATCTCAAGCATCTGTCCTGCCCCTGAGCACAGAGAGCAGGGAGTAAAGTAGCTCCCCAGTTCATTAGCGGCCCAGGCCAGCAAATGTGGGTGATGTTATTACCAGTTTAGGCAAAAGAAAGGGAAGGAGGGCGCAAACCTTAATTTTGGGAAGAGGGGAAAGGCCATGTTTTGTTGACCTTTTCAATGAGACCTTCAGCCAGCATCAAATAATCCAGAAGAATTTAGTTTAATCTTTGCTCTGTCAAGCTGAGAACAAAACATAATCATGGTCTTAAAGCCTTTGCCTGGTGTAAATAAGAAACATAGGTACAAGTTATTATGTGGTAAAAACATGTATAAATTTCTTTTTCAAAACAAGATGGAAGAGAAAGAAGATGTCATACATGGGAATTATATGAAGAAGGAATAGTAATTTCTAGTTTTAGGAAAATCTATTGCAGTGTTATTTCTATTTTCAGAAAAATCTAATGCAGAGTCTAAAGAGAAATCTATGTCACTCACTAGATAGAAAATATGACTCCAAATTGTTTGCTAAAACAATAGGAATCCTATCTCTCAAGTGAAATTTTGCACTTACACACATGCGTGCATGCACACACACCAATTAGGCAACTGAAGGATGATTACGTTCCTGGCAGAGGCTGCCAACAAGCATGGTTCTGAATCATGTTCATTGCTCCTATTCAGGTCACTATCTATAATTCAGGCTTATTCAAAAACACTCCACTTTGTCAGTTCTCAGCACACTATTTTTAGTGATAAAGAGTTGCCATTAGGGAGAAAGAAATATGGTTCTCCGTCTTTTGTTAAAAGACACCTATTCTGCAGCAGAAATACTTACGTATTTTTCACTTGTTCTCTTGCATTTACTTACACTTTGACATGGAAAACTCGAGGTCTTTTGTGGCAAATTATTTCAACCTCACCTTTTTTGTTGTAAAGGTGACTAGATGCTGTTATGTTATCATTATTTTAAATCAAAAGATGTCTTGAAATTTCTTGCTATTTTTATTTTAGGCAGATCATTCAAATCTTTTGAAAGACATTAGTATACCATTTCCAGGGAAGCTAAGTTTATTGAATCTTTCAAATGTTCTCTGCTTAGCTTGGCTGTCATCATACCATCAGTTGTGAGGTATATAAATAACCTCACTTTAACATGTGAGAAATAATAAAAAAGACTCCTTCTGGATGTTAAGATGTGAAATTAAACTCCAGGTGCTTTTTAGAGTTATTTGGGACATTCTCCAGTTGTCAATATGGAAATCTTGTCACTCAGGGCAGGGATCTGTTGCCATGGGGAAGCAAAAACTGCATCGTTTGACAAGTTGGCAGTTGTTACAGTTGGTAGAAGAGGAAAAACCTAGAGACAGGTATTGGAAGAGGACTGTTCGCTGGGGATTGCTGAACTGGCTTGGAAATAAATTAATTATCTTTCTTTTCCTTTCCCTCTTTCTTTTCCACAAATCCTGGACATTTGTGTTTTCATAAAAATTATGGAAAATTAGGCACATTGATCCTAGAATTTAGGCAAAACTATGTCTCCTAACCTCATAAATTCATATACATCCAAGCATTTAACTAATTCACCTCTAAGATTCTGGCCCCAAGTCCACTGTTGTGGGGAGAGGAGATTTCCACACACCAGCAAGCAATTCTCTGTCACCACTAGGGTGTCCTACAATTCAAATCAACTCTAACACTACCTCTGTAGAGATAGCATCAGATTCCACAGGTTAAGAACTCTGCCACAATACTGCCCTCTACTTCAGATGCCACTTCAAATGCCACTCCATATGGTCACCTGTACTTCTAACCAATGAACTATCAGTCAGAGGTTATCATGGCCACCTTCATAGGTTTAATTAAAGTGATAGAGTGAACTCACTGAACTCAGGAAACCAGCTTACTCACTAGTTTATCATTTTATTACAAAGGATTTTTTTATTTGATTTTTCTTGTTACAAAGGATTTTAAAGATATGAGCCAGATGAACACATGGGGAAAAGGGACCGAGCTTCAGTGCTCCCTTAGTATGCACTCCCCCCAAATCTCCAGGTGTTCACCAACCTGGAAGCTCTTGAATGCACTCCATTTAGGTTCTTATGGAGGTTTTATTACTTAAGACATGATTGGTTAAATCACTGGCCATTTGCAAGTGATTCATCTTCCAGCCCCTCTGCGGTCCCAAGGTCAGAGGAATAGAACTGAAAGCTCCAACCCTCTAATCACATGGTTGATCCTCCTGGAAACCAGTCCCTATTCTTAGGTGTGGTCCAAAAGTCACCTCATTAAGATAATATAGGGGAGTATAATATGTCACCCCCAAACATGTCTGTTTGGTATAGAGATTATTTTAGGCTGATTATTTTTAAGACAGCAGACAAAGGAGAAGCTCTGAAAATTGAATAGAGGTTACTCTTTTTTTTTTTTCTTCAAGATTTTACTTATTTGTTTGACAGAAAGAGAGAGAGAAAGAGAGATATCACAAGTAGGCAGAGCAGCAGGCAGAGAAAGAGAGGGAAGCAGGCTCCCCACTGAGCAGAGAGCCTGATGCCAGAGGCTTGATGCCAGAACCCTGAGATCATGACCTGAGCTGAAGGCAGAGGCTTAATCTACTGAGCCACCCAGGCACTGCAGAGGTTACTCTTTTGTAAGAGACACTTATATTTATAACGAGAATCTTCAGTTGTAAAGGTGTCTCCCTCTCTGTACTAGAAAGAGGAAAATGACTCTAGAAATTTATCAATAGAGGAGGCATGGACTTAAAAATGCATAACAACATACCCTCATTCACTGTGCTTTTCCTGATAATGTCCCATAACTGTCTCCCCTACCCCCAACATCGTTTGTTTTTGGCAAAAGATATTTAAGCTGATGACTTAGGCCATTTCAGGAAGTTACACAGTTTTCCTAGGTATCTTCCATGTATACAGAAGGCATACATGTTATTAAACTTCTGTTTGTTTTTCTTCTGTTAACCTGTGTTTTATTACCAGGGGTTCTCAGTCAAGAATCTAGAAGAGTAGAGGGAAAATTAGTTTTCCTCCCCTGCAGTATTACAAAAGACACATTTATTACTCTCATTATTTAGAAAATTCCAAGACTTTTAGGAACCCTTAGCTAAAAAATAAGGTCAAAGATCAAATATATATATTTCTTATTATAAATCATGGTATCACAAATACTCTTTTTGGGATGATGATATATTAGATGAAAAAGTCATTCATTTGGACTGGGCTATGGCTTCCAAGAGTGTCAAACACTGAACTATTAGGTAAGGAGGTTAAAGTCCTCTTTTGTTTAGTCCTTGTGAGATTTTCTTTAAAGATATTGTATTCCATTCCATTCCCTCAATGCCCTCAAAGAGGTTGACAATTGGGCAAAAGTTCAGAGAAGAGCAAGGAATGTTAAGTGGATTGAGAAATTGACTTGTCAATAAAACTAAAACCGGTACACCACACTTGAAGCAGTATGTCGATTATTAACCTCCTTTTAAATTCAGGAGGGCACCTCATTTCCAATTTCTCCCGAGGAAAAGAATAGGACATTAGCTCTCTCTCTAAGGTATGACCTTTGATAACCCAGATTTGGCCTAAATCTAGTAGAACTCAAAAGCTCCTTAAGATACTTAACATTTGGAATTACTAAAGTGTGAGGCAGAGTTCAATCTCTTTGATATAATATTTTTGCCTGACTCTGAGGGAATATAAAAAAAGTAACTATTTGTTTTCTCAAATCAAATCTTTAATTCTAGATAGGAGTAAGAATATTTGGACTTTCAAAGTAGAATTCTAAATCAGGTTACTTTGGGAAAGCAACATATAATCAAGTTAGAAGAGATATAAAGAAAGTTGTTTTTTCAACATCTACTGATTGACCTGCTCTTGATAAGAATTCTTATGCAGGTGGAGAAAATAAGACTTCTCTTTCTCCCTTACACAGTTAAGCAATACAAAGATATTCCTGAGGGCAAAGGCTTGTTCTTATTTAGATTTGATTCTTTTTTTTAAAGATTTTATTTATTTATTTGACAGACAGAGACCACAAGTAGGCAGAGAGGCAGGCAGAGAGCAAGGAGGAAGCAGGCTCCCCGCTGAGCAGGGAGCCCAATGCAGGGCTTGATCCCAGGACCCTGGGATCATGACCCGAGCTGGAAGCAGAGGCTTTAACCCGCTGAGCCACCCAGGTGCCCCTAGATTTGATTTTTGAGCCATGCCAATCACAGTTCCTCTTACATAGTGGAATTTTAGGAAATACATGTTTTTTTAAAAAATAATATTCCTGTGAATATTAGCTGAAGAGGGCATAAAATTCTTTGGAAGCTTATGGTGGAACAATATAGAGGGAGGTGTGTGTATGTGAAATTTGGGGTGATAAAGTCCAACCTATACCCCAGCAACCTACTTGACGGATAGGAATTGAAATGGAAAATGCACTTGGCATAAATTTTAAAATTGCATTCACTTCTCAAATTAGTTCCAGAAAATTTAAAGGTAAGCTGGATGTTATATATCTTTATAATATGGAATGTATTAATACATAATTACCTACAAAAAAAGTGGTAGAATAAACTGGAAAAAAAAGCAAATATGCATGAAAATTAACTTACAGTAAGCACAAAACATGTTGGGGTTGTAAGAGAGGACACTAATTGGCCTTTACTGAGTTCGTTGTGTAACAGGTACTGTACTCCAGGTACTATGCTAGTACATTTCTCCTAGAAATTTCTAAATGAAAAGATAAAGGTTCAATGTTTGTGGCATTCAAATTCACTAAGTAAATGGTGTGCCAGTGATTAGAAGGCAGATCTCCCAGAGTCTAACATCTGAATTTTACCATAGTTCTTACTGCCGTCCAATAAGATGGTTTTGAGAATATTACATGCCTGCTCTTTTGTTAATCAGTGATTATACTCTCAAATTCAATTCTTAGTGCTATATTTTTTAAATTTGAAGTTTTTAAAAAAATTTTTAATTCTTTATTTAAGTAGGCTCCATGCCCAGTGCAGACCCCAACATGGGGTCCAAATTCATAACCTGCAGATCAAGAACTGAGCTGAGTTAGAGTCAAACACTTAGCTGACTGAGCCACCCAGGCATACCCTTAGCACTATCTTTTATTCATCTCTTAAACAAAGTCTGTCTATCCATCCAATTGAGTTTGTGTTCACTGTTCTTTCTAACCTGTTCCTTGTCATTGGTTTACATTATCCACCTTGCTGAGTTTTCCTGTTAGCAAGTGGCAGGTCTCCTTGAACTGCTCAATTTTCATATTCTCTACTTGGACACAGACTCATCCTTCACCAGGTTTTATTCAGGCTTCTCTGAGGCCTTTTCTTCACTAGGTCTAGACCTTGGACTTCTGTATTGATACTTGCATCACCCAGTTTTAGCAAGAATCCCACTAAGCCAGTTTAAAGATAATCTCTCACCCTTGATATCTGATCATTCTTGGTATCTAATCAAATTCCTCACCTCCACTGTCATCCCCCAGGTGACATCTGATTACCCTGGCCTGCCTACAGCAAGAATTCTATTAGGTAGGGTTAGCAAGAATTTCCCCTCCTGTTGATGTCTCCTAGTAACTTTCCATCCACCAAGCGCCCAGCCTGCTCCTGGGTTATAAATCCCCACTTTAATTTTCTGTACTTGGAATTGAGCCCAGTGCTCTACTTTTCCCCTTATTGCAATAGTTCCTGAATAAAATGTTTTTATTGTTTTAACTCCCATCCAACTTTGGTTTTCTTTGAGACCTCCACTGCAAAAAAAAGTACAAAGCTATAATTTTCACTCATATCTTCAATTCTAAACTTTCTTTCTGATTTCAACTTCTCATGTTTTCACTTTCATTAATTCCTAACAGTTATGGAATCATTTCTTCATACACATTTTCCACTTCTGCCATTTGCAGGGTTAATGATAATGGGGATATGTCAGAGAGAACATCAAAATGTTCATCATAATTTATTAATTTTTCTGTATAGGAGTTCATAGTTTAAAAATTATCTTATATCCAATTTCTCAAGATTAGACCAAAACTGAGAACGCTATATTTAAATACACTCTACTTATATTTTAATTTATTTACTTTATAACTTTATTGAGTTATTATTGGCATATAACCTGTGCTTCTACTTTTTAATATATATAAAATCACATAGCAATTATAGATATTTTAAACCCAAAATAAAATGAATGAAATTAGCATTGTTCCAATATGATCCGTTGCTTAAAGTATTCTCTCCTTATTGGAAAACCTTTAACAGAAAAAGAGGGTAAACCTTTGTGAGGTTCTTTCTGATTGTGGGTGTAATATTTCATTCTAATGGTTGTAATTATTCTGGAACAGGGATATTTTTGCCTACCTTGTAGTTCTTATGCCTCTAGGGATCTAGCTGAAAATTTGACATTAAATTGCTCTGCATTAGGTGCTTCTCATTATCATCTTTATTTTCAAATAGAATTGTTTCAGAATTTACATCAAAATTATGACGCTACACTGTCCATTTGCATTTTGGTTTATGTATGATAGAGGTCTGTGTTGCCAGTGGCAGTAACTGAACTTGCCCCTTTCAAAGCCATTAGTAGGGCACAGAATTCTTCCATATTGGTTGCTATAAAATGAAAGGTCTATGCCACTTATGGTTTGGGGAACATGCTACCCCATAATATGGCATCTTGGCATATTGAGTACTTTAGAGCTGAAGGAAAATGGTAGAGGCAAAATACACTCTTTGACCACTTCTTTCTTGCCCGGGATAGGTCAAAAGACCCTCATGTGAAGTGTCCTACCTATATTCAGAGGGAAGGAGCATCTTTATCTCTGGAGACTGAGGAAAACCTACAGGAATCTGAAGAACAAAAACAAAAACAAAACATTTTCCTAAGTTTCTCCCAGTTTACTACGTTTAGCTTGTACCTATCACATTTTCCCACAACTTTCTACTCTTCAGCAAACCTAGTATTAAAAACAATCAGGTTTGATCATTTCTTCAGATCTTTATTTCCTTATGAAGACAAATACATGCTTATGCATTTCTCTTGTTAAACGATCTTTCATCACTCCCATTTACAGAGACTCAGTCAAAAAATCTAAAATGGGGAAAGAAGATCTGTCTTCCCCCACATTACAGTATAGTCAAAAAAAATTAGGGCTGTAGCATCAGACAGATTTTACTTTTGTCCCGGCTCTTCAACTTAATAGCTGTGCTATTCAAGCTCTGTGATACTTTGCTTTCTTCACTGTAAAATGGGAATGAGAACACCTACTTCTCTCAGCTGTTGCAATATTAAATGAGATTAGCTTTGTAAGTAGCTAGCTTGTATATGGCATGCATAGAAGCTCCTTTTTAACTGACTACTGTTCTTCATATTATGCAGATCTTTCTTGAGTAATTGGTATGAGATTATTCAATGTAACGCAACATAACTACTCTAAAAATTTGTTTTTATATTAAAATCAGGAACCAGTCACAGTGCCAGGATAGAATTTCATAGTTTGCTGTTGTACAGTTTTATTCTCTGTAAATAGTATGCTTTCCTAATGGCAAGAGTAGGAGACAAAGAGAGTGAATTGACCAAGGAGAGATAACTAAACATAGTATATTATCTCTATGGTATTTTTTTCTATCTAGAGACACTAATATCTAAGGTAAATAAATCTAAACCTAAAGTAAGTTCAAGAATATAGATATCTGGGGCGCCTGGGTAGCTCAGTGGGTTAAAGCCTCTGCCTTCGGCTCAGGTCATGATCTCAGGGTCCTGGGATCGAGCCCCGCATCGGGCTCTCTGCTCAGCAGGGAGCCTGCTTCCTCCTCTCTCTCTGCCTGCCTCTCTGCCTACTTGTGATCTCTGTCTGTCAAATAAATAAATAAAATCTTTAAAAAAAAAAAAAAAAAAAAAAAAAAAAAAAAAAAAAAAAGAATATAGATATCTAGGTAAATTATTTTACTCAAAATAAAACAAAGAATGTTGCATAATATCCTCTCTCCCAAGCAGAGTACAGTGCAAAGGGTGGTTTGGGAAACAGCCTAGACCCTGGAAACCTTTAACAGGTATCAAAACCACCTTGAATATGCTTTCTAGGTAACACCTCCGTGCTATATAATTGCAGCTTCAAAACTTGGCCCATGGTTCTTCCTCTCAACTAAACAGTTGTCCTAATTCCAGACTCTACTCATCACTAACTCTTAAAACCTCTGCTCACCTGCTTTCACTTGCCCTGTGTTTTCCTAATATTCTCCTACCTGGTTGTGTTTTCCTCGTGAACTGTCTCATCACTAGTGCTTTTTTCTTTTACCTAAAAAGCCCATTTCTATATTTACCCATATGATTGTATTTGCTAAGTTAATGTCCTAGGTTTGGCTTTGATCTGGTTTGAACTTCAGTTTATTCATCTAAGTAAATATCTCCCAAACTCTAGTTCCACAGCTACAGTGGGCCTTTCATTGCTGTCATCCATGATCATCCATTCTCTTAACTTCATTATATTTTGAGGTCACATTGCTGTATTCTTAGACACCCCATCTAGAAAACTGAAGTCTTACCCAGCTTTACTTTCCAATCAGTCCCCAAATCCTGCTGAGTTGAGTTGTCCTCTCTCCCTTACTGTCTTCCTTTTCAATCTACTGTAATTGGCTTTTATCATCTCCAACATAAACTAGATTCTCTCCTCCGAACGCTTATACACAGTGCTAACAAATTTAACATGTATTAAGTCTACTCCATTCTAAATGAGTTTTACCAGTTTACCCAGCCCATGGAATAAATTTCCAATTCTCAAGCTCTATCCCATATTCCCTATGATCTGATTCTGATGTCCTACTATTTCCATTCAATGTAACCTACCCTCCAGCTCAGCTGAACATTTTCCACAAGGAACTTCCCTTTTTTGTTGTTGTTGTTTGCCATCCTCTCTAAAGGAGATGAAAAGGAGTGAAATGTTCTTTTATCCCATAGCCTGTTCTAAGCCTACCTATTCCTTATGTCTCCATTCAAATTCCAGAGAAGTCAATTCATCTTATTTCTAGCACTTTCTTAAAATTTATCTTAAAGAATTTATAACATTCTGCCTTGCATAACAGTTTAATAGTCATCTGTGCTCTTCTTTTTATCTCTTCTATTAAATTGTAAGCTCCTTAGAGATTAAGTTATCTTATATATTTTTATAGCAGCTGCCATCTTTACTCTAGTGCTAGTCTTTTTCGCTTTGCTTTGTTTTATTTTCATATATCAAAAATACAGAAGCAGACTAATTTTTAGCACATAACTATGATGTGGTGCTGTGTATTTTCAACATAATGACTCTAAGATAAGGTTAGTATGGGGATGCCTGGGTGGCTCAGTGGGTTAAGCCTCTGCCTTCGGCTCAGGTCATGATCCCAGGGTTCTGGGATCGAGTCCCGCATTGGGCTCTCTGATCAGCAGGGAGCCTGTTTCCCCTCTCTCTCTGCCTGTCTCTCTGCCTACTTGTGATCTCTCTTTCTCTGTCAAATAAATAAATAAAAATCTTTAAAAAAAAAAAGAAATAAAGAAAGAAAAGGGTTAGTATGCTCATTTAATTAACGGAGAAATTCATCCTGGGAGTAATTAAGTACCTAGCACAGAGTCACATACTCTGTAAGTGAAGCAGCCAGTTCTGATTCCCAAAGTCACCCTCTCTCCTCTGTTCCATGCTACCCCCCATTTTTTTATTGCCCTTCACAAATCACTGCAATGATTTGTTTACATACCTGTCTTCAACTGACTTTGAGTTTCAGAAAAGAAGACCAACATTCAGTGGGTGGATAAAACGTGCTTCTGAAATGGTGTTTGGTGAGTAAATGTACAACCCATTGAAAGTGGACAGTATAGCAAGATAGGGATCGCTTAAGTAGTTTTGCTTTGCTTTTTTTGTTTAAAGTGTTTATTAGGAACACTTAAAATTTCTAATCAATGAAAAGAGCAAATAATGCATCTAGTATTTTCATCTTACTTTCTCTGAGTCTAGAACCTTGCCCTGTGCAGTTGTAATCTTTGAACCAACAGCCCGAGCACCACCTGAGCTGGTTAGAAATGCAGAATCTGTGTCCCATCCCAGACTTACTGAATCAGAATCTTCACTCTGCAAGAATCCCAGGCAATTTTTGTAAATATCAGCATTTATTTCTTTATATAGACAGTGCCCAAGAGTGAAAGCTTCTTGAAGGTAAAATTCATATAAATTAAAAAGGCTGGGAACTTTGCTTTGATTAGTAAATTCCTAGAATGGAGTTGCATGTTTGTGAGCAAGTGCTGACACAGCCAATCATCCATTTCAATATAATCAGAATTAACAAGCAGCACAGTCTGCAATTACTGTCAAGAGACCTCACTGCTCTCTTTTTCCTTGCCCGTGCCCAGGCCATTCCATTAAAGGAGCCCTGGGAAACATTTCAATGACAAGTGCAATAAATGGTTTGATTTCCTTTTCAGTTTATATTTGCAAGCAAAAAAAGGAAAAAATAAAAAAGAAAAGAGGAGGAATAAAGAAAGAATGTTGCAAACTGCATAATGTAAATGAGGCCCCTTAAACAGCAAGCAATCAGCATAGGTACATGCCTTATGCTGTAGTCCCAAATGCAATCATTAGACTGCTTTCCCACTTGGGAAAGGGAAGACATTGAGTGCTATTGAACATTGCCAATTTTTATAGTGGATCAGCTTGAAAATATTTAGCACAGATGTTTCTGTAATTGTGACACACTGGGAAAACTCACATGTTCAATAGCCCTCTAACTCTGTCTTCCATCTGTGCAATGTGATGGTCCACAGTCACTGCACAGGGCCATTATATGAAACAGAGAGTGATGGGGTCTGGCTCAAGACCTATAGAAAGGTTCCCTTGCACCATCTGTGCAGCGCTATTTACTTGCAGGTATGTAAGTGTGTTTGCCTTTATTTATGGTCGCCACTGTCATATACCTAAAAGGGTGCATTTATGTCCTGTACTCAGTGGTTAAGCAGGTCTTTGCCTACACCAGCGTCTAGAGAGAATGAGTGGAATAGGGAATTGGAAAGTAGAAACCCCACTTCCCTTTCCTTGGCTCCAGCCTCGATTCTAATCAAGGTCAGTAACAGCTGAAAGTTTTTCATGAGCTGCTAGTTGTTGTAGCAAAGTAAGCTAACTGACTCATTTGGGTTCCCAGTGAACAGTTGTCCAAGTCACAAGCCATTGGCTTCATGCTTTTTATCTGAGCGAAGAGATCTCCTAGTAGAGTGTTTTTTTGTTTTTTTGTTTTTTTTTTTGTTGAGTATTCCAGTCCTCAATGTTCCTGTTTTCTTCTCTCAAAGCCAGTATCACTTCTGAATCTGTGCCACACGGTTTAGCTGCTTGTCATACCCAGTCCTTTCTTGGCTGTTGTCCTTTCTAAGACTCCTATTCTGTCCCCTCCTACATTACAGATGCTCCAAGAAGGGCCCTTCTTTTGTTCCTATTCCATTGTCACTGTTGGATACTGAGAAATTCTCAATTTGTGACTCATTGAAGATAGAATTAATACAAATTGATTAATACAAATAAAATTAATACAAATATTGACCCCATAGACCCTATAGAAATTACTATAGGGTTATAGTTGAAGCATGCCACGTTGAGAATGAAGTTTGGACTATTCTGTCTTTCATGCTATGCTACATTTTCCTCTAGCTTCTAGCTTCTAGTCATATGGACACTAAAAACTACTTGCAAAATACCAAACTTGTTGATGTGACTTTTCTCTCTGGCAACAAACTACAAGGCCAATAGATTTTGAAAACCACTCAATCATTTTTAATGTGACCCCAGAAACCTTTTTAATACAGTGTTTTCAACTTGAGCTATAAACATTTCATATATTTTGCAAGTAATTTGCAGGTTGAGTAAGCTATCCTGCCCAGATTGCTCATAAATTGAGGTATGTCTCATTATAATCACAGCCATCTTAGAAGAGCTACTAAGCCAAATTAGGAAGCTAATTTTATCTTTTAACAATGTTTAGCAATGATAAAGCTTCAGACAATCGTATACTTGAATTGGACCTATAGAGATAAGCAACATTTTAAAGTCTAGGTTTTGTTTCTCAACAATTACTTTGCTCCATGTCACAGCCCTTGGTCATACATTGATATTGTTAGAGTCAGAGGTACACCTTTGATGAAAGAATTATTAAATTCACCTAAAAGGGAATTTGACACAAATGGTCCCAGTAATTTAAAGGGAACATTATTGTATTTGTTGCTGGGTGGACTGGGAGGAGACCCCCTTGGCCCAGAGGCCTCTGCCCAGCCCATCCCTGGGATGTTGCTAGAGGCTTTTTGTCTCCCTACAAGAAAGAATTCAAGGGCAGACAGACACAGTAGTTGAACCGAACAAGAAAGAAAGCTTATTACAGTGAGAGTGCACTCTAGAAGTGTGAGAGTAGGTAGCTCAAGATAGAGGTGTGTGCATGGTTTTGAGACTCTATCTTTAAAGATTTTATTTATTTATTTGTCAGAGAGAGAGAGAGAGAGAGCACTGGCAGATGGAGGCAGAGGGAGAAGCAGGCTCCCTGCTGAGCAAGGACCCCCCCCCCCGGATGTGGAACTCGATCCCAGGACGCTGGGATCATGACCTGAGCCGAAGGCAGCCACTTAACCAACTGAGCCACCCAGGCGTCCCTTGAGTCTCTATCTTTAATTGATAATTATTAGCTAGGGGGTGGAATATTTATTACTTGGGGAGAGGATTTCTTGGGAGCAGAGCCTCATACCTTTTCTCCCTTACTTGGTTGGGGTTTTCAGCCTTTTTCCTCTTGGGACTGTTTGATGCAGCTTCTCATGGCTTTGTTTTAGTGTTGTCAGGACAGGCCTCTGACTTTCCTCTTAGCCAGCCATCACTCCCCCTTTCTTTCTTTCTTTTTTTTTAAGATTTTATTTTTATTTATCTGACAGACGGAGCGATCACAAGTAGGCAGAGAGGCAGGCAGAGAGAGAGGGGGAAGCAGGCCCCCTGCTGAGCAGAGAGCCCGATGCGGGGCTCGATCCCAGGACCCTGAGATCATGACCTGAGCCAAAGGCAGAGATTTAACCCACTGAGCCACCCAGGTGCCCCTCACTCCCCCTTTCTTATTGGCTTGCTCTACTGTATCTGTTCAGCTATCATATTGTGCCAATATAGGAACAAACATATCGTCCCCAGCTAACCCCAAGACCTGACCTTTATTGGACACCTGCTTGTACCCA
Organism: Martes martes; assembly: GCF_963455335.1. NCBI lineage: Eukaryota > Metazoa > Chordata > Mammalia > Carnivora > Mustelidae > Martes > Martes martes. The sequence goes on along the minus strand of NC_137901.1, from coordinate 42,695,571 downwards.
CCAAGCTTTGTCCCACATTTTTCCTCAAGCAATTCTTTCCAATTTATCTCTTAACTCAGATAAAAGACCAATGTGCATAGCATCCTGTGATGGAAACTGAAACTCAAGCAATGATGACCCTGAAGAAAAGTTCCAGCAGTGGGACCACCTAGACCAATTTGTGGTCAACCCCTAACTGCACAGAAGAACTATGGAGTGACTGACAGTGATGTTTGCCTCATTATGATGCTAATATCTCTGCCCATGGAGGAGCACAAGTCTCATTTACACAACATAAAGTGTATGCATAAGCATGTTTCCTTAAGGCACATGTGTGACCTTATGCCCCCCTCCACATATGATAACAAGGCTCCCCTTTCTAAATATTCATCCCAACCCTAAATAAAAGGAACTCATTCATTCCTGCTCAGGGAGTCACAGCTTTACCATGATCTTATATGCTGCAAATAAAGTTCCCTATGTGTGACAATTCCACCTGGTGTAGACCTAACTGTAACTCATCAAGCGATGTCACTTTAGTTCAGTTACAATAACACTGACCTATTGTTTGTATTTTCAGCCAGGTATTCAATTTTCATTCAGTACGTGTTCATTACATATTTATTATATGTCAGGTACTAAGGCAGAGTGTTGAAAAAATAAAGTAGATGTATTATCTTCCCTCTTAAAGCTTATAATCTATCGGGGATACAGGAAAACAAATGGACAATTTAAATATGAGTTGAGTCATTCTGTGGATAGTATCGGGTATCATGGAAGCTCACAGAAGTCATGTCTTACTTGTGGGATGAAAGACAGCTTCTGCTGAGATTTAACATCTTGGCAGATATCTGAAGGCTAAGTAGGCATTTTTGAGGAGATTGGAGAGTAAAGGTATGACACTTCAGAGGAGAAGAATCTAGAAAGCTGTGGAGGCACGATATTTTACATGAAGTAATTATGTCCTGAAATTAGTACTGTATAACTTCAGAGGTGAGCCAACAGAACCATTTCCCAGATACAATACTGAGAACTGGGAAGAACCTAACCAGTAGAGGAATATACCACCTCAAAACATACCACCTTAACATAGGGATTACTGTAAACTGAAGGCATTTGAGAAGAAACAGTTAGAAGAAAAGCTCTCTGACCCTCCCCTATTTACTTAAAGGCGGGACTTAAATTTGTAAATGTAATCTACCCCTTCTCTACCAGGAAGAATAGAAGCTAATCATGGAGACAATGTTAAAACCTTTGTAGCCTGGAGATAGTACCAGAGGAAACTACGTGGCAAGCCTTACCAAAACTAGCCCTGTTCTACTCTTACTTTCCCCAAGTATTTGCCTTTCCACAATTTGGCCTTCTAGAAGCTCAAAGTCCTTTACCTTTGTCTTGTCCTTTCTCAGTGTTCTTTGCCAAAATGCTATATAAGCTCAAATTCTCATACCCACCCCCTTACTCACCACGCAGTGTTCTCATGTATATGGGTGACACATATGCTAATATAGTTTTTTAACTTTTTATCACTTATTAATATGTCTTCTGTCAGCCTAATTTACGGGGCCTCAGACAATGAACCTAAGATGGGCAGAGGGAAAAACATTTTTTTCCTCTCTACCTACTACATACAGACACATACACACACATTCTTAATAATCATCATGCTATGCAAAATTATGAGGTAAAAACCACAGTGTTTTTGTAAAAAAAAATGGGGTTAAGGATATGAAACTCAAAAACTTCATTAGTGACACACACAAAAAGATAGAAGCCTAATAAAAAAGAAAAAGGCAGTTTTACAAGTATTGAATAATTTAAAAAATGTAAAAGTGCCCAATAAATACAGCACTTTACCCTGAAAAAAAACCCTTGAAGTTTACTTGTGAAAATAGGTATCAAAAGGGTTACAGCTTATGAAGTTACTGTGACGTACTACAAGGACTGTTATCTGAAACTAGATGGAAATTGTGATCCCACATATGGAGAGCGTGTTCGTTTTCCTTTGCTAACATAAAACTTATCATGGATTTGGCAGCTTCCCATGAGTCAGAGGTGGGAGCGAAGGTTTGGTTTTCCGCCTGGGTTTCAAAATCAAAGAGCTGAAGTCCTATTCCTTTAGGAAAGAATCTGCTCCAAACGCATCCATTTGTTGCAGAACTGTTTCTGAGATTCCTGTTTCTGAGTTCCTATTTCCTTTCTGTTTATATGTCAATTGCATTGGGACAAACTTACGTTTTCAAAACAAATGATGCTAGCAGAACTGATCATACCTATTTTAAGGAAAGGGAAATTAAATTTGGCTTTTCCATAAACAGGTATAGTAGTAAGCTTGTAGGCAAAGCAGGTGCAGAAATCTTCTTGGTTTCCAATCTATTCTAACTATAGGAACTGCATATCCCCAGACCTTAATTCTGTCACAGATAAAATAAAGGGTTTGGGTCAATAGTCTCATAAGTCTCTTCCAGATAAAACATAATTTCCATAATAAATATAAGTTGTTAGTAAATGTATAAAAAACTTATAAACAAGATTTGTACACGTGTTGACTTGTTGAGTTTGTAGATGAGTACATCTGGTCAAGGGCTCTAAATCCATTGTCCGACATTTTATGCCTCTTTGAAACTATAAAGGAATATATTTCTGAGTATTTTTTGGCCTTGGGGATGAGAATGAAAAAAAAAAAAAGCTTAAATGGAAAAGAAGAAATAAAAAAGATGATAGGTTCTAAATACTAGTCAGTGATAAAATACATGTACTTCTCTTACAGAAAAATAAATGGTATATAGAATGTGCTCCCTTGGGCTACTGCCATGGACACTTGAATCCAGACACTTTGAATAAGGTATGATTTTAGACGGTGTGAAATATTCTATCAGGAAACAGAATGGAAAGCCAGTCATCCCAGAGACAATAGTTTCGCTTTCTTTGAGTTAGTAGTTCGCTAGACTGACCCCAGACTGTCAGTTAAGGCAGATACCTATGCTTAGATAAAGTGAATTGGTCAGAGCTAACACATGTTCTTCCTGGCAAGGATATTTTAACTTAACCAGATTTATTAAACATCTGCTGCCTCTTAGGTGTCTTGCTAAGTTGTATAAGGGTTGAAAAGATGCACAATCTTAGGCCTTATAATCAAGAAACTCACAGCCATAATTGTAAATCTTTCCTCAAGAGGTTATCTTCTATTTTAACTCACAAATAACAGAAATGAGTCAAAATGAAGCTCCATTAGATCTTACTAAATTGCAATTCCCTGGAGTTTTTTTTTTTTTTTTTAAATCAGCTATCAGTTCTGCTGAGCTGCCTGTTACGGCTGATTTTGGAAACTCCTTAACAGATTACATCACCTGGCACAGCAAAGCCTGAATCATTTAGTCCCTTTCTTTCCGTCTCAACACCTCCTTCACCTTTCTCCTCCTCCCCTACATGCTGGCTTGCATTTTCCTTCTCTAAGTTCTCTCAGTGTCTTGCGATCCCTACTTGCAGCACATGCGCCATACTGCAGTGTCCTTGTTGGTTTGCTTTTACAGGTTGGCTGCTAGACTCTGAGTTTTAGTAAAGCATGGACTGTGTCTTGTGTCTGTCTCCTCATCATTTGAAATTTGGACTGAATTACAGAAAGTGCTCAAATAATGTGTGTTGAATTGAACCCTCTCATAAAAAGAGGCTTAAAGAATTTGATATTTTTTTGAAGATTTTATTTATTTATTTGAGAGAGAGAGAGAGAGTGAGCAGGAGGGAAAGGAAGAGAGAACCTGAAGCAGACTCCATGCTGAGCACACTTACCTCCATGAGATCGCGACCTGAGCTGACACCAAGAGTCAGACGCTTAAACAACGGAACCACCTAGGACACCCAAGAATTCAATATTCTTAACTGGAAACCACTCTTCACAATATGAGCCCTGTAATTTAAGACTCTTTCAGGCCATACATAGGAAAATGATGTCATTAGAGTTGATACAAATGGGCAACAAGTTTATATATTCAAGACCAATGTGGCCAGTTGTTGACTTCCTCAGATTTCATTCACATATCAGAGCTATTTATGTCAGAAATAGTCCTATGAGAGAATGAACATAATTTATGAGTACTTAGTGCAACCAATGACCATCCAAGCAAAACAAAGTAGTAATCATACCTTAATTTTATCATATGTTAATTAGTTTTATCATCAAATATGAAGTTCTGAATATTCTACTCATCCTTGAAATGAAGGAATATAGGACTATAAAGCAAACTTGAAATAGTCTAGTGTTTTTCCATGTATAGTCAAATAAGAACACATTTATATTCCTATATGCAGGAAGATAGCTTGTTTATTTTATTTTATTTTTTTAAAGATTATTTATTTATTTATTTATTTGACAGACAGATCACAAGTAGGCAGAGAGGCAGGCAGAGAGAGAGGAGGAAGCAGGCTCCCCGCTGAGCAGAGAACCCGACGCGGGGCTCAATCCCAGGACCCTGGGATCATGACCTGAGCCGAAGGCAGAGGCTTTAACCCACTGAGCCACCCAGGCGCCCCAGATATCTTGTTTATAAGTTAGGAGACTTTTTTTTTTTTTTTTTTAAAGACAGATCTTCTCCATTATTTCTGTGGCACTGATTAAATACCAAAATGATTCAGAGGTAAAATCAACAACAACAAATCAGTCTGTTTCTAAGAGCATAAGAAAATTTACATAATGGTAGGCCTTAGGTATCCAAAGTGATGGTGTTGTGAACCTTGACTAAACTGATCTAACTTATTTAAAAAACAGTGTATGTAGAAAGCATTTTGGCTAAAATAGAGAAGATATTCAAGATGGAGGTCATTATATTTTAATCTATCTTGAGTTTTAGAAGCTCTAAAATTATTTTAATTTTTCACTAGTTAACGCATCTAAATTTTAATCCCAGCTCTGCCATTGATTACTTAATTAAACTTGTCAAGTCATAGATACTTTGAACCTCAGTCTCCCTATGTGGAAAATTAAAGAGCTGGCAAAATGGATCCTAAGGTCCTTTGAATCTATGCTGCTTTGCCATCTTCTCTTCTTTTCATACAATATTTAAAATTAATTGAATGGGATGAGGCTCAACCAAATATTATTTATCTTCAAATTCCACTTTGGCTTCCTTCTGGGCACAGCAAAAAATAGCTTGATTGCTATCTTTGCACCAATGCCCAGAGTCTGGTTTCTCCTTCTACCTCTTCTTCCCTTTGACAAACTTTTGTCCTCAACAGGGGAAAGAAAAGCCTCTGCTCTATAGACTGTGGATTACAGGAATGTCCACTGGGGAGATTCAAATTTCAGTTAATTAGGGCATAATGAAAAAGTGAATGCTGTAGGTGAGTATTTATAATGGAATTGGGCTCCAGGGGGCCCAGCAAAAAATGCTGAGAGAGAGTAGAAATGAAAGTTGGGAATGAGGGAAGATGGGGAAAGAGCAGGGGACCTACGTTTCATCTGGTCCCTTGGATTCAGGTAGATATTTATCAAATTATTCTGAACACCTGCGAATTCAATCCGAGATCTAAGAAAAGAATTGCCGCAACTCAACAAACAGAAAATCGACCACTTTTTGCAAGGTAGGAGGTGCACAGACATGAATCTGAGGGGATATAGCAGAAGATAAACCCTGGGGGAGGGAGCCTCCTCTGGGCTACCAGAAACTGATACAGCAGTGGAGCACAAAATGGGAACTTTTAGAAGTCTGCTCTAGTGAGGGACATCCCTGCCTGAAAGGTGCTCAGGTGGCAAAGTGGGGCAGAATTCTAGGTGGGACAGTATGGTCTCAGGATCTCCAGGGTCACAGAAAGAACAGGGGTATCTGAATACAGCAGAGTTCCTAAGCATTGGGGCAGGAAAGGCAGCTACAATTAGTGAGTCCCAGAGTGGCCTCTCAGCTAGGTGTTACCATAAAACTGTGAACTGCAGTATCTCTGGGTGACTATATTCCAAGCAGGGGCACAGCAACAGACAACCACTAAGAGATCTATCTCCTTCCCCTGAGAGGAGTGGTGCAGGTACACAGACTATTGGACAAATAGTCCCCAGGCAGGGGCCCAGTGAACAGTGAAACTGTTGTGAGACATGTCTCCTCCTCTGGGAAAATTAGTGTAGGTACGCATTACAGGAGCTTGGGGGTTTGGCATTCATGAAAGGGATTGACTACCTTTCCCTGAGGGTATACTGAAGAGTGAAGGCTGCAATCATTCAGCTCCAGGACTGGAGATCAGGGCACCACAATTTTTTACTTTTTTTTTTTTTTTTTTTTAATCCTCTAAAGCTGCATGAAGAGCCTTCAGGGAACAAAAGCCACATAGAGCAACCCAAAGCAGCTTACACTGAGCCGGCCCCCTGGCAAGGGGTGGTACAACTCCTCCCAGGTAAAGACACCTGAGAATCAGTTCAAGAGGCCCCTCCCTCAGAAGAGCAGCAGGATCCTCAGGTGAATACCAAGTTTATGGATCACTCAGAACCAAGAAACTCCCGCACTAGGGAAGAACAGTATATAGAATCAGAGGGTTTATTTTTTTGCAACAGTCTTTAGTCTTTCAGTTTAAAATTTTCTTTTTCTTTTTTTCCGTTTCAACTAGTTTCTTATTTTATCAACCCTTTGTTTTTAAGTCTTTTTTTTTAATTTTAATTTTTACATTTACATTTTATGAATAAATTCTTCATTTTGGCTTTCTTTCACTATAGTCAATTTTATTTTTGTATATATATACACACAAAAATACACAATATATTTTATAAATATATCTATATATAGATTTTATATATATCTATATCTACATATAGATATATATATATATATATATATAAGTTTTGCTTTCTTTACAATTTTGGGATTTAGTATCTTCTAACAAACAGAACAAAATACACTTAGGACCAAGTGAATCACCCCAGTTTGTTCACCTGTGTGATTATATTCTCCCCTTTTCCACCCCCCACTTTGTTTGTTTGTTTGTTTCTGACCACTTTGGATTTGTCTAATCTGTATTTCTCTTGAGTCATGGTTGGCATTTTTGATTTTGTTCTTCGGTCATCCACTCTTCTCTGTGCAAAATGACTAGAAGGAGGAATTCACACACACATGTAATTGATATGGATATAAGTAAAATGTCAGAGCTGGAATTCAGGATAACAATTATAAAGTTATTAGCTGGGCTTGGAAAAAACCATAAAAGACACTAGAGAATCTCTTAGTGCAGAAATAAAATCTAATCAGGCTGAAATTAAAAATGCTATAACAGATACAGTCTAAAAGGGATGCTCTCACAGCTAGGATAAATGAGGCAGAAGAGAGAGTCAGTGACATAGAAGACAAGATGATGATGGAAAGGAAGGAAGCTGAGGAAAAGAGAGAAAAACAACTATTGGGCCATACATAAGGGGAGGCTTTGGAAAGTCATCAATACCATATAATGAAACAATATTAGAATTATTAGGATCCCAAAGGAAGAAGAGAGAGAGTGACAGGAAATATATTTGAACAAACCATAGCTGAAAATTATCCTAATTTGAGAAAGGAAGCAGGCATTCAAGTCTAGGAGATAGAGAGAACACCACCTTAAAATCAATAAAAATAGATCAACATCCCAACATACAATAGTGAAGCTTGCAATTTCAGAGATAAAGAGAAAATCCTGAAAGCAGTTAGAAACAAGACTCCATAACCTGTAGGAGTAGGAACATTAGACTGGCAAGAGAGACCTGGCAGGCCAGAAAGTGCTGGGATAATATATTCAGGGTACTAAATAAGAAAAAACATGCAACCAAGAATGCTTTATCCAGGAAGGCTGTTATTCAGAATGGAAGGAGAGATAAAAAGTTTCCAGAACAACAGAAACTAAAAGAACTTGTGACCACTAAACCAAACCTGCAAGAAATATTAAGGGGGAATCTCTAATCAAAAAGAAAGCCTAAAAGTTACATAGATGAGAAAGAAACAGAGACAATCTAAAAAAACAGGAACTTTCCAGGTAATACGAGACGCTAAATTCATATCTTTCAGTAGGTAGTCTGAATGTAAATGGGCTAAATGCTCTAGTCAAAATGCAGAGAATCAGATTGGATAAAAAAGCAAGACCCATGCAAAAGCTGTCTACAAAAGACTCATTTTAGACCTAGAGATCTCCAGATTGAAAGTGAGGAGGTGGAGAACCATTTGTCATGATAATGGACATCAAAAGAAAACTGAGGTAGCAATCCTTATATATATATATATATATATATATCAGACAAATTTGACTTTAGACCAATGACTGTCATAGGGGATGAAGAAGGACACTATATCATACTTAAAGGGTCTATCCAACAGGAAGATATAACAATTATAAATATTCATGCTCCTAACTTGGGAGCAAATAATTATATAAGCCAATTAATAACCAAATTTGAAAAACACACTGATAATAATACAATAATAGTGAGAGACTTCAGCACCCCACTCACAACAATAGACAGATCATCTAAGCAGAAGATCAACAAGGTAAAAAGGGATTTGGACTGGAAAAGATGAACTTCACAGATATATACAGAGCATTCCATCCTAAAGCAACAGAATACACATTCTTCTCGAGTGCACATGGAACATTCTCCAGAATAGATCACTTACTGGTCACAAATTAGGTCTCAACTGATACCAAAAGATTGGGATTGCATATTTTCAGGTTACAATGCCATGAAATGAACTCAAACACAAGAGGAAATTTGGAAGGAATTCAAATACTTGGAGGTTAAAGTGCATCCTGCTAAAGAATGAATAGGTCAACCAGGAAATTAAAGAATTTTAAAAATTTCATGGAAAGAAATGAAAATGAAAACACAACTGTTCATAACCTTCAGGATACAGCAAAGGTGGTCCTCAAAGGGAAGTGCATAGCAATACAAACCTTTCTTAAAAACTTCTAAGTCTCAAATACACAAGCTAATCTTACACCTAAATGAGCTGGAGAAAGAACAGCTAAACCTAAATCAAGTAGGAGAAGAGAAATAATAAAGATTAGAGCAGAAATAAATGAAATAGAAACCAAAAGAATAATAGAACAGATCAATGAAGTTAGAAGAAAGAATTAAGATTTGATAAGAATTGATAAGATCAATAAACCCGTAGCCAGACTTATCAAAAAGAAAAGAGAAAGGACCCAAATTTATAAAATCATGAATGAAAGAGGAGAGATCATGACTAACACCAAGGAAATACAAACAATTTTAAGTACATATTATGACAATTATATGGATGCATTCTTGGAAACTTATAAACTACCAGAACTGAAACAAGAAGAAATGGAAAACCTGAACAGACCCATAACTGGCAAGGAAATTGAACCAGTAATCAAAAATCCCTCAAGAAACAAGAGTCCAGGCCTGGATGGCTTCCTAGGGGAATTTTACCAAACATTTAAAGAAGAACTAATACATATTCTTCTGAAGCTGTTTCTAAAAAATAGAAAGGGAAGAAAAATTTCCAGACTCTTCTTATAGTCCCCAAACCAGACAAAAACCCCACCAAAAAGGAGAAGTACAGACCAATATCCCTGATGAACATGGATACCAAAATTCTCACCAAGATACTAGCCAATAGGACCCAACAGTACATACATTGATAGGATTATTCACCAGGACCAAGTGGGATTAATTCCTGGGCCACAAGGGTGGTTCAACATTCACAAATCAATCATGTGATATCTCATGTTATTAAAAGAATGGACAAGCACCATATGATCCTCTCACTTACTGCAGAAAAAGGATTTGACAAAATACAGCATATTTTCTTAATTAAATCTCTCCACAGTGTAGAGATAGAGGGAACATAACTCAATATAATAAAAACCATACATGAAAGTCCGCAGAGATTATCACTCTCAATGGGGAAAAACTGAGAGCTTTTTCCCTAAGGAACATGGCAGGAATGCCCACTGTCACCACAGTTGTTCACTATAGTACTATAAGTTGTAGCCTCAGCAATCAGACAACAACAACAACAATAACAACAACAACAAAATAAAAGCATTCAAATCGGCAAAGAAGAAGTCAAACTCTCACTCTTTGCAGATGACATACTTTATGTGGAAAACCCAAAAAACTCCACCCCAGAATTGCTAGAACTCACACAGTAATTCAGCAATGTTACAGGATATAAAATCAATGCACAGAAATCAGTTGCATTTCTATACACTAATAATGAGACAGAAGAAAGAGAAATCAAACAATGGATCCCATTTACAATTGCACTAAAACAATAAGATACCTAGGAATAAACCTAACCAAAGAGGTAAAGGATCTGTACTCTAAAAACTACAGAACACTTATGAAAGATATTGGGGAAGACACAAAGAAATGGAAAAACATTCCATGCTCATGGATTGGAAGAATATATATTGTTAAAATGTCTGTGCTACCCAGAGCAATATACACATTTAATGTAATCCTTACTAAAATACCATCAACATTTTTCACAGAGCTGGAACAAATAATCCTAAAATTCGTATGGTACTAGGAAAGACCCTGGATAGCTAAAGGAATGCTGAAAAAGAAAACCAAAGCTGATGGCATCACAATCCTGGACTTCAAGCTCTATTACAAAGTTGTAATTATCAAGACAGTATGGTACTGGCACAAAAACAGATACATAGATCAATAGAACAGAATAGAGAACGCAGAAATGGACACTCAACTCTATAGTTAACTAATCTTCAAGAAGGGAGGAAAGAATATCCTACGGAAAATAAACAGTCTTTTCAATAAATAGTGCTGGGAAAATTAGGCAGCCACATGTAGAAGAATGAACCTGGACCATTTTCTTACACCATACACAAAGATAGACTCAAAATGGGTGAAAGACTTAAATGGCAGACAGGAATCCATCAAAATCCTAGGGTAGAACACAGGCAACAATAACTTCTGTAACCTTGGCTGCAGCAACTTTTTATTAGACACAACATCTCCAAAGTCAAGGGAAACAAAAGCAAAAATAAACTAACTTTATCAAGGAAAAAATTTTGCTTTTTATGCAGAGCATAAGGAAACAGTCAATAAAACTAAAAGGAAATTTATGGAATGGGAGATGATATGTGCTAATGACATATCAGATAAGGGGCTAGTATCCAAAATCTTTAAAGAATTTATCAAATTCAATACCCAAAGAACAAAAAAATCCAGTCAAGAAATGGGCAGAAGACATGAGCAGTCATTTCTCCAAAAGAAGCATGCAAATGGCCAACAGACACATGAAAGCATGCTCCATATCACTAGCCATCAGGGAAATAAAAATCAAAATTGCAATGAGATACCACCTTATACCTGTCAGAATGTCTAAAATTGATAAGACAGGAAACAAAAAATGTTGACAAGGATGCAGAGAAAGGGGAACCCTCTTACACTGTTGGTGCGAATGCAAGCTGGTGCAGCCACTCTGGAAAACAGTATGGAGGTTCTTCATGAAGTTAAAAATGGAGCTACCCTATGACCCAGTAATTGCACTACTAGATATAATACTCTCCAGTTCCATTCACGTTGATGTAAATGGTAAATATCTAGTAAATATCTAGTACCCCAAAGATACAAATGTAGTGATCCGAAGGGGCAGCTGCACCCCAATGTTCATAGCAGCAGTGTCCATAATAGCCAAACTATGGAAAAAGCTGAAATAGCCATCGACAGACGAATGGATAAAGAAGTTGTGGTATATATACAGTGGAATATTACTCCTCTATCAGAAAGGATGAATACTTACCATTTACATCAACGTGAATGGAACTGGAGAGTATTATGTTGAGTGAAATAAGTCAATTAGAGAAACACAATTATCTTATGCTTTCACCCATATGTGGAATATAAGAAACAGCACAGAGGATCATAGGGGAAGGGAGGGAAAACTGAATGGGAATTCATCAGAGAAGGAGAAAAACCATGAGACTCTTAACCATAGGAAACAAATTGAGGTTTGCTGTAGAGGAGGTGGGTGGGTGGATGAAATAATTGGATGACGGGCATTAAGGAGGTCATGTGATGTGATGAGCACTAGGTGTTATGCACAACTGATGAATTATTGAACACTATGTCTGAAACTAATGATGTACTATATGTTGGCCAATTGAATTTGTGTTTAAAAAATAATAAAAGGTGGATCTGATGTGGAGTTGGTGAGAAATGTAATGTCTGACTGAAACAAGAAGTGATTAAATAGATTTTCATTTTAGGAGACACCTGAAGAGAACAGAGATGAATGATATAGAAGTAACTATTTTAACATAATTGAAAGAACAGGATTTGGGAATGAGGCAAACACAAGCTGGATGCTATTTAATAACTATATATAACACTGGCCAGTTGTTTAAGCCTATGAGTCACAGTTTTATCTGTGAAATTTGTATTAATCAATCAATCAATTTTAACTGGTTAGAAGAATTCAATCATATTATGCACATAAACACTTAGCAAGTTGCCTATTATGTTTGAAATTATTACAGATTTTCTGAAAGCAAATCTTAATGGTTGTCTTCATGGGAGCTAGGCCAGTGCCATGCAATTTCCTCACATGTGAAAGGAGGATCTTGGCAAATATTATTCATTGTGGAATTAAAATCTGATGGCTTTCAACTCAGTGTGTCTCACCGAATCGTCTTTCTGCCAGATATCCCACCTGTTTCCATATGTTTGGGCTTCATTTTAATACATATGTAAATGAGGTTGACTGCTCAGAAGAGAGAAATGGATCATTCAATCATCCATTTACTTAATAAGTATTTACTGAGTGCCTAACATGCACTAAGAATCCTGTTGTGTAGGAAGACACCATAGTGATTAAAACACACAATTTTCTCTGTTCTCAAAGAGATTAGAATCTAAAGTTGAAGAAAGACAATCAAATCATCACATATGTTAAATCGGTTTTGTAATTTCTCTAAAGGGAAGAGCACAGTGTTTGGAGGAATCTAAAAGAGACCTGGATATCACATTAAGAAAGTCAGAGAGGGATCCCCGGAGGCTGAAGACATGATGCTTGAACTGAGATTTGAAGACTCATTTGGAATTTACCAGGTGAAGACAAAGGGGAATTTCAATAAGAGAGCTTCATATGAAAGGAACCCATATAGAAAGTAACATGAAATTACATAGAAGTGGCTGACAAGCAAAATATATGAAACTTGCAGAGCAGCATAGGTTCAAAGTTAAGAGAGGAACAAGGAAAAGGAGGGCAGAATGAGAACCACTTTATCCTGAGAGCCTCAGAAAACCGTTGAAGCATTTTAATCATGAGTGCTGGATTATATTTCATGATTTCAGTGTGTGGAATGGAATAAGGAAGGGTGCAGGAGGGTATGAGCAAGACAAGCAGAAGGCCATTTAAAAGTAAAGACAGCAACCGAAGAAAGAGTGGTGAAGATGAAGGTGGAAATCACTAACCATGGGATTCGAGATTGAGACCTCTTTGGAAGATGCAAGAAAAGTTGTTAAACAGGCAACTGTATGTATAAAATTGGACCTCAGAAATGAAGACTGGAATGGTGGTGGAAATGCAGGAGACATACACATGTAGGTGGTATTTGAAGTCATGTGCATAAATGAGAACAAGTAATGAAGAAACAAGAGGAAGAAAAGGAGAAGGGCTGGACAACCTTGAGATCTCACATTTAGAGACAAGGAAGAGGGCACTGAGAGTGAGAGACAGGAAATGAACAAAGAGGTAGAGGGGAAACCCGGAGAGTCCCATGAACCTGTCTTCCAATGTCTAATAACGATCTGAATACCATTTCTGGTTAAGGTTGATCTAATTACTAAGAAACCAGTTAAGGGTAAATAGCAAGTTTGCTATAGAAAATTTCTATATAAAGAAACAACTTGTTGACATCAGCCCTGTATTTGCAACTATTTAGAAAACTTGACTAAATGTAATGAGGTCCACATGATATTTCTACATAACTAAAAACTTTGAATTAGAAGGCAAAATTTCTTTAGTAAGCTATGTTTAACTGAATCAGTTTCTTGCTTATTATTATATATGTATTTTTCTGTTATATTGTAAAACGTTTCTTTTGATGAATGTTATTTATTCACTCTTGAACATGTTAGCTATCATAACAAACCTATGCAAGCAATTTTTAGCTTACATTTCATGACTAATTTAAATCTTACACTGTTGGGGGAATTTGACTTACATATATGTATATATTATATTTATATATATATTGACTTATATATATTTTTTATCTATCTATAGATAGATATTTATTATATATTTTATATATATTTTATATATATTATATATATATTTTATCTATCTGTCTATATATATCTGTCTATATATATCTATCTGTCTATATATATATTTTATATATATATATATTATATATATTTTTTATCTATCTGTCTATCTATCTATCTATCTATATATATTTCACTAACCTGGTTCTAAAACCAGCCATTTCTTCAAAGATCTCTGGTCCCTTTTGGTGGGAATAGAATTTAGAATCCAAAATATGGGTGATGGGTATGTTTATTAGGGCAAATTTTAATGCCAATCTTTGTTCTAGCCCCTGGTAAATATATCAACCAACAAACAAATAAACAAATAAAAATGGTAACTCTTAAATTGACCTGATTACAAATGGTACAATCTAGGTAAAAATTCTACAGCACTGCCTGCATATGTGACAGAATATTCATTATTATAATTAAGCACATCAAAAAATTTAAAATTTGTCAAGCTTGGACTAATTCTCATACAAATTAAGCTTATTTTCAACTTACATTTAGCTAGACTTAACCAGGATTTCAAAATTTTGAAAATCGAGTTTCTTCTCACTTTAAGTGAATTTAAAAATGCTAGATAAATTTAAAATTTTGTTAAACATTAAAAAATACCATTTTTCTAAGAATCTAAATTTCTTTCCCAGGCATGAATGAATTGTGCCATTTGAAATTAATAGCTTGGCTATATACATCTTTTGCTGATAATTAGATGTTTAAGTGTGTGTAAAATATGAATGTATTTTTGCTAAGATCTGCACTGTGTTAGACTCAAGCCCTTGCACTAAGATGAGAACATGAAAGTTGAGTCAACAAAATCCAAAATCCGGTTATGATTACATAACACAAAGTAAAAAACTCATTTATTAAAGAGGAATACTTTATGATAAACAGTCACTCTGTCTCTTAATATCCCACCAACCAAGCTTTTATTGCTGTTGCTTATAACTCTTAACAATACTTGATATTATTCAATGATTACATTCATTTTTATTGCACTTCTCCTCCATTTAAATGTGTGTTTCAGGAGAGCTGGACCTTTTATTTGTCTCCAGCAACTAAATAGCACCTGACCTATAGTAGCTTCTAAATATGTAGTTGTTTGATGAATGAATCAATCATGCATAGTGAGAAAAAAAGTAAATTCCGAGTTGACTGTGATCTGTTGTTGGAAAGATACGTAATGGGAAACTGTATTATGAAAGATCTGGATAGTCAAAAGGAAATTGAGGGAGTGGAGTGAGTATGTGGGAAGAGTAGTTCAGGATATGAAGTTCAGGACAAATAGATCAGGATATTTATCAAGATAAAGTAATGACCCAAGTTACTAGTCTTTCGTATTCTCAAATCAAGTGTTCATATAGATAGAAGAGTGAAGATTTTCGCTTTTAGGTTAGATTACTTTTTATCTTAAATAAGTAAAGGTTTAAACTGTAATTAGAAATGTAATAAAATTAATGTGTAAGCATGAAACCATTAAGTACTTAAGGAGATTCTGGATCACAAGTGGACATCAAATTTTAAAAAAGGAAAGAAAAAAGATGGTTAACAGGTTGTAACATCATGGTGCTTCTATAATAGTATGTGATCTTTTATACATGCAAAAGAAAAAAGAATGTATCTATATACATTGCACTATGTACACACACACATATACACACTTACATTGTTGGGATTTTGTATGTTTTTTATAGAATTTAAATCATTTGTCTCCACACAAATCTAGTCACCCTGGCCAATTTTCAGGCAGCCATAATTACAGATTTTTACTCTTCTTTCTATTTCCAGAAGGCCAGTATCTCTACCTCACTGATTGTGAATACATTATTTCCTATAACTGGAAACACTTTTCTTTTTCCTGTTTTGTTTGTTGGTTTTGTTTTTAATCTGGAGCCATTTGAGGAGTATGCAGTGTAATCAGAGGATCAATATCGTTCCAAGATTACAAATAAGAAATCATGGCAGATGTCCAAACAAGTCATCCATACACAAGGGGGATCTCAGGGCATAGGCAATGTTCAGAAACTAAGAAGAGCACAGGAGAGGGATTTCAAAGGAATTTGCTCGAAATAACAGCTCTGGCTTTTTATAGGTTGTCTTCGACCTATAAAAATGGTGCTGGAATAGAACAAATAATAGAGCTAACAGTAGCCTAGCATGGTCCAGAGCAAGTATATGTGTACAGATGATTCTCAGCATTCCTGCCTGCTAGGGAGGGGGTTGGTGAAAGAGGGTGAGAAATGTCTTTGGCTGAAGTTGCCAAGGTGGAATTAAAATTTCTAAACCCTGATTATTGGAGAAGGAAGATACAGATTCTTTGAGTGTGCATGGAGTTCTTCATTAATAAGGCGAACAATACATGGAAAGAAGTATCTTTTTTTTTTGTCCATAAAATAGTAATTACATCATTTCAGAGGCACTTATGGAAGGGAAACAGTAAAAACCCTCTTTTTAAAGGCATCCCTCTTTCCTTCATACATCTGCTGTGCCATAAAGACTACAAATGCTTCAATCATGACATTTATCATATTACATTGCAATTATATATTTATATGCCTTTGTGAGATAGCATTGACCTTGCCTTATTCACTTTTTTTTTTTTCAATTCTAAGACTGGGCAGAGTATCGGCATAGAAATGCATAGAAAGCATTCAATGTGCTTTTACCAAATCAATGAATTCTGTTTGCAGATATAAAAACATGGCAATTGTGCAAGAGGAAAGGTCACTTTTAGAGATGATGTTGTTTAAATGCTATGAGAATGATGCCCAGAAACTGCCATTGTCATTCAGAACATTTGGTATCAGGGAATCCTGTGATTTATGAGTGAGAATGCTAGAAATAGCTTTTATGAACAAGGTGCAGGTATGAATCTTTCTGTGTTTGCTACCTAGTTCATTAACAGTTGCGAGCAGAGGAGGAAGGTTCATGAGGCATTTTGTAATGGTAGTTGAAAGAAAAAGCTTCCACATAATTCATTTTCCCCAAGGTATTATCTTAAGGTTACCAAGGTTTTTGCTAAGATTATAGAGAATAGCATGTTTGCTCTAGAAATATGCAAACACTGGATTGATATTGCTAGAAGCTCTCCCATGAACTTAGAGAAATTTCCTTTTGTCACTGCAAAGAAAAGTATAAAAGATTTTAAGTAAAGAAAATTAAGTACTGGAAAGTATTTCCTGAGATTTGATGCCATGAGATATTCTGATTCCAAAAAGTTCTAGCAACATATTCTCCAGATAAAGGGATTATAGTTATGTCTCAGGGCATTTTTTTTTTTAATACGTAAGAATTTTCTTTCTCCCTATGTGTGGGGTAGTATATAAAATGTACTATAATTAGATATATAGCTTTTAGCATATTATTATTGTTAATTAGATGCATTATTTTGTTTGAACATAATTCTTTTTCACCAAGATTGCAAAATCCTCAGTTGGAATACAGAACGCCCTTTCGCTAGATCTACATGATTCCCAAGACATAACTTAATTAGGCATTGATTCAACAAATCTTTATTGAGTGTGTGCTTTGAGTGTGTATGTGTATATATAGCATATAATTTATATTATTTACTATATAGAATATATATTACTATATATAGTACATGTTGTACTATATATTATATATGTATATATGTAACACCGTATATATTATTGCCAGTTAATTTTTAATAAGATATTCTTCAAAGAATGTGTGGTTATTAGAAGAAACAGATCTTAGTTTTTTTTAGTAAGCAAATTTTGCATTATGTAAAATAATCACTAATCAAGAAAATATTGCTTAAAATGTAAAATGTCTGGATAAATTGTTTTCATCTACTTTGACAAGATAATTTCAATCAGCAAAAATCTTTCTTTTTTAGAAAAAAAAATCATACTAGCAAATTTTATAAATGATTCACTAGAGCTATGTAAAAGGTACTTCACTCCCTAAAATAGTCCAACATATTTTCCAGATATATGATCTGAACAAAAATAAATTAGCTATCTGATAACAATTATTGGTTAAAAAATTGGATTTATTTAGGTTTTAACTCATATTCCTTTGATATTTGAGACTATGAAAGAAGTCTATGAACAAAGTAACAGTAGCAGTGGATATATTTAACTTCGTCTTTATTTTTCTCACTCTCTCTCTGTCATAGCACTGGTATTGAACAATCCTGTGTTGTGTTGGGACTGAACTGCCAAGGCTTATTTTCATTAGGTTACACACCTAGCAAGAATCTGATCACATTTTATCTACAAAATGAAGTATACTACTGTACTATTTAAAGCAGTATTGTTTGGATACCTACCTGATGATTTTATAACTGGGTCAGGCCATAAATAAACCAACATATGTGGTCAAGAGAGCATCACTGAACCTCTCACTCTATTGTGCCTACCTTGGGCATTATGAAGTGTTAAGATTTGGTCCTTTTGTTCTTCCAACTTTGAAGCCGCCTTGAAGCCGCCTATCTCCTGTGCTTTTTGCAGGTACCAGTCTTAAGTGACAATTCCCATAATTAAAAAAAAAAAAAAGAAAGAAAATCCTGTAGCTATCTAGAAGTGGCATTCACATCTAGACTCACTTTGAATGTTTGAGTTCCTCCTACAGTATGCCTGCCAAGTGGTAGCTAAACCACTGCTTGAATGCCTTCAGTGACAGAGTAGGTCATTGCTTGAGAAGCAAGCAGCACTAGCTTTTCCTCAACCCTGGGCTACATGTTTATTCTTCTGAGACCAAATGTATTTCTTGGTAATTCTCCTCCCATGGTTTCTAACTCTATCCCTTAACTCCAAGCATGTTGAGTGGGTCTAACTCTCTGACTCACTCCACGCCAATAACCCCTGCAATATTTGGATATGACCTCGGTTCCTTAGGAAAGGTAGCAGCCCTGACAGTGATGACCCATCAGGAGGCTACAGCCTGTGTGTAGTTCTTTTTTTTTTTTTTTTTTTTTAAATTTATTTATTGGACAGAGAGAGATCACAAGTAGGCAGAGAGGCAGGCAGAGAGAGAGGAGGAAGCAGGCTCCCCGCTGAGCAGAGAGCCCGATGCGGGGCTAGATCCCAGGACCCCGGCTCATGACCTGAGCCGAAGGCAGAGGCTTTAACCCACTGAGCCACCCAGGCGCCCCAGCCTGTGTGTAGTTCTTGAGGTATGAAGGTTTAGGGGTTGGAGGAGGTACCAAGTTACCTCTGGGAAGAGGGAGGGTAACATGAAGGTCCTCACCACCTGGGAAGGTACCATAAGG
Source organism: Martes martes (assembly GCF_963455335.1). NCBI lineage: Eukaryota > Metazoa > Chordata > Mammalia > Carnivora > Mustelidae > Martes > Martes martes. The sequence continues at coordinate 42,676,108 of NC_137901.1, read as the reverse complement.
ATAGATGAAAGAAAACAGAACCTGCTAGGTGAGAAGTTCAAAAGCATACTTGGCTGACTTCACAGTTTGTCTAAGACTATATGTAAACTTTATCATGTTGAAGCGATACTTTACTTAATGACATTATGCATTACTATTTGTCTCTTCTTCCAATAAGAACACCCAAAACCATTTGCAGAGCTCAAGGTAAAATCAAATATAATTCAAGACCGACTACAAGGTCCATATGTCAACAAGAAAAAAAATACTGGTCAAGGAATTGTACTCTGGGGTCAGTATACCTCAATTCAAATCTGAAATCTACTATACAGGTTATCTGATCTGTGGGTCTTAATATGCTCATTTATAAAAGGAGGTTAACAATAGAACCTCTGCATCTAATAGTTGTAAGGGTTAAATGAACTAATATATTCACTGTGTATTCATTTCTTTCAATGTTATTATAAGTCTTCTATAAGCCAGGTATCCTGTAGACAGGAAGGAAGCAGAATCTTAAATTTGTTCTTGAATATTAGGCAAATAATATTATACCATACTTGTCTGTGATATTCTACTTGGTTAATATTTCCAATAGCTTTATATTAAACCAAAGATTTGGGGAGTGAAGTAAACTAGTTCCAGATTTTATGATGAATTAATTTAGTTAACAAACCCTTCATGGCTCCATCAGAGAACTGATGTGTTTTAGTTAGGCAGTGAAGAGAAGAAATTTTTTTGTTACTAAATTTTGTGTCGTATTTTCTTTGTTGTTTACTAGGCTGTCTTTTTTTGAAAAAATAAACCCCTAAAAAATCTTGCTTTTACTATCACATCTTTTATAAGAAGGAATGTTAAATATTTTTTGAGAAAAAATATCTAGAGCTGAACTTAAATTGATTGAAATACATAAAATACATGAAAAGTTTTTACAGTTTTTATCTTGTGTTATCAAGTTCATTTATTTCAATTGCAATGAGGTTCCCTCTCTTATAAACAATGTTTCTGGAGTTGAATGACGTCTGTGGAGAAGAAGGAGGAAAAAACCCTACAAATACAGTTTATATCCTTAACTTCTCCAGTAAATACCATGTTTCATGAACAGATCAGCATTAATGTCTATTGGTTTTGTTTTCTTAAGGAAGAAGTCAAAGACAAAATATCCTCCTACTGGCTTTCCTATTGTGTTAGACTGAAAAACTGTAGTATTTGTGGTTAGAATATCACTACCTATTTTTAAAATTTCAATGGCAACTCTTGTCATTATTTTTTTCATAAGAAAATACATGGTTACCAGGCTTTAAGTATGTATTTCAAGTATAAAGAATAATTGTGTACGAAGGCTTGCAAAGACGTGGAAAATGAAGAAAAGAGATGAAGTATGAGACTACACATTCTCATGTTTTTGAGTGACTTTAAACTGAAGAAAGGGCAATTTCCGTATCCGTGCCAAAGAAGAGGCCAATAGTCCTGGCCTCTTCCTCAACCAAGACCCAGAAAACTACAGAAAATTGTATCATACTGTTCTCATAGACAGAATGCAAATATTCATAAAAGCCCATAACATAGACATTTGCCCTTATGTTGCAAAAGAGCTCAAATATATAAGCTAGGGAAGAGAATTTTGTATTTGACCATGAATGCTACATTAAAAAGAGGTGATCCAGTTCCACCTTATAATTTTTTTAATATGACAGATTTATTGTTTTGGAGTAGTTTCTCTAGTCCATTTGGAAGCTTGCCTTGCAGTCTTTCTCCTTGCACATGGAGAGAAGGGCACTGGTGGAGAGTTCTACTTAGAACCTAGTCAAGTCTCGTTGTACCTTTTTATCAGTGTCCACAGTCTTTTTTTTTTTTTTAAAGACTTTATTTATTTTTTTAACAGACAGAGATCACAAGTAGGCAGAGAGGCAAGCAGAGAGAGAGGAAGGGAAGCAGGCTCCTCGCTGAGCAGAGAGCCCGATGCAGGGCTCGATCCCAGGACCCTGAGATCATGACCTGAGCCGAAGGCAGAGGCTTTAACCCACTGAGCCACCCAGGTGTCCCTGTCCACAGTCTTTTAACATGCAGGACCATGTTATTCAGCCTAAGATACCTTGAGTGTAGAACTTTTTAAAGTACTGAAAGAAGTTTTCAAAATCATAATGTGGTCAAAAAGTCAAGCGAGCTCCATGTGGGCAATGTAGCATGAATGGTAAGGACATGGGTAGGGTAGTAGTTGCCAACTTGCACTACTATTTAGACATATGACTTGGGCAAAGCTGCTTTTACAACTCCTTAGGCTTCCTTACCCTCCTCATTTACCTAATGATCCCCGAGAGCCAATGGAGTCTTCCTAGAATAATTTTTCCAAATGCATAAGATAGCACACATAGAACTTAATAAAATCAAAGAAAGGCAATGCAGTTCTAAAAACATCTGTGATCCAGATGTTTATGAAACAATTCTTTTCAGAGTCCTAAGACTCATGGCCTGTCACTTTCGGAAAAGGTGTTTCTGGGAATGAGTTATTGCTGTTGTGACATAAGGGATTCCTAGAGAAGCGAAACAAATATCTGCCATTAAATCCAGAGATGCCTCTTTGTTCGACCCTTCTGTAATAAAGGGCTAAAGGGCTTTCATGGCTACTAACATTAAGATGGATTTTCACAAGCACTCACAGGCACCCACACACAGGCACATACAAATAAAAATACAGTAGTTGTGAAGTAGACACCAAGGTCAATACCAGATGTGTTACAATTGTCAGGATGTGCACTGTAGAATAGGGCATTGTAAAATCATGTGATAAGGCCAGCTGCATGTATAGAGTGGAGCACCCTCGGTGTCAGATGGAATGGGTCCTTTGAATAAGGGAAGTAAGATGAATAGGATTTAGAAAGTAGTATGGAAAGAGAACTCATCAGAGGTGGCAGAGGGGAAAACATAAAAATCATCCATGTATGGATTTGTAGGCATTCCAATTTCTACCAGGTACACATGACCGTTAAGGGCTTTCTAAGATAAGGAAGCGGCATGAAGCAAAATATAACTTAACTATACATTAAGTCAGAAAGTACTTATGCAATAAGATCTGTTTCTAATATTTATCATTTATCTTAATAGTAACTGGCTATTTTATGCCCAGGATACAATTCTAAAACATTCAAAGCAAAAAAACAAGCACTTTGCCTATGTGATAGTCTTTCTTATTCATAGGCTGATGGATTGTGTTGAATTCCCTGTTGTTTCCTTTCTGCTTTCTTGACAGTGAAGAAAACCAAAACCTCATAAAAAAAGTAAAACACTACCTTTCAGAAAAAGATTTTCTCCTCTTCTCTCCCTTTCCACCAATAAATGCTGCTCAAACCACAACTGAACTAGTTGCACTCAAATATGTCAGAATACTTCTTTATTTCCAACCATGCACATATTCTCAAGATGAAAATCTGTAAGGAATGATTTGTGAAGCAGCCCTTACAATAGCCCCCAAACTTGACAATTTCCTTTTGACCGAGGGTCCAAAGTGTTGCATAGCTTTTCAATCTAATCTGACTCCTGGATGCCAGGGGAGACACCACATTCCCCCTTTAACTCAGGCTGTAACTTGAATTCCAGCTGGGAACTGACCCTCCCTCTTATTCTCTTCCTTCCGTTTTCAGATTCCAGAATCTAGTCTTGAAAACCAGTCCTTGATAGTTGCTTTTGTATTCTGTCCTCTTTTGTTTTGCTTTGTTTTGTTTTATAATATTTTGGCAAAGGATTAAACTCCGGCAACCTCTAGAGACATGTCCACCCGGGGCCACATATAGGTCGGTATAGATTAGGAAATAGCAGCATCCAGAACTAGTCCGTCAGTGGTTTCTGTGTCCAAATTTGTTGCAACATATGCCCATGTCAATTTGTATGAGGCTTTGATCTTGATTTTTTCTTGTGACATAAAAACATTGTATAACTGTGAGAGCATGTCTGGCTCTATTCCTGTGAATTTGTCATGCCACACATCTGCTAATACTGAGTATTCAGGAGGATTGGAGGTTGTCTTATGACCATCAGGTAGTGTAAAAAGTATATTTAGGAGATTGGAAAAAAAAAAAAACCAACTTTTTTTTTTTTTTTTTGGTGTGCACTACATCTTTCCCATCATTTGAAAAGTTTCTTTTATGTGAAATAGGATCAACCCTAGCTTTTAGTTCTGCACTGTCATATTGTTATGTTCCTTTCAACTTTAATCGACTTTAAGCTTATTGGTGTTCTTTCAGTGTTCAAAGTAGAGTATGTTTCTTACTCATTAAATAGCATTAATACTTTCTTTCCAAAAAAATATAAATATGAGTTGATTAGTAAAATAGAGAAAACTATGTACTACCTCTACAAGAAAACAAGCATAGCATTAACAATAGAATTGTGTCTTCTCACGGAAGGATAATATTGTTTATTTAAACACTAAGTGGGAAAGGAACTCTCCTTACATACAAAAAAAATATAAGGAAATAACCTCTAGGTTACAACTAAATGCCTATGAAATGTGAGTTAAAATAAATATATTTTTTTCCAACAGGCGTGCCCAATCCAGCCATAACATTTACAAATTGCTCCTGATATTTTAAACAAACTTAAGTTCAAAACTTCCTGTTTACATTTTGACACTACTGAAAACACCGAAACTCAAATCTAAGAGACATTATGCATAACATTGCTAGGGTTCTTGCAAAGTATGTTTGCAGCACTATGTCATATTAGTTGTGAAAGGCTATGCATAATTCACATGAAGATAGACATAACAGTCACTTTAAAGGTATTTGAAACTCTAATGGACAAGATTCTTCAGAAGGGATATGTCCTAAAGAGTCAGAATTTTTGTATTCAGTCTGACTCTAAAAATTCATTCAACGGACATGATTGAGCAACATCTACATGCAGGCTCTGTGGTAGATGAAGAAGACATCATCTCTGGCCTTGATGTACCCATAGTCTACTGGAATAAATATTTACAGGAGCAATTGAAAAAAAATAATATTCCAAGTGCTATCATGGAGGTTTCCATGGGGTCTTAAAAGAGGAGCATTAGAGAGAACGGCCTGAGGATGGGGATGAAAAGATTAGAGGAAAAAAAACCAATACTGAAAGAAATTAAAGATTTCAAAGAAGGTATCATTCATCAAATGAGTGCCATTGGTTTTGGAAGAGCAGTCGAATGACAACAAGAAAGTAGCTGAGGCTGCATCTGCCACTTCATAGAAGTGATCTTGGATATAACAGGCAACCCTTTGAGATATGTCATTTGTAAATTGAGGTTAATACTGGTCATATCAATCATTCATTATAAAGATCAAATGAGACCAGTAATACAAGTTGCCTAAGCAGAAAACCTAACATGTAGTAACCAGCCAATAAGTTTTATTTCTTTCCTCCACCACTGAACAGATGAGTGAATGGGCTTTCAGATAATTATAGCCACCAACCATGGAATCTTCCAGATGAGCCAGATGAGGCCCCAGGCACTGAGGAAGAGTGGCACATCATCTGTTATGCCTTGTCCAAATTTTTGTCCCTCAGAGTCCATGGACATAGTAAATGATTGTTTTGTACCATACATTTTAGGTAACTTGTTATCTAGCATTAGGTAACTATAACACTCCCCACCCACAAACTTTAACTCTGAGCCTAGATTGATTAGTAGAGACTGGCAATGAATAAGCTCACACAACATGAATACAGTCTTGTAAGTACAATGTTTGAACAAGACTGGAAAGGTTGAGGTGCCTAATAGCAAATGGCTTAAATATGCGCTTAGAGTCTCAGATCAATACGAAGATCATAAAGGTAGGACTTGGAGAAAAGGCAGGAGCCAGGAATGGAAGGTCTCATTGTTGGTGCAGTCAGATTTAGGACTGCAAGTCTGTGTGGTCAGAGAATAGAACGTTAGAGATTAAGACTCAGCGATGAACTAATGTTACCTAATCAAAAGTTTTCTTATCTTTATAAGATGCTGTGAAGTTAACTCAGTTGAAATTTATAAGGACTTTTGAATACATTAGAAAAGAGTTTTTGAAGAAAAGGGTATTATTAGCAATGTAGATTTTGTAATGGCATTTATTATTGCTCACAGTAACAAATAATGATAATATATCTCTCTTAATTCTTTGGCACAGTCAAAGCTGTTCAGCAGAATATTTTCCCTTCTTTATTGTTCAAAAATAATTGAGATGAAAACACAGGAACAACGCCACCAGCATCAGTCTCCTGTCAGGATAATCAACTACAGCACATCAGGGAGTAACCAGAAGCATGTTCTTAAAATAATGATTCTTATTGTCTGTCTTTAGTGTGGGAAAACAATGCCAAAAATAGCTGATATTTGCAAAAGTGACCTGAATGAGATATTTAACAGCCTGCGATATGAGTGCCAACTAACTTTCAGCCTATGCATTATGGAAAAACAAAACAAAACAACAACAACAACAAAAGCAAACAAACAGAAATTACCATACAATATGCCACCTAGTAACTACAGTTCTTTTTCACAACATCAGTAATTGTACAATGCTTCTGAAAAATAAATCTATCCAAAATGGAAAAGCATTAAGCACAGAGGCCAGTTGAATCCAGGTGATCATGTTTGGTAGTAGACAAGGACAACTGATGAATTAAAACAAAAAAGAAAATTCTGGGGAAAGGGACCCATGTTAACTCTGAGAATAAGAGTCAGGAAAGAGAAATAGATGATTGAGAATAAAGTTTCAGGGTGAAAGCTTCACATTGAACAAGAAACTATTATTCTCTTACATCAGTGAACAAAGAAGAACTATATGTGAATTTAGAGATACACTGAGTGAGGAAGTTGATGGGAGTGAATCACAAATGGTGTCCTCCGCCATCTCAAGAAGAATGTTAACAGACATGATTCAGCAACAACTACACACCAGGCTCCATGATTCAGTCACAAAGGCTAAGCATTCTACAAAAGCTCTTATGTGTCAAGAAGACTGTTAAGAATAACCTCAGGAAAAAAAAAAAAAAAAAAAGAATAACCTCAGAAGAGAATTGTGGAAGAAATTCCATGTGATCAATAATATATAATTCTCCAATATCCAAAAATATATGGTCAAACCGAAGTAAAGGTTGAAAACACATTTCTAAGGGTAAAGGAAAGATAAAAAGAGATAGTATGTAGTGAGAGATAGGGTGTAGTGTAGTGGAATGTAGTGCATCTCCGAGGATAACATATCAGAAGTATTGTTTATACTCAAGAAAAGCTTGTGCAACTCTAAGTGTTGGCCGTTTCTACTGCTGAAAGTTCTTTCTGGTCAGTTTGAAATTCTGTGATTTTTAGACACTGTGTATCCTAAAGAGGATCAGTGTCCTAGCCAAAAATATTATCTGTCAGCTAACTATGCAGATACACAATGTTCTTTGAGATTATTGCAAGATAGCTGTCCAATAGAAACACACCATATAGAATGATCCAGCCAATTTTCTCTCAAATAATTTGATATCAAGAAATAAAGAGGAATCATGGAATAGATATAGTAGTAGAAACAAAATTATTAGCCACAGAAAAACAGGAGAAAAAGAAATAGAAACAGATCCAAGGACAGGCTGAATCATAAGAAAAAAGAGTCACTCAAAGAAGAGGTCACCCCCTTTCAAGCGCAAAACCTGATGGCAAGTCACCTGCCAGGCCATGGGCATATTTAGGGTTGTCAGTATTTCCAAAATGACAATCTGTGCCATGTGCAGGCTATGGATGTATGTGGGTGAGTGTAAACAGGCACATAATGAGGTTATCAATACAACACTCCAAACTTGGGATAATCAGAAGTACCTTCAGTTTATCTCAACAGTAGGGTTAGTGTTGAATCAAGTTCTTGATTGAACACCTGAACTACAAAGTGTGAGAAGCCCAAGAATCATGAGGTTTGTTTCCTATGCAAATTCTGGCTGTGCAACTATTTCCTGCAACATGAAATTGACTAATAAGTTGCTTATATCTTTCAATCCAGTCTTTCCACATTATTTTATAAGGACATGAGCCAGCCTTTGAAAAACTATATTCATCTAAAATATATTTATATTGGGGCACCTGGGTGGCTGAGTGGGTTAAGCCTCTGCCTTCGGCTCAGGTTGTGATCAAGCCCCGCATTGGGCTCTCTGCTCAACAGGGAACCTTCCCCCCCACCTCTCTGCCTGCCTCTATGCCTACTTGTGATCCCTCTCTGCCAAATAAATAAATAAATAAAATAAAAATAAAAAGCTAACGAATTATTTTAGGAGCTCCTTCCCAGTTCTGCTAGATGACCAGGAGTCCATTATAGCTTTCAGAGTAATCATGGTTCTTTCTTATGGAAATCTTTAATTGGACAGAGATTTAACACGCAGGATGTCAAAATATTCCCAAGGCATTAATATCCACTAAAGGTCAAAGTGTTGGTAGACAAAGCACATTTTAACCACTGTTTTTATCGGCATGAAGGGAATAACACTGTCTTCCCAGTCAGCATCATCTCTTGTCTGGTTAGTGCAATAACCTCTTCCTTGGCCTCTCTGCTTTGATGTTTGGCACCCTATGGTCTGTCTCGATGTGACAACCAGTGATTCTTTTCTATGATAAGGATTATTTCACTTCTTTACTTCAAACTCTACCAAGGCCTCCCATTTCACTAAGAATAAAAACATGAATGCTACCAAGGTTTCACAGGATCTGGCCCTGTTTCTTCTCTGAACCATCACCTGCTGTGCTTCCCCACCGCCACAGCTTTCTAGACACTTTGTGCTCCTCACTGTTCCTTGAACACACTGTGCAAACTCCTTATATGGAGACCCTTGCACTGACTGCTTTCTCTGGAGGGAATTCTCTTCAGCCAGCTGTCTGCGTGTTTGAAGCCTCATCTACCTCTAATTTTCTTTAAAAGCTATCTTCTTGATGAGGCCTTCAATGATAACCATTTCATAAATTTTAACAAGCTCCCACAATTTCTACACTCCTGATTCCCTTTACCCTGACCCACTTTTTATTTTTCTATAGAGTTTAATAATTTTAATATTCAGAATAACTCAGTTATTTATTATGTCTACTACGACTGTTCATCTCTACATCCTAGAATATAAATTCACAAAGGCAGTGATTTTTTTAATGTTTTAATCACCAATGCATTCCAAGTATGTCAATGCATACCTGGCATTCACTAGACACTTTAGAAATATTTGACAAATGAAAGAGATATATCTTTCCTTGATGCTCCAAATAAAAGAAAAATATAAATTTATTCAACTAAAAATAAGCAAGCACAGGTTTCCCAAGGATATATTTATAGCTTTTGAAAAATACATTGTCAATTTGTATTCAAGATTACCCTAAATAAATAACCAGGAAATTCCATTCCAACTTTTTGGAAGAAATAATTGCTGTGGCAGAATCATGTAGATAGCTCCAAAAGTCTGTGCTCTCTCTGACTATGGCTAAGAAGAAACTGTCCAGCCAGCAGTTACAGTCCTTTGCCATGGGACTTTTAGTGAAAGTAATATGTATGATTTCCAAAATCAGATGGCTAAGCGAGTGCACTTATTTCCAAGCCATCTCTTCATATGTTTGTCAGCTAGGAGTAGAGAATTCTGAAACACTAAAGGATAGTATGTAACAAGATAAATGGTCCTGGATCCCCAAATCACTTCAAAGAGGAAAGCCACTTGTGAGTCATTAATATCTGCATTTGAATGTTAGATAAGTGAGGAATACATACTTAATGTGTTAAGTCATTGAAATTTGTGAATTTATTTGGTATACCAGATGGCATGACCTTAAATGCAAAAAAGAATTTAGTTAGGATATAGAATTGGGCATCACAATTTGTATATGATTACAACTACGGAATTCATGATCTCACAGAACTATGCAATTCAAGTGCCCAATCAAGAAAAAAAAAAAATTCCCAAGATGAACTGCTGTTGCTTAGTGATATTTGTATAGTCAAATGGTTAGGAAAGCTATTCATAAGAACAAGATACATAGAAAGTCTGATTTTACAAGCAAATTAATATGGCATAAAAATATAAGAAAAAATAAATGTAATAGATGAATTAGATGAGTGTGGTTGTTTAGAGGTCCTGGTAAAGGCTTCAGCCATGTTTAGTACACATGTGGGATTAGCAAAAGGTTGCATAAAGAAGTTATGTATGAAAGAAGCTCTAGTTTATGACTCTGAAAATAGAATAATAGAATACTTCCATGTTACTCACAGTATCAGAAGAAAATGATAGATCTTCTCAAAGGTTAGTGACAACAGAGAAAAAGACTTAATTTCAGTAATAAAGTGCATTTTCAATAGAAATGTTGCAATTATTTAGAAGAAACATCTCTTTATGATGAAATCAAAAGAGTGAAACTGGTGTGGAATGGCAGAATTCTGTCAGAATTCTGTCATAGTGATCTCTAGAAGAAGAAATGTGGAGTTCAATGGCTTATCTGAGTGGAAAGAAGCAAAAAGAAGAAAACTAAATGAATGGACATTTGCCTGTAGAAACAGAAGCAATTAAGTTCTTGATTTCTTCAATTAAAAGGAGTCAAAATTCAAGTTTTCATGAGGTAAAATATCTTCTATGTTAACCTGAAATTTTCCTTTTTTTTTTTTATGATTTTATTTGTTTGAGAGAGAGAGAGAGAGAGAGCAAACACTGGTGGGGCAGAGGGAGGGGCAGAGAGAGAAGGAAAAGGAGACTCCCTACTAAGAAGGAAGCCAGACATGGGGATTGATCCTAGAACCCTGGGATCATGACCTAAGCCAAAGACAGGTGCCACCAAGTGATCCACCCAGGTGCCCCTCAAATTTTAATAAATATGATAAAATGAGTATAGCTGCACAATAGGATTTTGCTTTAATTATTTGGTCATGTCCCCAGTACATTCTGATTTCCTTAACAAATAGAATCTATTATGTATTATTGTAATTATATGTTTACTTATGTCTCTCATTCTGGGGTATGTCATCCCTTTGTGAACATAATGATCCTTAGAATGTATTTTAAAAATAATAAATGACTAGAAGGATATATGATTTGATGAATATTTCCTAGAACATGCAAAATGAACTGATGACAGACATTATTCTCAGACAGATACAAAGAGAATTCACAAACTCATTTTTCAGATTCTAACCTGGGTCCCTTCACTTTCTGAGTTTAAAAGTTTCAAAAAAAAAAAAAAACAAGAGCTTCCCCACCTCAACCTAGCACAGTATGAATGCTTTTTCTCAATATGATCTTCTGCTTAAGAGAGGAAATTCCTAACCTCTTGTAAAGGAACATACTACTATCAGAGGAATTAGTTTGAATAAAGACTTGGAGATGTCACAGCTATTTAAAATTTAAGAAGATAGAAAATACAAAATTGCATGGTAACAAACTACTGTTTTAGAAACATCTATAGATAAAAGGTTAGAAGATGTGAATTCTAGCTGATACTGTACCAGATAATTATAATGACATTTCACTATTTAGAACTTATATGTTTATTAAAAATGAAGAAAAATAACACAGCAAATATTCTGCAGTAGTAATTTTCAGGTAATTAATCTGCTAACAATGATTAAGTTTATGTTCTGAGAGTCATGAAAAACTCTTCAATTCAGTACTTAATTAAGTTTTGGATATAACCAAGATTTATTATGTCCACTATTTTATAGCTATGGAAGCTGAAGCTTACCAAGGTAAATAACTAGCCCAAGCAATGCTACTAGTCATGCTGGATGAAGATTTGAAGTCAGTCTCTGACTTCAGACCCTGAGATTTTAACCACTAGACAGCACTGGTTCTCTAATGCTAAAAAATATATGTGAAAATATTTCTTCTCAATATATGTGCCCATGAGAGTCACATTTAAATCACCATGGATAGCTACATGCAATTTAGGTACTCATTGTTCTACTTAAACTCTTTCCAAAACCAAAACTAAATGGAACAACTATTTCCATTGCCTCCATCTCTAATATCTACCTATACAGACAAATGCTATTTATCATTCAAGACTTACGGCAAATACAATCTCCTTTATGAAGAAACCCCAGTTCACAAATACTTAAAAAAAAGTCCTTAAATAATCATTACTAACACTTTAAAAAATAACTTCTATAAAAGTAGTACCTCCTTTGGCTAAGAGGTTTTAGCCAAAATTGGACAATAGTCCTATTATCTAATAGGATTGTGATTGCCTAGAGGGCAGGAAAGGTGTCATGGTCATCTTTTCCTTGTTTCCAGGTTTAATGAGATATAATTGACAAAAATTATATGTATTTAGATGTAGAATATGATGTTTTGATATAGGTATACATTATGAAATGATTACCTCAATCAAGCTACTTAACATATCTGTTACCTTAGTTACCTTGTGTGCGGTGAGAACAGTTAAGATCTACTCTTAACAAAGTTCAAGTATACAATACAGCGTTATTAATTATAGTTACCAAGCTTACTTTAGACCACCAGAACTTATTCATCCTGCATAACTGAAACTTTGTATGCTTTGACCAGTATCTCCCCATTTTCCCCTACTCCAGACCCCTGCAACCACCATTCTACTCTCTGTTTTTATGGATTTGACTTTTTTGAACTAGACATAATAGTAAGATCATGTAGTATTTGTCTTTCCATATCTGGCTTATTTCACTTAGCCTAATATTCTTCAGGTTCATCCATATTGCCACAGATAGCAAGATTTAGTTCTTTTTAAAAGCTAAATAATGTTCCATTGTGTACATATACATTTATATAATGGAATACACATTATGTATGTAACTATGTATATTATTATATACACAATGGAATATATACATATAATTTTTTTTATCCATTCATCTGTCCACAACACCTAGTTTGGTTCTATATTTTGCCTATTATGAATAATGTTTTAATGAACACAGCAGTGCAGATATATCTTCAAGGTACTCATTTCAATCCACTTGGATATATACCCAGAATTGGATTGCTGGATCATATGGTGGTTCTATTTGTAATTTTTTGAGGAAATTGCATACTATTTCCATAATGGCTGTACCAATTTTCATGCCTACTAACGCTACACAGGTTTTTAGTCCTCTTTCTCATTATATGGGGCTTTGCTCATAGTAGGTAGGTGCTCAATGAATGATTATGATATTGAATAATTTTGAAAAAGTGTAAATCCTAAGTAAACAAAAGAATTGTCAATAGTCATATGTTTATTAATGATGTAAACTATTTCAAGAATTCAGAATTTTAAAAATATATATTATGCATATTCCATAAAATGAAGTATATGCTAGTCCCATTCTGCCATAGAGAAGAAGAAAGTCTGATGAAAACTTCCTCAATAAGACTATCAATTTACAATCTAAATATTAAGACGAAAAATAATTGCTCCATATCCTAGTTTACGGTCAATTAAAAAAATTCTTCAGTTATTGAATTAAAAAAAAAGGAAAAAGAAAAGATGTTCTGTCTGCTAATGCTAGGAAAATTGGCTTCACAGCTGGCTGACTGGTTCATTCGGCAAGAAATCGGTCAATTTTCAAAGACCTGAAAGATAGATTTATACAGTGCCAGGAATAATAAATTTGCAGAGCCAACTGGGAGTAAAGAACTCAGGCAATTAGAATAACTTGGAAAAATAAGAACAAATCATATCCTCACTGACTCTCTCAAGCTAAACCAATACTCTGTCTAACCCTTGGACCCATATTGTTGAATTGTCTATTGTAAACTTTCATGTTATCATAAACATTTAGTCTAAAAACTTGTCATATTCTTTAGCCTCCTTTTCAGTCTTCTGTTCTTGATTTCCCTCCCATGTTCTGCAAGCTAACTCACCTTTGCAGCATACATATTTCCCTTTTGTGCCATCAAGGGAAAGGAATGCTTGGTGTTTGTCTAGGATATTATGACTACAATGTAGGATATGCCTCCTACCAGGTGGGGTGCAACATAAAATGTATCCTACTCTGTCTTGCTGGGAAGTTGAGAGGAATTTTGCCATTTATATTGTTTTATATATTTCCTGTAAATGTGTAGGAAATGCTTGTTTGAAGTTCTGAAGCAAACTACCTTGATGTTCACAGAGATGAGATAAACTATTTGATGAAAGAAATCATATTCAAGAAAAATCCTATGAGAGGAAGGCAGACTCTTTATTTACATGAAGATCAAAGAAGCTTCACATGAATTGAGACCACACATTTTTTTCCCCTGGGTGATTTGGAAAGAATAATCTACATGGCTGAAAGAGAAAAGTGGTAAGTCTTTAATGACTGTATTTTGGTTTTATGGATTTAAAAAAAAATTACTAAGCAAACTAAAATAATATACTTGCAAAATATGGGGGGGTTTCTTCAGGAAATACTCTATAAATTCCCTAATGATCAATATTAAATAATAAGTGAACATATTAAGATAAAATGTTAAACATATTAAAATTATAATTATATATATTAAAATTATTGATATTATGCTTTTTAGTTTCTACAAAATAACCAACAATTGGGCTTATATAAAAAAAAAAGAAAGCTACACTTAACAAATAAATGCTATCTATGATTAAAGACTTTTATAATCAAAGCCAGTAGAGTATTGTGCAGATGCCAGGATAATTTAATACAACAAACAGAATTCCTCTAAATACCCAACACCATAATGATTTGCTGCCTAATATAATATTCTTTGCTCTATAAAAGAATGGATGTTGCCCCCAAATGAGAAACTTAAGAGTGATGATTCATGTGAAGGGAAACCACACATTCTTAAATCATTAGCTTTTTCCTTCTGTTATGTAACCTACCTTCTTTTTCTCCCTTATAAGGTTGACCAAGCTTTACAGAATAGGAAGGAAAGCAAAAATGCAATCAACTTCAAAAATCACTCTGGCACAGTACAGTAAAATGCATCCAATTAAAACATTAAACAGTATGCTAATAATTATGTTTCTTTTAGTGCCTTTTCATCAAGGATTTCAAAGTCAAATTTATAATTCCTCAATTATGCTCTGGACATCTCTAATTCTGATTGCTGGCAAGTCTTCATCCCTTCCCCCTTCCTAATCTGCACTGAAAATTCTAACTGAATTTATGGACAATCAATCTGCTTCCAAATCTGCAAGACTTGGGTTCTCCTTCATCTTCTTTTGCCTTTGCTCAGCTAGTTGAGTGACTAATTCTGGGTAATTTGTAAGCAGAAGTTGGCCGATTTAAAAATGTTAAAGATTAGAATTATGGGCTTTTAAAAATGAATGAACTTCTATGACTTTCAGACATAAGTGCTTAGCTTGAAGTGCTCTACCAAAATTTTGCCTTCACAAGCAAAGGGTGATTAGCAAGGAGCATTAAGTTAAACATGCAAATTAGTGCTTTTAGGGCTTTTATAAACAATGGTATCTCTGAATAGATTATCTGCAAGTATGTGGCACTGCTTTCATAATTCAAGTATTTCTTCATTGTACTTAAAAAAAAAAAAAGCCACAGACCTATGAGTGAAGTTATAATTGGCTTAAGCACTGTACATATTATCAAATTCCAAATTAGTTGAATCTAACTAAGAAAATTTCACCAAATAATGTAGCCTTCTATATTGTATAATGTATGATCTTTAAATTTCTCAACAGGCCTTTTCTGGACTTCTGTGACTCAATTTATTGTTCCTGTTTTAAAAAGCAGTAATTATCCACCTGTGTGTTTTCTTCCTTCAGAGTATTTTTCTACTTATTTTGTATGTCATTTTATTTATGAGGCTAGTTTTCAGTGTTCTGATACTTCTTTTTTTTTTTTCTTGAAATTCCTTTACATGATTCAAATATTTGAAAAGCTTGCCTTAACCTAAGTTAGAATCCTTTAAACCACAGTTTAAAAGAACTAAATGTAAAGCCCCAAATTATCTAAGGTCTAATTCCAAACCTATCTTTAACTATCCATGTATCATTCAGCAATCCAGAAAATGCAGTCTTTATTTTTAAAACATAATGAACGACCTTAATGTGTCTTTAAATATTAAAGACCATATAGTAGAAAGTTAAAGCTTAACGTTATGTGGTTTGAGGTTCCTGATACCTCAGTAACCAACAGCAGTGCAGTATGTGTTGAAGGTCATATGCTAATAGGAGGATGAGCATTTCATTCATTCTCACATTGGTACAATTTTTACCTGTCCATCCCCCTATAAATTATCTTATTTGATTGCTCATAACAACTTATGAGACAGAAAGGAAAGCTATTATTAGCCTCATTTAAAAGATAAAAGCAAGTAGTTTCAAAGAGATCAAGCTTTTGTTAGAAAATTCTAGAACTAGTGAGAAAGGCAGAATGAAAATTATGTAAGATGTTATTGTTACATATTGATTAGGGTGCACTGCTCTTGAATGACATTCTTTAGGCCTCTCTTCCTGAACCACATAATACTGTCCCACTGTGAAACAGGCATTGCAATTTTGTATTTACTTCTAATGTATCTCAAAGGGAACCTTGTTTAATGATATAACATTTGTAAATCTCTTTGAATAAAGAAATCATTTAAATGCAAAGTACTCCTGAACATTATCCCCTTTACTCTCCCACTGGGTACATAAAAATCAAATAGGGCTGACTGTGATCTTTTAGGAACATAAAAGTGTCATAAATTGACTCCTCGCACCTTGCTGCACCACCCGCTGGAGAAACCATGCACCTCAGGCAGATCTCTAAGTGAGGTTATGATACCCAGGCCACAAGCCCTCCACGGAGCGTTAGCGGGGGAAATTGACAAGCTGAAAAACCGGTCCTACACCTGCACTTAGTTTCAAATCAGCAGGCACTGGGAATTAGTTTCTCACGCAGCTCAAGCAAACTCACGGACAGAGATCAGACTTGCACAGAAGGGGAAAGCATGGCTTTTGGAATCAAAAATGATGCCGCACGACAGAGAAAAAGATTTCTGCACAATTTCATCGCTCCTGCTGCCAGTGGCCATTGTACGCACGTCCTCTTCCTCGTTTCCTCTTACTTTCTATTGCCATTTAATGTGTTGTTCCAGTAATCTAGTAGTGGGGTCCTAATGGGCTTGCAACTTGAGTTTCATTCCTTAATAAACGAAATTTCCCCAAATCCAACTGTGGTTCATTCTTTCGTTGTCTGGGATATTCCCTGTGGCGCAACCAGTGTAATTTCCGAGTCTTAGGGTATAAAGAGCTTGACTAGCAGTGCGGGAGGGTCTGTCCTCTTTGATGCGGGCTGTTAATTTCGTTGCCCTTTGGCTTATCAATGTTTCCAACGGGTTACTCATGCTTCCTCCATACTTATCTTTACCTACACACCAAATCTCCTACAAAGCCCTGCTTCCACACATCCTTCATGGAATTACAAATTTTTAAACCATTGATGTAAAATGTACGTGCAGTGAAAGGCACAGGTGTTGCAAAGCTCAGAAAGGCGGCACCTGGAGGTTCAGATGATTGAGCATCTGCCTTCAGCCCAGGTCGTGATCTCCAGGTCCTGGATGAGGAGCCCAGCATCTGGCTCTCGGCTCATCGGGAAGGCTGCTTCCCCCTCTCCTCCTGTCTCTCCCCCTGCTTGTACTCACTCTCTCTCTGTCTCAAATGAATAAATACAAGATGCAGAGCATTCCACCAATCCAGAAATTTCTCATCCAGTAAATCCTCATAACCTGTAAGTTACCACTGTTAAGTTTTTATTTCCACAGATAATTTTTTTGAGGTCAACAACTTCATGAAAATGAAATCATACAACACGTACTGTTTTCTGTCTGCTTTTTCATTTTTTTTCAGTTCCATATAAATTTTAGATACCATTTATCAGTTGAGGAAATTTTCTTCTATTTTTGGTTTGTGGAGGGCATTTATCATGACTTCACTTTAACTTTTGTTAAATGCTTTTCCTACATCTGTTGAGATAGTGACATGGTTTCCCTCCATTCCTCTGTTAATTTTTTTATCAATTTTTTTAAACCAACTTCACATTTATGGGATAAACCCAATTTAATTTTTGCTATATTATCCTTTTGATTGGATTTCATTGTTGGATTTGATGACCTGAAAATTTTTAAATTTTTGTGTGAGTGATCCATATATACATTTTTTTTGTTTAAATGATCCATGTATTTGTATAAGTGATTCATATATTTTTTTCCTTCTATTATCTTTCTCCAGTTTGGTATCATGGTAATTCTAGTCTCATAAAATCAGTTGGAAAATGTTTCTTCTCTCTTCCTTTGCTTACTAAAAGAGATTGTGTAGGACTGGTATTATTTCTTCCTTAAACATTTGATAGAAATCACCAGTGCTATCTTATTGGCTTAAAGTTTTCTGTGTGGAAAGGTTTTTTAATTACCACTTCATTTTCTTTAAGAGATATAGGGCAATTAGATATTATTTATTCTTGAGTCAGTTTGATAACTTTTTATTTTCAAAATTGTTCTAATTGCATCTAAACTAGTTAATTTATTAGCATAAAGTTGTTTATTGCATTCCTTCACAATCATTTTGCTCTCTTTTTTAACTGTAGTAAGGCTCCCCTTTTAATTTTGATACTGGTAATCTATGTTTTATCTTTTTATTGATCTATTTAGACCTTAAACAATTGCATTTAAAAAAAAAACAATTTTTTATTTTCTCCATTGTGGTCCATTTTCTGTTTCACTGATTAACAATCTTACCAATATTATTTTCTTCACATATAAATTTTCTTCATATGGGTTTAATTTGGACCTCTACCTTTAGCTTCTTTTTTTTTTTTTTAATAAGATTGTATTTATTTATTTATTTACCAGAAAGAGAGAACACAAGAAGGGGGAGCAGCAGGCAGAGGGAGAAGCTGGCTCCCCACTGACCAAGGAGCACAAAGTGGAACTCGATCCCAGGACCCACAGATCATGACCTAAGCTGAAGGCAGACACTTAACTAACTGAGCCAACCAGGCATCCTTACTCAACTTCTTAATTGGAAAATTAGATCTTGATTTTGAACCTTTCTTTTTTTTTTCACTTTTTTTAAAATTTAATCTTATTTTTCCAATATTCCAAGATTCATTGTTTATGCACCACACCCAGTGCTCCATGCAATATGTGCCCTCCTTAAAAACCTTTCTTCTTATCTCATGTAAACATTTAAGGTATAATTTTCTCTCTAAAAGATCATATATATTATACATACATAATGTATAACTAATAATCTGAAATACACTTTGTATTTTATTTACATAAAATTCAAAATATTTTAAACCTTTCTTTATGATTTCTCATTGGACCTTAGATAGTTTTTAAGTATTTTTAACACCTTACTATAAAATTCATATACCATATACTTCACCTAGTTAAAGTTTACAATTCAATAGCTTTAGTATAGTAAGAGTTGTGCATCTATCACCAGAAACAATTTTAGAATATTTTCATTATTCCAAAAGGAGACCCAGGATTCTTTTGCTGTTACCATCCATTTCCCTTCTCAGCAGCCCTGGGCAACAACTAATCCACTTTCAATCTATATAGATTTGTCTATCCTAAACATTTCATGTGAATGGAGTCGTATAATATGTGGTCTTTTCCACTGGGGTCTTTCACTTGAATGTTTTTAATATTCATTCATGTGATGGCTTGGTATATTTTATTTATTCATTCATCAGTTAATGGACACTTAATTTGTTTCCACTTCTCAGATATGATGAATAATGCTGCTATCTACATTTGTGTACCTGTTTCTACTTATACATATATATTCATTTCTTTCAGATAAATACCTAGATGTAAAATTACCAGATCATTGGTAACTCCATGTTGAAGGAACTGACATACTGTTTTCCAAAAGAATTATTTTACATTTCCATCAGCAGTGTCCTGGGGGTTCCATTTCTCCGTGGGCTCACCAACACTTGATACTTCTATATTCTTGAGTCTAGCCATCCTAGTGGGTGTGAAGTCATATCTCAGTGTAGTTTTGATCTGTTTTTCCCTATTGACTAGTATCAATAGATGATGTCTAGTATCATTTCATATCCTTATTGGTCATCTATATACTTTCTTTGGAGAAATGTTGATTCAGAGCGCTTGTTCATTTTTAAATTATGTTGTCATTTTACTGAGTTATAAGAAGTTGATATATATTCTTGATACAAATGCCTTATCAGATATATGATTTATAAATATTTTCTCTCATTCTGTGAGTTTTCTTTCATGTTATGTTTTGAAACATTAAAGTTACTAAATTTGATGATTTCCAGCTGATTTATATTTTCTTTAGTTGCTTGTGTTTTCTGGTGTCTTATCTAAGAGTCTATTGTCAAATCTAAGATCATGGTCTCTATGTTTTAGTCAGTGGACTTCAGCTGAAACAGATTGCCCTCTATAATATGGGTGGTACTCATCTAATCAAATATTTGAATACAAAAAAAAAGTCTGAATTCTTCTGAGCAAGAGAGAATTTTCCAGAAGACTGTCTTTGGACTTCATCTGCAACATCAGGTCTTCCTGGTTCTCACAACAGCTTGTCATCCTTCACACACATACCATAACAATAGCTCTTCTTGGTATCCTGCCTACTGGCCCACCTGCAGATTTAGAACTCACCAGGCTCCATAATCATATAAGCCAATTCCTTATAATAAAACCCTATATATGCATACACACACACATATAAACATCCTATTGATTCTGTTTCTCTGTAGATCCCTGACTAATACAGGTTTTGGTACAGAGAGTGGTTCTAGAGCAATAAAAATTTAGGGATGGGTCTTCTGAATTGATTATGGGGCTTCCAGAATGGCTATCTAATTTTATCTGTAAATATACTAATGCACTGATAGTCCATGGCATGACTCGGCAAAGGAGAGAAGCTCTTACTTATGCCACTGGACAATTTTTTTTTTTTTTAAGGGGGAGGGGGAGGGACAAAGAGAGGGGGAAAAAGAGAATCCTAAGCAAGCTCCGTGCCCAGTGCAGAGCCTTGGAATCATGACCTGATACAAAATGAAGAGTTAGACTCAACCAACAGAGCCATGCAGGAACCCCACCACCACTGGACACTCCTAATCAAACACTTTTAAGAAGCAAGGATCTGGGTGACAGTGTATTTTATATTTTTGAACATTTTTGTCAAACTAACAAAATAAGATTGCTAGTTGCTCCTAATACTTCTGAACAAAGTGGGTAAGGAGAAGGATGTACTCAGGAATTAGAATTCCTAGCTCAAGTACAACATAAATGTACTGACAGTTTCCATGTGGCCTGAAAAAGACCTTTATCACCATAGACATAGGGCTGAGATTGCTGAAAATCAAATCCAAAGTCATAAACTGTAAGTGGCTAAATTATAAACCCAGTTTGAATTCCCAGCCTCACAGGTATCTACTTTTATAAAGCGAGGGTATTGATAGGGAAGGAATGGGATCCTCGGAGTTGGAACTGGGATGTTTAAGAACCTGATGAAGCTGGGGATGCAGAGCTCCTAAATGCTGATGAGTTTTCTTTGTCAAGAGAAGTTGCCTTACCAACCTCCTCTGAGAGAGTTAACCTTGCGTTGCCTGAGGAAACTGTGATGGCCTCCCCGGAAGCTGTTGCCTTACAAGAGATTTCTGATTCTCTTCAGAACTCATCTCCACAATGCATCTTTGCTACTGGACCTACAACTAGATTCAAGTTCCAGCAGGCCCCTGGGTGAAGTATAATGTGGGACCTATAATGGGGTGTGCTACACTCCAAAATAATAACTTGAATTTTCTAATTCATACAAACAGAAATTCAGAGAATGTACAGGAATGAATATTAAGGGTGTAGCATAGTGTTGGAAGAAAGAAAGTTAAATCAGGCTACATTTATTGATATGAGCCCCCTAAGCAGGGATTCTACATTTAGTATTCCAGCTCAGGGAGTTAGAAAAGTCTCTAATTGCTTCATTGGTTGACTGAAACATGGAGCAAAAGGTAGCCCATAGCAAATGGTTTAGAAATGCCAGAACTGCCTTGGCTTACTGTCAAGGAAGGGATTCAAAGATGCAGGGAGATTGGAATGTTAGACTAGATTTGTCATTTAAGACCTACTCACCCCCCTGAGAGGATTTAGAAGAAACACATTTCACCATGACTACAAAAAATGAATTTTAAACATTCCTCCCATGGCTCTCTGTAAGTCAGATCTTACAGTGAGAACTATGGTCACTGAATTGGGAAACTTAAATGCAGTGAAAGTAGTAATTGGATCCAAGGGTAGCAGGGGCCAAGTGGTGGCACTCAACAGCAAAAGGCGAGGTAGATATAGTTACTGGAATGGGACAGCAGAGTCAAAGCATCAATCAAAATAATATGAGTCAGGCAGATTTATGTCATTGGTTAGTTGACTGGGTTATTCCTAAAAGTGAAATTGATAGGAAGACTACTAAAATTTTACTTGATCTATATAAGTAAAGAAGTGCTAGGTTAAGTGAACAAAAGTCTAACCTGAATAATAAAAAAATGTAGTCATGACCCCATTAATCCATTCCTAGACATGAGTCAATTTACAGACCCAGAACACGTTGAATGAATGGGGAGATCAGGTCTCCTTGAGGAAGGTCTCTGATACACTGACAAAAATTTATCCTGTTAATATTTCTCCCAGTCTTTCCCAAAAGGACCGATGTCCTTTTACTAGGGTAACTGTGCATTGGGGAAAAGGACATATTTAGACATTTCAGAAACTGCTAGACCCTGGCTCTGAACTGACACTAATTTCTCACAACCCCAGATGTCACTATGGTTCACCAGTTAAAGAAGGGGTTTATAGTGGTCAGATGATCAATGGAGTTTTAGATGATGTCTACCTCACAGTGAGCTCAGTGCATCCCCAACCATATCCTGTGGTTATTTTCCTTATTCCAGAGTAAGTATTTAGAATAGACACACTCACATTCAATAGGTGGCAGAAACCAAACATCATTTCCTTGACCTGTGGAGTGAGGACTGCTGTGTTGAGAAATGCCAAATGGAAGCCATTGAAACTGCCTTTACCTAGGTTAATAGTAAACCAAAAGCAATAGCTAATTCCTGGAAGGACTGAAGGCTTTAGTGCCACCACTAAGGACTTGAAAGATGAGGGAGACTTGCCCATTTGGCCTGTGAAGAATACAGATATATCCTGGAGAGCAACAGTGGATTATCAAAGGTTTAAATAGGTGGTGACTCTATTTGCAACTGCTATGCCAGATGTGCTTTTGTTTCTTGAGCAAATTAACACATCCCCTAGTAACTGATACACAGCCATTGATCTGGCAAATGCTTTATTCTCCATCCCTATTAATTTGAGACCACCAGAAACAATTTCCTGCCAGATGACAAGGTTAAGAATACCTTCATTCTTCTACCCAAGGAGTATGTCAACTGTACTGGTCTGCTGTAGCTGACATTAAAATATATATATATATATATACCACAGATTGTGTGGCTTAAACAATAGAAATTTATTTTCTCATGGTTCTGGAAGTTGGGAGTCAGGGTGTCAGCAGGTTTGGTGCTCTTGAGATCTCTCTCCCTGGCTTGCAAATGCGGTCTCCTCCCTGTGTGTTCACATGGCCCCTTCCTAGTGCTTATGCATCCCTGGTATCTCTCTGTCCCTTCTTATAAGGACACCGGTCCTATTGAGTAAGAATCTCACCTTTAAGACATTATGTAATCTTAATGACTTCCTTAAAGGCCGTATCTCCAAATACAATCATGTTGGATATTAGAGCTTCAACATAAGGATTTTAGAGGACAAAGTTCAGTGTATAACACCGATTCTCTAGTCCTATGTCAAAATTTAGTTTACAGGGGTCTTGACTGTCTCTCTATTTCCCCAAGATATCACATTGGTCCATATCCTTGGACTTACTGAGGAAGAAGCCACAACTACTCTAAACTTATTGGAAAGATATTTACATATTGAGGGTTGGGCTGAGGAAAAAAAACCTACAAAAACATAGAGGCCTTGCACTTCAGTAAAATGTCTAGGGGTCCAGTGATGTTGGGTGTGTGAAGATAACCTTTCTAGGTTGAAGAATAATTTATCGTATCTGACCTCTCCTACAACCAAAAAAGAGTCATAATGTTTAATGGACCTCTCTGGATTTTTGAGGCAACATATTCCTTATATGTGTGTGTTACTCTGTCCTATTTTCCTCAGTGACCCATAAAGCTGTTAGTTTCCAGTGGGGTCCAGAAAAAGAGAGGACTCTGTGATAGGTCCTGACTGCTGTGTGAGCAGTTCTGCCACTTGGGTCATATAATTCAGAAGATCCAAAGGTGCTTAAAGTGTCAGTGACAGATAAGGACACTGTTTGAAGCCTTTGGTGGGTCCCTGTGTATGAATCACAATGCCCTTAGAATTTTGGAGAAAAAGCCTGCCACTACCCTCCTTTTGAGAAATCGTGTTTGACTTCCACTGGGCCTTAGTAGAGTCTGAATACTTAGCCACGAACCATCAAGTTAACATGTGACCTGAGCTTCCCATCATGAACTGAATGCTTCTGTCCCACTAACCCATAGAGCTGGGCATCTACAGCAGCCCTCCATCATCAGACGGAAGTGGAATAGACAAGATCAGGCACAAACAGGGTAGATTATAACCAGAGTCCTGGAGATAAGAAGACCTGTTAGGATGACCTATTAGTACTCAACAACCCATGAGTGAAGAGATTGATAACAGCCGGGAGTGAAAAAAAAGAAATAAATGAGAGGGCTATGTGTGTATAAATGGCTGCCAAAGACAGATGAGTAGAATGAAACACTTCTGCAGATATTTAGGAGATAAAACAAAAAGTCCCAAAGATAAAACCTGGAGAAACAACAAAATTATTCAAAGAGATATTGGGATATGATGGATGAGCAAAACCACATAAAAAATATAAGAAACATTTATACTTATATTTTAAGTACCTAAAATCACTGGAGATGAGAAAAAAATACACATTAAAACAATTACTTGTTTATCAGATTTTCAAATATTGTAAAGGTGAATAATGAATAATGATGCTTGCCATACAGGGAATCAGGTGCTTTTATGTACTAATATTGAAAATATAAACCTTTATAGTCCTTTTGCAGCATAATCTCTGTTCTCCCTCAGTTCAAGTATACGTTTACAATTTAGTAATTACACTTCAGAGTTTATATTCCAGAGAAATGTTTGCCTGATACTTATGGGACAAGTAGGGGATATTTATCAAATTGTTATCTGTGAAAGTGAGGGGTTAGAAACAAGTTAAGACCAAAAACGTGAGGCAATGGATAGTATGGGAAGTACACAGCATGTGTGGCAGGTGCACTATTGTTAAAATGCTCACTGTACTACTCATAAGACCCTCCTCATTGGGCGCATCCTGCAAAAAGATTATATTCCCTACCCAATCCTCATCACACTTGGAAATGTAACTTATGTTGGCCAATGAAATTTGAGTGGAAATGGCATGTACCTTCTCTAAGCAGAAGCTTTAAGAATCAGAACATGGGTCTCCTGTGTCTCTTTTTCTTCTGTCACAGGAATGGCTCTTTTGTAGATAGGAGCTCTTCCTTCACCTAGATCCTGTTGTGAAGAGGATATAGAACAGAGGCACAGACAACATGTAATGCAAATAAGAATTAAACTTTTGTTTTTATAAGTCACTAGAATTCAGGTCATGTGTTTTCTTCGAGTGCAACCTCTTAAAAGCTGTTACTTTGTGGAATACTTCATCATAGTTAGATGAAACTCATATTTGGATCTGAAATAATTGATTGAAAGAAATACATGGGGGATCTGGGGACACCGTGGGGTGAGCCTCTGACTCTTGGTTTTAGGTTTTTGCACAGGTTGTGATCTCACAGGGTCTTGAGGTTGAGCCCTGCAAGCTCTACCTCAGCTCTACCTCAGCTCCTTTTCTCTCTGCCCCTATCTCCACCCTACTGGTAGACTCTCTCTCTTTTAAAAATTTTTTAAAAAAGAAGGAAAGAAATGCAGTATAAGCTGTCTAACACAATATTAGTTAAGTAAATTCAAAACATAACAAATGAGTCAAGCTACATATTTTAGAAGAATACGTATACATTCAATGAACAATTAATACATTAGAACAATTGCCTATGGAAGCTAAAGAGAATGTGAATGGGGAACAGAGATAAAAAGATATAAAACAATATATGAATATTAATCTACATGTGAATATGCTTACATGCATAATAGATAAATCCCTCAAAGGGAAAAAAAATGTTTTAAATGTGAACAATAAGAGCAATGTAATTAACCCAACCCTTTGTACCTAAGGACCCAAAACAAACAAACAAACTAACAAAAATATTAAATAGAGGGAAAGAAAGTGGAAAAAGAAACAAATTTTAGGGAAGTTTATAGGGTAAAATGTTTCATCAAATAGGTGGAAATTTAACAATATCAAATACCATTAAAGGTCAGAGTAGATAAGAATTGACAAGTGCAGCTATACTCAAAAAAACATTGACAAGTGGCTGTTTGTTTTGCCTGTTACAAAGTCACTAATGCAATCCTGTGTTTCTATAATTGTAGGTATCATGAAAGCATGGGATGACTTAGAATGGAAATTTGGAAGCAGTTTGTCAGAGAACTGTATAATTGTATCTATCCCCCCATGCTAAACTTTTGCGGGAAAGAAGAGGATTTGACAGCATTAATTGTATGTCTAAGCTGGAAAAACATTCTCCCCCGACTGGTTTTGTGATAACAGCACCTTAGAAGTTTTGGCCAAAGTCCCTTAGGCATTCCACAAAAATTGTCAGATGACTTCTGGTCTACTCTTTGAGAGATTATGGTCGTCTCATTCCAGAACACATAATAGTTACTGTTAGATAAGCTTTTGTACTCTTGCTGTGATTTTTATTTATGGAGCCCATTGAGATAGTGTTTGTGAGCTTAGTACAAAAGTAGGTGCCTAGCAGGTATGGGCTGGCTTCAATTCCATTGTAGTCTCCAGGTGTGCTCTGTGTCCTTGGCAGAATATCGGAGGACATAAGCCTTTGCACAGCAATGCATGTAGCTTTTCCCTCTTTCTGATCTCATATTTTCCTTGAAGAATTGAATTTGTGGCAAAACAGAATATTGTTCTGTAACTTATCTCAAGATCCCCATGATCCAAATTTGTGATGCCTACATTATTCTACGATTTTTATGACCTTAGAGTTTCCTGATATGAAACATACTTTTCTCTCTTTCTCATGCTTATTTTATTGAAAAGATGTTAGGGAGTTTGTGATAAGGCAGGAGAATATTAATTTCTCAAAGAAAGCACTTTTACTTTTAAATTCCCAGTAAGGAAAATGCATGAGAGAAAGGAAAGATAAGAAAATAATACAGAAATTAAAGGAGATAATTATTTTTAAAATCAGAGTTGGAAAAAATTAAAATTTTAAATAATGAAAGTGGATGATGATATGTGAATAAGTTAAGGGATATTTAAGTCTTATCCTCAAATCACTTCCATCTCTCCCAAGATTCTCCCAAGATGTATTATATTTTATGTAAATTAGCTTGAGTTCATGATAAAACAAAATTTTCCTTAAGTTTGATCCAAAGAACAATGGTCCTAAGAGGTTTCCTTTGAAATAAGAAGGGAAAATTCTGCCTACTATATTATCTTGGAGACTCCCCAGTCACATTAATATATTAAAAGTACTAAGACAAACTAACTTAAAGAAAGTTGTTTAACTTGAACACAATTTTTCCAAATTTATTTGAGCCCATAGTTGTTTATTTATTTATTTTTTTTCTTTTCCATAATAGCTATTAATAGGCCTTAAAACTAAAACTTTTTGGATCATGCTTTGGTAAACACGACAAAGGTATTTGAATGGTAAACATTTTAAACTTGATTAATAGAGTGTTCAATAGATAACATTCATTCAGTAAACATTTACTATAAATTTAAAGCCAATGAACACACATTATTTCAGTTGATTATCTGAATACTACCTTAAGATAATCAAAATATATGTTATCATCTCTGGGAGCAGAAGAGGAAAGAAAACTAGTGGATATGTAAATCCCCAAAGGTCACACATTTAATTGGTTGAAGAAACTGTGAATTAAGGGAGATGTATTTTCTTTTCAATCATTTTTTTTTGCATTGGTGTCAATTTGTTGTGCAAATATTTAATTTATTTAATAGCTATATCTTACCATACCATACAAATCATCTCCCTAAATAATTTCAAAGGCAATATTATAACAATGTACAGTAATAATCAAAGAGAGTGAAAATCAATTTTTGTCCATGTTCTTAATGAATCGCGCAGGTATCAGAAAGGACTTAAGAGATAGAATAAAGGTAATATTTTAAATTAAGGAAAAGGCAAAATAAGTTTTAAGCATTGTTGCCTTTTCAACTCAGACTTTTAAAAGAAGCCAAATACTATAATCATGGCATTCATCTTTGTATAAGACATAATGAGGCCAGAATATACTATTTTGTTGAGCAGTAAAAATGGCACTCTGAATTCTTTCAAATATTAATAAATATTCTAATATATTCTAACATTCCCAGCAGCCTAAAATGACCTATAAATTGACATAAATTCTATAAAATTCTACAGTCTTGCTGGTTCCTACACCCTGCAGCGACCACACTTTGGAGAAATGAGCTCTAACTCATAAGCTTAGCAAATAGGTAGTGAAAGCAGCGGGAACAATCTGCTCAGACAGGCAGACAGGCCAGTGCTGAAGGATCGAGTGCCAAGGAAAGGCAGCATATCCTGCATCCTGCGGAAAAGCACATGGCTTGTCCATTGCTTAGGAATATTTGATCAGTGTAGACCTATTAAACACAATTTAAATCTATATTTATCTTCATTAATGTAGCCCAGAAGACCTCCATATTCCAATAAACGTCCACCATCCGCGAGGGTCGTCATCTCATTGTGGAGAAGAAACGACGTTAGCTTAATATTATTCACGAGACATGTCTGAGTTTTTCACTTCATGATTCTTTAATATTAGATTAAGATGGGGCAAAATTGTACTAATTTCTTAACATGAAAACTAGAATTCTTGCCCAAACAAAGCTCAGCTACAACAGTTTATTGCCATGCCATTTTATAAACTTCAAAGGACCTATTATAATAACCACACCTCCCAGGCATTTAGTAATGATGAATGTGGCAAAATTCTGGTG
The DNA here is from genome assembly GCF_963455335.1 of Martes martes. Lineage (NCBI taxonomy): Eukaryota > Metazoa > Chordata > Mammalia > Carnivora > Mustelidae > Martes > Martes martes. Next base: position 42,647,034 of record NC_137901.1, on the reverse strand, counting down.
CTAATATCCATTTTTCCATTCTTTCACTGTAATGGCCTTATCCTCCTTCATGAAGCCAGCCTTGGAAGACACTCTGTTTTCCAGTATCTTTTGCACCTTCCTATGGTCCAAGTTTTTACCAATTTTATCAATGAGATATGTGCAGAAGTTATGTTTAAGACTCTTCCATTTTACCCTTAAAAGACTGGTCTCTCTGTCTCTCTGTCTCTCTGTCTCTCTGTCTCACACACACACACACACACACACACAAATTGGTCACACTACTCTCCTGTTTCCTTTCTCCATTCCTGTGGCTCAGACATAGGGGAGCTTGAACCTGAGATGGAAGCTACATATTGAGGATGGGCAAATTTATTTCTATGGCTTGGACTATGTATCTCTGAGCTGTTACATTAAGAAGAAATATATTAACTTCTTTAGTCCTTGTATTTTGAGATCTTTTGTTATAGCAGCTTAGTGAGGGGCATGTAAACACATTCACAAAAGGAAGTAGACATGAGTCTTTCCCCAAAACGCAATGTCAACCACTAGCAGGAGGAGGATTGAAGTAATAATAATGAAATATACTTCCCACCGTTCTCTCATTTTATGATTAAAGAAGAGATCATTTTAAGTCCTTCCATATTTAGTGTTAAGCAACAGCTTTTTTTTTCACTTGCCACATATGTGACTATGCTTGCCATTTAAATACTTTGTGCTTATATTTCTACATTTGTTAAATGAGTATATCTTCTACACAACATTGCTTTAAGGAATACACAGATACCTGAAAAGTTGTATTGGGTAGACAACAGTTCCATTTTACAAAGAAAAAAAATTAAGATTCAGAGTTACTCTGGGATATGTCAGTAGTAATTATGATTGCCTAGGCTAGAGCTCTAGTCCTTTCCCATATATTGCTCTGTCTGTATATGCTAGTGGGCTTCAGTTTCCCTCAACCTGGGGTATATAGAAACCTGGGGGTCCAAAGACATATTCTCAGAAACAGGTGATTTTTTAAAAAAGGATTCAATTATTGCTTAGGTTTTAAAAGCTGGTTTATTAAGTAAGCTTGCCAGGTGAAGAGATTATGTCTTATTTATCTTTGTATCTCCTGTTGTATCTAGTATTATGATATGCATATAGTTAAATGCTTTCAAATTCATATTGTATTAAAAACATCACCTTTAAAAGCTATGACAATTAGCTAGTGCATTGAATTATTTTACCCTTTGGACATCTTGTAGTGTTTTTGAGAAGTGATTTAATTGTTACTTAAAAATATGATTTTAGTGCAACTGTCTCATAGGCAACTAATTGAGGTAAATAGTCTGAATAAATTAGGTAAATTAGTTCTATCTTCAATAGGTTTTGTTTTAGTTTTGCTGTTGTTACTTTATTTTGACATGTGGATAAGTCACTCAGTGACTCACTTAAAGATTATTTAAGTAAATATTTTATCTGAAGCCTGTAGAGTTTAGGTTTAAGCTATGGAGCAGAGGAGAAAAAAAAATACTGTTTTAAAATGTATTGTGATTATATTGAATTTTAATAGTTCACTTAACTCAGTGTAATTTGTTTCTTGGATTACTAGATAATGGTTTTGAGGACGAGGCAGTATTTTATTCTTTTTCTGTATTCCATAATTTGCATAATGCCTGGTAAATGGAAGAATAAGTAAATGAATGGATAAGAGAATAATACGCCACTAAAAAAGTCTAGCCTTGAGTTACTAGGTGCTGCTTCCAAAGCTGGGTATATAATGAAAGCATACTCCCTCTTTACTTCATCCCACAATTTTCTAGGAATAATTGCAATAGTGAGCCTGCTGTGCTTCTTTAAAAAGACTTAGGTCTACTGTGACTATGCCATGGTCCAAAGTCAAAGATTGCTGTAGAATGAATGTCTGTGTCCCCAACATTTGTATGTTGAAACCTAATCTCCAATACAATGGTAGTCAGAGGTGGGGCTGTCTGTTGGGAGGTGATTAGATCATAAGTATGGAGCTGTCGTGGATGGGATTAGTGCCCTTATGAAAACTAGTCCTAAGAGCTCCTTCGCCCCTCCTGCCATGTGAAGTTACAGTGAGAAGACAGCTGTTTACGAACCAGGAAGCAGACCCACACCTGAGGCTGAATCTGCTGGTGACTTGACCTTTGACTTTCTGGTCTCCAGAATAGTGAGAAATAAATTTCTGTTGTATAAGCCACCCAGTCTATGGTATTCTCTTATAGCAGCCTGAACTGATTAAGACAGAGACTTACGTTCCTTCTCTGCTGAGGGAAATACCTTCCTTTCTCCCATGCACTTATATGAGCACTGGGAACCCTCCCTTACTGTAGTAACTGGGAATTAATATGAAATGTATTCACTGAAAATTAGTTATGGAGCCTCATTTTTTGCTCTGGGAGCAGAAAATCTAACAATCTTGCTTTTCTTTTCTTAGTCACAAAGAAAAAGAAATCAAAGGAAAACTTAAAATAGTGAGAGTTGTTCCTAAAGAAAGTATCTAAAACAATTTACAGTAATTTCAAAAATAAGTGTTTTTATATATTAGCCTACCTTTTTTCTTTTTTTCTTTTCTTTTTTTCTTTTGCATTGAGATGGTTTGCAACCTATCAGAGATACAAGGGAATAAACTCTTTTTAACTTTTAACTTGAGTTGGCAACTATCAGAAATGTGAGGGGATTCCTGTTTTTCCCAAAATTTTCTAAAATTTGCTCCATTTAAATGAATTTTAATCAAAATTTCAGGAAAAGAAGAGTCAAAACTGTGGAAGCCTCATAAAAGTTATTTTAAGACTATTTGAGGGAATCGATTAAAATATACATTTCCACAAACTGATTGGAAGCAGGACGATCAGGAGGTCTGCAGATATGTGACCAGAGACTTCTCATTTCCTCCTTCTTCTAAATGAGTCACAATCCTTTGGAGCAGCCAACTACATAGAACCCCAAGCAGTTTCCTTGGGATAAAGGATGTGCCAAGTAAGCAAGGGAGGTTGATATTGTCCAGAAACCACCCACAACCCTTAATTGACAAAATATCGAGATTCAGTGGCTAGATGAAGCTATTTAAGTTTCAAGACCCTTCGAATCTACCACTGAAAGACTTTGGACCAAAAACTATTCTAAATCATTGAAGAGCCAAAGTTTACCTGAAAAAGCTTGTATGATTTTGTTCTCAGTTTTAAGCTTTTCTACTTAAGGTACTAGAGAGTATCACGGTTAGAAAAATCTTTAAAACTCATCAAGATAAAATTAGAAGTGTATGCATTTGTTCTCAGGTGTATTCATTGCTAATATTTAAAAAATCTTGCTCTTCAAAAAAAATTTCCAGCTTATTGAGATATAACTGACATACGACATTGTGTAAATTTAAGATATCCAATGTGATAATTTGATATACCTATGTTTTGCAAAATAATTACCACGACAGCTTAGTTAACATATTCCTCACCTCACCTAGTTACCATATTTCTGTGTGTGTGGTAAGAACTTTCAAGATTTATTCCTTTAGCAACTTTCAGGTGCAAAATACAGTATTTTTATTTATACTTACCATGCTGTACATTGGATCCCCAGAACTTACTCATCTGATAATTAGAAGCATGTACACTTTGACCACCTAAATCCGTTTCCCCTATGCCACCCCACCCCACTCCTGGCAACAGCCAATCTACTTTTTCTTTCTATGAATTCAGTTTTGTTAGATGATGTATATAAGTGAGATAATATGATATTTGTCTTTCTATGTCTGACTTATTTCACTTAGCCTAATGCCCTCAACTTTTATCCATGCTATGCTAAATGAGAAGATTTCTCTTCTTGTTCATGGCTGAATAATATTCTTCTGTGTGTGTGTGCGTGCGTGTGTGTGTGTGATCACATTTTATTGTATGCATTTATCTGTCAATAGACACTGAAGTCCTTCTCATGTCTTCACTATTGTACCTAATGCTGCAATAAAATAGAAATGCTGATATGTCTTCAAGATCCTGATTTCATTTCCCTTGTGTTTGTACTCAGAAGTAGAATTGCTGTATCATACAGACAATTCTATTTTTAATTTCTTCAAGAATCTCCATATTATCTTCCATAGTTGCTGTACCAGTTTACATTCCCACCAACTGTGTATAAAAGTTCCCTTTTCTCTACATTTTAATCAGAATTTGTTATTTCTTTTTTTAAAAATAAATAATCATTCTATCAGCTATGAGATGATAGCTCATTGTAGTTTTGATTTGCATTTCCCTAATGATTAGTGATGCTGAGCACTGTTTCATGTACCTATTCACTATTTGTATATCTTCTTTGGAAAAATTTTTATTCAGGTCTTCTGCCAATTTTTTAATCTGGTGATTTGGATTTTGTTTGTTTGTTTGCTTTTTTGTTTTGGGGAATTTTTTTTTTCTATTGAGTCATGTGAGTTCCTTATATATGTTGAATATTAATCTCCTATTAAATATTATTTGTAAATACTTTGTCCAAGTCCATACATTGCCTTTTTGTTTTGTTGATTTTTTTTTTTTTTTTTCTGTGCAAAAGCTCTTTAGTTTGATGTAGTCCCACTTGTTTATTGTTTCTATTGTAGTTTGTGCTTTTGGTGTCATACACACAGAAAAAGCATTGCCAAGATCGTGTGTAGGAGACTTTTTCCTGTGCTTACTTTGAGAGGTCTTGTAGTTTCTCTTACATTTAAATCTTTAATTAATTTTGAGTTAATTTTAGTGAGTGGTGTAAGATAGGTGTCCAGTTTCTTTGTTTTGCATATGGACATTTGTGGGCTCCCAATTCTGTTCCATTGGTCTATGTGTCCATTTTTATGCTAACACCACACTGTTTTGATTACTGTATCTTTGTTGTATAGTTTGAAATTAGGAAGGATGTTTCCCTCAGTGTTGTTCTTCTTTCTCAAGATTGTTTTGGCAATTCTGTGGTTCCATATAAATTTTGGGAATTTTTTTTTCTATTTCTGTAAAAAAATGTCATTGGAATCTTGATAGGGATTATATTGAATCTATAGATGGCTTTGAGTGGTATGGATTGTTTAGAATATTAATTCTTCTGATCCATGAACATCTTCACTTATTTGTGTCTTTTTCATTTCTTTTTGATATCTTATAGTTTTCAGTTACAGACCTTTCCCCTTCTTAGATAAACTCATTCCTAAGTATTTTATTGTTTTTAATGCTGTTGTAAATGGGATTGTTTTTAATTTCTCTTTCAGAGGGTTTATTGTTAGTGTATAGAAATCCTGATTTTTGTATGTTGATTTTTGCATCCTACAATTCTACTGAATTTATCAATTCTAGCAGCTGTATGTGTGTGTGTATGTGTGTGAAGTCTTTAGGATGTTTTATTTATAAGAACATGCCATCTGCAGAAACCATTTTACTTCTTTCTTCCTTTCCAGTTTGGAGTTTATTTACTTACTAAATTACACACACTATTTATTTTTTTAGTTAAGTATTTAGTTAATTAGTTTTTGCCTGATTCCTCTAGATAGGGCTACTGATGCTATGTTGACTATAAGTGATTGGACTGTGCATTCTTTTTTTTTTAAGATTTTTTTTATTTTATTTATTTGACAGACAGAGATCACAAGTAGGCAGAGAGGCAGGCAGAGAGAGAGGGGAAAGCAGGCCCCCTGCTGAGCAGAGAGCCCAATGTGGGGCTCGATCTCAGGACCCTGAGATCGTGACCTGAGCTGAAAGCAGAGGCTTTAACCCATTGAACCACCCAGGTGCCCCTGGACTGTGCATTCTTGTCTTATTCCTAATTTTGAAGGAAAAGTTTCCAACCTTTGACAATTGATATGATTGGCTCACTTCCTAAGCAAGTTCACAGGATGGGCTCTGTGGCTCTGTTCTCTCACCAGGTTTTCTGGAGAGGTGGGACAGAAGGTGAGGTTTATCAGTTAGGTAAGATTGACAATTTGTCTTCTCTGGCCAGCCATGACCACAGAACAGGCCCCCTGGCCAGTATGGCCCATTGGCTTGGGGCCCAAATCAGACAGAACTGCCATCCAGGCTGCCTGGCCAGAAAGGGCTACTGGCTTGGTTCTGCAGATAGACAGAGCCAATTTCTAGTATTTCTGTTCAAGACTACTGCTAGTAAAAATGCAGTCTGCCAAGATCTGAGATCTGATTACTGTAAACCTAACCCCTATCTTCGTTTCCATTCAATTGCCAATTGTCACGGCCCATAGATTCCCTCACTGGTCCTCATGGAAAGAGACCCAAGTGAGCTCCTAGGAAGCATTTTACAATGCTGGGAAAGCTGAATATCCACCTTGGGCTCTCTTTTCCCACTGGAGAAAACAGTGCCAGGGCACTCCTCTCAGTGTGGGTGCTGAACTGGCCTGAGGGTGGGGGTGGGAATCAAATGGCTCGAAGTAAAACCACACTTCTTACACTTTAAATGCACTGCTTCATAGATTGTGGTCCACAGAGGTGTTTCAGCCTCACCCCTGGGATTCTTGGATTTTCCCAATAGTGCTTGTCTATAGATAGTTGCTCGTTGGTGTTCTTGTGAGGGGCACTGAAGTTAGGAAAGACTTATGTCACCATCTTGATGATGGCAGTTCAAGAATTAGAATTTGGAGGGTCTGCCTCTCTTCTTGTAGTTATGGAGGCTGGGAAGTCCAAGATCATAGTACCAGCATGGTTGCTTCCTGATAAGAATCCTCTTCCTGGTTCATAGAAACTTCTCCCTCTTTTCTCACATGGCAGAAATGCTAAAAAAAATTTTTTTTAAGGATTTTATTTATTTATTTGACAGACAGAGATCACAAGCAGGCAGAGAGGCAGGCAGAGAGAGGAGGAAGCCGGCTCCCCGCTGAGCAGAGAGCCCGATGCAGGGCTCGATCCCAGGACCCTGGGATCATGACCTGAGCTGAAAGCAGACGCTTAACAACTGAGCCACCCAGGCGCCCCAGAAATGCTAAAATTTTGGTCTTAATTGTAAACATTCTTAAAACTATTAAATGAATAGCCATAACAGTAAAACTATTTGTGTAAAAAAAGATTACATTGTTTAGATTGGGTAATATGTTTATAATGACCACAAATAGAGCATTTTGGGATGAGTCTTAGTTTCAAAAATAGTTTGATTTAGGATTCAAAAGTATGGTTAGCATGATTAATATTACTTCTCTCTTAATTATCTCTCACTTAAAGGAGAGTTAGTAGGGTGATCTGGGCTAACAACATTCAGCCTCATTCTTCCTTTCTAGTAGCAGATATACAAATTACATTCTTCCCAGGAAGAATTAGGAATTTCCTCATGGAGGACTGGCCTTGTAATTTGAAAGCCAAAATAACAAGCAAGTGTCGCAACCATTAAACGAAAAATCCTCAGAATATTTGATTTCTTCCACTTATAATTTGTCACTGAAAATATAACAATTATTATTTTTTTAAAATGTGATAATGACACTTAATAGATGAGCAAATATTTACCAATAGTAGATAAAAGTATTATCAGCTTGGTTTTACTCATACAGGTAAATGATCCAATGTAATTGGGTCCCAGACAGAACATGTCTACAAAGTCAAACATGTGGCAAATACTCAGGAGTTATGAAAAAATTAGATCTCCTGTTTCCTCTGTCATTTTAATTCTGTGTTTATATTCTATGCCTCTTGGTATACATATGAAAGAACAAATCCCCAGATACATTTTTTCATGTTTTCCAGATAACTTGTCTTAGTGAACTCTACTTCATTGGGTTGCTGTGGTCTGGGTGTACTGCTTGAATTTTACAGTGTCTTGTCATGTAAGTAGACCAGTATGACTCTGTTAGGTGGGTTAATTTGCTGACTACAGAAAGTTTTACAAGATATGAAAACATTTCACATGCTTCAATAATAGTTCTCAAAAAATCCTTCAACCTAAGAGAAATAGCTTTTATTTAGAAAAACAAAAATACAAAAAAAAGAGCCAACCCTCTGTTATCAACCACCAACCAGGCACTATAATTTTAAACAGCTTTTCAGCAGAGTAATTTCTTTTCTGCACAATGACTGGTTGAAAATGTTGCTCAGCCTATGGACCAAAGCCTCTTGATTAGCTGTGTCAGATGGGTTGTCTCAGAAACACTTCACAGTTGCACTTTGATGCTTCCATTTTGACATATCCAATCAAGGGTTACACAGAGTTACCTGAAGAGGTTAATGATGAAGAAGGAGAATGAGGAGGAGTAGGAAAAGACCTCCAAAAGCTGAAGAACTCAACAAGGAAATGATTGCTTCCTGTGGTGGGTCTAATCTTTGGAATGGGGCCAATGGTGGGAGTATCGGAGAGCTATTTTATCAGTTTGTCAATTATTGTTAACATACACAAATGTCAATTTTAACTCTTTCAGCAGCTGGGTAGTAGATTCTGTTTATGCCTTTCCAAGTGAGAGTTGCAGGTGAAAAAAATCTATTATTCTTACATTACATATGTCTACCAAGGTTTTTTCTTATGTAAAAAGAAATTAAATCAGAGGATTCATTGTACTAAGGAGCAATTGTTTTGGAAATATCTCTGGGTATCCAGCTCATTGCACTAAAAGGTTGTACTGTCACAGTTTTGCAAGTAAATATTCATTCCTACCTCAGCTATGCCCGAAAAGTTTTTATTCTACAATGTCTGATTTCCTTCAACTTTATTTATAAAACCATTTTGATTTTCTTTCTTTTATCCTTCTTCTCTTCCTTCTTACCACTCTCCCTGACTTCCTTTCACATCTTTCCTCTTTTTTCTCTCCATCTTTCTTACTGCTTTTTTCTTTTCTTTCTTCCTTTCCATAAAACTAAAATTGAATAAAAAGGGTGATTCTTTTTAGAAACTTCATCATCAGGGTTCCTGTGACTGTAGCTGAGATAGCTCTATTATTTGATTAATTCTTCCTAGATATTTCTAACTAAATACCCACTCAACAATATCCTGCAGTTTTATTTGAATTATAGATATATTCCTCAATTACCAGATGAAAAAATAATAAATGCCTAAAGCAGTCCATGGCTTTGACATGGCCTTACTAAAAGTATTGAAAGATTAATCAGAGCCTAAAGATAAGTACTATCCTACTTGCTGGACATTAAAAATCGTTAATGATTTGGCATCTGCCTACTCGTGTTCAATTTTTGCAATAGCTCTCCTATACCCACTGAACTAGAAACACATTACTCAGTTTGCAGAGTATCAAACAAAAGAAGTTCTTCTAGGACACCATGCCAATTTTACAATGCTATTCTTCTCTTACCCACTTGTCTCTCTAATAAACTTCTATTTATTTGTAAGACTTAATTAAAGATGAAATTTTACTTCTCTGCCTAGGAAAAATAACTTCTGCCTCAACACTGGCAGCTATGGTGTTTGCCTCTCTTCTAAGGGTTGTCACTGTACAATTCATATATCTGAAACTCCCAGAGGACACGTACTTGGCTTGCATATCTTTTTATTCTCATGGGTTCAATATTACAGGGTCTTGCATGTGGAAAAGGGTTAATAAAGTGTTGAATGACTCAAATGATAAATAATAACAATTATTACAAAAACGTATATAGCACTTACCTAACGCCAAGATTTCTCAGAGCACCTTAACTATTTTTTTTTTTTAAAGATTTTATTTATTTATTTGACAGAGAGAGATCACAAGTAGGCAGAGAGGCAGGCAGAGAGAGAGAGAGGGAAGCAGGCTCCCTGCTGAGCAGAGAGCCCGATGCGGGACTCGATCCCAGGACCCTGAGATCATGACCTGAGCCGAAGGCAGCGGCTTAACCCACTGAGCCACCCAGGCGCCCCGCACGTTAACTATTTTAATTCAAAAATTTAATCCTCACAGTCACCAAATGTGGTATTTTTCTTATTTAACAGGTGAAAAAACTGATACATTTAACAGAGATGTTAAACAACTTCCCTTGGGTCACGCTGGGAAAGATCTGGCCTTGGAATCCAGGCAGACTTCTTCCAGGATCCAAATTGGTGCAAATCCACTTCCTGGTTTTAGAATATTCAGTATCTCACCATCTTCTACAGGATATATTCCACACTGATTAACACAGCAAAAAAAGTCCACCTCATTTTATGGCCCCTGCATAGATTTTTAGAAACTTATTTTTCAGATTCCCCAAACTGCTCTCATCTTGAGATTTTTGTCATCCTGCCAACACACACTGTTTTATCAAACCACTATATATTTTTTTTCTCTGCTTGGAAGGTTGTCCATCCCAAACTCTTCATCTGACTGGGAAAATCATCACTGTCTTGTGAGAATGCACAACCATCACTCTTTGTTTGAAGATCTAGAGAGTTCCTCCTTGAGATTCGTGTTCCCCAGTGCCAAAGTATATGAAGAAATGATAGTTCGACAGAGGCAAATTTTAAGACATTTCACCTCATCCTTATATCCATAGATGGAATCATTCAGAGTAGAATTTGGAGAGGCAAAGCTGGCACTTAGATTCAGTAAAGCAAAACAGAATAAAGACTTGTTTTGCATGAAACTGCAAGTTTCAGTTAATGCCCTTGTTGTCTTTTGGTGTAGTTTATTGGAAACACCAATTTCTGTAACAGGGATGTTAGAATAGCAGTAAAGATCAAGTTGTCAACATATGGTTTCCTATCTAGATGGTTTGTGAGATTAATGCATCTGCCTATGGGTTATGCATTGCTAACTCCAGCTCCACAGAAATGAAACGTCATGAGTAGCAATGCGTGCTTTATTACTTAATTTGTGGCCTATCTTTGGATGGAACAGAGAATCAATGTCTTTCTATTAGTTTCCATATTTTACTTTATGAGTCCCATTCCTGAACAGTCCAGTCATTGATGAATACTTCATGTTAAATAGCTGGTCATCTGATGAAGAGAGCTGGCCACCTGGGATTAGGGAAGAGATGCCGGTGTGAGGGTAATTAAAGGTTCCATGCATATATTTTGCAACCCACAGGGAGAGGAAAGCAAGACAGTAATGCCATTCTTAATGGCAGGGAAAAGGTCAAATGACACAGAAATAAAACAAGACAAAATCAACAAAGAATTAAGCACAAAAATCAACTTGCTTTGAAAAGAAGACACACTCTTGAAGTTGTCACTCTAGAAAACTACTTCTATTCAGCCATGCATATCTCTTCCTTGTCTGTTTCTTGTCCCCATTACAGTTCTCAGGAATGGGAGTTGGTGTCTTACAATGATAACATTGCTAATGGAAACTCCTCCATCTCCAGTGTAGGGGCAGGAAAAGAATGATGCTGGTGATGATGAATGTATAGGGACCATTTCTGGTGCCAATTAAGGGTCATAGCCTCAGCTGTTCAATTTTTTTTTTTTTTTTTCTGAGTCTCTCTGAAATTCAATGTGGAATTTATCAAATGGCAAGAGAAAATGTTGCCATTGTAGTGCTATTGACCACATACTACTCTCTGCTTTGGAGTATACATAATTGTGCCAATGTGGTATGGGACAGTCAGTCCAAAGACTGTGAATTTTGGAGATGGACCTACATTTCAGTTCTGAAACTGTAACTACTTAGTTTTGCCAATTTGAGTGAGTTATTCAATCTGTTCGAATGCCTGCTCTTACCCACAGAACATTAATTCAAAGAGGTCAATTTTCAGGTTAAACAAAAGCCTGGCTTATAATAGGCATAAAGTTGTATAAATATTTTATTAATACAAGCAAAAAAGGAAAATTTATAACTATTTTTCTTCAGAAACCAAAAAGATTTGATGAAATTTTCTCACATCATGAGATCAATAGCCTAAGCTATTAGATTAAAAGAAAAACTAAAATTGCTCATAATATTAATTTAAAGTAAACAGAAACTTATGAGGCACAATTTCTTAAAAAAAATAAGAAAAACTATTTCAAATAGAATCGTGATTTCATTAAGAGATATTAAATAGTCAAAGATGTACAGACATTGAGATTGCATCATAAATGTGAAAAAAAAAACTTTAAGTACTAATCCTATTCTGTTTTATTGTATGTCATTTATCATGACAGCAAATCAACTAACTCTAAAAATTAAGATTAAGCTAAGCTAATTCCAAAAACTTTTGGTTTTTACTATAGTTTAGTGTTCTCTCTCCTCTGCTGCCAACTTTAGATAATTCTATTTCCTATTTGGCATTTTGCATTTTAACATTTATTGATTTAATGGGGTTATAGAATACTATCATTTTAATTTATACCATCAGGCTGTGATGGGGATATCCCATAAGAATTTTACAAAACTATGGAGTTAATTGAACAAAGATCTGCATTCTAAAAGATGAGGCTAAGAGGTTAAATTATTAAGACAAAGGTAAGTCTTCTGGTGTTAATATGGGGGCAGCAGAATTGAAAACAAAAAACCCTACACATTGCTAAAGCTAATAATAAAAACCCAGTGGTGGTGCTTCCTTGCAAAGGTGAATGCAGGATTTCCAAGGTCCGTGTCCATTTCTTGTAAATGTATTGATCATAGATAAATTGAATCACATAATATTCGGAGTGATGGTGATACAAAAGCAATTCAAACTCAACTTGCTAGATGCTTTATAACTAACTAAATTTTCTCCAGGATCTCTCAGATATAATGACTCTTGAAAAAAAGACCAAAAGCGGTTTCTACTACCAACAGTGCGTACCTCTGGACTCTCAATTCCATTTGGACCCTTCTCGTGCTTACTATCATTTTTTTTGTCATTTTGCTTATGTGCCCTATTTCAAATGAATAAGCAATAAAGGTATATTTACTGAGAATAATATTTTGCCAAATGGTGAGCAAAAAAAATCAGTTCTCAAAGCACAAGAGAGAAAAAATTAAACAAGTGCTAGTTTCGTTATCATCCTACACTAAAAAAAATGACTAATGTATACAACTACTAGTTTCAAAAAGATATGGACTAATTTGATAGCAATATGTGTACCTAGATGGTACAATAATTTAAAATATACGAATTACTCATAGATATGGATAGAAATGGAAAAAGAAAAAAAAACCTATGAAATAAAATGCTTAAAAAATATCAAGAAAAAACAGGAAAAACAATAATTTTGTTCAAAGAAATGAGGTTTCTTTGTTGCACAAGAGTGAAAGAGAAAGTCCAGGTATGGTTAATTCATAGTATAAATGTTTCCATGAAAAAGGAGAAAAAAATAAAACAACAACAACTGGGAAATAGTCATTCATGTTTTAAAATCTGATAGATAGAAAATGAAATTACATAACATGTAACTGATTATTTCATTTAGGTGTTTTTATTTATTAGTTTATTAGCAATTTGGGTTCATTTTTCTGTGAATTTTTCTTTGTCTTTCTTCTTTTCCTATAGAGTAGTTTACCTTTTTGCTTACTGATGTGCGCATTTATCCTGGGTACTAATTTGTTGCATGTTATGTGAGTATTTTTTTCGAACAGGTAATCATAAAAAGATGCAGTGAAAAAAACGTAAGGGGTTGTGAGATCTTCACTTCAGGGTTGTGAGTAGTCTTGGAAAGGAGGAAGGAAATGAGGTGAGGGAGGGTATATTTCAACCTTTTAAGATTTTATTTGTTAAAATGTTTGAAGAAAACATGGCAAAATATTTTTTTTAAAAAAAATATTTTATTTATTTATTTGACCGACAGATCACAAGTAGGCAGAGAGGCAGGCAGAGAGAGAAGGGAGGAAGCAGGCTCCCTGCTGAGCAGAGAGCCTGATGCGGGGCTCAATCCCAGGACGCTGGGGTCATGACCCGAGCCGAAGGCAGTGACCTTAACCCACTGAGCCACCCAGGCGCCCCGACATGGCAAAATATGTTTAACCCCACCTGAGGAATGGCACTGTACAGGAGCTCAGATTCCTCAGAGATGGGGGTCTTGGTGGCCCACCAGATAAACTCAAATTGGCATAGGTTCTAGTCAAGGGAAGAGGAGTCTAGAATTGGATATAGAAGAGAGAAAATAAAAACCACTTCCAAACTTGAGACCAGCTGCAGCAGCATGAGCTATATTTCATCTTACCAATATTCCTCTTTTTTTTTTTTTTTTTTTCCTCTAGACAAGAAACCAGTCAAAATCCTGGAGGAACTATTCCCAGATGGGGTGAACTTACGATGTAGCAGGTGAATCCAAACATCACAAGAGGTAGTCTGTATTTGATATTATGGTTCATCATCCAAATCTTTTAGGACTGAGGTACCCTTGACTGCTGGGAAAGTTGGCTGCTGCTAGCTCATAGCCACATGCCATTGAGGAGAACGTTTTCCATCAAAGGAAGTTTCCTCACCCATGTAACACTCCCTCCCCAGGGTAGTTGTAGGAGTCTAAAGAACTGAGTGCCTCACCAAAATCTGAGATTCTCTAAAGGGTCACCCTAGTTTCAAAGTTTTCTGTGAGGAAGATAGAATCCATTATTGCTACCATGACATAATTTAACCTTACCTCACTCTCACTCTTGCTTCCCTTTCCCTCCCAAAATTAGTGTTTATGAGAGTATATTCTTCAATCAACCAAATTCAGAGCATCACATTCCATTCCTAAGGAGGATTATCCATAACAAGATTCTGAGCTTTAAAAGATAAAGGTAGAAATTATTTTTGGTTTACATTTAAGTTGTCAGCCTAATTCAGTAGGTAAGAAAGAAGTGAGAAATCAAGATAAAATTGTTCATGAATAAGTCAGTGCTTTGGAACACAGTATGCTTGTACTTGACTTCTGAGAAATCTGGACATAATAGGACAAAGAAAAATTCAAAAACCCTCAGATAGATCTCCATTTATGAAATTCATGAAGGAAGATTGGTCTATTTTCATATATTCAGAGGTTTAAACAATATACAAGTCCCCTTTTCCCATTTGTTCATTTATTCAACAACGATTAAACTATTCTTGTATGACAGCTACTGTGCTAAGCACAGATAATTCAAATAAGAGGAAGTCTCCAAATGCAAGGAACTACTGAGAATATTGGAAATAAACCAAAAGTGACAAATAGTGTAATAGATACTGTAATAGCCATTTATGCAAGATCCTTTCCGAGTAGATGGGGAAAAAAACATAGATGTGATGGGATAGAGGGCAGAGGAAGGCTTCTTGGAATGAATGAAGATTGAGTTCACCTTTGAAGGACTAGAAGAAATCATTTAGGAAGGAGATATGGGAAGGGAAATACGAAAGTACATTATGTGGGAATGGTAATATGTTCTGAGACACTTAAGATAGTGAATTTGATGTAGTTCAGTACATCTAACATAAATATATTTCAAAATAAGCCCAGAGTGGTAGGCAATGACTGGGCTATGGTGGTTCAAGGAAATGATTTTGAATGTAATCTTGCCCAGGTGGGGATGGATACTTCAAAGGACTTAAAATAGAGGAATCTCCTGATTAGACATGTTTTACAAAAATTACTCTGAATATAGGTCACTATACCTCCATCCCTAATTTAAAGATCAGAAATATAATCTCACAGGGTCCTGGGTATTTATTCAAAGGTGTGTAGAATAGTCCTACCCCTTTTCTAAGACTCAGTAACATGATACAAATAAATAATGCAGATCTGTAACAGGATGGTACTTACTGATATGTTTGGGGTGGGAGAGTAGAAATTAACCAGGGATACTGAAGCACTCTGGGGCAACAATGGATGAGACCCATCACCATACCAGGAATCAAATGATTGCTGAAATTCCATTTCTCATAATTGGAACTGAGACTCTGGAAAAAGGAAAATTTAAATTACATTAAATTTCCTTGGGGTAGTGAGAGTGTGATCAGGAAAAAAGTTGAAAATGGCTGAGTAGGGAAAGGCAGAGATCACAAAAAATAAGTTAACATGCATTGGCCAGAAGAAGCTCCTAGCAGTCATGCCTAATGTGAAGCAAGGATGCAGTGAAGTCCACGTGATAGCAACCATAAGAGTCAGTCCATCTTGTCTTATCTCTCCCATAGAGGTCAAGCTCTAAGGCAAAGAGCAGGATGGAAAAGGTTGGAGAGTACATAGACATAGAAATGAAGGTTATTCAGCATAAGATCCAAACTGTAGGAGAGGAAAAATAATTTTCCTTCCATACTTCTGAGTTCTGAGCTAAGACTCCTGTAATAAAAGACAGATTAATAAGAGAAAAGCAAAAAATTTTATTAACTTGTACTCCTCATGCATAAATGTGAGACACCCAGGGAAAAAGTAGTAACTCCTCAGATTGGCTTAGAATTCAGAATTAAATACAAATTTCCTCGGTAAAAGGAAGGGGGAATATAGAATCCAGCAAGTTGCTTCCTGAAGTTTGCTTAAGAAAGTAAATACCTTCATTGTCATAGATGGTGAGAATGGTATAATGAAATACCTCCGGTTTCCCACAAGAATATAAAACAACTCCAGTCACAGTCCACTGGGCCCATGCTACTAGAATGAGACTTTTCTAGCACTAACAAACAATGAAGATTGATATGGCAAAGGCCCCTTAAGGACAGGGACCCTTTATGGCAAGCTTCCCTGACATCAGGCTTAGTTGGACAAAGACAGCGCTACTCCTCAGATCCACAGCCTGTTTGGCTGTCCATCAAAGGCATGCTAGTAGGTATGTCCTCCAGATGGCAGAGACCAGAGAGAAGATTCTCACCAGTCACAAAGCCAAAGTCTTAAGACACGGATGAAAGGAAGACTTCATCTGAACTATGGTTCTTTTCTTTATGACAAATGGCACAAAAGACAGAAATTAAAGAAAACAATGACTATTTCTGGGAGGAAAAAGATCTGTAGAAAACAAGAGTTCCTGGGGCACCTGGGTGGCTCATTCATTAAGTACCTGCCCTGGGCTCAGGTCATGATCCCAGGGTCCTGGGATCAAGCCCCCACATTGGGCTTCCTGCTCATCAGGGAGCCTGCTTCTCCCTCTTCCACTCCCCTTGCTTG
Organism: Martes martes; assembly: GCF_963455335.1. Classification (NCBI taxonomy): domain Eukaryota; kingdom Metazoa; phylum Chordata; class Mammalia; order Carnivora; family Mustelidae; genus Martes; species Martes martes. The sequence goes on along the minus strand of NC_137901.1, from coordinate 42,630,183 downwards.
TATTCTCTCTCTCTCTCTCTCTCTCTCTGTTGAATAAATAAATAAATAAACAAACAAACAAACAAACAAATAAATACATCTTTAAAAGAAAAAAGAAAGAAAGAAAACAAGAGTTCTCATAATAACTTTTTACCAGAGTCACTATATGCAAGGAAATAGTTTACACAAATATTTTCTCCTGCTAATCTAAATTTGAAAAGGAAGGGACAAGAAGTTTTACCTTTCTCTCTCAACCAGCCACTACAGAAAGAGATCAGGGAGAGCTGAAGTGTTGACTGTGGTAAAAAAAAATCTTACCCTTCATCAGCATCAGCCAGGTTTCAGGATCCCATCCATAGGTTCCAGAGATAGTATGGTTTTACAGAGAGTTCCTTTGTGGTCACCTAACTATGAAGGAGAAAGGAAATATTTTCCTCTACCTACCTAGGTTCTTGGCTGAGACACCCCAGTAATAAAAAACCAATTAACAGGAGAAAAACAAACAGAAGTTTAATAACATGTATACCTCCTGTAAACATGGGGATATCCAGGAAAACTGAGTAACTTTCCAAAATGGTACAAGCAACCACTTCAAGTAACATCTCCAGCTAAAGACAAAAGTTGCTGGGCAAGATGGAGTTAAGAGAGTGACGTGATGTGAACCAGGAGTGAAAAATCAAGAAAGCATTTTTGAGATACTTTCCACTCAATAAAAAATATTTTTATTAAACACGAGGACAGGACAGGACCCATGGGCAGGAAGAGCCACACTGGGATTGTGAAGAGCCATTGATTATATACTTTTAAGCTGGGGAGGTGGGGTAAGGACAAAGGAAGTTTCTATAAAGACTTTCACATGATAAAGAAGACTTGTAGGATCCTGGCAGTCTGGCTATCCTCAAGCTAAGGTTGCTTTTTGCCTCTAGCAAAGCATTAGCATTAAGACAGTTGTGAGTTCTTTATGGAATATCATACTCTGCCTGTCTCAAGTATTTGCCAATGGACTGCAATTTATAAGGAAATTGAATTTTATCTACATTTCTTTTGACTTTGTTCTCCTCATCAAGGGGAGGCCAGTTATGGGACATCACCAGGAAAAATAGGTAAATAAATGTTAGTTTGTTATGCAGGTTTAAGTCCTTGCCTTCTTTACTGATAAGAGTTTCTAGAGATTTAATCATTTTTCTTTTTCCTAGTATAGAGAGGGAGACACCCTTACAAATAGAGATTTCCCCTATAAATGTAAATGTTTCTTACGAAAGCATAACTTCTATTTGGTTTTTAGAGTTTTTCCTATGTCCGTAGTTTTTAAAAAATAACCAGCTCAAGATAATACTCATGCCAAAGAGACATCTCCTGGAGGGGCAAATTCTGTGTCCCTTCAGTATAATGGTAAAGGACATTGGAGTTTTAGGGCATGGAATGTAGGAGCTGGGGAGATAGTGTTTGGTGGATCCAGCTCCTGAGTGAATCCTAGTGAAATGGCTAGGTCTGAGAACATTGGATACTAGACCCAAAGTACAGGTGTTTCCAAAATGAAGGCCCCTGTCATCCATGGTGGTGGTCTTTTAAGTGATCTTTATGTAAGTTTCTATGTAGGTTTCAAAAGAAGAGTTATTACTGAAGGTCCAATGATCAGAAGCTTTTTCTGAGTTCTTCCATAACCAGACAAATTTCCTCAATTCTTTTATGACCTGAAGGAAAGAAAGAGAGGGACAACCATTGAGACTGGTTTTCCTGGCAAATCAGATTGAATTTCCTGGCAAGTGAAGGCATCAACATTGGTTATTTACTCAGGACTCTGAATCAAGCCCTGTTGTCAAGAAAATTGCAAAAAAGAAAAGCCAGAAACCTGAACTACACATTAATCTGCCTGGATTTAAACGTTTTGAGTATTTTATGTGTGCACATGTAATTAATGAAGTCTCACTGAATTTTTTAAGTACTTTGTAATGATAACCATAGGAATTATAAAAAATGAGTTTTAAGAACTGGCCCAGCAAAGAGCTGAGCAAGAGGAAATTGGTTCAGTTTATAAAATGAAAAGGCAACATAAGACATAAACCTCTTCCTGAAGCATCCTTCACAGGCCCTTTAAGAGAAGGAAAGACTTTGTGCTTCTCTTCACACCAGGATTCCTCTTAATGAATGCTATACTTTAGTTCAAAATTTATATTTTACTCAGTGAAATGGTGGTTCCTGAAGAGTTAATATTTTAAAAGAAAAACACCCGACAATAGAGAGAGTTTCTTATAGAAATTATTTGCAAAAATAAGTCCCATTGTAAAATGTAAGGATTAATGTATTAATCAGAGCTTTGTGAACTCTCACATTAAGCAGCTTTGTTATGCTAATTCACTTGTAAATGAAGAATGGAATGATTCTCCTATTATTGAAAATCATTCTTAAAGGCCTGATTTAGAACAATAAAGATGTCCTTTATGCTTGTAAATTTTGCTAAATTTTAGATCAGGAATCTATTTTAGTGAAAAAGTCACCTTATTTTTTCAAGTTGCTACATATCCATTAAGCTTTATATTTAGTTTTTTTTTTTTTTTTTTTGGCCCATGAAACTAACAAAAGAAATATCTGCTCAGGAAGGAAATAATACAAGACAACCTTGGGAATTTATTTCCTCACAATCTGCCATTAAAAGGCCAATAAAAACTCAAAAGGATGCATCTATATGGGAGGTCAACAGACTGGCTTGGGGGTTACAGAGTCAAAAACATCAGTTGGCTTTGGTTCCCTTCTTAATGTTTTTTTTTGATTTTTAAAAATTTAAATTGTTGTGGGGCACCTGGTTGGCTCAGTGGGTTAAGCCTCTGCCTTCAGCTCAGGTCATGATCTCAGGGTCCTGGGATCGAGTCCCGCATCAGGCTCTGCTCAGCGGAGAGCCTGCTTCCTCCTCTCTCTCTCTCTGTCTGCCTCTCTGCCTACTTGTGATCTCTCTCTGTCAAATAAATAAATAAAATCTAAAAAAAAAAAAATTTAAATTGTTGTAAATATTTCAAAATTGAGAGATTACATACAAAATCCTGGTATCTGGATTTTTGTGCAAAATTAAAAGATGTGACTAGGGCAGCATTCACCACTGGCAACAATCACTTGGAGCTGACCAGCAGCTATTACTCCTAAAATTCCTGCCTCAAAATACTCTCACTAATCTTACTGGGGAGACAGCTGAGGATTGACCAAACAAGGTGTGAGAAAAAATAAAATCATTCTATTGCAGTTAATTAGAAAGTAATCATTAAAAATACCACCCAATAGGAACCAGAAAAGACCTCGAATAGCCAAAGGAATATTGAAAAAGAAAGCCAAAGTCGGTGGTATCACAATTCCAGACTTCAAGCTCTATTACAAAGCTGTCATCATCAAGACAGTATGGTACTGGCACAAAAACAGACATATAGACCAATGGAACAGAATAGAGAGCCCAGAAATAGACCCTCAACTCTATGGTCAACTAATCTTCGACAAAGCAGGAAAGAATATCCAATGGAAAAAAGACAGCCTCTTCAACAAATGGTGCTGGGAAAATTGGACAGCCACATGCAGAAAAATGAAATTGGACTATTTCCTTACACCACACACGAAAATAGACTCAAAGTGGATGAAGGACCTCAATGTGCGAAAGGAATCTATCAAAATCCTTGAGGAGAATGCAGGCAGCAACCTCTTTGACCTCCACCGCAGCAACTTCTTCCTAGGAACATCGCCAAAGGCGACAGAAGCAAGGGCAAAAATGAACTATTGGGATTTCATCAAGATCAAAAGCTTTTGCACAGCAAAGGAAACAGTTAACAAAACCAAAAGACAACTGACAGAATGGGAGAAGATATTTGCAAACGACATATCAGATAAAGGGCTCATATCCAGAATCTATAAAGAGCTTATCAAACTCAATACCCAAAGAACAAATAATCCAGTCAAGAAATGGGCAGAGGACATGAACAGACATTTCTGCAAGGAAGACATCCAGATGGCCAACAGACACATGAAAAAATGCTCCACATCACTCGGCATCAGGGAAATACAAATCAAAACCACAATGAGATACCACCTCACACCAGTCAGAATGGCTAAAATTAACAAGTCAAGAAATGACAGATGCTGGCGAGGATGCGGAGAGAGGGGAACCCTCCTACACTGTTGGTGGGAATGCAAGCTGGTGCAACCACTCTGGAAAACAGTGTGGAGGTTCCTCAAAAAACTGAAAATAGAGCTACCCTACGACCCAGCAATTGCACTCCTGGGTATATATCCTAAAGATACAAACGTGGTGCTCCGAAGGGGCACGTGCACCCGAATGTTTATAGCAGCAATGTCCACAATAGCCAAACTGTGGAAAGCGCCTAGATGTCCATCAACAGATGAATGGATAAAGAAGATGTGGTATATATACACAATGGAATACTATGCAGCCATCAAAAGACATGAAATCTTGCCATTTGCGACGACGTGGATGGAACTAGAGGGTATCATGCTTAGCGAAATAAGTCAATCGGAGAAATATAACTATCATATGATCTCTTTGATATGAGGAAGTGGAGATGCAAGGTGGGGGGGTTTGGGGGGAGGTAGGAAAAGAAAAAATGAAAAGATGGGATTGGGAGGGAGACAAACCATAAAAGACTCAATCTCAAGAAACAGACTGAGGGTTGCGGGGGGGAAGGGGGATGGGAGAGGGTGGTGGGGAAATGGACATTGGGGAGGGTATGTGCTATGATGAGTGCTGTGAAATGTGTAAACCAGACGATTCACAGACCTGTACCCCTGGGGATAAAAATACATTATATGTTTATTAAAATTAAAAAAAAAAATACCACCCAATAATGCCTATTTCTCCTGCTGTAGTGAAATGAAGTCAGTATTTTGGTCATGGAGCTTATGAGAAGCACGATATCAAACAATGACTTCCTTTTTGTCTGTTGAGAATTTTTTTTTTATTTTTTATTTCTTTTCAGCACAACAGTATTCATTGTTTTTTCACCACACCCAGTGCTGCATGCAATCCGTGCCTTCCCTAATACCCACCACCTGGTTCCCCCAACCTCCCACCCCCGCCCCTTCAAAACCCTCAGATTGTTTTTCAGAGTCCATAGTCTCTCATGGTTCACCTCCCCTTCCAATTTCCCTCAACTCCCTTCTCCTCTCCATCTCCCCTTGTCCTCTGTGTTATTTGTTATGCTCCACAAATAAGTGAAACCATATGATACTTGACTCTCTCTGTTTGACTTATTTCACTCAGCATAATCTCTTCCAGTCCCATCCATGTTGCTACAAAAGTTGGGTATTCATCCTTTCTGATGGAGGCATAATACTCCATAGTGTATATGGACCACATCTTCCTTATCCATTTGTCCGTTGAAGGGCATCTTGGTTCTTTCCACAGTTTGGCGACTGTGGCCATTGCTGCTATGAACATTGGGGTACAGATGGCCCTTCTTTTCACTACATCTGTTTCTTTGGGGTAAATACCCAGTAGTGCAATTGCAGGGTCATAGGGAAGCTCTATTTTTAATTTCTTGAGGAATCTCCACACTGTTCTCCAAAGTGGCTGCACCAACTTGCATTCCCACCAACAGTGTAAGAGGGTTCCCCTTTCTCCACATCCTCTCCAACACACGTTGTTTCCTGTCTTACTAATTTTGGCCATTCTAACTGGTGTAAGGTGGTATCTCAATGTGGTTTTAATTTGAATCTCCCTGATGGCTAGTAATGATGAACATTTTTTTCATGTGTCTGATAGCCATTTGTATGTCTTCATTGGAGAAGTGTCTGTTCATATCTTCTGCCCATTTTTTAATATGATTGTCTGTTTTGTGTATGTTGAGGAGTTCTTTATAGATCCTGGATATCAACCTTTTATCTGTACTGTCATTTGCAAATATCTTCTCCCATTCTGTGGGTTGCCTCTTTGTTTTGTTGACTGTTTCCTTCGCTGTGCAGAAGCTTTTGATCTTGATGAAGTCCCAAAAGTTCATTTTCACTTTTGTTTCCATCGCCTTTGGAGACATATCTTGAAAGAAGTTGCTGTGGCTGATATCAAAGAGGTTACTGCCTATGTTCTCCTCTAGGGTTCTGATGGATTCCCGTCTCACATTGAGGTCTTTTATCCACTTCGAGTTTATCTTTGTGTATGGTGTAAGAGAATGGTCGAGTTTCATTCTTCTACACATAGCTGTGCAGTTTTCCCAGCACCATTTATTGAAGAGACTGTCTTTTATCCACTGGATATTTTTCCTGTTTTGTCAAAGATTATTTGACCATAAAGTTGAGGGTCCATATCTGGGCTCTCTACTCTGTTCCACTGGTCTATGTGTCTGTTTTTATGCCAGTACCATGCTGTCTTGGTGGTCACAGAGATACAGTAGAACGTATCAATGAAACTAGAAGCTGGTTTTTTGAAAGAATCAATAAGATTGATAAGCCTTTGGACACACTAATCCAAAAGAAAAGAAAGAAAGCCCAAATTAATAAAATTATGAATGAAAAGGGAGAGATCACAACTAACACCAAGGAAGTAGAAACAATCACCAGAAGTTATTATCAACAGTTATATGCCAATAAGCTAAGCAACCTAGATGAAATGGATGTATTCCTGGAAAACTATAAACTCCTAAAATTGAACCAGGAAGAAATTGATAACCTGAATAGACCGATATCTAGTAACGAGATTGAAGTAGTGATCAAAAGCCTCCCAAAAAACAAGAGACCAGGACCTGATGGATTCCCTGGGGAATTCTATCAAACTTTCAAAGAAGAAATAACACCTATCTCCTGAAGCTGTTTCAAAAAATTGAAGCAGAAGGAAAACTTCCAGACTCTTTTTATGAAGCCAGCATTACCTTGATCCCCAAACCAGGCAAAGACCCTAGCAAAAAGGAGAATTTCAGGCCAATATCACTGATGAATATGGATGCTAAGATTCTCGACAAGATCCTAGCAAACAGGAACCAACAGCACATTAAAAAGATTATCCACCATGACCAGGTGGATTCATCCCTGGGTTGCAATGATGGTTCAACATTCGCAAATCAATCAATGTGATAGAACAAATCAATAAGAGAAGAGAGAAGAACCACATGGTCCTCTCAATTGATGCAGAAAAAGCATTTGACAAAATCCAGCATCTGTTCCTGATTAAAACGCTTCAAAGTATAGGGATAAAGGGAACATTCCTGAACTTCATCAAATCTATCTATGAAAGACCCACAGCAAATATCATCCTCAATGGGAAAAAGCTTGCAGCCTTCCCGTTGAGATCAGGAACACGACAAGGATGCCCACTCTCACCACTCTTGTTCAACATAGTATTAGAAATCCTAGCAATAGCAATCAGACAACAAAGAGAAATAAAAGGTATCCAAATTGGCAAGGAAGAAGTCAAACTCTCTCTCTTCGCAGATGATATGATTCTTTATATGGAAAACCCGAAAGACTCCACCCCCAAACTTCTAGAACTCATACAGCAATTCAGTAACGTGGCAGGATACAAAGTCAATGTACAGAAATCAGTGGCTTTCTTATACACTAACAATGAAAATACAGAAAGGCAAATTAGAGAATCGATTCCATTTACTATAGCACCAAGAACCATAAGATAACTCGGAATAAACCTAACCAAAGAGGTTAAGGATCTGTACTTGAGGAACTACAGAACACTCATAAAAGAAATTGAAGAAGACACAAAAAGATGGAAGACCATTCCATGCTCTTGGATCGGAAGAATAAACATTGTTAAAATGTCTATACTGCCTAGAGCAATCTATACTTTTAATGCCATTCCGATCAAAATTCCACCGGTATTTTTCAAGGAGCTGGAGCAAATAATCCTAAAATTTGTATGGAATCAGAAGAGACCCCGAATTGCTAAGGAAATGTTGAAAAAAAAAAAAATAAAACTGGCAGCATCATGTTACCTGATTTCAAGCTTTACTACAAAGCTGTGACCACCAAGACAGCATGGTACTGTCTGTTGAGAATTCTTCAGTCACTAATTGGTTAAGACAAGGAAAAAAGAATACAGATGATCCCCTAATAGTCAGTAATAACAGATTTGATATGAAAACTAACACCAAGGTGGTAATATTTTTCAAAACTATGGTGCTTGAACCAGTTTATTGCTTTCTAAAATTCCTTTAAGATAAAACATTAAGATGGGATATATTAGCACTTTACAATTAGTAATATAAAGCAAACACTTACTATCCTTGATTAATCAACTGTGCAATAGAGTACTTTATAGTGCTTTCTGGCATTTAGGTAACTTGATCTTGACCTCATTAAAGAAATTGACTCACACGTACCATCTAAGGGAAAAATCTCCACTTTTTCATCAAAAGATTGACTCAAAGGTTTAGACATTTTGGTTAATACAACCAATCTCATTTTTTTAATTAAATTTTTTATTTATTTTCAGCCTAACAGTATTCATTGTTTTTTCACCACACCCAGTGCTCCATGCAATCTGTGCCCTCCCTAATACCCACCACCTGGTTCCCCCACCCTCCCACCCCTGCCCCTTCAAAACCCTCAGGTTGTTTTTCAGAGTCCATAGTCTCTCATGGTTCACCTCCCCTTCCAATTTCCCTCAACTCCCTTCTCCTCTCCATCTACCCTTGTCCTCTATATTATTTGTTATGCTCCACCAATAAGTGAAACCATATGATACTTGACTCTCTCTGCTTGACTTATTTCACTCAGCATAATCTCTTCCAGTCCTGTCCATGTTGCTACAAAAGTTGGGTATTCGTCCTTTCTGATGGAGGCATTTGGGACTTCATCAAGCTCAAAAGCTTCTGCACAGCAAAAGAAACAGTCATCAAAACAAAGAGGCAACCCACGGAATGGGAGAAGATATTTGCAAATGACAGTACAGATAAAAGGTTGATATCCAGGATCTATAAAGAACTCCTCAAACTCAAAACACACAAAACAGATAATCATATTAAAAAATGGGCAGAAGATATGAACAGACACTTCTCCAATGAAGACATACAAATGGCTACCAGACACATGAAAAAATGTTCATCATCACTAGCCATCAGGGAGATTCAAATCAAAACCACATTGAGATACCACCTTACACCAGTTAGAATGGCCAAAATTAGCAAGACAGGAAACAACGTGTGTTGGAGAGGATGTGGAGAAAGGGGAACCCTCTTACACTGTTGGTGGGAATGCAAGTTGGTGCAGCCACTTTGGAGAACAGTGTGGAGATTCCTCAAGAAATTAAAAATAGAGCTTCCCTATGACCCTGCAATTGCACTGCTGGGTATTTACCCCAAAGATACAGATGTAGTGAAAAGAAGGGCCATCTGTACCCCAATGTTTATAGCAGCAATGGCCACGGTCACCAAACTGTGGAAAGAACCAAGATGCCCTTCAACGGATGAATGGATAAGGAAGATGTGGTCCATATACACTATGGAGTATTATGCCTCCATCAGAAAGGACGAATACCCAACCAATCTCATTTTTAATAATTTTTTTGATCTGATTTTTCACAATCAGTAGTACAACTATATGATTAGAGTCATCAAGTCCTGGTTAATTCGTGTCTTTAAGAAATTCGTTGGTAAGGAATAAGAGCAACTTTTTTTTTTTTTTTTTTTGGAATCACTTTTCAAAAATAACAATGATGAGCCAACTACATTTTAATTCTCTGTACCTCAAGACTGAAATCCAATGAAAGTTTTCTCATTTCTAGCTTTGTAAAAAGTAATGTACACTGCTTAATTAGCTTTTCATAACTAACATTTGTAATTGATAATACAAAGAACTAGAAATTGAACTTATTAATTAATATGCAATGTGATGAAACTAAGTATGACATAACTTAGTATAAATATGACAACATTAAAATAATAGACTTCAGCAAAGTTCTTTGGTGTAATCACCCTAAACACACACACACACACACACACACACACACATACATACAAACACACACACTCATATGTATCACTCTGGGGATGACTGAAAAATGGTCTTGGGCCCAGTCAAGGTATAAAGTTGGAACTGAAGACCCGGTGTGATGCTTGGGCTTTCAAAGATCTCCTATCTCCATAGCAGGGTATAAAAAGAACCAAGGTCCTTGGCAGAAGTAATCTCAACATCTCTCTAGAGGTATTTATCCTAACCTTTCCACATATAAAACCTTCTAAACAAAAGTCCACAAAACAAAATTCAGAAAACATGGCAAAATAAGCTACTATGAATAAGAAAAAAAAAAGACCAAACAAACAGAAATAATATCAAAATGTTATTATCTCAATAATTAAGCTCTCAGAAATATTAATAGAACTTCCAGATGTAAACTCTTAAAAACTGTGAAGGATGAATGAAGAATGAAATAAAGAATAATTGTGATAAAAGAGTAAGAAATAATGGAAGAATATAAAATCTATTTAAAAATAATAAATTGAAATACTAAAAGTAAATTATATATAACCATTGAAACAAAAAAATATGCAAGCAGGTTAAATGTGTTGAACATTGAATTAACACACTAGAAGGGCCACTACATGTCTGCATCAAAATAGAAAACAATGACTTATTTGAGTTACATTATGATAGAGTATTAAAATTATTAAATATTAAATATTAAGTATTATTAATATTAGTAAATATGAAACGTGTATTGCCTGCATCTCTATCTGTTGTAAAAGTTTTAATAAACTATTTCTTATAAATTTTATTTAAGTCTCTCTCTTAGTAGGTCTTAGTGGAGAGTATCCAAAGATAGGTGACATGCAAATGAAATTCATATACATCATAAAATGCTCAGAGTTTCTTTGCCCATTCACTATCTAAAACATTGTTATTGTGCTATGGCTATCCTATCCCCAAATTTCAGTTTTCTGACAACAGGTTTCTTCATCCAAGTCACACATATTCCACTACCCTTGCCAAAATATTTTTAGCCATGCCCCATGTATTCCTCAACCCCAGTGTCAGAGATCAATCTGGCATTTCTTGTAACCAAAAGTAACTGGCAAAGTAAATCTGTTTGTATTCTCAATGACTAAACATTTAGAATAGCTTTATAACTTGAACATATTTTTAAAATGTTGTTGGAATTTAAAGTTTGGAGCTCACCTGGCATTTATCTGCAGGATCATAATTCTGTATAAGGCATTTTTTTAAACTTAGTGTCCCTGCAAATATTGTTAATTCTGGCTTTATATACACTAACCAAGACAACATCAACAGTCATTAAAGTGAATATTGCTCTTCAGTCCACACAAAAATGATTTCTTGTCTTTTCCCCATTGTAAAAACTCTCCAAGGAAAGTCTGTATTTGAGAGTTTAATCAGAAAGTTGTCAGGAACACAGACTCTGGGGCCAGAATGTTTTGGTTAGAATCCTCACTTTGCCATTTAAAAGTTGTATGACCTTGGGCAAATCACTTTACCCCTTCTTCACTCAGTTTCTTCATTCAAAAGAGGGGGTAACTATAGTATCTTACTTATTGTTGTCATGATAGAATTAATTTATATACATAAAGCATGTAGGTCTGTTCAAACAGAAATATTGCATAAATATTTTGATTAATATTGAATTTGTACCCATTCAATTCATACAAACCTTGTATTATCTTCAAAACTTTTACAACTATATCTACAATTCTTCTATCCATTCATCCATTTATCCATATATTTATACCTTTAGTAGCCAAATACATTACCTTTTTGGAGTCTCCTTTCTAAGTTAAAATAAGCATACAATTTAGTGCAAGAGTAAAGTCATAAAAATGAACAATTAGAACAGATTTTCAATTAAGACTATGGTAACTGTACTTAAATTTGCCTGAGGGATTTAGGAAAGGTTTTACAGAATAAATAACTTTTGAATTGAAGCAAGAAGTAAAATATGTCAAGCTGCTAAGAGAGTGTGAGGGACCATATGTGAAAAGCAGAAAGAAAACTGGAAAACCAGCCCTCCCTTAAACAGTAAACAGAAGATATCCTAGAGAAATTTAAATCCTGTGGAGCACTGAAGGCACTAGTCCAATTCCTGCCTAGATTAATTCAAATTCCCACATTAATGTTTAGTAGAAGGAAGAAACATTTCCAGGCACAGCAATCATTTACCTGAGTCATTACTGGCCTGCTTAAGCTGTCTAGCTTTCAACAAGTATCTATGAGGCATATAAGAGGAAGAAAAAAAAATCAACACACTATCAAGCCACCAACCCACCAACAAACATAACAAGACTTAAATATGAGGAAGTGGAGATGCAATGTGGGGGGGTTGGGGGAGTAGGAAAAGAAAAAATGAAAGAAGATGGGATTAGGAGGGAGACAAACCATAAAAGACTCAATCTCAAAAAACAGACTAAGGGTTGCTGGGGGGAGGGGGGACGGGAGAATGTGGTGGGGATATGGACATTGGGGAGGGTATGTGCTATGATGAGTGCTGTGAAATGTGTAAACCTGGTGATTCACAGACCTGTACCCCTGGGGATAAAAATACATTATATGGTTATAAAATAAATTAATTAATAAATTAAAACAAAAACAAAACAAAACAAAACAAAAATGATACAGATGTTGGAACCACCTTACAAGAAACTTTAAATAATTCTGATTAATATATTAAAGGGCCTAATGGAAAAGGTAGATAGCATGTAAGGTCAGATAGGTAACTTCAACAAGGAGATGAAAACTGTCAGAAAGAATCAACTGATGTGCTAACTACCCCCCCCCACACACACATACACATAACAGAGAAGAAGAATGCTTCCAACAGGCTTATCTACAGACTTCACAGAGCCAAATAAGGAGTCAGTGAATTGATAGACAAATACAGAATTATAACTATAGATCTCAACACTCCTTTCTCAGCAATTGATAGAAGTAGACATAAAATCAATTAAGGACATAAAAGACGGGAACAAAACTACCAACCGACTTTACCCAATTGATATTTATAGAAATCTCTATCCAACAAACACAGAATACACAAAATTTCTTAATGCATATGGAACATTCTTTAGGATGGACCATACTCTCAGCCATAAAACAAACCTTAACAAACTTAAAACAATAGAAATCACATAAATAATATTCTGAGTGATAATGGAATTAAATAAGAAAACATTAATAAGATGTCTGGAAATACCCAAATATTTGGAAATTACACAATATACTTCTGAATAACCTATGAGTCAGAGAAAGGTCTCCAGGGAAATTAAAAATATTTTAAGCTAAATGAAAATGAAAATATAGCAAATCAAATTATTGGTATGCAGCTAAAACATTGCTTAGAGGGTAGTTTATAGTAATAAATATTTATATTATAAGATATGTCTCAAATTAGAAGTCTAGGCTTTTACTTTTAAAGGCAAATTGAACTTAAAGCAAGTGGAAGGAAGAAAATAATAAAGTTAAAAGCAGAAATCAATGAAATTGAAAACAGGAAAATAGTACAGAAAATCAATGTAACTAAAAGCTATGTTGTTTTTTTTTTTTTTAATTCAGTTAAATGGCTAAGCCTTTACACAGACTGAATATTAGGTAAGAAAGAAGATGCAAATTATTAATAAGAATGAAAGCCAGGACATTACTACAACCCCATAGACATTACAAGGATAATAAATAAATACTATGAACGATTCAGTGCCCATAAATTGAACAACTGAGATGAAAGGGACTTGTTCCTTTAAAGACAAAATCTACTAAAACCTACACAAGAAGAAAATAAATTGAATCATCCTACTTCAATGAGAAAAGTTGAATTAGCACTTTAAATTATTTCAGTAAGAAAATTCCAAAGCCGGATGATTTTACTAATTAATTATAACATTAATAGAAGAAATATCAATGCTTCAAATTGTGTTGACATTTAGGGAGAGTATGTGAAGGGTATTCAGGAACTATCTTACTATTTTAGCTACTTTTCTTTAATTTCAAAATTATTTCAAAGCAAGAAGTATAAAAAAAGTAGAGGGGGGGAATAAGATAGAATCTTTAAAAGTTTGCATTTTATGAAAAGAATCATATTGATGATTTGAACTATTGAAATTTCAGAGACTTCTTAAGTCTTCCAATTTTTATTTTCTTCAGGATTTTCTTTCTAAGACTATTTTGACTAATCAATACTAATTAAGAGAGTAAGGTATGACCATGGAGATAGACATATAGATCAATAAACAGAATAGAGTCTAGGAATAGAGCCACACAATTGATTTTTGAGAGATCTATCACTATAATTCATTGAGGATCCATAATAGTGCTATGGCAACTGGATATCTAAATGGGAAAAAAAATAAGCCTTCATCCTCATCTCACAGCATGCACAGGCATTAAATCAAAATATTTAACAGACTTCATGTGAAAAGTAAAATAATATTATTTTAGAAGAAAACATAAATGTTTTCAAGAACCTTGGATAGGTAAATATTTCTAAAATGGAAATAAAGCAAGTACTCTATTATAAAATTAATAAAACTTGATTTCATCAAAATTTTAAAAAGTTATATATTAGAAACTATAATATTAAGAAAGTTAAAGGCAAGTTATAGACTGAGAGAAAATATGCTATATCTTTCAGACTTGTGTCCAGACTATATAAAGAAGAATTCAAGAATAAGACAAAACAATTCATTTAAAATCGGACAAAGTCTTGAAGAGAAATTTGACAGGAGAAGATATCCAAGTGACCAGTGAATATGTCAAAATATTTTTAAGTCATAAGTCATCAGAGAAATGCAAATTAAAACCACAATTAGATACAACACACTAATTAAACTGTCTTAGAGAGAGAGAAAGGGAGAACACAAGCAGGCAGAGCAGCAGGCAAAGGGAGAAGCAGGCTCCCCGCTGAGCAAGGAGCCCGATGCGGGACTCGATCCCAGGACCCCGGGATCACGACCCGAGCCGAAGGCAGCCACTTAACCAACTGAGCCACCCAGGCGTCCCCAATGAAACTGTCTTAAAGTAAAACGATGAAAAACATTAGATGATAGTGGGTATTTGAAACATGGCTTATACTTTGTTGATGGGAGTGTAAAATGGGAGAATTGCTTTGGAAAACATCCGCCAATTTCTTTTGAAGTTAAACATACCCTCCTTTAGAACCTAGCAATTCTACTACTTTCAGTCCTGAAATTCCTGAGATGAATAAAAAACATATGTCCTTAAACATATGTCCATTACTTTTGTAATTTGAAAGCTACCCATTAGCCCTGCAAGGTAATAAATGGTTAAACAAAGTGGTATATTACACAATAGAATATTACATAGAAATGGTGAGGACCAAAGCCAGATACATTGTGTTGAGAAATACAGGGAGGAGGAAGCAAACTCTGCCTTTTATATAATTTGTTCTCAGTTGGACACCGTTACTCTCTAGGTAGCACTTCTTTTTTTTTTTTTTTTTTTTTTTTTCTAGGTAGCACTTCTGATGCACATGTGTGCTTGTGTGGTTTCACATTCATTTGAAGGTACTTCTGATATTTTGTACAGAGGTGAGTCAGGGAAGCTAGACATTCGGCAATTCACAGGACAGTACCACATATAGACGTTTTCCTACATTCGGACCAGCTTTGGAAATATCTGTGAGATAGTCAAAGAGTTTAAAATAAATTAAGAATTCTCTTTGCCTAAAACCCTACTTCATTTAATGTAAACAAAAATGTTTTTGTGTAATTTTTAATACACACTCTATTTTCCAATAAAGCAACTATCACAGAAGTTTTACTATGCCAAGTGTTGTTCACTACTTTAAGAAACACAACACTAATAATATTGTTAATGTTTGAGATTCCAGGACAACACATTTGTATCAGTCTGCTGTTATAGCTGTTGAGTTAACAAATATTCTACAAACCAGAGCAAGTACTTTATTATTTCATTATGTCTTCTCTGTGAGGTCATATCCAAACATTTTCAAACTGAAATGTGTGTTGTTATAAAGTATTTTTTATTATATTTGCTTTATATTCTATTTAGAGATTTGTACTGATTTTTTAAAATATATGCAATATGTAGGTTATTATCTCTGAATTTCATTTTAGGAGAGAAATTAGGTGTTAAAATATTTATAATAAAAAGAAGGTGTTAAGTCTGATAGAGTCTAGAATCACTGTTTTAGAAACTTGTGAAAAGAAGAAGAATATGATGGTAATTAAAAGTATATTTTTAAATGATTTTTTTTTAAAGATTTTATTTATTCATTTGACAGACAGAGATCACAAGTAGGCAGAGAGTCAGGCAGAGAGAGAGGGGGAAGCAGGCTCCCCGCTGAGCAGAGAGCCCGATGTGGGGCTCGATCCCAGGACCCCGAGATCACGACCTGAGCAGAAGGCAGAGGCTTTAACCCACTGAGCCACCCAGGCGCCCCTATTTTTAAATGATTTTAATTTAATGTAAAGTTGGGACATTGAGAAGGTCTTAGTTCTATAGACACCAGCAGAAGTGGCATTGGAGCAGAGGCTAAATGTACAGAGCAATATGGGTAGTATTAACTTAAAGAGATTAAATGGGATAGTTAGAAGTATAGTTTGTCTTAATATATCTCATAACAAGACATACCTGATGGCTTCTACACCAGTTTTCATCTATATCAGAGAGCCTTAGTATGTATTTCTGAGTAATCTGTTGCTATTTCCTGTTAGTATAGTCTCCCCTAAATGACTCCAAGTTCCTAAAGTAAAGGAACCAGGAACATCACTTATGCACATCACCAAGCTGGTAAGTTACATGTGTCAAATGCTCTGGGGCCTGACACAGACCTGGGTGCGGAATGTCGATGGGACAGAGAAGGTTCTGGGTGAGATAGAATGCAGAGCCAGCTTTGTTGCTAACATTGCAGCTATCCTCTTCTCTACCTATATGTTTTATCTCTGACTTCAAAATTTCAAAGAATGGATGAGAGTGGGATCCCAGCCAAACATAACAGATGACTTGACTTAGACTTTTGAAAAGGTCAAGCTTTAAGTAATAGTTGTGACTTGTGGGATAAATTACTTTGGCAGTGGAGGGCAAGTACCCCACCGGCCAGATCAGGTTAAAGTTACAGTATTTTATTATACTGTCTTACCTTTGCCTGATTCTTCTGTATACCTAGGCTTTAGAGTTATTCGCATCTTGATCGTAACGGTAACAGCAAGAAACTATTCTTATCTCTGTTTTTCAGATGAGGAAACTCAAGCAGGAGGTTATATGACTTGGGTAAGATCAGTCAAGAAATCAGCAGGTTGAAAACAAACATCAGATCTCCTGAGGTCAAAACTTGTGTTCCAAAAAGACATGGTACCAAATCATGCAGAAATGTAATAATTGAAAGAAAATATCTCTAAATTTATTCTTCCAGATTTTGATCACTTGAAGTCAGGGTAAATGAAATAGCAGACTGTAGAAACTTATATAACTTGAAAAATATTCACTTTATAATAGTAAATGACATGGGGAGCCCTCAGAAAGCACCTTTTCAATTATGTTCGAGTTGTGCTTAGCACCCTTGCTGAAATTAAAAGATAGGAATTCTATTTCTAGATTTCACTAACTCAATGGATGTTGGCTTAATCATTTTAATTATTTAGACTTTAAATGCTTAAAATTCATATATATTTTAAAGTCTCAATTATTTTCCTGTTTAAAACCAGTACATTTTAATCACATTAGAGTGTCTGTTTCATAGGATCCATCCATCCAGGAATAGTTACAGGTCACTATGATTTTAAGGGTATAGGTTAAAAGGGAAGATATATAAGCAGTCTTAGGAGAATAAACAGCAACGCTTTATGACAGAAAATGTTTAACATTTTACTGAGTCTATTGGATACTCATTCACATCGTAAGACCTTACAGTATCAAATTATGAGAAATATCATCATCGACATCCTCTGGTACTTTACTGTTCCTTTCCAGATTTATTTTAACAAATAGTACTTGTCATAATCTGAACTTCATATTTTAGAATTGTAAGCTCCACAAGAGAGGAGAGCTATGTTTATTTTTCCTTTTTACGGCCCCTGCACTTACAAAAGTGATTTGCATATAGTACACGTTTAAAAATATTGACTATATGAGGTGAATATAAGAAATTCTGATAGATTAGTTTAATCAAAACTTTTCTGGATTCATATATTTAAAAGAACTCCATGTAAATTAGCTATGTGTATAACTACATAATGAATGCTCATGTTATGCTTAGGTACTATGCCTGCTAAATTGGTCAATCTTTTACCCTGTCTTTTCCCTATGTGGTCTTTGCCCTGTCTTTGAGGAGCTACAGTTCTATACATGAGACAAGAAAACAGTGGAACCAAAATATGACTGTTAAAATTTGTTGGCTAGATGGTAGTAATGAATCCATGTTGAAAAATAAATGGATACTTTATTGGGGTAAGAGTTAATTTCCATGGAAGAAAAAAAAAGATAGAATGAAATTAAGTAAGAGCTCTGCCACATATAGTTTTGGAGCTAACATCTTTAAAGCTATATCACTATTTAGTGTTTCCATATAACTAGCTCATGGACAACTGCATTTGTATTTGGACATAATCTTTCCAATATAGAAAGTAGAATTTAAAGTCATTCCAGCAAACATTGAATTGATGTGGCTATATATCTTTTTTAATAAAGAAAGTCTATTATGCCATTTTTTTTCTGAAATCCCAGATAAGGTTGTAAGTCCTAGAATTCAATTCAAATACTCTTATTCTTAGGGCCATATCCTAGAAAGAAGCACAGCATATGATTACTAGGTGTACAATAAATCCTTCCCACATAAATGAATTTGAAAAAGCTAGAGAAAGGAAAAGTTCAGGATTTTCCCCAAATATTGTACATGAGTGCAATTATATTATTATATTTCATTTTTACTGCTAAAGTGTCTGTATTGTTTCAATCCATATAGTAATTATAATTATAAGCATCAATTACACTTGATATGTTACACTAAAGGACTTAAACTCTGCCATTCATCTTTTCAGCCAATATTTTCCCAGTATCTTTTCTTTTTTTTTTTAGATTTTATTTATTTATTTGACATAGAGAGAGAGAAACAGTGAGAAAAGGAACACAAGCAGGGTGAGTGGGAGAGGGAGAAGCAGGTTTCCCTCTGAGCAGGCAGCCTGATGTGGGGTTCGATCCTAGGATCCTGGGATCATGACCTGAGCTGAAGGCAGACACTTAATGACTGAGCCACCCAGGCACCCCAATCTAAGTAACTATGGATATGTGGCATTACCTGTGCCTTCGAAGAGCTTTCAGTGGAGAAAACACATTGCAATAGAGATTGACAAGCAAAAAGTTAAGGAAACAAAACTTTTCTTTGGGAATCAGGGTATTAGTCAAGATAGACTAGACTTCCGCTGTGTATAAAACAACCCCAATTCTCAAGGCTTAACATATAAACATAGGGCTTTGGTCCACAAGGCCTTTCTGAGAACCAATCTGAGAGATGTTGGGCCATCTGGAGTATTGCTGGTCTCCTAAGCACAAGAGAGATTGGAGAATAACTCAGAACTTTCCTACTGCCTCTGCCTGGATGTGCCACACATCAGGTAGCTCATATATGACTTACCAGAGACGTCCAAAGACAACTTACTAGAACGGGACAGAAAGTAGAATCAAACTAGTCTTTTCTTTCTTTCTTTTTTTTTTTTTTTAAGATTTTATTTATTTATTTGACAGAGATCAGAAGTAGGCAGAGCAGCAGGCAGAGATGGAAGGGGAAGCAGGCTCCCTGCTAAGCAGAGAGCCCAATGCGGGGCTCAATCTCAGGACCCTGAGATCATGACCTGAGCCAAAGGCAGAGGCTTAACCCACTGAGCCACCCAGGCACCCCTTGAACTAGTCTTAAGAGAGATGAGATCAAACATTGACTCCACGGGGAGGAGCAGGAAAAGACAAAAAAATTGAGCTAAATAATTAAATAGATGCTCTGAAATTTAAAACAAGAGGTCTGATAGGTGGGACTTTTGTTTATATTCAAGATAGAGTAACAAAAACAGCTTTACTCTCCTGCTTGAGACAACCAAAAAAAAAGAACATTATAATGACACAACGAAAGACAAGGCATCGGACATCAGACAACAAAGGACAATGATTCCCCAAATTGAGAAACAAATAAAATGAGCCCTATAGGAAACCCAGCTATTGCTTTGAGAAGTTACCAGGCTGTAGCACAGGGAGGAAGAACTCAGGAATACTTGGGAGGAAGACTTGGAATAAAGGAACTGAGGCTCTGGAGAGAACAATCCAGATATAACTTAAGGACAAAACATCGAAGAGGAGAGAGAAGCTCAGACAGAGAATCCAGGAGATGAGCAGAGGATCTCCTCAAGTGTTCAGCTGGGTACTGAAATGCTATATAAAAGGAAGTGATCTGTAACAAGGGAGAGGGTTCTCCTAAAGAATGATATGTAACAGTGCCGTGTTTTCATACATGACTGGGAATAGTGTCCACTCTCACCATCCAAATGGGAAAACCTCAAGATTTGTAGTGAACTGAGCACACAGAGAATCTTGGGTCTCACCTTAGTAAAGTAGTACCTTAATCCTAGATTGAGGTTTTTCTAAGTAATTTCTAAAGCCATTTCTAAGTAATGAGGCCATATCTTAGATCCGAGTCTAAGAATGTTTACAGTAAGACAAACGTATCTTGCATCCAAAAATGTGAAATTCACACTGTGGGGTATCAAGTAAAAAATTAACAGGCATGAAGGAAAGTAGGAAAATAAGACCCATAATGTCAAGAAAAATTAATCCAAGTTCACTCAGAACCGATTTAGATGTTAAAATTAGCAGACAAGGACATTGAAATAGTTATTATAATTGTATTCCACATGTTTAAAAAGCCAAGAAGAGACAGGAAACTAAAACCAAACTCCAAAAAATGAAAACCAAAATACCTGAGATGAGGGATCCCTGGAAGGCTCAGTCGGTTAAGCCACTGCCTTCGGCTCAGGTCATGATCCCAGAGTCCTGGAATCAAGCCCCACACTAGACTCCTCGCTCAGTGGGGAGCCTGCTTTTCTCTCTGCCTCTGGCTGCCTCTGTGCCTGCTTGTGCTCTCTATCTCTAGCTCTCTGACAAATAAATAAAATCTTCAAAATACCTGAGATGAAAAAATACACTTGATGAAATTAACAGCAGCTGATGCATTGCAGAAGAAAATGCCAGTGAACAGAAGAAACTATCCAAAATGAAGAACAGAGAAAAAAGAGAATTAAAAAAAAAAAAAGAGCATTAGGGTGGTAAAGGATAACTTCATACACCCTAATTTGCCTGTAATTGGAATTCCTGAAAGGACTGGGGGGGTGGGCAGGGTCAGAAAATGTTTTAGGTAATAATGGCTAAAATTTTTCTATGTTTGGTTAAAAACTAAAAACCCTCAGATCCATAAATCTCAACGAATCCTATGTACGAAGTATTTTTTCCCTTGAAACAGAAAAAAAAAAAAAAAAGCTAGACCAAGGTATATCATTATTAAATTTCTCAAAACTAAAAACAGCCTGAGTAAAAATACATGCTATTTACGAAGAAACAAATAAAAGGATGATTGTAGCCTTACTGTCCAAAGCAATGACATCAAGAAGATATTGGGGGAACATCTTCAAAATATTAAAAGAAAGGAGAGCTTGTGATTCAGAAAGGAAGGGAATTAATTGCATACACATAACTGATAATTAAAAAAAAAACAACAACATTCTATTTCTAGCTGTCACATCTGAATTTGGAAGACAGTAGCACATTGTCCTCCAAGTTTTGATGGAAAATGATTTCTAACCTTGACTCTTCACTCAAACCCACTGATAAATTTGGAGAGTAAAAGAAAGGTATTTTCAGCCATGCAAGGACTCAAAACTTTTACCTCCATGTTCTCATTCCTAGGAACTCATTGAAGATATATTGTACTATAATCCAAAGAAGAGGGGGGAATTGGGATGCAGAAAAAGGAGGATTCATTATAGGAGGAAGAATAGAATGTCTTAGAATGTGTATAGCAAATCTAGAAAGCTGCAAATCTAGGCTCTGACTGAATGAAAAAAGATACTGATAATTGTCTTCTAAGTGAAGAAGGAATTTAATTAGAGATTTTGGAGTTAAACTAAGAGAAAGCAAATAAGTAAGGAATTTATTAACTCCAATGAAAACAGAAAGTTATAGAAGAAATGATTATATGATCATAATATGCTACCTTGCTTAATTGTAAATAATATTTGAAGTCATAATATGAACACTGATTATTACTTTAACAAAATTATTATATAATTACATTGGAGGACATAACTATTCATGTGCATTATAAAAATGCAAAATCCTTGCATTTTATGTTTGTAATTAATGATATATAGTAGTGATAAAAATGAGTGAGTTTTTACACATTATTTAGATATTTCATAAAAGAAGGCTCAAATAGTTGAAAATGGCAGTTTCTGTGTCCATGCTGGTTTCCCATGAAGCCATGTGATTCCCATGCAGTTACACAGGACCCCAGACTCTGAGGGGTCCTGTGCTTAATTTAATGCTCTGCTGTTGTAATCTTGAAGTTTTTAATAATTTCATCTTTGAACTTAAGTCTTGTGAGTAAAGTTCAATGGGCCAAAAGAGCGCATGTGAAAGCAGTAGATATATACAATATGTGTACCCAGCCTTCCTTGCTACCCCATGTGTACACTTAGGAGTACTTGAGATGCCTCAGGAACTCAGACTTCTGGTGGACCCATGCCTGGTGGAGTTCCGCATGATTCAAATGATGGAAAGGATGCGTGTTACGTCTACAACTGAGTTAGTGGTAGTGGAACTTTCCTGAATTAACCAACACCTACACTGAAAATGTTGACATAGAAGGAAAGGGAAGATTAGCCAGAGGTAGAGAGTGTTAGTAGAATGTGTATATATGCAGAAATGAAACAAAAACAATCAAGGGAGTTCTGTGCAGTCTGTTCACCATTCTGGTAAGAATTGAATGCATATTCATATGCAAGTTATGAAATATGAATTGTATAATTTTGGTGATTCCATATAGAAGTTAAATGCTTTTATATTTACATTTTAATACTGTCATTCCATAATATAAAGATGAATGTTAAAATACATCAAATAATTTTTTTTACTTAAAATGACATTAATTAATAAAAATAAAACACCACTACAAGTTGAGAGACTACAGAGAAAAGAAAAAAATCTTTATATTTTAATACTTTTAACTATATACTTTTTCTTGTTTTTAGAATAAAAATTTCCATATTTTCACTTTGCACTGGGTGCCACCAATTATGTAGCTGGCTGTGTTTTGAGAATCGAGATGAAGGGGTATGGAAGGTAGGGAAAGGGGGAACTTTTATTTTCCACATAATCCTATTGGATTAAAAATATTTTAAAGATTTGTTTATTTATTTTAGAGAGAGTGAGTGCACACACAAGAGGGGGAGGGGCAGAAGGGGAAGGAGAAAGAGAGAGAAAGAATCACAAGCAGACTCCCCGCAGAGTGGGAAGTCCGACTTGGAGCTCCATCACAGGTTTCATGACCCTGAAACTATGACCTGAGCCAAAGTCATGAGTCAGACGCTTAACTGACTGAGCCACCCAGGTGCCACCCCACTGAATTTTTTAATTGAATGAAAAATGAATTAATGAAAAATATGCATTGCTTTTCTGGAAATACATATTGAAATGAAAATGCTCACTGTAATAGGTACAATTAGCCAGCTAAAGAAACGGTAAAGAATTCGCCCGGTAGAGGAACCATGTGTGACGATGAGGTGAGATGATAGTGAATTCTAAGAACCAAAATTGCAGAGACAGTCCACAGCATAAAGAATGTGACTGATGAGAAGACTTGGGAAGAGCATGAGGCAGATGGTGAAGAGCCATAGGATCCATGTTAAGGAGTCTGGGTTTGATTTTTCAAGGGATAGAAGACACTAAAGTTGTTAAACAGGACAGATTTTACTTAAGGCAGGTTTAATCGTGTAGCAGTGAAGGATGATTTATAGGTGGTGGTTACATTTTTAAGGCCAGGCCTTCTCTAGACATTGTAATACATGATGATGATTAGGAAATGAGAAGTTTGAGTGAATCATCAAACTAAACTTGCAAATCAATGTATCAGATCTATTTTAAAGTAATGTGGGGGAGTCTATCAAAGTGATTAAAATTTACCACAATGCTTTCAGGACCAAAATAAAAGAACACTCTAGCTTTTATTTATTTATTTATTTATTTATTTATTTATTTATTTTAAGATATATATTTTTCAAAAGTGACTGGGTGGCTCAGTTAGATAAACATCTGCCTTCCAGTTCAGGTCATGATCTCAGGTTCCTGGGGTCCAGCCCCACATCAGACTCCACAAGTCTGCTTATTCCTCTGTCTCTACCCCTGCTTGTGTTCTCTTTCTCTCTCTCAAATAAATAAATAAAAATTTTTAAAGATATATATATGTGTGTATATATATATATGCATATGTATATATATATGTGTGTGTGTATATAAATTTTTTTGTGAGTAACTATGTTCACTTTTCCTGAACAGTGTATTATTTTATTCTAGTTTACCACTTAATAGAAAAATGGCCAGAAGAAGCCTTCAGAATTTTCTCTCATATCACACCACTAATACATCTTTAAGTTCACCTACAGAGGAAGGATTTTATTTAAATTGCATGAATGTCTTGAGGTTTTTCTTAAGTAAACGGATTCCAACCTAAATGCAATGGCAGCATCTTTGCTTAAGGTGGGAAAGCCCAGGCAGAGAATTATTCATCTCTGATGGTAAATCATTCAGAGCCAGATGACTTAAATTTCTAGGGATGATGAATAGCTATATAGGCAAAGGCAAGGCTACATTTCCTTTGGGGTAATGGAGGGTGATGAAAATCATCAATGAGCTGCTAAAGAACAGAGAAAATCCAAATGTCCTTAATGATCCTCAGTGATGTATCGAAAATGTATTAAAAATGTTAAAACTGTTGTTATAATTTGAGAGCATGAAAATTGTGTAAGCCACAAACAGAAAATAGAAAAGATAACATAGAATCCCACATTTGTGGATTTTCCCTCTTTTAATAATGACAAAAACTCTTTGATCAAGTGGATTCTGTTGACAGACTATATTTTGTGGCATATGGAACTTCTTATCTTAAAGCTACGAGACAGAAAAAACTGTTCATAAAGAATGTTTTGAATGTCAGTTTCCTTGTGTTTTATGAATTTGGGGATTTGAAACATACAAAAATGTGTGACATAAAAGATACAATGCACTATGTGCTTTAATATATGATAATTTATTGCCATTTTTACCATTTATTGCACATTCTTATAGCAAACATTACTCCCTATACAGAAGTTATGCCACAAGTTCTAAGCTAACTTCTCTAGTAAAGATTATTGTGTAGAATATGAAATACTCTTAAAACAGTGCATGTAGCCAGTTTAACCTGGTAGTTTTCCCTGCTAATTCAGTCATAGTTCTTGATAACCACACAGATTTGGTTAGTTTAAAAGAAGATAGGAAAAAATGTTTTTATGCTTAAAAACCATAAGTTTCCCGGGAAACTGTTGGTAGCTTGTTAAAATTCATACATCTTTAGGAAAAACTAGTGATATCAGATTTTAACCATGTTTTGGAAAGTGGATGTTTCTCTCTCATTCATTAATTCTATTGACATAGTAGAATTTTTAAGTGTCCTTTCACCTTCGGATATAGAGTTGTGGTTTTAGCAACAGCCTTTCAAAAAGAGGAAAATAATTTAATAGACCCTCAGAATTCCAAAGGTTGTTTTAGAAAGAAAATAGGGATCTTTTGAGTAAAAAGAATCTTTGTAGTTTGGTGAAGGGAAGCTTTTTGGAACCAATTAACACATACTTTACAATCATCTGTTTTAGAGCGGAGTTTATCTGGGGGAGTCAACAACTGTAACAATTTGGCGGAGGTGGGGAAGCGTCCTTTAGTGGAATTATTTTCCTCTTCCCTAGGATATGTACCACTGGTCTTAATGATACTCTACAGAGAAAGCAAGGGGTTAAGAATGATTCAAATTCTTGCACTGTGTTGGAAGTGTAACATTTAAATGGTTATTCAGAAAAATTCTGCTTGAAAGGAAGAGTAATACTCTATATGAGGGAAGATATATAGACATGATTATTAGACCTTATATACTATTTATAAAGAATTTTTGCTTTTTAGTCTTTTTTTTTTTTAACTCAACACTAGAAAATCCTCAGAGAAATAAAAAGGAATATTTGAAGAAATGAGAAGTCCCTGAAGTTTTTCATAATTCTCCCAAGGGCAGAAGGAGAAGGGTGCTATAAAGTAGAAGTACTTGGGTATGAATGAAGTTGACTTTCTAACTAGATGGTTCTAGAATGATTTGGAAATATCTTGGGATCTCCCATCTCTGTTTTCCTTCATGATACTGCGACATCTCTCCTTTCATTCACCAAGATTTAGTGGTGGGGTCAATTGAAGTTAAAAATGCTACTCTTTAACCACCATAGGGAATGTTTAATTGTGGAATGGAGTTAATGTCCTAATGATTTGAATTTAACCAGTTGAAGACAGTGAGTAGCAAATATTGATCAATCCCTTGGTCATTAGGTCTTTGTGGGGGAAAATCCAGGGCAGGAAAATCAGAGAAGATGTACTTCTGCATATCCCCTTCTCCTTGCTAGCTATGGCTTTATTTCTTTTCTTTGAATCTTGTCTTTGAAGCTTCCATTTCTCTTTAGCTTATGATTAAATCTCTCTTTGAAAGCCATTTATTTTACTTTGGATGATAGATTACTTGTGGTAAGAAATTGGACTGCATTAATATATCTACTGTTCCATGCATTGGGAGAATCTTGTAATCTACAATAAAATGTCACAAATATCAAAGAAACATTAGAATATCTGCTATGAAAACATTTTTATACTAAAGTTTAGTATGAAAAAAGACCTTAAAGTATCGATGTTTCATTTCATTGACAAGTTCACAAAAATGTGAAAATATAACTTAATATATGCGCTAGTATGTACCTTTGTAGACATTTCCTTAGGTAAGTATAGTGTTTCTCCCTGGTGATAGTCACATATAACAGTTTGGTAGGATAATGGAGCTTCTCATTAAAGATGTATTATTGTATAAATAATTATAGATTTGCATGCTGTTTTAAGAGATCTTAAGAGAGAAAGTTTTTTCTTTGCTCTCCACATTATTACTGGTAACTAACTCTTCCAGCTTTTTTTTGTTTTTTCCACTCCAAATTATTCCAGGAAAACATTAGCTGTTTTAACAATTCAAATCTACCATTTGTAATCTGGAGCCTTTCAGAGTTGCAAATTCTTAGGATATGCCATTGTCACAAGGAAAGCTAACATGAATAGAATACTTCCTACTCACTCTTAGGAGTTTTCAAGATATAAACTCATTTGATATTCACAATATTCTAGAAGCACTATTGCCATCTCCTTCACGGAGGTGAGAAACAGAGGCAAAAAGAACTTTGGTAAATATTCCAAGGTGGGAGCTAGAAATCAAGACAGAAAATCATAATGTAGAGCCTATGCTCTTAATCACCTTGTTTTACTCTACTCTCTCCTCTGTCATGGTGTTATCTCATTGATGGCTCTTTCAAACAGCATCCATGTGTTAATGAGGTTATTTTATTTATGTGCGGCTACTATAACAAAATACCACAGACAGTGTAGCCTATAAACAAACAAGCAAAGAAACAAAATTATTTCTCAGAGTTCTGAAGGCTAGGAGGTCCAAGATGAAGGTGCCAACATGGTAACTATCTGGTGAGAGCCAGTGTCTTCTCATTGTGGCCTCACATAGTGGAAGGGATGAGGTTATATCTGGAGTGTCTTTTAAAACAAGTCTTATCCCGTTTATGAGGGCTCCCTCTCACCAATTAAGAACCTCCCAAAGGTCCCACCTATTAATGTCATCACCTTTGGTGGTTAGGATTTCAATACATTAATTTAGGGGGAGGTGGGGAACACACATTCAGACCATAGCATTACTATCCATTTTATCGGGGCTTTTTCCCAGACAATATACCTTGTTTTTGTCATCTGTTCAACTTGATACTGGTGGCGGGAGACATATACATTCAAAATGTTGCAAATCCTTTTCTCTCTAGTGTGCGCTCATACTCTCTCTCTCTCTCTCTCTCTCTGACACACACACACACACACACACACACAAAGTAATGCTTTAAAATACATTCTTTGGAAATTTATGTGACATTATGGAGAAAATGTTTTTGAAAGACATATTTAAAAGGGTAGAATGATCCCAATTTATATGTAGATTTTAAAGAAGAATTTTCAAATGAGAATTTTGCAACAATATTATCTTGATAAAATCATGGGATGACAAATGTCTTCTCAGGTAGAACCTTACAAAGATGTAGAACCTTACAAAGATGCAGTACCTGGTTGGAATAACCACAATCTGAGACGTGTTCCTTACTTTTTGTGTCCAGAAATTCACTGTGTCACTGTGTTCAAGGAACACTATTCTGTGAGTTCCAAACACAACAGAGACTATTTTATGAAGAAGCTGGTGAACTAATTTATAGTAAGAATTAGAATTACCGGGGCACCTACGTGGCTCAGTTGGTTAAGCGTCTGCCTTTAGCTCAGGTCAGGATTCCAGGGTCTTGGGGCTGAGCTCTGGGTCAGGCTCTCTGCCTGTGGGGAGCCTGCTTCTCCCTCTCCCTCTGCCACTGCCCCTGCTCCTGCTCTCTCTCTCTCAAATAAATACTATCTTCAAAAAAAAAAAAGAATTACAGTTACCAAATGAACTAGATCTTTCCTGCTTAGCATTCAGAATGTTCTTTCTGTGTTGACCAATTTGTATTTGAAGAAAAATAGAAACCAAGGGTTGCTCACTAAACACAAAGGAAATCAGGAGAGTTAGAAAGGACCTCCAAAATGGTTGTGATATGTCACATTTTTGTGACTATTCAAGTGCTCATTCCTAGAAGGAATGAACCCTGGTTATAAAGAACAAGTTTTCTTGTAATATTTTGTGATTTTTAAACCCCTCTTAATAAATAAAATACAACTTAAAAAAATAAGCAATATATCCTTTCATCAATATTATGAATTCCTGAAAATTTATGAAAATACATACATAAGTATGTTTTAGAAACTAGTATTCATATTAGCTGTGCCAAATTTAAGTTCTTCACAGGAAGCATCATGGAAAATCCCTCCAAACAGATTTGTGAGAAAAACCCTTTCAGCACATGGGAAATGTTTCATTAAATTCTGGTGCACAGCAAGACAATAAAAATGATATGGATCAGAAATAACATCCAAGTCTCCTTTTTATTTTCCTATCATTTTCATTTTTGTCTTTCTACCATTTCAATTTTGCTGAAATTGTCATTCAATGACCATTTGAAAATTATTAGAGGCTTCAAAGCTTTATTGGATCTGGAGCTATTGCAATGCCAAGAACGTGACTGACAATTGCTCTGAGTATTCATTTCTCTCCCAATTCACAGACAATCAAATTCATTCTCACTTTGTGAGATCCAGTCATCATCAGTCACCTTGGTCTATCACAGTAGTCAATCTCCATAATAGGAAAATGTAAAAATCCAGGGTCAGAGAAGAGCCCTTGCTACTTGAAAGCTACAGAATATTTTATTAACATATCATAGTGATTTCAACTGTGCATTCAACATTAAGTTAAAGAAATATTTGTTTGTTGTGCTCTACCCTTCTTCCTAAATGAGATGAAAAATAGAGTTTTTGAGGATAAGCTACCTTTTGATACAAACCTTCTTCAAAAAAGTTAAATTTCCCACTATTTCACTTTTTTATCTATAACAGGAGCATCTTGGAAAAGGTTAAAATGAAGTTTCATGACTTAGCTGTATACTTAAGTGTTATTGTATTTCAGCCTCCAGATGAGTATAGAAAACAAAATGCTAGTTAATATTTGCCAGATAGATAATAAGACTCTTAATTCGTTTTTGTTTACCAAGACATGGGATTAGTTGATCTTCCAAAGTTCCTTTCTGTGTTTCTTTTTGTAGTCATTTCTAGCAAGTAGCCCCAATTTTAAAGTAAACAAGTTGTTGGAGAGTCTGAAGAGGGAAAAACTGCAGAGGGAAAAGATCTTAAAGTAATTGAGTTTCAGATTTTAAGGAAGAAACCCATAAATCAGCAAAAATAAAGGCATCTAATATTTTTAAAAAAGATGTTAGTGCACTTAACACAGCAGGGTTCATAAGTGCTCTGAAAGAATTTGTATACATTGACTCATGCATGATAATTATTAAATAGATAAGGTTTTCATATTACCTTCAGGGTTTCATGTCAAAATAAATCTCATGTTTTGACACGAATTTG